>NC_136069.1:1705851474-1706495224 GCF_964261635.1 Lissotriton helveticus | reverse complement strand
ACCCCTCTTCTGACTGTCTTGAGGAACAGATTGTGCAACTAGTACTTTCATTTTCGTGTCTTTCATACGTTTTCTTTCGTGTTCTTGCTCTTCTCTGATTCTATTCTGGTGGTATTGGAGCATCTGCAACATCTGGGACGGGGTATTAGCTTGCCAGGTACTTTCGACTTTCAAAACTCGATTTTTAATTGGTGGACTTGAATTCTCGACTAATTTAGTAACAAAAAGATGAGGGTATGACTCACTACTTGTCTTGAGGCCACTGTTGATGCTAAAACATTTCTCAAATCTAGAATAAAAATCACTAATGTCTTCGTCTTGTTTCTGTTTACAGGCTGAGATTGCATCCCAGTCTTCCTTTTTCGTTGTTAACAATCTGGGTAAAACTTGAATCAATAATTCAGGTAATTCTTTACATTTCGCTCCAAGACCGGTACCTGGTACTCGTGCCTTATCTTCAGCTTCTAGAACTGCCCAATCGATCTTTTTCTCTCCCACCTCCCATTCTTTTTCCTTGAGCTTTTCATACACCCCTGCGGGCAGCAGAACTTTTAACATTTTAATTATATCTGGATACGTGTATTCTCCCATACGGAGCATGTCTTTTAATTCTCGATGGAACCCTGCTGGATCTTTATCATGACAGGGGATTAATTTCTTCATCTCTAGGAGTTCCATCTTTGTAATCGGAGTGTAAACAAACACTCGTTCTAGTTCGCCACCCGTTCCTCTAACTGGGTGGACTTCTCGTAACGGATTCTGTCTCTCCATGTAAAATGGTTTACTTTCTGGGGGTGAGACATGAACAAAATGCGGGTTCAAAAACGTTCTATATTTGTGACGCTGTTCTAGAATGACACTAATTAAATCGGTACCTAAACCTTTCCATCTATACTGGAGTAACTCGTTCAGGATATCATGTAACGGACCTGGATCAGAGTGCTGACCCTCATACAATGTAATGAGGTGCTGAATCATATACATACCCGCCAGTCGTTGCTCGGCTGGGGGCATTTTCAGAAACATCTGTGCCACTATTTCATCTGGAAAAGTGGTAGAATCAGTAATCCATCGGACTGCTGATCGGGCTAGTTCTTGTTCATGCATAGTACTTAACTCACTGTAACCGATTCGCGATTTCAGAATGTGATCGGTAGCTTGAAACACTTGTTCTAGAGAACCTTGTTCTGGTGCTGTATGATGGAAAGTTGACTTGTGTTCTAGGCATAAATGGCGATCTGGAAATCTAGATTTTCCTACATACGCTATTCTGGCGGGATTCTCGTCGTCTACCTCTTCAGTATCAGAGTTACTTTCTTTCTCGCTTACTTGTGCTGCTTTACGCTGTTCGTGTAACTTTATTATTTCCTTACGGATTTTCTTGTACATACTTTCCATAGCACTGATGGTCCTGTGCTTACCCTCGGCTATATTATCACTCCACTTTGTCAGGGTTCTCATTTCGGCTTGATCTTTGGACGGGTAATCTTGTTCTCTTATTAGACAATTAATCAGAAACTTTAATATCATGAGCTGGATCTCGGCTTTCCTTTGAGACATGACTTCGCCAATGCTTTCTGGATCATCCCCTGTACGGATGAAACGATATATTCTGTCTAGATCTTCTTTCATATTTGGTAGGGTGACTAGATACTCTGCCACCTTTCTTACACGTAATGAATATAAAACCATATTATCCTCGCCTGGGACTGGATCATAGCCGCATTCATTAAGGGCTTTTCTTATTTCTGCTACAGACTGATATCTGGGCGTACGCTGTGACGCTTGAGCATGTAATTCGACTAACGTTAAACGCTTGTGTGGCGGCGGGGTCTGAGGAGGGCCTCCTCCTGCGGCCCCTAAACTAGAATCGTCTACTGATGCTCTTCGTCCTGGCAGAGTGGGAAATGGAAATGCAGACTGGACTTGTATGGCGGGCTGGACCTGGGGGACCGTAGCAGGTACTGCAAGGGGTACCCCGGTGTCTGGAGGAACGGGAAGTGCCTGATTTACAGGGACTGGCGGAGTGCGAACAGGATTTGCATATTCTGGGACTGTGTCGTCCAAATAGGACGAAATGAAAATATCAGCTGCGGTCTGTTTGTGACGTAGCTTGGCCGGAACTAATGGCGGCGGAAAGTTACTGGATGCCTCCGGGGTCGCTTTTGGCAGGCCCTCGGCAAGAAGAGGATACATACCCTTAATAAGAGCATGCCTCTGTCTGTCTGACTGTTCGGTTTTAACTCGTTCACCAATCTCGATTAATTCCCTTTCTTGGGCTCGTTCCAAGGATTCTCTACTTAATTCTGACTTTCTGATTTCTTTTTCGGTTCTTTTATGAGATTCTTTGCGCCATAACTCGATGGCATCTTTCTGTGACTGTCTGGCTTTCTTTTTCCATAATGCCTCTTCTACTCTCATGATGCACTTGGCATCCCACGTACCTGATACGGGCCATCTATACTTTTCTTCCAACTCTTTGGTGTACTCTACCCATAAATCTAGATATAATATGGCACTTATGCCATGTTTCTGATACATAAAGTGACCTGGACTGTCCCTGGGCGGGACCGGAACTGCTGCTTCCAGCAGACCCTTTCTGGTTTTTAACTGACGTAACTTAGAAAACAAGGGCATAACTGGACTGTAATCTAGACACAATACAATACACAATGAACACGATACTTATTCCCCATTCATACCACGACATTAAAATACATGAAGAACATTTAAAATAACAGTTCGAACAGAATACTACCTGGAATACTGAGAACAGAACACATGAATTTTCTCGAGAACAGAACTGACTAGAACAGAAACCAGATGCACTGCTGAAACAGTACGAAACTTACCGGTCTCATAAAGAGACACGTCAGGACCCGCATCCACCGAAGGGGACACTTCGTTTGTGGGTCTGTGTACCACCAACCCACGGACCAGAGTCAATTAAATTGACCCTGTCTAGATACTACCCCAGTAATGGTACTCACCGGGCAGCAAGAACGGAAGGCCTCGGACTGGACTGCTTCGACGACGGACGACGAACTTCGGACTTCAGTTACGGGTGGACCTCCGGATACCTCGGACCTTGGACTCTCGGCTTGGGCTCTGGTCGGGACTCGCCGCGTTCCTCCACCGTCTCGTCTGGATGCTGGAGCGCCTCCTCCGTCTCCTCCGTGGGCCTGAGGGATACTTGAAGCAGAAATATCTGCCGGTGCGCAGAAGAGTTCCGTCACGACTGCAGAGGGTCAGGGGGTCGGCGTGGCTTCACCGACGCGTGGGGAAAGGGCAAGTCCCTATTCGGGCGCCATTATGTGGTAAATAAATAAATAATACCCTATTTTTGAATGCATAAATGAATAACAGATAGCTCAATAAATAAGAGTCAAAATTCGAGGTAGTAGGAGTTTGCAGGTTTATTACAGCATAAAGGACAGGAACAGGACAACCTGCACAGGAATAGGATGGCAGCGCTGCCGGGGGCAGAATCAGGATCGGCGGAAGGAAGGATAACTTTTTAATAACAGTACATGAGCATATATACATAGCGCGAACACATAGCATTACATTGTAATAGGCGTAGCAGTGGGTGGAGCAATAGGCGTGACGCGTAGCAGTCGCGAAAGATAAGGGTGAAAAGAGGTGTAACAGGGAGTGTGCATAGACATGCGATGCAAACGTAACAGAATATGTCATGAATGGGCGGAAACATTGGAGGGGGCTACCTAAGGAGCCGGGACCTCTAACCTGGTGGTGCGCAAACTTGGCAATGACGTGTTACTAGGAGAAGCTGGGGCTATGAATTCTGTGCTAGGAGCAGAGACTGAAGTCTGGAGAGTCAGGGCGACATGTACCCAAGCAGTATCTAGTATCTGATGTTTAGGGAACATGTTGATATAAACTAGAAGTCAGGAGGGGAAAAGCTAACAGACTCTAAGACTGGAGCATGCATTATTCTACATGTAGTGCGTGATGAAGAATATTAAATGACCATTAAATGCAGTATTTCTCTTACATGGAGACGTGAAGGCTAGATAATGATGGTGACTATTGATGCAGTTCAGTAGCTTAGGAATGCAGAGAAGGAGGACTGTACTGATAACTCGAATCATAACATACTCTTGGCAGACTCAGAGGCAGAGCCAGGGTGAGCCGGGCACTGTGAGGCAGGAAGTAAGTGAAGGGTCAAGGATACAGGTGGGGGCTGTATCACTCCTCCGCGAGACTTCAGGAGACAGGAGACAGGAGCTGAATCTGGTGTCCGGGCCCTTTTGAGGCCTAGAAACGGGGACTTTATAATGAAATAACGTGCACACTGAGAAACGTGGCAACGTAGCTTTACATAGGCCTGATATTTGTAGTATTCACGAGGACTGGAACTGACATACTAGAGGTGGACACAACTGTAATTGCGTCTTGAATCGAACATGGGGAATACATATGCATATTTAATCATGCACACATAACATATGATGGATGACACGTAGGGACACAGAACATGGCAAAATTTACTTTTCCACAGAGGCCACAGCTCACAACCAGGAGTGCAGTTGTTAGGTGAGGTCGGGAAGGAGGCCCACCCCATCCTGGGGCCGAGACCCTGGAATCCATCGCCAGAGTCCATGCCTCCTAAGAGCGGTCGCAGGCACAGGCCGATCGGGCCCACCAAGACTCGCAAGAGAGCAGCCAGCTGTTGCGGTCCATTGACACTTGCATTGGGCAAATTGTGGACCTCATGGGCCAGCAAACTGCTCTGTGGAGGGATTGGTTATCCCGCGCCACACCACCACCCCTTCACCCAAGTGCCCAGCGGGACAGGTCACCAACACCGCCGCCACCCACACCTGAGGCCACGGACAGGGAGGTGGCCCTTGACCAACCTGCACCCACAGCTGTCTCCGCTCCGGCTCCAAGACGGAGGGGCCGTCCGAGGCTGGATCCAGCTAAGAGCAGTGGAAATGCCTCATCTACCCGCTCTAAGAGGGGCCGCCACTGACTTCACCCTTGCTTGAGCCTGCCATTCACCCTGCCAACTATCCTGCCCCACAATGCCAAGTATTGCCACACATCTGTTGGACTAGGTGGACATCACACAATGTGGTGTCCCCACAGTGTTTTCATCTGCCATGACCTTCAACTCTCCCTTCCCCCCAACACCTAATTGTAAATATGCACCAACATCAATCCACAACCTGTTAATAAACATCACGTAAACACTCAATGCTGTGTGACCTCCATGATTTAATCACATGATTGTCTTAGAATTTGAAGTTACCAGGTGCAGGGATCAATGTTTTTGAGAATCATGCCTCTTTGGGAGTGACCTAGGGATAATGAGAGAACAACAAACACAGGTCAGGATAGTGATTCACACCCATCACAACACACTGTACTGCAACATCCCACAAACCACACTCATCACCAATTAAGTGGATCACAGGACACACATCAGGGAGCTTTGCATGTACACCATCTACCACACACATTTGCAAACAGAACATACCAGAACAGGCAGCATAGACACACCACATCCACACTCCACCAGCAAACATACATCACGCATTGTCTAGCTGCACAAGAGGTAGTTACTCACATTCAAGGAAAATAGCGATCAGTGAGCTGACGCCTCTGGTCCACACCTTCTTCCTCACCACTATCCACATCAGTGGACATGGGTGGGATGGGAGGCGGAGCAACCTGCTGGTCTTCAGGGTCCATGATCAGTTCGATGTTATTGTGCAAGGCCAGGTTGTGGAGCATGCAGCAGGCAATCACGATTTTGCATACTTTGGCTGGTGAGTATGGCAGGGCCCCTCCGGTTTTATCCAGGCAGCAAAACCTAGACTTCAGCAGCCCAAAAGTCCGTTCCACCACTCGACGTGTCCTCTCATGGGCATCATTATAACGCATTTCACCAGGGGTAGTAGGATTCCGGATGGGGCTCAGCAGCCACGGCAAGTTTGGGTACGCAGAGTCGCCTAGGTGGGGGGATGACAGACACAAATATCATTACCAGGATTGGTGGGAACACCATGCCACACATACAACACAATTGTCCTCACAGCATACTCACCTACAAGCCACGCACGTTCTAGACGCAGATTAGCCATCAGTTGGGGGACAATGTTGCTCCGCAGGATGTGTGAGTCATGTGCGGAGCCTGGAAATCTGGCACAAACATGGGAGATGATGTTTTCAGCCAGGCACACCACTTGCACGTTGATCGAATGGTGGTGCTTTTGGTTGTGATATACAGGTTCACGTGCCTGGGGTGGAATGAGACCAATATGTCTGCCATCAATGGAACCCACTATGTGTGGTATCTAGGCCAGGGCATAGAAGTCCCGTTTGACTGCTGCCAACTCTGCGGGTCATGGAAAATGGATGTAATCATCCTTGTAAAGCATCATGGCATTCAGAACATCCCGCAGTACCATGCTGAACATGGATTGTGACATCCCCCCGGCATGTCCAACTGTGTACTGGAAAGTGCCAGTTGCAAAGAAGTGAAGTGCCGCCATCACCTTTGCTGTGGGTGCAATAGCTCCTGGATATGTCCTGCGTGGCTGCAGATGAGGTGCCAATTGGGCTACAAGCTCACGCAATCTACGTCGATCAAGCCGGAATTTGCGGATCACCTCCTCGTCAACCATGTCCTCCAGCACAGTGTATGGTCGATGCACATTTGGAGCCCTCCTGTGTGGGAGTAGATGGTAGCAGATGTCAATTGAACAACAACGCATAGCTGTGAAACACTATCACATCTTGACCAATACAATGCAAATAAGACTTGTTGCAGACAATGATTATATGTGTGACGTGACCAATATAAAAGGCAATACAGATACCTACACGCACAATGTTCACCCACAAACAACATCATGTGTGCAAACATGTCCAATGTAACGTGCACACATGTCTAAAGAACTGCCAACAACACATGACAGAGGGCCCAAATGTGGACAAGCATCACCATAGACACACATGCACGTGCAAACACAACACGAACATGAAACACACCCTCCTTGTCTTCATGCACCCATGACCCCACCTACAATGCTGGGCATCCTCACATGACATGCATGGGCACACAACAACAGACTCGCATACACAGAATGCATGTACACCCCCATCATTGTTACTTCCACACACAAACCACACACTCACAACAGCTTCTGAATGTGGGTACACACCCTTGATTTACTGTGTAGATGTGTACAAATGGAAACGTGTGTCCGCAAATCCAAGACGTCAACACGTCGCCATGCATATCTGACGCAACTTGGGTGCACATCACTAGCCTCTGTTAACCACTGGCAAGGTCAACAGTATGAGCACACATGCAACAAATGGACATGAATGTCACACGAGGACACGGGCCATTGACTAGACATAATTATACTTGCAGCATTCCGGACATGTCCTGACACACATGTACAACTATGAACTTACATGTGTGCAGAGACATGCAGTGTGTGTACATACGGCACCTGGGGACGCCTTCCACCAACACAGAAGATGATCGTTGATACAGCAATTAAGCAGGACATATGCTGTATGGTCAAGGACAATCATGGTCACACCCCGCAAAATGCATGTGAGCACTACCGCGACGGTGCTTCATTTGCAAATAATCACTCACTGGCGTCGCTATGGCGGGACACGCATTCCGCGGGGGTGGTGCAGGCTAACACATACATTTGAATATGCAATTCGAAATGGCAGTTGATACCCCCCTTACAGTCACATTGCAGCACCCACCGCAGCCCGCCGCTCCTGGTCGGTCACCCACCGCCGGTCCGGTGGGGGTATCAACTGCCATTTCGAATTGCATATTCAAATGTATGTGTTACCCTGCACCGCCCCCGCGGAATGCGTGCACCACCGTAGCGACGCCAGTGAGTGAGTGATTATTTTCAAATGATGCACCGTCGCAGTAGCGCGCACATGCGGTTGCCGGTGTGTGACCGTGACGGTCCATGCACATGTAGTAAGCGCATTCAAAAATAGCGGAAGCCGTGCACCGCCACACCAGGGCGAGTCATTGGCTCTTTTTGAATGATGCATCCAGAGAAAGCCAATTGCTGCAGACGTGTGCCACAGATATGAGTTCAGGGCCCTATATATGTGTGAATTTCTGCAGCACACATTCACTGCTTCCAGCTACTGCTGCCTGCGACCGTCTTCTCGACCTGCTGCTGCTGAGCTATCGGACAACTGCTGCCTGCGACCGTCACCTCGACCTGCTGCTGCTGAGCTATCCAACAACTGCTGCCTGGGACCGTCACCTCGACCTGCTGCTGCTGAGCTATCCAACAACTGCTGCCTGCGACTGTCACCTCGACCTGCTGCTGCTGAGCTATCCAACAACTGCTGCCTGCGACCGTCACCTCGACCTGCTGCTGCTGAGCTATCCAACAACTGCTGCCTGCGACCGTGAAATCGACCTGCTGCTGCAGAGCTATCCAACAACTGCTGCTGTAGTGCCACAGTCCTGGACCTTGCCATGCAGAGAGTGCGAGAGATCCGGTCTCGTCCCTTCACCGCAGCGGAGCTGGATGTCCTTGTGGACGGTGTGCTCAGCCACTATGAATGGCTCTATGGTGCCCCCGGACAGGTGGTAAGTGCAGTGGGGAACATGTTGGTGGTGGACATGAGGTGGTCACTGACTCCTGGCTTCTGCAAGCTTGGCGATGTGCTGTGGGACCTTCACATGTGTTTAACTGAGCATGTCTGCATGAAGATACTTGTTTCTACGATGTTTGTGTATGTCAAACTGTCCACTGACGTTCCCCTCTTGTTTCCCATCATGGTAGGTCAAGCTTCACCTTCGCAAGGCCATGTGGAGGACCATAGACACTGGGGATGGTTCCAAGATCAACCCGCCTTGCCCGACGCACCATGACCCCTCTAATGCACTGTATTATTGCTGTGACGCATCCTGACCTGTCCGCCCGGCTAAGAGGGGATCAACAGCAAACTAGCGGTAAGCAGACTGTATGTGTCTGTAACTTGTGAGTGCATGCATGCATTGGTGCTCAGACACAGTAGTGACATCCGTGGTGCCTATGTTTTGCAGCAATTGCATGTTGGTGCCATTAGCGGAGTGAGCGTTAGCATCCATGTCCGCTAGGTGGACATACCAGTTGATTTGTAGTTGAGGGTTGAAGGACATGCCGTTGAGGTCTGTGGTCCCATGGCATGACATGTGTGGTGGTCTGCATGCACTTGCCGTGTTTGTATGATGTACACGTTTCACAGGCACCCCCGGTTCCTTGAAATGAGGATGTCTGGTAGGGGTGGTTCGCGTGCAGGATGGGCGCTACATGTTATTCGACTGTAAGGAAAGTTGTGAATTTGTAACCTTCAGTACGTGAGTGTGGCTCTTAGGTTAACATCTCTTCCCTCTCTTTCAGCTTTGGCCGAGGGCACTGATCCACAGACGACAGAGATGAGTGGTGGCAATGCATCCGGATCCGAGATCACACACACGCAGACTGACACTGAAGAGGGCAGCCCCGGAGAGGGGGACAGAACCGTCCCTGAGGACTCACATGTGGATACACCATCGTCCTCATCTTCTGACAGTGTTGGTGAGTCAGCACTGTTGCCACAGACAGGGAGTGGGCAATCAACACCTTCAGTCGGTACACAGCACACAGGGCCCACACTGCCACCAACTGCAACAAGTACTGCTCGTGCTCGCAAGAGTAGGGGGAGCAGAGTTGCCTTCAGTGCAGGCACCGCTGCACCTGCCCCTGTGTCACAAAGTGCACTTTGTGCTGAGGCTGTTGATCTGCTGCGACAGCTGTGTGTAGGGCAGACCAACATGATCAATGCATTCCAAGACCACGATAGGAAGTTGGGGCAGGTGGTAGCATTCATGGAGGGGATGCATGGTGATGTTGCTGGTCTCCACAGAACAGTTCAGTCATTAGCAAACACTGTGTCTTCAGCCATTCTTCAGTCGCATGGACAGGGTGCTACTTCTGTTCCCCCATACACACCACTAGATGTCTCGGGGGATAGTGAAATTTCAGACCAGGCATCATTTTCGGGGTATTGCACTAGAAGCAGCCACAGTCACCAAGGCAGGGCACGGAGGGCACAGACACCATCCCCTAGGACAGGGAAATCTTTCACCCATCACGACATGAGCTACACTGGAGTTGACACACAGGATCCTCAAGGGGTGTTGGGGGAAAGGGATTCACATGTAACACAGGCATCCCCCTCAAAAGGTACTCCCAAGGCAAGGGCACCTCCCAAGTCCAGGGACACTCCCAAGGACAAGGACACTACAAAGGAAAGGGCACCTCCCAAGAGCAGGGACACTCCCAAGGACAAGGACACTACAAAGGAAAGGGCACCTCCCAAGAGCAGGGACACTCCAAAGGACAAGGACGCTTCAAAGGAAAGGGCAACTCCCAAGAGCAGGACGCTTCAAAGGAAAGGGCAACTCCCAAGAGCAAGGACACTCCCAAGGACAAGGACGCTTCAAAGGAAAGGGCAACTCCCAAGAGCATGGACACTCCCAAGGACAAGGACACTTCAAAGGACAGGTACACTACAATGGACAAGTCTGCTCCCAGGGACATTCCCGAGACAGGACACCTCCTACAGCCAAGGCACATCCCAGGGACAAGGGTTCTCCCATTGACACGAGCTCCATCAAGGACAGGCATACATCACCCCTGGCTGCCCTGAGGCTAATGTTGTTGAAGGAACTAAAACACATGTGTCAGCGATGGAGTCCCCACATACCTCTACTCCCATCCACACCCCGCAGAAGCAAAGGAAGGAGTACACTGTTGTTGCATCCCCCATTACACATGATGCAGAGGGCAGAAGGCAGGGCCCCAGCAAACGTCAAGCAGGGTCCAGCACGTCCCCAGAGAGCAGACCCCCACAAGCACATGATCCACCTTTGATGTCTGATGAGGCCACACCACTTACCAGTCCAGTCATGTCCAGGGTGCCCCTACATTGCACAAAGAAACGGAGACACACACCTGTGACACCTGACCACCCCAATGTCGCTCCAGTACAGCTGTCCCCAGGTACCAGAACCACACTGCCTCCTGGCCCATACAGCCCTGTGGCTCATCATTTCAGTGGTCCTAGTGGGTCAGCTGCAGGTCACTCTCATGTGTCAGATAGTGGCACTGTGTCTGTTGTTCGCTGTCATGCATCATGTAGTAGCACTGTGTCAGTTGTGCCCTCTCCTGTTTCAGGTACTGGCACTGTGTGTGTCCGCCACTCTCATGTCTCAGATGCTGGCATGGTATTAGTTGGTCACTGTACAGGGACATGTCCTGGCAGTGTGTCTGGGTCTATGCCACAGAATAATATGGCATAAAGCTCCATCCTATCTCCAAGACCTGGTACACATATATGAGCCTAGCAGAGCCCTACGTTCAGAAGGAACGGGCCAACTGAAGATTCCCCACGTAAAAAGAGCCAAACTGGGAGGCCGCTCAATTAGAGTCCTAGCGGCCCGCAACTGGAAGAGGCTCCCGGTTGGCCTCAGACTGGAAGGTTCTGAGGTCAAGTTCAGAAGTCTCTTAAAAACCCACCTGTACAATCTATAAAACACTGATGGGCGGTGGAGGCTACCACGGCTGTTGTATGAAACTTATCTCCACAGCGCGGGGACACGCTGGTAAGGCGTCACCAGGCGCTTTATAAATTACTTTATTATTATTATTATTATTATTATTATTATTATTATTATGGCTTATGTGTCAGTCACTACATCTGTGGCTGTGTCTCACACTCCTGTATCTGGTGTTGCCAGTGTGTCTGGGTCTATGGCTCATGTGTCAGTCACTAGAGCTGTGGCTGTGTCTCACACTCCTGTTTCTGGTGCTGGCAGTGTGTCTGGGTCTATGGCTCATGTGTCAGTCACAAGAGCTGTGGCTGTGTCTCACACTCCTGTTTCTGGTGCTGGCAGTGTGTCTGGGTCTATGGCTCATGTGTCAGTCACTAGAGCTGTGGCTGTATCTCACACTCCTGTTTCTGGTGCTGGCAGTGTGTCTGGGTCTATGGCTCATGTGTCAGTCACTAGACCTGTGGCTGTGTCTCACACTCCTGTTTCTGGTGCTGGCAGTGTGTCCGAGGCGACTAGTTCAAGCAGTCCACCAGATTCTGTGCTGTTAGGTGTAGCTCCCATCACTCGCATGTAATTTGACTTGGTGTCTAGATTGTCCATTGTAACCACCCTTGCATTATTAATGTCCTTGGGACGGGGCGCTTGACCCACTTACTTGTGTTGCCTCTGATGTACCTGTGCCTTGCCATGGACTGTTGATGCACTTAGCCCCTCTCATGTGCTGCCTCTGATGTACCTTCTCAGTTGTGAACAATGCCCTGTTGCTGTTAGGATGCTGCATTGTGCCCTCTCATGTGCTGCCTCTGATGTACCTGCTCTGAACTGTGCCATGGACTGTTGATGCACTTAGCCCCTCTCATGTGCTTCCTCTGATGTACCTGCTCTGAACTGTGCCATGGACTGTTGATGCACTTAGCCCCTCTCATGTGCTGCCTCTGATGTACCTGCTCTGAACTGTGCCATGGACTGTTGATGCACTTAGCCCCTCTCATGTGCTGCCTCTGATGTACCTGCTCTGAACTGTGCCATGGACTGTTGATGCACTTAGCCCCTCTCATGTGCTGCCTCTGATGTACCTGCTCTGAACTGTGCCATGGACTGTTGATGCACTTAGCCCCTCTCATGTGCTGCCTCTGATGTACCTGCTCTGAACTGTGCCATGGACTGTTGATGCACTTAGCCCCTCTCATGTGCTGCCTCTGATGTACCTGCTCTGAACTGTGCCATGGACTGTTGATGCACTTAGCCCCTCTCATGTGCTGCCTCTGATGTACCTGCTCTGAACTGTGCCATGGACTGTTGATGCACTTAGCCCCTCTCATGTGCTGCCTCTGATGTACCTGCTCTGAACTGTGCCATGGACTGTTGATGCACTTAGCCCCTCTCATGTGCTGCCTCTGATGTACCTGCTCTGAACTGTGCCATGGACTGTTGATGCACTTAGCCCCTCTCATGTGCTGCCTCTGATGTACCTGCTCTGAACTGTGCCATGGACTGTTGATGCACTTAGCCCCTCTCATGTGCTGCCTCTTATGTACCTGCTCTGAACTGTGCCATGGACTGTTGATGCACTTAGCCCCTCTCATGTGCTGCCTCGGATGTACCTGTGCCTTGCCATGGACTGTTGATGCACTTAGCCCCTCTCACGTGCTGCCTCTGATGTACCTGTGCCTTGCCATGGACTGTTGATGCACTTAGCTCCTCTCATATGCTGCCTCTGATGTACCTGCTCAGTTGTGAACAATGCCCTGTTGCTGTTAGGATGCTGCATTGTGCCCTCTCATGTGCTGCCTCAGATGTACCTGCTCTGTTCTCTGCCATGGACTGTTGATGCACTTTGCCCCTCTCATGTGCTGCCTCTGATGTACCTGCTCAGTTGTGAACAATGCCCTGTTGCTGTTAGGATGCTCCATTGTGCCCTTTAATGTGCTGCTTCAGATGTACCTGCTCTGTTCTACCCAGTGCCCATGCTCTTGGGTAGTGTAAGATTATACCCCTATTATGTTTAATAAAGCAAGTCAATCATGTGTCGTGGTTTTTCGTTGTCATTCCTGGTTGTGTACTTGAATTGTTAATATATTGGTGCGATCGTAAATGCAGTTTCTCAAACATGACACTCCCCCTCCCTACGTCACAGCCCTGGTAGGTACTCCACTTCCGACAGCAATTGGTGTTTTGGCGTACCTGCGTCGTCGGCGGCGATGGGCCATTACTTGCTGGTGGTGGAGCACGAAGAGTATCGGAAATGCGTGCAGCGCGGGGTCCATGACGGCGATCTGCTTGTGGTGGGTATCTCTACAATGTGTTGTATCTCCGATGTGCTGAATCTGCCGTGTTCAGGCAGGTTGTTTTTCCGCAGCGATTTTATGTGTGTTTTCCGCCATCGTGATTTGGAGGACAGTCGGAGACTTCATTCCGTACGGCGGTGTCTCTGGATTGGTTCCGTCCGCCGCGGGGTCGGGTTTAGTTCCGCAGCGGTGCGTGCTCTTCTGCCGCGTACTGACATTTGACAGTGTTTCCCATCCTAATATGGCGGACAAAGTGACCGCGGCAGGCGGACTGAAATAAGGCATTTTCCGCCTACTCCAGGCCGGCGGTCGTCCTTCCGTCCACCATCGTAATCGACCTCTAAGGCTGCATTACTGGTGGCCTGGCATGGATATTTGTGTTGAAACATTATTGAACAATTGTGTTGAGTGTTCTCATGCCAAAAAGTCTTTACGTACAGTCAATTCTCCTTTATCTCCAGTTAAATTTCCTGAAAATCCTTGGGAAAAACTTGGCATGGACTTCTTGGGGCCGGTTGGAGGACTGAACCAAGGTTTTAGGTTTATTTTAACAGTTGTGGATTACCACTCTAAATGGGTGTCGTTTAAATTTATGAGGGATCCCAACACTGAGAATGTAATCAAATTTTTGAAAAAACTTTTTAGGTCTGAAGATGTCCCTGGTTACCTTATTTCAGACAATGGTGTGCAATTCGTTTCACACAACATGAGAGATTTTTTAAGTAATCTTGGAATCAAACATCTCACCACTGCTTTGTATAGTCCACCGGGTAATGGTTTAGTGGAAAGAGTGAATCGCATTTTAAAAGATTCTGTACAGTTAGCCATATCCTCAGGTCAACAAGTACAAGAGGTGGTAAGTGATAGAGTGTGGTCATATAATAACACTCCTCACTCCACAACTGGAGTCACTCCGTTTGCAATGTTGCGAGGGAGAGAATCTTTCAATGAATTGTCTCCTGAATGGGTGGTAAGTAAAACCAGGGGGCATACTACCAACAACTAGCGATAATTATCGCTATGTTGGTTTAGCGGCGATATTTTTATCGCCGAGCTGCGGCGATTTTTATCGCTTAGGAGCCTTGATATTATCAAGGTTTATCTCCTAATTTCAAGCGATTCACTCTTTCCACTAAACCATTACCCTGTGGACTTTACAAATGAGTGGTGAGATGTTTGATTCCAAGATTACTTAAAAAATCTCTCATGTTGTGTGAAACGAATTGCACACCATTGTCTGAAATAAGGTAACCTGGGACACCTTCAGACCTAAAAAGTTTTGTCAAAAATTTGATTACATTCTCAGTGTTGGGATCCCTCATTAATTTAAATGACACCCATTTAGAGTGGTAATCCACAACTGTTAAAATAAACCTAAAACCTTGGTTCAGTCCTCCAACCGGCCCCAAAAAGTCCATGCCAAGTTTTTCCCAAGGATTTTCAGGAAATTTAACTGGAGATAAAGGAGAATTGACATCTCTTCGGTGGAAAACAAGTTATTTAAAAAAAAAATAAACTTGAACAGTTTTATGATGCACCAAGCATGGTCATACTGCCATCTACTGGATCAAGTTGCCAGATCGTCGCCAATGTAATAATGCATAATGGTAGTCACGAGGTAAATCCAAGTAGAGGTTTATTTATAAGTTACAAGATCATAGTTGTTGGTTACAAGTAGAATGATGGTTGGTTCAAGATCAGTTCAAGGCCCCACCAGGAGCTGCATGATCACAGCTCAGCCCACTCACTCCAACAGTCACTCTTCCAGTCCACCAGGCATACCAACATTCCACACTGTCATCAGGCATTCTAAGGTTCCATACATACACACGTGCAAACTGGCTGAGCTGCTGTAAATGTAAGCACAACAGGTAGCAATAAACATCTGTTATTCAGTGCCTTGAAACCCTTGGGTAATAAGTGCGCTTTACAAATACACGTGTTATGTAGGGAATAATTCATGTGTAGAGAAATCACAATTATTGTCTACAGAAGAGGTGGTTCTAAACTGTTGACTAAATTATTTTTGGGACTTTGCTTCTTTAAGTTCACTGTTTTTGTACTTTTTGGGTGGAATATATATAGTCTTCATTGTGGTAGGTGTTGCTCTGATCATCATCCTTCCAAGGTGCAAACTGTGAATAAGAGCACAGCATATTTATGGGGGCTCCACTGTCAAGAAGAAACAGCGTTCCTCTTGCAAGCAGATCCACTTTCCGGCGAGAGCAAACAAAAGACTTGGGGCCTCATTTATGAGGCCTTGCGTCAGTTTTGCGCTTCCGATGCGTCACTTTTTGTGACGCATCGGCAGCGTAAAACATGCCTCCTGTTGCGCACTATTTAGAAAGTGACGCATTTAAGCAAATGCGTCACTTTGTAAACCCCTGCACCACATTATACCTGCGCCAGGTATAATGTATGCAAGGGGGGCGTATTGACGCAAGCAAGGGTCGTAGAAGTGACGCAGTGAAATCTATGAGATTTCATTGCGTCACTTCTAGGACGCGTTGCGTCAAAATCTTGCGCCTGCCTCACAGCAGGCGTAAGACTGACGCAGGCCCTTTCACATTGGGCTTACCCCATGTGAAAGGACACATTGCTGGAGTTGCGTCGCTTTTGTGACACACTCCAGCAATGCGTCACTTTTGCGCCTAAAGATACGTCAGAAATACTGACGTATCTGTAACTCCTTGCGGCATGATGCGTCATACATTAAATATGACGCATCAGGTATGTAGCAAGGAGGGCGCACTGAGAAGTGACGCATCGCTGCTTTCACGCAGCGATGCGTCATTTCTCATAAATGAGGCCCTTGGTCCATCTTATTTGATCCCCACTTCCAATGCTTGAATTCCTCTCGCATCAACATCCTGCCTGAGACCCTCATGGGTGAGTAGCGTGCTTTACAAACCCCTGATTGATTGATTGATTGATTGATTGATATTCCTTTGCAGCAGCATCCTTTGCTTTCTGTGGATTCCTGAAATCAGATTCAGCCAATCATGGTCCATCAAGCATGGCTGGCAAAGCTGCTTCTTTCAAGTCACCCTTCGTACTCTCACCGTTCTTGGATGTATTGTGTTGTGTCTCACTGTGGCTCTTATTGCGTCCCCTGCTTCATCTGTTTCTTCGTTTTTCAGCAGCGTGCTGGTATCTCCATTGAATCCTTCAAGACAGCCAGCCCCTCCTCCTGCATCTCCGGCTTCTTCTGGTACCAGCGAGACGTGTCAGATCTCATCACCTCTAGTCTTGGATTCTATCAGTGACCCTGCAAATCTGGAAATATCACCTCTCTAGGGGCCATATGTATCATACTTCCGTTTTGCGAATTCCAAATAGCGAATTTTAAGGAATCGCTATTTGGAATTCACAAAACGGTATGTATGTACATATTCGCAATTTAATAGCGATTTCTTACCATTCCTAATTTGCGATTAGCAAATTGCTAATCGCAAATTACCCATTCATTTCTATGGGCCTGGAGGCCAATAGGAATGAAGGGGCAATTTGCGATTAGTAATTTGCTAATCGCAAATTAGGAATTTTTTCAAGGATGCAGGGGTGTCTCAAGAACACCCTGCTGCACCCCTGAAAAAGACATTTGGGGGCATATGGCGCACATACATGCCCTAAGGGCATGTATGGGCGTCATATGGCACCTTTTGTTTTTTGGAAAAAAGCTTTTTGAAAAGAATTAGCAAATTACCACCAACTAGAAGTTGGTGGTAATTTGTGAATCCTTAATGACATTTTTTAAATATTTTTTGTTTGATACATTGCATTTAAGGAATCGCAAAATTTGCGATTCCTTAAGTGCAATCGCAAAATAAGAAATTGCAAATTTTGCTATTCCCTATTTTGCATCAAACATGTTTGATACATACCATTTGTCAAATTAGCATTCACAAAGGCCGAAATTCGCAGAATTTAGGCCTTTGCGAATGCTAATTAGCTTGATACATATGGCCCTATATGCCATCAAGGTTAGAATGAAATGAACTCAGCTGATCATTTATAAAATGTGCTTAATATCGCGAACAAAGAAACAAATGTATAATTTAATAACATATGATAAGAATTGTTTTCCGGCGGCCTGAATATACCAGGATAAAGACAGCATAAAAGGATGCATGGAAAACAGCTTCCAATCACAACTTCAAGGTGAAGATACCAGATGATTATTTTATAGCAATGAGGGGGGGGGAGCAAAAGGGCTTCCAGAGGTGATTCATGAGAAACCACAGAAAACAGATAGAGTGGCCAAGGAGTAAATATCATTTATAAAATCTAAAGAAGCAGAACCTGAAGCAAGGACCCCAACATAGCTGAAAAGATGATAAGAGGTAATGGTTTGGTGAATAGAGGACATGACCATAGCCAGGAGTTCATTTTTGAAGAGGCACGGCCCTCAACTATGACCAAACATTAATGCTTTCTTTCCCAAATTCCTGTAGGGGAAAAAAGGTACCGTAAGCAGAGATTTAAAGCACTCAGGGGCATATTATCAACAAATAGCAATATTTATCGCTATGTAGGATTAGCGGCAATTTTTTTATCGCCACGCATCACTTGATTTTATCGCTGAGATAACGTGCTATTAGCAACGTTTATCTCAAAAGCGATAAAATTCCAGGCGATAGCTTCAAAATCCGTGAATATCGCTGAGAATACAGCGATATTCAATTATTATCACTAACAGGGTCTTAGCCATTATATGTATACACACAGAGGGGGTGTATAGAGAAGACCACACAAACAAAACACAAAACACAAATGCCCCAATCAGGAAAATTGCTCTGTTTGGACACCTGGACATAACAGGAGTATGAGTGAGTCCTTGGCATGTTATGCCCATGCTTAGATGACACTGAAAACATCCAAGGTCCTACCCTTTTAGTTCCGGAGATCTATTAATTACCTAGGTACTCTACTGATATATAATCCACAGGGGGTAAAGGGCCAATAATTACAATCCATACATCAGCGTGATGGCAGCATTTAGGAGACCATCAGGAGGCTAATATCATCATTATTATTATTATAGATGAGGACTTTGGAACGAGAGAGTGAGATATGTATTCAAGGAAGATAACCGAACGGGACTCAGCTAATTGAGCACCTAGCGGTAAAATCATTGCCTCTCGCACTGCTGCTATCTTCATGAACACTTGACATTACTTATAACGTTTTGTGACCCTAGCCCATAATTTATTCAGCAATGCAGATAATGACACATAGGTGGCTAGAACCGTCAAAGTTAGCCGATCCGCCCCTGTTAACTACATTTCCCATGATCCTGAATACGTTGCACGGGCAGAGCGCGCCCCGTCAGGATGGTGACGATGTGGTCACGTGGGTCACGGAACTCTGTAGATGACTTTAAGAACTCTACACCGACACCACGCCTACCAACTGCGTGGTGTCATGGATTGCAGGCTATCAGGAGACGGTGTGCCTACGGAACAGTAAGGAGGTGGATCAAGGGGTGAATACATGGGCAGCATTCAACAGAAGGGACCCGAGGGCGGCACCTGAGCACTCGATGCATGGAGGGCGCATTAGATCTTTGGTGTGCCTCGGGATACTGGAGAACAAAAGGTAACGCCTCCACCCGTATTACTGTATTATAGGTTGTGTTCTCTGGCCATCTCTCTGCCGGACACCAGTTTGGGTTTATGGATCTCATAAACTCGGTGAGTAAGCAAAACGGGAGAACACATTAATGAGAATTTTGACAGGCAATTAATTTATGATGCGAGATATGAGTGTGTAGGTGGGCCCTCGTGCACATAGAGAGGGGGGTCCAGAAGATGCGTGAATGCATACGGTGGTATTGATGTTGAAAACCTTGAGGCAACGGACGAACAGTTGTGTTCGCTTCATATAACCAGGGGGCATGTCCCAGTAATGGGCAGCGAACCATGAGCAGGTGCTTGGGTACATTGCCTAACCAGTAATCGTTTGACGTACGCTTATTTTAAGGAGGCTCGATAATAGTAGATGGACAGGAAGAGAGTAGAAGTTTAATTGGATGTTTCTATCATCTCCCCTCGTGTTCTTGCAGTGAATGTATTCCCGCACTACAGGGATCAGTCTCCACACATAACTTAGGAAGGGTACGGATCTAGCGGACCTGCCTGTTGCTTGGGATCCATCGTCCGAATTACGGGAGGAACCAGAGTGGCACTGATTGCGACAGTCCTGAAGAAGACCGGAGTGACCTATAGAGGCATACAAGAAACGGTCGAAACATGTTGACTTTAGCAGTGGTAGGAGGGAAGCCATGAGATTCCTAATTTTCTCCTTAAGGCATTTCCCATCCCTTTCCTATTTTTAATCCTGATAGGGGTACCAAGGAAAGTTTAATAAAGATACTTGTTTGGTTGGCACCCCTAATCAGTTTTAGGCCCTTCCCTTGAACTGCACTTTTGGTCGCACTTACAGTTTTGGCCACTGGGTGCTTGCACGGCTTTCACCGCTATTCATGTTATGTGTTGTATTATGTTGAACTACTCTGGCTGTATGTCCTGTTAAGTGGAATTTATTATTATTATTTTTTTTCCCCTCCCTTATGCTCCGCACTGAGTGTGGCTACACCAGGGCGTATTGTAAGCAGGCCCAATGATGAAGCATGTCACATACTTCGGTATGTGAGTGAGGGCAGTTTTTCCAAACAGAGCAATTTGCCTGATTGGGGCGTTTGTGTTTTGTGTTTTGTTTGTATGGTCTACTCTATACACCCCCTCTGTGTGTGTACATTTGAGATTCCTGGGTGTCTGGGGTGGTAGAGTCTAAACCTATATGACCCTCACCCCTCTTTTGTGCGGAACACTCTTAGCCATTATATCCACCTCCCGTTGGATATAATGGCTAAGAACTGGTCTGAGCAGGTGTTAGTTTTTGGAGATATTCGCGCTTAGCGCGAATATTTCCAACGCTACGCCTGTGTTGGTAATAGGCGATAGCGAGGTTAGCGACTGCTTTCAGTCGCTAACAGGTTGGGAACGGCCACTTTGCATGTCATTAGCGATAAATATCACTGACATGCTCAGCGGGCCTCAAACCGCTCGCTATCGCCTACAAGATGTCGCTAAGTGCTGTTAGCGACAGCTTGCTAATAAGGCAATAGAATTATCGTCACCCTTAATAATATGCCCCTCAGTTCTTTTTGATGCTTTTTATGCTCGAGCCTGTGAGAGCATGCACTAGAGGCTGCGTCTCGCTTGAAGACACTGTGGTATACCGAAAAAGGGCTTAGAACCCGCCCATGCTTGTGCGCTTCAGTGTCACTCTTGTTTACAATCTCTTTAATTGGACATTGCAGGCGAATAGTCATATCTCGTGATTTCTCTGGAGCAGGCACCAAGCACGGATTAATGAAAGTTAATTTGTTCCTGTCCGCTTCTCCCAACATGATTGAGGTTCTATTTCTTCCGCCCTCCTACTCCCCCTGCCTGCTGCCCTATCCATAGTGCTTGCACTTATTATTCTTCTTTTTTAAGGCACTGAGAGATAAGTGACATGCACAGAATCACAGGATGTTGCAGCGGTGATGCCGTCCCTGCTTGTCTCACTTATTCCTGGGTTCTCATTCAACAAATTTCTATACAGCACAGCAATCATTAATTCTAAGCGATTGAATGTTGGAACGTCGCATTCCTTTACCACGCATGCCGTTACTTCTTAGACTTTACAAAGACTGGGTATTTACCACGCATTTCTTTACCATGAATATCGTTACAACTACATGTCTTAGGGAAAGCGCTGGACTTTTGAGCGGTATAATTTGCTATTTACATGCTGAGCTGTGCAACAGTAGGGAAAGCATTGGACATTAACCCCTTCGGTGCTGATGACGGAACCGCTCCATCATCAGCCGCGGTCGCGCTGTGCTGACGACAGAGTGGTTCCGTCATGGCCCGCCCAGCTCGATAGAACGCTCATGCGCGGCGCGAATTCCGCGCCTGCGCTGAGCGTTCTATTGAGCGGGGTGGGCCGTGACGGAACCGCTCCGTCAGGAGCACAGCTCAACCGACGCTGGTGACGGAGCGGTTCCGTCACCAGCATGCGGCCGCCGCGCGGCCGCCCCACACCCTTAGCACTGCGGCGGAATAGCCGCCGCAGTGAAGGTGTTAAAGTCCAACGCTGCTGTCCCTAAATCAATGTCAGTGTAACTAAATGTGTGGTAAAGGAATGCCTGGTAAAGGCACATGTGTTGTAACAGCCGCATTGTAACAGCATTGTGTGGTCCGGCTGTCATGGTAAAGGCTGTTTCCCATTATAAGCTGGTCCTCAAGGATTTTGAGACCATGATTCTCATCAGTTTTAATGGGGATGAAGGACTGAACCATATAGATTGGACTTACAAACACAGCCTCACTCTCGAAAGAAGGCACTGTCCTTTTAACATCAATATTTAAGCTTAACACTTGCACCTATTAGATGTAATTATGAATTCCTACCTATTCCTTCCATGACAAATGAACTGTGGTCCCGATTCACAGAACTAACTTAAGACTAAATCCTAAACTTACTACTTTTGGTATTCACAGAAGTTAGTATTTTGTCTTAAGTCTGTCTTAAGACAAACTTAAGACAAAATCCTAACTGCTGTGAATACCAAAAGTAGTAAGTTTATGATTTTATCTTAAGTTAGTTCTGTGAATCGGGCCCTGTGAGTCTATGTAATCTGCATATACGGTTTTGCTAATGTGCTATTATATTTCATAGGGCGCCGGTCTTCCATCATTTCAATGCTTCACAATCGGATGTTCTCTTATCTTATCAGAAATACTGATTATGAGAAATATTTAACTTTGCTCCCCTTCTCAGTCCAGAGGCAAAGAGGATCAAGGTCCATATTCTATTCAGTGGTGTTGCGAACCTTGAGGGGGGCCCTCTGCAAAGTACCTGGAGGGGGCTCACAGTTCCTGATTGAGTCTGGAGCTCTGGGGCCAGGGGCCTGTTTCCCTTGCACAGTCAAGGAGGGGGCCCCCTGGAGACAGAGGGCCCCTGCACAGCGGGGCTGCGGGGGCTAATGTTATGCCACTGATTCTATTGCGTAAAAGGATTTTTTATGTTCGGCTTTGCAGATGTTTGTAGAAGTCTGTCAGGTGAGATGGTAGTTAGAGTGCTCCTACTTGTCGCAGTAAGTCAGGCAGTGTCTCAGAGCCACGTAGGCTCAAAGCTTAAAGTGGGCTTTTTGAAGGTCTCATTAAAGAGAATGAAAGGCTCAGTCATTCAAGATCTCATGACTGGGTGTGTAAGTACTGGCATGGGTCTGTGTATGGGTTTGTGAATTATTGTGTGGGAATGGGAGAGGATACATGAAAGGTTTTATGGGGGTGTGAGTGGGTACGTCAGTGATTTTGTGGATGATGTTATCAGTGATGTAATTTAAGATGTCATAAGTGATGTCATCATTCTGTCACTGACCATGTCATGAGTGATGTAAGATGTGAGGTCATAATAAGTGCACTGAGGGCAAGTAATAGTGTTGGACTTGGCCCTTTTCGCAGAATTTTTTTGCTTTTTGCTTCCCCTAATTCAGGATGTTCCCCCATTGTAATAAAGTTGTATAGGCCCTGGGGCTCTGGAGACTGTTTTACCTGTGAGAAGCGCTGACAGCAGTATCCCTGAAGCGCTATTCCGCTCCTCAACGCTAGGCCTGGAAGCGCTGTGCTCCTCAGAACTGCAGATGCACCCGAGGCGCTATATGTGCCAAGCGCCATCCTGCTTATCGAACGTGCCCCTCAAGCGCTCCCCTGCTGTGCCTTAGAGGCACTGAAGTTGCCGAGCGCTGCTCCGCTTTGTGCCCTGGCGTGGAGGCTCTGGAGTGCTGTATCCCCAAGGGCGCTGCCTGCCGTGCCGCTGTATTGCGGGAGCCACTGCGCTTTCTTCTGCCCCCATCGGCGGCCCTCGGTACCAGGAGAGGGCCACTGCCGCATCGCTGAGGGACGAGATCACCGCCACAGCCCGGGGGGCTCTCACGGCCTTATGTCTGCTGCTGCGGCCTGGCGCTCTCCCGGTGGCACCAGTGCCACTTTCATCACCCCCCTCAGCGGCCCTCGGTACCAGGAGAGGGCCGCCGCTACAATTCCCAGGGCCACGCGAGGCCTGAAGCCTTCATCACCCCTGTCACGTGGTGGGGGACGACTGCCGCGTCACCGGCCACGCCCCCGTCCTAGAGGCCTAATGCTGGAAGGGAGGTGGGGCCGCCCGAGGCCCGCCATTGTCGGCCTCGGGCGCGCCTCCCCTCAACCTCTGGTGATTGTTTCTTGGGCCCGAGCAGGCCTGAGAGAGAGGCCGGGCCTGTCCTGCTTCTCCTGCTGCCCACACTGTGTCCCCGACCGGTGTTGAGGCCTGAGGAGCCGGGACCGGTTCCACTGCAGCGCGGGGCCTGATGGGGGGGGGGGGCTCAGGAAAGGGTAGGAGCCCTCCCTCGTAACTGACACCACCGGAGGGCTCAAGAAGGAGAATAGGAGCCCTCCCCCTACCGAAAACCTCCGCAAGGGCCCTGGAAAGGCCGAAGAGAGAAGGTAACCCCGGGGAGGAGGGCAGGAGGCCCTGAGTTCACCCCTCCCCTGGGGGAACACTGTTGTTGGGCCCCGTTGGCCTGGAATGAAGTCCCTCTGAACTGGGCAAGAGCCCTGTAAGCCATTTGGGGGCCCGAATTCTAATAAAGTTAACCCCACGTTGGGGGACTGGTTGTGCTAACCTGCCCCTATGCAGGTCCTCAGAGAGTACCGCTGTTGTGCTGGTTTATTGGTCCCCTGGCCCAAAGTTTTACATGCTTAATGTGGCTAATGGAATGGTTACCCCCGCTGAATAAGCCAGCTTAAGGCCCTGCCTACTCCTGATGAAGGAAATGTGCTTATTCCTGCCTGATTTTCTCTTTTAATGGCCTGTTTATTCTTGGGGATGAAATGTTGGTTTACCCCTAATGAGATGTTTATCTTTGCATAAGGAAATGGCTTTCAGGTGCACTGGAAGATTTTACTAAGGCTCAATGAAATGTTCTACGCCTGCACAAGGGGTTTCATTCCTGCCACAGGAGATGCTAAAGGAAAGTCTACGGTTAACTCCTGAGTTGCTCATATAATGAAATGGTCATGAGCGCCTAATGCATGTTTAGTGCTGAGGAATGAGATGGTGGGTCTTACCTGCTGAAGTGGTTATCCCTATTCATTGAAATAGATATTCCCGACTAAGGAAATGTTTACTAACTGCCTACAGGTTTATAATGAAAGGGTTGCTTTACCTAATGTGATGTTGCCTGACCTCTAATGTCTTGGGTCTTCCCGAGTACATATAAAAAAGGTTTTATTCTTACGTGAGGAAGTGTTCGCCTTTACCAGATGATAGGCTTATCCCAGTCTAATGACCTAGTTCTATGACAGGGTTGTTTATCCCTGCCTAATGCCATGATTAGTGTGGCCTGATGACATGTTTATTCTGCATGAAATGTGTAGTTCTAGGCAAAATGATCGCTGAAAGGCTTATCTTTGATTCATTCAATGTTTTACCCTCAATGGAATAGTGAGTTCTGCTCAGGGAAGGGCTCCACTTCTGCCTAGAGAGCTGCTTGTTGCTGGGCAATGTCATGCTTGTCTTTTTCATGAAATATGTTCCCCATGCTATGGGGATGGGTTGCCTATGCTGAAACCAACTGTTCTTCTTGCCCCAGTCTTCTAACTTCTACCTCCCAACAGGATTACTCGTAGGTACTGAAGTGTTGATTCTGATCTACTGACCTGGGGATTGAAGTGCCTACAGCTCTATAAGGAAGAGGTTGCTTAGATAATGAGAAGCAAAAAATTCAAAACAAAGACATTATCCCAATAGGTATGAATAAAAAAGACAATTTATATTGCATGCACCAGGCATTACAAAAGTTAGAAAAAAGGAGACACTTGTTCACAAGTTTTAAAATGATCTTTAGTTTCTTGATAATCAGAAATTATGAGAATAAATTCAAGCCACAGGAAATATATACAGCACGTGGGTAGAAAAATTCACAATGACAACCAATAAAACTTGGTGCTCAATATTTACAAGTGAAAGAGTGGCGACGCAAGTGAAAGTGAATGAACAGCGATAAACGGCGCAAGTGAGCAAGGTGATATATACAGTGATTAGCTCAACAGGTGACAAATATTCAAAATGACTTTATATATTCCACATAGTAATTTTGATGTAACAACTAGATGCGCCTATAATTTGCGCTGTGAAGTCGACGACGTTTCGGTCCTTATAGAATGTGGACCATCATCAGGACTGGGTTGTCTCATTTGTGGTGCTGTATGCAGGAGTATTTTGGAGTCCTCATCCGAGGAACAGGCTCTGAAAAATCCTTGCTTCTATATCTTAATCTTAATCTTAACCGGAGTACTCCGGTTCCAGGTCCACCGAACAGAACGGCGGTGGAAATCTACCCACCTTGTCTGGTTAAGACGACCAAGATTAAGTATATAGAAGCAAGGATTTTTCAGAGCCTGTTCCTCGGATGAGGACTCCAAAATACTCCTGCATACAGCACCACAAATGAGACAACCCAGTCCTGATGATGGTCCACATTCTATAAGGACCGAAACGTCGTCGACTTCACAGCGCAAATTATAGGCGCATCTAGTTGTGACATCAAAATTACTACGTGGAATATATAAAGTCATTTTGAATATTTGTCACCTGTTGAGCTAATCACTGTATATATCACCTTGCTCACTTGCGCCGTTTATCGCTGTTCATTCACTTTCACTTGCGTCGCCACTCTTTCACTTGTAAATATTGAGCACCAAGTTTTATTGGTTGTCATTGTGAATTTTTCTACCCACGTGCTGTATATATTTCCTGTGGCTTGAATTTATTCTCATAATTTCTGATTATCAAGAAACTAAAGATCATTTAAAAACTTGTGAATAAGTGTCTCCTTTTTTCTAACTTTTGTAATGCCTGGTGCATGCAATATAAATTGTCTTTTTTATTCATACCTATTGGGATAATGTATTTGTTTTGAATCTTTCGAACCCCAATCCCGATTGGTTTATGGGTCACACTCCTGTCTTCACATACAAAACTACATAATGAGAAGGTCATCCCTATCCAATGAAATGTGGGCTTTATCTAATGAGATGCTTGTTCTCTTATAATGAGATGTTGCCAATGAATTAATTACCTACGCTTATTCGGAAAGTTCATTCCTGCAAAGGAGTTTAAAGAAATGTTCACCCTTGCTTGGTGAGAAGTTAATTGTTTTGCCTACTGAACAGGTTACTTACCTGATGACATGTGGACCTTTGCTACATGACATGCTCATCTTTGCCTGATGAGCTAGTTGTCCATGCTAATCCTTTAATGAAATGTTTATTGCGACGTGTTAAATTGGACATTGAACTGCTGCCTTTACTCCCCTCTGATGAAATGCTTTGATGAGAATTTGATGCTGTGACTTTTGATTACCCTAACCTTGATCTTATATAAAAGCATATTGTTTTAAATCAAACTCACTGGTGTGGTCTAAGTCATTGCTTTGTGCGTTTATTGTCTTGGTGGATGCGTGTGCTGTGTAGTCACTTAACACCTAAGCTTTTGGGTGCCTACCTGCTCATGCCAGACTACCCCCGGGGAACTGGTGACCCCAGTTCCTCCAAATAGTTAGGTCAGCTAACCATAACTGCTGAATTTCACTGTTTTTGTATGAAGGAAACCTGTGCCTAACTATAACGTCCCTAAAACCTTTGGTTTTTTCAGTGAATTGCTAAGGTTTTTTAAATTCTATTCCCTAACTATAACATCCTTATAACCTTTGTTTTCTTCTATACATTTCTACGTTTTTTTTTAATACTATTAGGGTTTAGGGTGGGTATGGGTTTTTGGGTATGGAATAGGTTTTTAGGGTATAGTGTGGGTATGGTATTTTGGGTGCTAAAGAGTTTTGGGATGTGGGGGGGTTATGGGATTTTGTGTGATAAAGGACATTTTAGGATTTAGGGTTTAGGGTGGGTATAGGTTTTTGGGTGGTAAGGCATTTTTAGGGTTCAAGGTTGTTATGGTTTTTTGGGTGGGAAGGGGTTTTTAGGGTGTAGAGTGGATTTGGAATTTTGGGTGCTAAGGGTTTTTTAGAATTTGAGATTTAGTGTTTAGGGTGAGTAAGGATTGTTGGGTGTTATGGCTTTACATTGCAGCCATTACAACAACTGCACCACTATTACACAAGTGTCTACCATGCAAGTCTTTACCACACTTATGCCTTTACTATGCATGCCGTAGCAAAGCAAATTTCCCAGTAAAGTCATATGCATGTTAAATACTTGCATGGTAAAGACTTGCATGGTAGTATTGCGGTTGCTGAAAATACTGCATTGTAAAGCCATGAATGGTAATGGCTTGCATGGTTCCATCATACATCTTTGCCCAAGCAATGTTAGGCACATAGAGGATGCCACCTTGAAAATGCTAATCAAGGAGTCTTATGCATGTGAAAGAGTAGACAAGGTCGATAACTCCAGATGTGGAGGACTCGTAGCATCCATATGGGAGGTACCATGCAAGCAGAATAAAAGAGAGAGGTTATGACAGAGCACTTCAAGATGCAAACTATGAAGCCATCACTCAGAGCTTTAGTGGACATGCTGCTGACTGCCCATCTACGCTCCTCAAACTGGAGATGGAGTTCTTGTCCTCAGCCAGGCCAAATGTCTCAAATGGACCCATCCCTAGCTCACATGATCACCTATCATTATCCATGCTGACCTACTGATCTTGCTGGGCAACGTCTGTAAAAGGTTTCCTTTTGTATAACACTTTTTGCACAACCTGCCTGTAACTATGAAGTGTGTACGCCACTGTTGGAGTCTGCTTAAAGTTCATGCAGTTTTGAGTGATGCTTTTGATGATATGTCGTTCAACTATCCATCGTTTTTCACAACCTTATATATGAAATTCATCGTACAATTACATTTAAATTCTATTTAGTCTTCACCATTGTGTCAGCCTTTAAATGTTTAAAACACACTGTTCAGTACTAATTTCCCAAAATGTCCATGATGGGTGACCTCTCTGTAAAGGTATTGTATATTAGTGATGATTTAAATTAAAACTTCACTTTTAAAGTTACGCAGAGTTAGGAAACTCCACAATTTCTGAAGAAAATTAAGGATCAGATTTAGAGTCAGGTGGATGTGCTACTCCACCACAAACTTGACAGATATCCCGTTCGCCTTATTACAAGCGCATATAACATATAACTCACTTGTTATACAGCGTACAGGATATCTCTCATGTTTGTGACTGAGTATCCCTTCCTCAAACTGTAAATCAGGCTTTACGTTTCCTAACTTTCTCTGAGGTAAGGTCCCTGTGGGCCTTCCAGGTGTGATGATTTCCAGATGCAGAATGTCCTAGATAGAATAACCTTCAGAAAAACAAATGCTGAGTGTGGAGGAAAGCTTTGCATTTCATCAATCTTGAGCTGTTTAGAAAATATACAATGTTGCAGTCAACTTAACATTCCTCTACTTTGAATACCATCTAGTGGCATTTTTTAGTTCAACTTATTCTTGTTGAACTTTGTTCTTGTTGAACTTTGTTCTTGTTGGTTGGGTAGGGTTTCACTCTCCTTGGCCAATAACACAATTTCTCACAGCTTGGAAGAAGAAAACAGCAGAAGTGTTCCTTATACATTTGGGTGGGAAAGGATTCAGGCAGACAAAGGGGTTTCAGCCAATGAAGCATGTGTTATAAGTAAGACATGAGTAAATTATGATCACACCTAGAGGAGAGAATTAATGCCAGGATGAGTTGTGAGGAGCGCCAGGAAGTTAGTGGCAACTGATGAAGCCAGGAATAAATATAATGGAGAAATAACTGTTTTGTAGACAGAAAGAGGTGTGGGCTGTTTTTCCTACACCTGATCTGTTTCTGCAGGACACTGCTCTCTTGTCATTCTTAGAATTTCATGAAGGTTATGAAGGTAATTGAGCAATTTGCAGAAAGAAAAAATAAAGAAGCTCTTAGGGGAGAGGTACTGTTGGATCTAAGGAAACAAACAAGAGATATGTTTTTAAAGATTACATTTAGGTATAATTAAATTGCTTTGTTTACATCTAACTAAAGGAAGATGTGAATAGGGAACACGGTACCAGATTAAGGGTGAGGCATGGACACCCGAGAGAAGCTGTCTAGAAGAAAGTATCTAACTGCACCACTGAGATTTGATAGGAGGTGATAGGAGGACATCTGACTGGTCAACATATAGGCTGCCAGTGGTTCAGAAATTAGAAAAGGTTTGTGGCTGAGAAGGGTTTAACTCGTTAAAAAGTTCAGGGTGTCTTAAGGCCAGAAAAGAGGTTTATAGTTTAGATTTGGTGACTGGATGAAATAAAATATTATTGAACATCCATACGCTCTCTTTTTGACTGAGACATGGGGACCCTCATGCGAGAAGAATTGTACCTGGACGCCTTCATTAGCCGACGAGGTATATTGTGAATCCGCCATCCAGTCTTGCAGCCTCCCCGTGTCCCAGGAGGGATTGACCGCCTTATCGCCGCTTAACAACTTGCAGCACCCGCTTCGCGGGTGCCACTGCGCGGCGTTTGGTGTGGGGTTGAGGCAGCAGGAGCGCCGGAGAGCAACCGGGAGGAAGAGGGAACTGCGTGTGGTAACTGTGGGCGCGCGCCGCAGGGACTCCATAGACCAGGAGTCCCCGCGCTGCACAGGTGTGCACGGCCGCGCCCCCAGCAAGACACGCCCCCGGCTGCAACGCCTCCTTTAAGAACAGCGTACTACCGCTCAGCGGGACGCGAGCGGGACGCCGAGCGAAGCCCGGGCAAAGGGCGGGCCCTCTGTGGCCCTCAGAGGCCAGAAGAGGCTGGGCTGGGTCGCCCCCCCAAAATCTGCCAATCGCATCTTGCATAACAGGTATTATATCTGGACTTACTTACATCAGCCATACCCAGTCATTGTTCTTGTACTTTGCATGGTAGACTATGAGGAAAACGGCCAAGAAGTCAAAGATGCCCACCCTAAGATCAAGTACAAAATCTAAAATAGATTTGCCTCCGCCTTTACCAACTTTAACCGCTATTGACAAGATGCTTAAACAAACCATAGGGGCGGTTTCAAACGCCATCGCAAACACTGAAAGAAGGATGTCCCTACCACCCGTGATCGTCGTCCAAGAAACCCAGGAATCCCTTATTAATCTATCTGAAGCTTCCCGAGATTTGGCAGAAGAATTTGATACTAGTCTGCCCCTTACCCCCTCTTCCTTCGTCGACCTCCCTTGTGCCCAGGCGCCCGACGAAACTTGTAGCGAGAGAACTGGTGAACAAACAAATAACCATAATAAGAATTCTAATATTACAGATAAAACCTCGGATAAGGAAGGTCCGAAATGTGGGGGCAAAAAAGGATCACTAAAAACTAGAAATCATAATTTGGTAACACCTGTAAACCCATCTACACCAGCAATACCCTGCTGGATCACCAACATGGTGGCTGATCTCAAAACGGACCTGGAGCACTCCATTACTGTGCTGATAAAACCCCTTATAGCCAAAGTCGATAGGCTAAGATCACTCGTAAATAATAAGGGGTTTGGCTCAAAAGTCCAATTAGCGCAAGAAGGTGGCCCAGCAAAACAGAATGAGACCACAACTAAAAGACTAACCAAGGATAAGGCCGCTACAACAACTGACACGGCGCCAAGGATTCCTAACAGAGGCACACAAATAAGTACCAAAGATACACAAAAGGCTGCTACCACACCGAATACAGGTAAAAATAAAAAACAAACTATCACTGAAAATAATAAACCACCCCCTGGACCCCCTCAAACTTTGGAAGGAAACACCGCTCAAACCCCCAAAGCGAACCCGAAGACCAATGCGACCCCTTCTACAACAACTATTAAAGAGCATAAAACAGCAACTCGCTTCAGGACAATTAACCTCCCGCCTGAAGCTTTACCGTTTGTAGTAGTTTTAACAGGAGTCCCACCTTTAAGGGAGGGCCAACGGGAATCACAAGTAGAGCTAAAAAACAAATGTGCACAGTGGTTAGAAAAACACAGACCACTGCCCCCCAATATCCATGGGGAAATCCTTTCAGTAAGAAGGGGGGAGTGGATCGGCAAAGGTACCAAGACCATAGCAGGGGATATAATCACGGTGAACTTCAGGGATATGGCAGCAGTTAACTTTATCTGTAATGCCCCGCCGAGCTATACCCGTTCACAAATTCATCCGGTACATCTATCCTACTTTTATCCTTTCGCATTTCAAAGACCCAGGCAGAGTAACAGACCACCACCGACTAGAATACCTAATATGGGCTCTCAATATGGACCTCCTCAGTGGCAAAGGCCAAACTTTGTCGTTCCAAATTATGACTCTTTTTTAATGCAGCATGCACACTGGAACAGGTTCAGCACACTTGAAGAGGTCGATTGACATGGATGGGATAAACAACCCCCTATGATCGCAAGGCGGAAGGAGGTAAGCACACTTGCAACGGGAAAGAGAATGGGGGTAGGAAAGGGATCAGAATTCGCGCCCAGTAATGGAGGCAGCACCATATCGACGAACCCGAGCGGGGGAAAAGGAGAGCGGATAAATCCCCCAAAATATAGGACCACTGCTAAACAGAGTAGATTAACTGCTTCTGGCAGTATACAACCCAGTCCTGTTACCTCATCGGAAGCGGGAAAACATGCAATGCTCCCATCAGGAGACCCAAAAGGAACTCCAAAGGAAATGACCCAAGAAAACTTACAAATTGTATCCTGGAACATTGCAGGATTAGCGGCCAAATTTGAAACCCAGGAATGGCTCAGCTATATAACCAAATTTCAAATCATATGCCTGCAAGAAACCTGGGCTACCGAACTAAATGATTACAGCCTGGAAGGCTACAAAAGTTTTCTTGTCCCAGCTAAAAAAGCAACCTCGGGCAGAGCCAGCGGAGGACTTGTCATATACGTCAATCTAGACATTAAGGGTACCTGGTCCAATGTTAAATGGGCCTCATATAACCTCCAAGTACTAAGGTTCGGCTCACCAAGACTAACCTTCTTCTTAGTCAACTGGTACAATGCTCCTGGAACGACGGATAAGGGAACAGCCGTAAACGAGCTGGAAGCCTGTCTACGAAATTTGAACTCTTTAAATAAGACACCAAACCCCCCAAGCGTAATACTAATGGGAGATTTTAACTGCCACCTTTGTGACAAACTAAAACCCTTTAACAAAGACTGGTCAAGATGTACCATAATGAAAGGCCCTCACTTCATTCACTCAAAAGAGGGATGGGACTTAGAGAGGCTAACGAAAAGGCATAACCTGATTCAAACTCTAGACCTGGTTGTGCTGGGCAAAAAAGGGGAACTAAACCCAACATACAAAGGAAGAGGTTGCCACTCCTATATTGACTTTGTTTTGGTCTCTCCCATATTAAAAAGAAACATCAGCAATACTTTTATAGAGGCCAGCAGCTTTAGTGACCACAACCCGGTCATTATCACAATTGGAGGCTTTGATTTTAACTTGTATCCAAAGAGACCTGACATCATGGAAAAACCAGTGGATCAGGGAAGAAGAATCAAATGGGCCAAAATTGATGGGGTCAGATTTTACAAAAAATTACTAACAGAGGCCTCAGAAGCAATAGACAAATGCCTTGATCCAAGCGTGGTTGGCGTTTCGGTGGTCAGGGCATTCGAAGAAATTGCGCAACATGTACATAACTCCCTAAAGTCTACTGGGCTTAATAAAACGTTCTCAAATCCCCGCTGGTTTGATTCGAATTGCACCAAGGCGCTTAAAAAACTGAAGGACAGCCTCCACTCTAAACCAAGGGACAAGATCACGGTGGCACTGAACAGAGCTGAATATAATAAAGCTCTGAAGAAACGTAAGCAAAGCCTACAAAATCAAGCCTGGGAAGACCTAAGGGACGCTGCTGAAAGGAAAGACTCCGCAAGTTTCTGGAAAGTGATTAATTCCCCATGTTTCCAGGACCAAGGGGCACCAAAAATTATGAACATCATTCTGCCGGAACAATGGCAGAACCACTTCCAGAGTTTATACAATCACTCAAGTCATCTAACTCTGGAGGATGCACCTAGGGGCTTTCAGCCGGCCAAGTTAGACTTTTCCCTGAAAGAAGTCGAAATGGGAATAGCAGGGCTCAGTAAAAACAAGGCACCGGGCCCGGACGGAATTCCACCAGACCTATTCCTAAGTAGATTCGATCTATGGGCACCGTTGCTTACCAGGGTATTAAACGAGGCTGTGGTGGCAGGTCTGCCTCAGTCCTGGTCAACGGCCACCATAGTTCCCATCTACAAAAAAGGGAACCGCGATGACCCCCAATGTTACCGACCCATTTCTTTAATCGATGTGACAGCAAAGGTATTGGGGCGAGTCACTCTACAGCGGCTGCAAGATTGGGCTGAGGAGCATCAAGTCCTCTCGGAAATCCAATATGGCTTCAGGAAAGGCAGATCTACCACCGATCAATGCCTAAACTTATATCTCCTGATAGCTAAATATACCATCGCCGGGAAGGGGTCCATTCACATGGGGTTCATGGACCTTTCAGCGGCTTTCGACCGTGTAAATAGAAGAAAGCTTTGGTCCATGCTGTTAGAACTAGGAGTGGATCAACCACTAGTCGACACCCTGCAAAATCTCCACCGGAATACCACCGCAAGTGTGAGATACAATCAAGAGGGAAAAAAGACCGACCCCTTCACTTGCACTAGTGGAGTAAGGCAGGGATGTATCCTCGCGCCCTTTCTTTTTTCTATCTACAATTAACTCGCTGGAAAAAGACCTCCTCAAACTTAAGGTGGACTCACCCCAAATCGGTCATCGTGCTGTGCCTGTACTACTCTACGCCGATGACGCGGTTTTGCTTGCCAGAACCCCTTTAGGATTGCAAAAACTGATTGACGGGTTCGTCACGTTCATGGACAAATTGGACCTGGTGACAAACCTGGAAAAATCCTATATTATGGCATCAGGGCAACTGACAAAAGGGAACTTCACCTATCACATTGGGTCACACAAAATAGACCAGGTCAAGACCTTTTCATACCTGGGGGTACTATTTGATCACCATCTTACCTTTAAACCTCTGGTAGAAAAGCATTCTATGAAACTGGCAGCTTCAGTAGGAGCCATCATGGGGTACGGGCAAAGACTAGGAAAATGGTCTCCAGAACAAATACTGAACTTGTACAGGTCAATTTGCTGTGCGAAAGTATCCTATGGGGCAGAAGTGTGGGGCTTTCTGGATAATAAAGTACAGCAGATCCAGACAGAAGAAAACAAATTCTTGAGAAGAATTTTGAAAGTGCCCCAGAGTGTATCGGCCCACATTATCCATGAAGAAGTGGGAGAAACCTTCATAGAAGACAGGATCAAAATTAAACCTCTCCTGGCATGGGTCAAAATATGGACTAACCCAGAGGCGACCCTAACAAGACAAATTATATCGGACTGCCTCAAAAGAGACAAAGGTCAAATCATCCCCTGGCTGAAATATGTCAAGAAATCATTAGCAGAGATTGATTGTATTAACTTTTTTACATCCCCAGACTCTCTAACACCCGAGAGCAAGGCCCTTGTGAAAAAACTCTTTCCGGCACAGCTTAAGTTGTCAAGGGCAGAAAAAGAAAACCATAAACCCACTAATCTCTCTTATAATGAACTCACAGTGAAGCACGGCATGGAACCTTATTTAAGGGTCATGTATAACGCCCAGGATCGCTATCTTATGACCCGTTTCAGATTTAACATGCTTCATCACCTTTTTGCGGTCCCGGCTGGGTTCACTCACACAGTGGAGGAGAAGGGTACCTGCGGCTGCGACCATAGGTCTCCGCAGGATACCCTTCACTTTGTCTTACTGTGCCCATTTTTTACCGTCCCAAGACGCAAGTTCTTAGTGGGGATTTTGAAAGACTTAAAGTTTAAACATGCAAGATTGGCCCTGAGGTTCTTACAGGAAGCGGAGGATGCTTATACCCTCTTTTGCACCATAAATTGTATTCGGATGGCAATACGACTAAGGAACACTAGAGAAAGTGGCCCCTAACAATTCTCGTCCCCTTGAACTTTTAAATTCATGATCCCCTGGTCTTTTTATAATGTCAAATAATCTTAACATTTATAACTTTTTAATGGAAAATTATTCTTGTTTTAAATATTTTGTGTGTACTTTGTATTTGTGCTTTTATGGTGTCTTTTTAAGAACCGAATAAAGATTACAAATTGAATTGAAATTGAAAATTGACTGAGACATGGCTGCATGACGGCGCTGGTCCTGACATAGCCACAGCTCTCCCCTCCAACTATGCCATCATGCGGAGAGACAGAGCACGGAAAACAGGAGGCAGCTTAGCCATCATTTTTAAAAATTACCTGCAATGCAGATTTGATCCTCTGGACATCTCCAACTGCGAAGCTGCTTCTTTCAAAATAACTCTCAACCCTAATTTTACTTTATCGGGTATGCTGGTTTACCGCCCCCCAGGAAACCCGTCACCGTGGGCCACCACCTTCGCCAACCACATCACCCCGCTTCATTTAAGCTCTAAGAACTTCTCTCTCATAGGAGACCTAAATCTTCACCTAGAGGATCCTTCCAAAAAAACTGTAACAACCTTATTGATGACCTTGCAGCCCTCAACATCCAACTTCTTAACTCTAACCCCACACACAAAGCAGGGCATCTGCTGGACCTAATTGTCTCCAGTCTCCCTGAGATGGTAAGCTATTCTGCCATTCCTATTTGTTGGTCAGACCATTTCCTATCTAAATTCAGTTTCAGATTACCCACCTCTACTACTCTTCCTTTCTCCTCCCTGATAACCCGGAGAAGGAATTGGAAAAAACTAGACCTAAATACCTTAAACAAAGCTCTTTGCTGTGATACCCCCCCAGATGACCTAAAAGTCGACATTGCCGCTGAGACTACACAGACTTGGCTCTCCAAAGCCGTAGACCTATGTCTCCCTATATCTCACAAAAAACAGAACAACCATCGCCCCCCAGCCCCATGGTTCAATGACTCCCTCAAAGCTGAAAAATCCAAATGCAAAGCACTTGAGTGGAAATGGCGAAAAAACTACTCTCCTGAGTTGAAAATGATCTACATTAAAGCCAGAAACAACTATCATACCTCCTGCATTAAAGCAATAGCCACCTATGTTTCTAAAACCATCACTGAAGCCACCAACCGCTCAAAAACTCTTTTTGGCATGGTCAAAGAATTGGTGGGATCTAAAACTGTTGCAACTCCTCGGCCATTAAATGACCAACAATGCGACAACCTTGCTCAATTTTTCACAGGGAAAATTGAAAAAATAATTTTGGAAATGACTATTCCCAGATCAGACACCACTACTCCCACTAACCATGAGGGCACTGTAAACCCCTCTGTTCCTACGGGCCACTTTGACTTTTGGCCTCCTATTAATATGGACAAACTTAAAACTATTCTAGAAAAAGTCAAATCGGGTTCACCTAATGACCCTCTCCCTATCACCATCATAAAACAACTAGACACCCCCCATCTGCAGGTGATTCTTAATACTCTCAATGCCTCAGTACTACAATCTGTCCACCTGCTCCCTGGAAACATGCAATGGTGACCCCCCTCTTGAAAAAACCTATGGCTGACCCTGAGGTTCTTGCAAACTACAGACCCATTTCCCTCTTACCAGCCTTCTCTAAAATACTGGAAAGACACGTCCATTCATTACTTTCACAATTCACTGAAGATAATAACTCTCTCCATCCTTCTCAATCCGTCTTTCGGGCTGGTTACTCCACTGAGACAGCATTGTTAGGAGTCACCGTAAAGATCCGTCAACTTCTAGATGAAGGACAGACAGTCGCACTTATTCTGCTGGACCTCAGTGCGGCCTTTGATACCATCTCTCACAAACTGCTAATACACAAGCTTAAAAACTCGGGCATATGCGGCCCGGCACTTGACTGGATCATTTCCTTTTTGGACAATCGTACTCTTCAAATCATGTCAACCACAGCCAGCTCCAAAACTTACACAGCGCCGCGTGGAGTACCCCAGGGCTCGATCCTCAGTCCACTGCTATTTAACCTTTACGTCAGACCCTTGGCGGATATAGCAGACCAAGCTGGACTAACTCTTTTTACTACGCAGACGACTCTCAAATTATCTTCTCCCTCTCTAATCCTAACCCCTCGGCACCCTCCCGCCTCAAACAAGGCCTCAGTAACGTTTCCAACTGGATGACCAAAAACCACCTGAAATTAAATGGAGAGAAGACCGAGGTCCTCATCCTGGGTAAACAGAAAGACCTTTGGAAGCTTTCTCACTGGCCAACCCAAATGGATAACCTCCCTAAACCAACTAGCCATGTTCGGAACCGTAGCGTTATTATTGACGACACACTGTCCATGCACCAACAAACCGTCGAAGTGACTGCACTCTGTTTCACAATTCTAAAATGGCTCAGGAAAAACCTATGGATGTTGCCCGTCCCCACTCAAATGACCGTGGTTCACGCCCTTATTATATCGAGACTTGACTACGGCAACATTCTTTACCTGGGGTCAAACAAGGCCATGATCCGTAGACTGCAGCTAATCCAGAATTCAGCTGTCAGGTTGCTTTGCAGAATTCCTAAAACCTCTAACATTTCTGGATACCTTCGTGACCTACATTGGCTCAGGGTAGAGAACTGTATTAAGTTCAAAGCCCTGAGCTATATGTTCAACATAAAAGCAGGAACAGCTCCCCAATACCTCCAAGCACTAGTATGCCCTTATGTACCTTCCCGCCATTTAAGATCTGAAACCCTGGGCAACTTTTCTGTGCCCAGGGTCAAATTCTCCAGAATGGGAGGGAGATCATCTTCCTATCTCGGCCCTTCCATCTGGAATACTCTTCCCACCTTCATCCGCAAAGAAACAGATTACATCCGATTTCGCAGAAACCTCAAGACCTGGCTGTTTGATCAGTAATGTTAACTGCAGGACCCGCATGCTCTGCGTATGTCCGTCCTGGCGCCGGGAAACCCTTTTTGGGTAGCTGAGCGCCTTACAAACTCAATAAATAAATATAAATAAATACATTATGCAAAGTTCTGTAAAGCCATGTGCTGCCTCAGATAAAAACGGCTTCCTACAAATAACAATTTCTTTTCTAGAATCAGCAATTTCTTTTTGGTTGCTGTATTTCTCAAGGAAGATACAGGATCTGACTGACACAACTCTAATGCAAATCCGTCCTTTCCTCAAGCACAGTGGGTTGAGAAGAATTGGATTAGTCCTGAAATGTGACTTTACCCATTGCTTAGCAGCCGTTGGGTCATTTTGCTATCCTTTCATGGGAGTGTCTACAGCCCCTCACACCTCCCCCACATGTACTGAAGAATGACTGCTGTCCTGTGGGTCTCACTGCGGACAGGGCACCAGGACACGTATGTAGCCAGCACATGTCTCCTAAAGGATTACCATGGGGCAAGTGGCTGTCAAGAGCGCTGTGGGTTCAGTGCACATGGGGCCCACAGAACCCCAGTCATAGTTGGGTCACCTCTAAACAGGGAGATGGATGGTCTATTGTATTGCTTCAATAGGGACCCAGGCCACACAACTTAGCACAACTACAGCCTTTTCCTTTTTCAATAAAGGACATGACTTGTATATTCAGGTCTCGTTTTTTTCAAATTTAATTTCAATTTACATTTCAGATGTTGGTTCCCGACTGTTTTTTTTCTTCAGACTCTGGCCTAGCTCTCTGAGATTTTTCACTCCTTTGTATGCAAGTAAAATTAATTTTCTAAAGCTCTCTGTCAAGTTGTGCCCCTAAGGTGCCATCATGGATGCCATTTAGGTGAAGCTAGGGATATGCTATGCCTCCCTGGACCTTCCTTTGATACCCCTTCCTGTTTCACGAAGGCAGCACAGGACCAGAAAGTAAACAAGTGGTTAGCTTGCCTAGCTTCATGCATGCTCCTTTCGCTCAGCAGTAAACAGAAGGCTGCAAAAGGGTAAAGGCTGGGAGCTGGTGATGTAGCTCAGATTTCAGGCATTGCTTTATTTATGTGTTTCAGACAGACTGCATTTAAAATGACAGACAGATTTTGGTGCATTCAAAGTGAAAGATATGAAATGAGGCCTGGCATTAATGCATCAGTCTGAAATGCTTGTGCTGAAATAACATATGTTTTTGAAGTGTAGAGAAAACTCATGATTTCAGTGGCCTTTTTAGCTTTGAAGATAATCCTAGAATGTGTTCTCTCTTCCCAGCTCCTTTTCCTTGTAATTTACCCCCCTGTTCCTATCTTAACAGACTTTGGCTTTGTTGCATATTTAGACAACGCATATTCAGTTAATAACATATCTTCTTCTAATGTGTATTAATTAACCAAGCACCAACCCTACATGCGGAGCAAAACACTTTTTGCATGAAAAGCTAGCTAAAACATTAGAGCATGTTGCTATGAGTATGTATTAACTGTGCGCTCTTTGAAAATTTGCATTGGTGCATGATTATGCTTTGTAGTACATTGCACAATCTTGCATGTTGTGCACAAATGATATAAAAGCTGCTTTAAACTAATAGCTTTTGCTAGGTAATAACTACTACAGTGTACTAGTATAGGGGAGGTATACATAATAGGTATTATTGTAATAAACTAATACTCTTTTATGTTTGTTTTGTTTATGGGCCCAGGATAAAATGGCTGCCTGGGAGTCCAGCACGGCTGGGAATTGTGCGGAATAAGAGACACATGCGCAGAACCATCTTGCCTCAATTAAAGCGGCAAAGAGTCAAGGTTACATTGAACTGTACATTCTTGTTATCGTGCTAATGTACCAGTGTTCGTGGAAAGTAACATTCCTGGGTGCTATTTGAAAGGAAAAAAGAAATAGACTGATACATTTTTGCGCCTTAATGTTGTACATTTGTATAATTATTGATTGTGAAACATAAGACTGTATTAAGCTTCCTTTGTTAAAACTGGTATGGATTGGATTTGCCAATGAGAACAGGACGTTGAGACCCTCATGTCATCTATGCTAACCAATCATTATTAGTATAGTCAGCCAAGAACTAGAGATTAAATAATGATTTCTTAGGGGGCGTGTTGGCTTCTCTTTAAGCCTTGGGACTTAGTTTGAGAGGGAGGAGAGGAGAAGAGGCAGATGAGATTAAACATCATATGGGTTAGGTACGCAAACGTCGCGGGTGCAGTCTGGGAGGAGTTTGCGTCCAAGGAGGCATAGAGGTGGGGGGCATAGGCTAGCTGTTAGACGGGGACCCAGAGGGTCGGCCGAATACACTATCCTTGCACGTCATATTTTCGGAAAGGCAGATCACATTCCTCCGTGGGCTTGTTAAAGAAGGACATTTTCAAGGAGCAGCTTTTCCGTCAGACAATGGAGAGGGAGAGAGATAGAGGATCAGACCAGGGCAGAGAGTAGATCTGATGGGAACAAGTTTTAATTTAGATGCCAAAACTTGAAGTTTATGCTTTGGCTAACTCACTAGGTTTGAAAAGATGTATTTGTCTTATGCATTTATTTCTCTTTATTGGAGATTTTTGCCAATTGTTCATAATTGATTAGCCTTGCATAACTCATTCTTGAATTATAATTTTCCAGAACTCTTTAAAGAATTCTTATTGACATTCAGGGCCCGATGTAGATCGGTCGGTAACGGCCGAAAATCGGTATTTTCGGCCGTTACCGACCGGTATTTGAGAAATGGTATGTAGGGCCCTGTATTTTACAGAATCGGTAAATTTACTGATCGGTAAATTTACAGATTCTGTAAAATACCGAATCGGTATTTTTACCTATTCGGTACCATTGAAATGTAGGTGGGACTCTTCTGAGTCCCACAAGCATTACAGAATCTGTATTTTACTATCAAATTCAATTTGATGGTAAAATACCGATTCCGGTGTGCATGCACATGGGTGCATGCACACCTGTGCCATATGACAGGCAGACCTGCCCTTAGGGCAGGTATGCCTGCCACATGGCACCCGGACCTGTTTTGGGGGTGCTAGAGGGTGTCAAAGTGACACCCCCTGCACCCTTGCTAAAATCGGTAATTACCGAATCTGTAATTACAGAATCGGTATTGCCCATTGATTCCTATGGGCTTTACAGCCCATAGGAACCAATAGGAAATACCGATTCGGTATTTCCAGATTCGGTAAATACCGAATCTTAAAGATTCGGTATTTAAACATCTGGAAATACCTACATCTCCCCCCTTCATATTTACCACTTCTTAAATACCGAATCAGTAAAATTCAGTATTTAAGAAGTGGTAAATAAGAATTACCTACATTGGGCTATTAATGCCTCATTCCCTACCTTTATGGAATGCTTTGCATTCAATCTATAATATGTTCTGTATTAATTCCATTTCTTCTGTTTATCAAATTCTGTAAGCTGATTGATATTTGACTAATGAATAGAGGGTCAGAGAAAGTTAACTTCTGACGAGAAAATAAAACCCTTTAAAATACTCACCAACTCTCTTTATTTGCTTAATTAATTGTATTTCGATGTTTCATGTTTATGTAAAGTTTCCTGAAGTTAATACACAGTGTCAAGCGCCCAACACCTTTTCAGTGGTAAATTAGAATTAAATGAGGTTTTGCATTGAGAAATTACCGTGAAATTACCGCTGGATCACTGGGACAGGTGGTTAAACATTTGATGCTATCAGGGTCAAAAAGTGCATGATGTCACCTCTCCCACCACTGATAACTTGGTGAATTTTATTTTGAAGGTATTGAAGTGCTTTACATGGGCACCAATAACATTACACATTATTTTATTTTGTAGGCACGATTCACAGATTTAACTTAAAGACAAAATCCTAAACTTACTACCATTTTGGTATTCACAGAAGGCACTTACTCATTTTGGTATTCACAGAAGGCACTTACTCATTTCGGTGTTCACAGAAGTTAGGAGTCCTAACTTTAGGAGTCCTAAATGACTTCTGCGAATATCGAAAGTCTTAAAGTTAGGATTTTTATCAATTTAGTAGTAGCAAAGTTAGGACTCCTAACTTTAGGACTCTAAATGCCTTCTGTGAATACCGAAAGTCTTAAAGTTAGGATTTTTCTCAATTTAGTAGTAGTAAAGTTAGGACTCCTAACTTTAGGACTCCTAAATGCCTTCTGTAAATATCAAAAGTCTTAAAATTAGGATTTTTCTCAACTTTACTACTACTAAACTGAGAAAAATCCTCATTTTAAGACTTTCGGTATTCACAGAAGGCATTTAGGAGTCCTAAAGTTAAGAGTCCTAACTTTACTACTACTAAATTGAGAAAAATTCAAATTTTAAGAGTTTCGGTATTCACAGAAGGCATTTAGGAGTCCTAAAGTTAGGACTCCTAACTTTACTACTAATAAATTGACAAAAATCCTAATTTTAAGACTTTCGGTATTCACAGAAGGCATTTAGGAGTCCTAGAGTTAGGACTACTAATTTCTGTGAATACCGAAATGAGTAAGTGCCTTCTCTGAATACCAAAATGGTCGTAAGTTTAGGATTTTGTCTTAAGTTAGTTCTGTGAATCGGGCCCATGGTGATTAAGTGATTTGCCCAGAATCACAGGATGCTGAGCCAATGTCAAGACTCGAACCTTGTTACCCAGTTCCAAAGTCGGCAGCTCTGGTTGTTATGCCTTTTCAGCGGTGTTCCTCCCTTAAGGTTGAGAGGCGTTGTCCCACTGGCTAATTGTAATCTGTAGAAATATAGGTTTCCGCCAGTGTGCTCATGCGTTTAGGGTGTTAATAGTCTTTGCAGTCTCCCGCTTTTTTAATGCAATGTGGCACAAACGCAGGAAATTAATTACTGTACCCAGTGTCTAGCATGAGTCTATTGTTCTATAATCACTATGAAGTTCGATAATGAGAATAGTTTAATCCTTGTTTTATGCTCTGTATACCATTGTATGTATCTGTTAATTTGTACATATAATGTATTTTTAAATGGTAGTCTTATTTATTGTCTTAAATTTTGTATTATATGTATTTCTATGAACTTTTACGGTCCCTGGTGGCCAAAATAAAGTTATCGAACAAACGAAATGCTAATAGCACAGTTATTATCTTTTTATTTTTCAGCAAAGAGCAAGTTTAGGGTGGGGGGGAGCTAGGCTGTTGTCACGAAGTAGGGAGGAGGAGTGGTGAGTACCATAAGTGGACCTCATGGTTTGGACGGCCATCTTAGGACGGTCAAACCGACATGCGCATTTAGCATTTCTCCATCAGGCTGTGTTGCACAGCTGGGTGGAGAACAGTCCCAGGCTCTGTCCGAGTGGCAAACCAGGCTGCTCATTCCAATCGCAATGCTGCTGTCCTACTGGTAATGGTATTACCAAAAGGACAGCAGCTTTGTGATTGGCTTAGGGAAGTCTGCGAGCCTGTGTGGTGCCGGGAGCCGACAGGAACAGATGAGGATGGACAAGAGGCGGCAACCAGAAGGTAAGTGATCTTTTATTTTTCCCCCACCACTGTTCTATAGCAACCGGCAATGGCCACATCCTGTCTTTTAGAATAATACATAATCCAGGATAAACTGGCGTGAGTATGTGCATGGAGTATGCATGAGTATGTGCATGGATGAGCTTTCTTTTTGTGCACAAACAGTAAAGAATTGTGTGAAGTATAATTCAAGAGAGAACACCTGCAAGGGCCACGTGAACTAGTGAGACCTCTAGTGGACGGAAGTGTGAAGTGCACTTTGTACATTACCCACCCAAGGATGACAGCAGCATTTTTGGTAGGAAAAAAAACACTTTATGCAAACAATAATTGACTCACAGCAGAACATTGTTGACAGTTTGCAAACTGCACAGGTTTTCACAAAAACATGTTTGGCATTCTAAGTGGATGATAAGCTTCAGGTGTGTACCCAGAGCGCCCGGGTGGAGATTTGAGAATGACATCTCTTGGTCCAGGGTCAGCAAAAATCCGGGTATTAGCGGGACGTGTCGCTGAATCATTAGGAAAGTTAATGATGGTGAAAGCCTGCAAAATGAAGCATAGCACTGATTACTAATTGCACAAATGTGTCTAACTAAGGTTGCAAAACAAACTGAGTGTTTATCAATAAATACATACACTGCCACATTCGCCCTCCCGGATGATATCACATTGAAATATGTGTCCTGAAAGTTGGCCAAGGCAGTATATTATCCCAGATCACTCACTGTGAACCGAACCAGCAAAGGTCCATGCCGTGTACTACGAGTAAGCAGAACAATTACCCTGATTATCCCAAACCCCTCAGATTTAGTCATACCACAGCCAGTGGAAACTGGGAGGGGAGTAAATAATCCCCAATGCAAACTTTTGTTGAACAATGTGCACAAATCTGGGTTTCTGTGATAGTTCCTACACCTTTCCCCCTATTTCCTGCAGACATTTCCCACTGGCGTGTAGATTTCCTGCAGGGCTTGCAATCACAATGGAGCTGATACATAGCACTCCCACCCCCGGCTGCTTATCTGGCCTATCTGTAATGAAGGCATACATGTCTTGTTGAGATTCTCCTGTTGCTCTAAAACACCTTTAGTGAAGGTGTAAAGGTCTTGATGAAATGCTCCTGTACTCTAAAGCATCTTTAATGAAGGTGCAAATGTCCTTTTGAAATGCTCCTATACTCTAAGCTTTAGAGTCTAGAGCATCTTTAATGAAGGTATAAAAGTCTTAGAGAAATGCTTCTGTTGCTCTAAAGCACCTTTAATGAAGGCGTAAATGTCTTGTTGAAATGTTCTTGTTACTTTAAAGCCAAGAATCTTGGACATTCAAGCTAGGTTTGCACTACACCAATAATACCACAAATGAACAAGTGATACATACATTAAGGTTCTAAGTTAAGGAGTATGTTCCTTCCCAGAAAGGACAGTCTTGTCCTTGGGGGTGGACAGGACAGGGTGGTAGCTTCACATAAACACCCCTTCTGTACTAATAGACAGGGAGAGGAAGGCATGTTTTACCTTTGGAGATTTTGTATGGATGTTTTGGGTACATATCAGATGTGTCTGGGCACTCCTGTTTATGTGTATGTGTATCCCTCGAATGTAAGATTTTCACTGAACATTGGGTAAAGCCACATGCAATAAAGTGCCTGGTTACAGTTCCTTGCTTGGAGAGCTCCATACTCAGGGGACCAGAGACACCCCATTCATGGCTCTGCTCTAGACAGTGTAATTCAGGTCAGCTTTGCAGAAATGCTGGCATCTGAACAGACACTTTTGTTGTCATCACCCACAAAGACACCGTCCAATGCCCTGCATCATATGACGACATCATGCCTATCATGGAACACCTCAACTTTTAGATCTGACCATCATCAGAGGAACCCTTACCTACAGACCCCCCAGTCCTAGCTCTGACTTCATTGCCCCCTAGCAATTGACTCCTCATATTATATCTTTCTGGGAGACCTGAACTTCCACCTCAAAAGACCCTAACAACACCAACACCACCACCGTCCTGGAGAACATGAGCAACCTCTGCCTCTCTCAGCTGGTCTCCACCCCACGCTCATCGCAGGACAAACACAGGACCCTATCTTCTCCTCCAGTAACAGAATCGGGTTCTCCCACACAATGGAACTTACCTGAATGGACTAGAGCATTGTCCCCTTCACCTTCACCGGCTCCCTAGTACCTCCAACCAGACAACCCACTGACCTAGCTGAAAATTGAATAAAATCACGAAACCCATCTCGACCTCTGCCCTCAAAGCAAACAGTCCCAACCGCTCCGACAACATCGAACACAAAGTCCAGAACTTGTTGAAGTGGACACCATCGCCCCTATGAAATACACCCACAGGAATAGACCCTCAAAACGTGCTACCTGGTTCACCCCCACACTACAGGCCTTCAAACATGACTATAAGAAATTAGAAAGATGTTGGCTCTCCAACAAGAACCCCTCTGATCTCTGCTCCTTCAGTACAGCCCTCAACAACCACCACCAACATCTCAGGGAAGCCAAGAAGGATGCCCTCACCAACCACATCGAGGCAATCACCAACCATGCTAAAGCACTCTTCACCATCTTCGGAAAGTTCTCCTGCTGTCACCAAAGCACGATTCATCCCTCAATAGCTTTCTGTGATATCCTAGCAGACTATCTCTATCAAAAGATCACAGACATCTACAGCCACTTCGACCCCCAACCCTTCTACTTCACCCACCTCCATGCACACACCAATGCCACCGACATCCATTGACTATCCGACTGGAAGCAAGACTTGATCTAAGACACTGCTGTCATTACAAACTCAATCCACTCTGGTGCACGCTCGTACCCCTGCTCTCACCACATCTACAACCTATGGAATGAAGAGATTAGCTTCATCCTCAAAGAGATCCTCAACACATCCATCATGACAAACACCGTCCCCGCCACATGGTAGTATTCAGAGGTCAAGCCTCTCCTGAATAAACCGTGCACAAATCCCAGAAAACTCAAGAATTACCAACCCATAACTCTTCACTCTTTCCTGCCTAGGTCTTAGAGAAAGCCATCAACCACCAGCACACAGAATACCTTGAGCAGAACAACCTCCTCAACACCTCCCAATCAGGATTACAGGCCATTCACAGCAACGAGACTGCCCTAATTGCAGCTACGGATGACATCAGACTCATCCTCAACCAGGGGATAGGCGGCAGCCCATTTCCTGCAAGAGCTTTCCACAGCCTTGGACTCTGTCTTCCATCACACCCGCACCACCAGACTCCACCACCAAGTCATCCAACACAACACCCTCAACTTCGACACCATCTGCCATCGCACTCTAAAGACACGCCTCCAAGAATCCAGAATCCAACAGAATGCCCTTGACTGGACAACGTTGTTCCTCTCCGGCAGAACGCAGAACGTCCTCCTCCCACCCTTCCGATCCGAAGCCACCAACATCATCTGCGGCATCCCCCAGGGCTCATCCCTCAGCCCGACGCTGTTAATTGTCTACATGGCCCCCCTCGCACAAGTGGCCCGCCATCACGACCTCAACATCATCGCCTACGTGCACGACACCAGATCATCCTCTCCCTCACCAAGGACCTACACAATGCCAAAACAAACATCCACGAGGGAATGAAGGCCGTCGCCAACTGGATGAGGAGCAGCCGTCTGAAACTGAACTCGGAAAAGACGGAGGTCCTCATCCTCGGACCCACCCCCTCAGCCTGGGACGACAGCTGGTGGCCGACCACACTGGGAACAGCACCGACACCCACCGACCATGCACGCAACCGAGGATTCATCCTCGACTCTTCCCTCTCCATGTCTAAGCAGATCAATGACGTCTCCTCCTCCTGCTACTGCACCCTCCGCATGCTCCGCAGGATCTACAAGTGGATCCCGACCGAGACAAGAAGAACGGTGACACAGGCCCTTGTCAGCAGCAGACTGGACTACGGCAACGCACTCTATGCAGGAATTCCAGCCGAACAACTACGACCACTACAACGCATCCAAAACGCCTCTGCCCGACTGATCGTCAACGTCCCCTGCCGCAGCAACATCACCCCCTACCTGAGAGATCTACACTGGCTCCCTGTCGACAAGAGGATCACCTTCAAGCTCCTCACCCACGCACACAAAGCACTCCACAATGCCGGGCCAGCCTACCTGAAAAGCAGACTCCGCTTCTACACCCCCACCCGCCAGCTCTGCTCCACCAGCCTCGCCCTCGCCGCTGTCCCCCGCATACAACGAACGACCTCCGGCGGCAGATCCTTCTCCTACCTTACCGCCAAGACCTGGAACACCCTTCCTACCCACCTACGGCAGACCCAATACCTACTTGCCTTCAGAAGACACCTCAAGACCTGGCTCTTCGAGCAGTAGCGGCACCCCCTCCCCTCACCGCCTTGAGACCCTCAAGGGTGAGTAGCGTGCTTTACAAGTAATCTGATTGATTGATTGATTGTTTGATCACCTCCTTTCTCTCTGGCTGATCCCCACCTTTCTCCTTAGAATCCAATGACATCATCTGCAGCGTCCCCCAGGGCTCCTCCCTCTGCCCCACCCTCTTCAACACCTGTGTGATTCCTCTAGCAGACATGGCCCACACCCACGGACTCAACATCATCTCATACAACAATGACACACAGCTCATCCTCTCCCTCACAGATGACACCAACACCACCAGAGCCAACTTTCAGAGCACCATGCATGATGTTGAAAACTGGATGAGGGCTAGCTGCCTAAAACTCAACTCACAAAAGATGGAGGTACTCATCTTTGGAAACCACCACTGCCCCTGGAACAACTCCTGGTGGCCCATCACTCCTGGCCCAGCACCTTTTCCTTCCAACCAAGCACGCAACCTAGGAATCATCCTGGATGACCAGCTAACCATGAAGAACCAAGTCAATGCAGTCTCCTCCTCCGGCTCCAACACCCTCTGCGTGCTCCAGAAGATCTTCGGAGGGATCACGACCTCCACCAGGAAGACAGTCAGCAAAACTCTGATCTCCAATTGCACCAACTACAGCAATGCACTTGATGCCGGAACCACCACACAACTACTCAGATGCCCCCAACCCATCCAGAACACAGCAGCAAGACTCATCCTCAACCTCCCTAAAAGAACCAGCACCACCCTCAACTCGGAGCACTCCACCGGCTCCCTGTTCAGAAAAGATACCTCTTCAAGTGCCTTACTCGCACCTACAAGGACCTCAACATCCTCGCCCCTCCTACATGAACCATCGCCTGAAGTTCCATTGTCCCACCAGGGAGCTCTGCTCCTCCCCCCTCGCCCTGGCCCACACCGCCGGCGCCAGTGCGGAGACCGTTCCTTTTCCTACCTAGTCCCCAAGTCCTGGAACGACCTTCCTCTTCACCTGTCCACCTGCCTTTCGCTTCTGGAATTCAGCAAAAAGCTCAAAACATGGCTCTTCGATCAAGGATGGTAAGTCCAAGTGCCTGAAAACCACCCAGGGTGACAAGTCGTGCTTTACAAGAACCCTATGATTGATTTGTTGATTGAATACTGGTTACCTGCACTAACCTTGCTTGCCTAGTGAAATGTTCCTCTAGGGCCTCTGTTCAACTGTCTTAATGAATTTTTCCTTGCAGAGGTCAGTTGAATGTTGGCCCTGTTACAGCTCCTATTCGACTGGGGTCAGATGCACTTGTTATTGTCAGGTACCTTACCCACCCTACCTGCTATCCAGGTGTACGTGTGACCTCACATCAGGCCTGCAATAATGTCCAAGGAAGTGTGTATTGTAACCAGAGTCCTCCCAGCCAATCAGGAGCTGAGGGTGGGTTCTATCCCCCCAGCCAGATGAGTGCAGAGGGGGGTGTACAGGAAGCCCACATTCTTAGTGGAGCAGATCACTCTGCCAGCCCTGGGCCACCGTCTCTGTGAGACCACTTCTTTCCTGCTAGATCAAGGCGAGATGGACATCATGAAACCCCCTGCTTCATTCACGAGACGGTGAAGCAAGGCAGGCGCTTCCTGCTTATAGTCACTGCAGCTGGAAGAAAGACCAGTGCAGGGGGACATGAATGGGGCAGGGGGCAGCACCGACGGGCCTTTGGGGCCACACACAGACGTGGGACCCCAAAACAGAGGTGAGATAGTGCCAGAGAGAGAAGGAGAGGGAAAGAGAAATAGAGGGGAGAAAGGGAGGGAGTGGCAGAGAGAGAGAGATTGAGAGAGAGAGAGAGAGAGAGAGAAAGGGGGGAGAGAGAGAGAAGAGAGACAGAGAGAGAAAGGAAGAGAGAGAGAGAGACTAGAAATAGAGGGGTAGAAAGAGAGAGTGAGGAAATGAGAGAGCGAGAGAGAGAGAGAGAAAGAGAAAGAGAGAGAGATTTAGAATGAGAGAGAGACAGACATAGTGAGAGACAGAGAGGCAGACCGAGAGATCGTCATGCTGACGTCAGTGTACTTGACTTTGCTCCCACTCACCTCCACCTCTTTCACATCTTGTTCCGCCAACACACCCTGGTACGGTGAGACACCTCTGACCCCCTGGGCATTTGTGGAGTTGCCCACACTCACGAGTACACCTTCCGAACCCAAGGAGACTGCCTATAAACCCTGATAAAAAAACACACAAAATGATTAAAAGGAAATTCCAAATATTCATTCCTAGATGCACATCTGCGTTGTCATTTTCAAGTCACACTTCACCATCGCGTCCCTCTTATCGTGACCAAGACATCAGTGCCAAGACGTGCCCCACTGACAACCTGCCAGCAGCCACACACACAAATGTTGTGACCTCAGAGGACACGTCATTCTCTTCTCCTAGGGTCTCTGCATGTTTCAGCTTGGCTTCCCTGGTAGTTCAAGTCTTGCAGCACTGAGGGGGTGGGTGGACCCTGCTCTGTGCCACAACAGGTGGCCTTCCCAGCAGAGCTCTTACTAACAGGTGTCCCCTGAATCCCCCTCCTGCCTTAGTCACCCAGGGGGACCCCTCACACACAGCTGCCCCCACTCCACCCGTGGAGCATGTACATGACATCATCAGTGCATCACGTCTATCAATGGAGGTCCAAGGACCTTGAAATTTCATGTGTATTTTCATTTTTAGGTCAAGCCTAGGCAGCGCATGCGCTGCTCTGCGAGGCATGCTGTATTCGAGTATGGACTTGAGGCTCCCCCCAATCTCCGCCCATATTTTTAGTTGGCTTGTGTCATTGCCCTTCGTAAATGCTGCCTTCTGATTCATTAAGAGGCTTGTTAGTCCCTCCTTAGTACCGCCTTGTCTTCATTTGTAACCTCCCATGAGGACTGCCCCTTTTACATCTGTTGTTACACGGTACGTCTGTAGGCACTATTTTCTTTAACGAGTTTCTCCTACTGCAGGCACACCATGCTTTCCTTCACCATTCAGTGCGCCATGTGTGCTTTCACTTTCCAGGCAGCCCAGGACAATGGCGGCCGCAACTTGAAATGAAATAGGTCTCGTGTTTATAGGAGTTTGAGCTATTGTAAACGTCTTTTATTTATTTGTCAAGTATCAAAACAGATAAATAAAAGGCATTCTCATTTACAGTGTCAATAGCTCAAAATCTCGCAAATGCAAGACCTGTTGTATTGCAAATGATTGTTATGCATGCTGTGAAAGAGTGGCAGAGGTCTGCAGGTATGTCCATGGGATAAAACAAAGCATGCGGACCTTGACTGCTGCTGCAGCTGTCCCCTGTGGCCTCAATCACTTCCTGACGCAGGCTGGTGACCTTTAGAGTCCAAGTAGATGTATGTCTTGCCCCCGTGACCCTCTCCCAGCTGCACCAAGGGGCCCCCATCTTCTCATACACTTGTGGTGAGGGGGATATAAAACAGCAGAGAGACTTCACTCTCCAAGTTATCCCTAGGCCGAATCAACTGACACCTTCCCACAGTAGTAATGCTAAACTGAGGGTAAAGCACCTACATGTTTATGTAGTGTCTATAAGGACAACTGTGAAACATGTGTTCATCTAGCTCGCACCTCCTACAGCCTTGAGCCGCACTTATGAAGTCACAATGTATGTGTGGATACAGCCTTGAGCCGCGCTAGTGAAGTCACAATGCATGTGTGGATACAGCCTTGAGCCGCGGTAGTGAAGTCACAATGCATGTGTGGATACAGCCTTGAACTGCGCTAGTGAAGTCACAATGCATGTGTGGATACAGCCTTGAACCACACTTGTGAAGTCACAATGTATGTGTGGATACAGCTTTGAGCTGCACTTGTGAGGTCACAATGCATGTGTGGATACAGCTTTGAGCCGCACTTCTGAGGTCACAATGCATGTGTGGATACAGCCATGAGCTGCACTAATGAAGTCACAATGTATGTGAGGATGCAGCCTTGAGCTCCACTTGTGAAGTCGAAAGGTATGTGTGGATACAGCCTTGAGTTGCACTATTAAAGTCACAATGCATGTTTGGATAGAGCCTTGAATTGCACTAGTGAAGTCACAATGCATGTGTGGCTACAGCCTTGAGCTGCGCTAGTGAAGTCACAATGCATGTGTGGATATAGCTTTGAGTTGCACTAGTGAAGTCCCAATGCATGTGTGGATACAGCCTTGAGTTGCACTAGTGAAGCCACAATGCATGTGTGGATACAGCCTTGAGTAACACTTGTGAAGTCACAATGTATGTGAGAATACGCTTTGAGCAGTACTTGTGAAGTCACAATGTATGTGTGGATACAGCCTTGAGCCGCACTAGTGAAGTCACAATGCATGTGTGGATACAGCTTTGAGCCACGCTAGTGAAGTCTCAATGCATGTGTGGATACGCCTTGAGCTGTACTTGTGAAGTCACAATACATGTGTGGATACAGCCTTGCGCCACACTAGTGAAGTCACAATGCATGTGTGGATACAGCCTTGAGCCACTCTTGTGAAGTCACAATACATGTGTGGATACAGCTTTGAGCTGCACTAGTGAAGTCACAATGTATATGTGGATACAGCCTTGAGCAGCATTAGTGAAGTCACAATGCATGTGTGGATACGCCTTGAGCTGTACTTGTGAAGTCACAATACATGTGTGGATACAGCTTTGAGCTGCACTAGTGAAGTCACACTGTATGTGAGGATACAGCCTTGAGCAGCACTAGTGAAGTCACAATACATGTGTGGATACAGCTTTGAGCCACCCTTGTGAAGTCACAATACATGTGTGGATTCAGCTTTGAGCTCCACTTGTGAAGTCGAAATGTATGTGTGGATACAGCTTTGAGCTGCACTAGTGAAGTCACAATGCATGTGTGGATACAGCCTTGAGCTCCACAAGTGAAGTCACAATGTATGTGTGGATACAGCCTTGAGCCGCCCTAGTGAAGTCACAATGCATGTGTGGATACAGCCTTGAGCCACCCTTGTGAAGTCACAATGCATGTGTGGATACAGCCTTGAGCCGCGCTAGTGAAGTCACAATGCATGTGTGAATACAGCCTTGAGCCACCCTTGTGAAGTCACAATGCATGTGTGGATACAGCTTTGAGCTGTACTAGTGAAGTTACAATACATGTGTGGTTACAGCCTTGAGCCGCGCTAGTGAAGTCACAATGCATGTGTGGATACAGCCTTGAGCCACCCTTGTGAAGTCACAATACATGTGTGGATACAGCCTTGAGCCATGCTAGTGAAGTCACAATACATGTGTGGATACAGCCTTGAGCCACCCGTGTGAAGTCACAATACATGAGTGGATACAACCTTGAGCCGTGCTAGTGAAGTCACAATGCATGTGTGGATACAGCCTTGAGCCGCACTAGTGAAGTCACGATGCATGTGTGGATACAGCCTCGAGCCGCCCTTGTGAAGTCAAAATACATATGTGGATTCAGCTTTGAGCTGCACTAGTGAAGTCACAATGCATGTGTGGATACAGCCTTGAGCAGCACTAGTGAAGTCACAATGTATGTGTGGATACAGCCTTGAGCAGCACTAGTGAAGTCATGATGCATGCGGAGTGGTGTGGCTCACTGGTTAGAGGCGGCAGACCCGTAAGCAGAGGACGGCCCAGGACCAGGGTTCGATTCCCGACGCGGGAGGGTCGTGGACCAGGGTCAGCGGGCTCGATAAATCTCGCCTCGGTGCCTACTCCAGTCAGGGACCACACTCGGCAACTCTGGGCATTAGCTTGCCTCATCTTCACAACGGCCCCCCCAGACCGCCGGGGATGCTTGGTTGCACCTTAGAGACACACATTAGGGACCATCTATCAGGGTGAGCCAGGACGGGTTCCCCAGCAGTCGAAGCGCGGAGATACTCCTCCGGGAGTCGATTCTAGCGCTATATAAACCCACAATAATTAATTAATGTAATTAATGTGTGGATACAGCCTTGAGCCACTCTTGTGAAGTCACAATACATGTGTGGATACAGCTTTGAGCTGCACTAGTGAAGTCACAATGCATGTGTGGATACAGCCTTGAGCTCCACAAGTGAAGTCACAATGTATGCGTGGATACAGCCATGAGCCGCACTAGTGTAGTCACAATGCATGTGTGGATACTGCCTTGAGCCACCCTTGTGAAGTCACAATGCATGTGTGGATACAGCCTTGAACCACACTTGTGAAGTCACAATGCATGTGTGGATACAGCCTTGAACCACACTTGTGAAGTTACAATGTATCCGTGGATACAGTCTTGAGCTGCACTAGTGAAGTCATAATGCATGTGCGGATACAGCCTTGAGCAGCACTAGTGAAGACACAATGCATGTGCGGATACAGCCTTGAGCAGCACTAGTGAAGTCACAATGCATTAGTGGATACAGCTTTGAGCTACACTAGTGAAGTCACAATGCATGTGTGGATACAGCTTTGAGCTACACTAGTGAAGTCACAATGTATGTGTGGATACAGCCTTGAGCCACACTAGCGAAGTCACAATGTATGTGTGGATATAGCCTTGACACGCGCTAGTGAAGTCACAATGTTTGTGTGGATACACCCTTGAGACGCGCTAGTGAAGTCACAATGTATGTGTGGATACAGCCTTGAGCAGCACTAGTGAAGACACAATGCATGTATGGATACAGCCTTGAGACGCGCTAGTGAAGTCACAATACATGTGTGGATACAACTTTGAGCTGCACTAGTGAAGTCACTATGTGTGTTGCACTAGTGATGTCACTAAGATGTATGTTTAGATAAGGAGGCTTTTTAGAAATATCAGCTTGGCAGGCTCAGGTTCCTGACAGCCTTTGATCTTCCACTTGCCGAAACACTGAGCTGTGACCTCCTGACCCTCCTCATCTGGATAATTCCTGTGACCTCAGTCACAGGAGCCGGTGTGACTGAACACTTCTGATGGTCAGTGCCTCTTGATCACTTAACTAGGAGGCCGTCTGTTTGCAGCTAAGGGGTGACTGTCTTTTCTCTGGGTTGAAAAGTCATAAATCCAGCATCCTATAAGGGTCCAGCTTTTTCCTATTCTGTTCTACTCTTCTCTCTTAGTACCACTGCCTTCCCTGTCTCAGGTGTCTCCTTTCAGGTGTTGAGCTGACACTCAGGCAACGTAACAAAGACTCATGTTACGAAGCTTACATGTTATCCTGAATCTGCAACTGCTAAAATTAGGACTGAAGCTTGAGTAGGCTTTCCAAGCTATCCCAAGTCAAGGAAATAAGCCTGTATCTGCTAGTCCTAAGAGCACGTGCAAGAGATGCTTTCAAAGCTATCCCAAGTCAATGAAATAAGCCTGTAACTGCTACTCCTAGCAGCCTGTGCTAGAGCAGGCTTTCAATGCTTGCCCATAATGCCACTCATAGTCAGGGTCTCAGTCTGCAAACCTTTCTCTGCTCTTACAGACCATCAATTACATATATACATAGAGTAGGGTGGAAATATACTGATACACAACTAAACATCAAACACCTTCATACAGTAATGTTGTACAATATTCTTGGTAACTAGAGTTTGGGATGCTGTTTGTGGATGGGATAGCATTGCATTGTTCCAACTCACCTCCAATTCCTCCGTGGCCATTGTTAATCCCTAAAATGAAGGGAATGAAAGGAAAATTCAAAATAAGCATTTCCAACTGGACATCCTTGTTCCTAAATGAAATGTATTTATTATTACACATATACATAACAATTTGGTTTCACTTTTGATATTAGATACACAGTATATAATCATATGAACTGATGGGGAGACCCTGTGTTAAGTGAGGATCCTTGGTGGAGGAACACCTGCTGGTCTAAGAGTTTCTACTGATGGGGAGACCCCGTGTTCAGTGAGGATCGCTCCCGGGTGAAGGCTGCTAGTCTAAGAGTATCACTGAAGGGGCGACCCCTTGCTCAGTCAGGATCGCTCTCGGTTGAAGGCTGATAGTCTTAGAGTATCTACTGATGAGAGACCCCGTTCTCCGTCAGGATCGCTCGCGGTTGAAGGCTGCTAGTCTAAGACTATTACTGATGGGGAGACCCCGTGTTCAGTCAGGATCGCTCGCGAGTGAAGGCTGCTAGTCTAAGTGTATCACTGAAGGGGAGACCCTGTTCTCAATCAGGATCGCTCGCGGTTGAAGGCTGCTAGCCTAAGAGTGTCATCTGATGGGGAGACCCCGTTCTCAATCAGGATCGCTCGCGGTTGAAGGCTGCTACTCTAAGACTATTACTGATGGGGAGACCCGGTGTTCAGTCAGAATCGCTCACGGGTGAAGGCGGCTAGTTTAAGAATATAACTGATGGGGAGACCCCATGTTCAGTCAGGATCGCTCCCGGGAGAAGGCTGCTAGTCTAAGAGTATCTACTGAAGGGGCGACCCCTTGCTCAGTCAGGATCGCTCTCGGTTGAAGGCTGATAGTCTTAGAGTATCTACTGATGAGAGACCCCGTTCTCCGTCAGGATCGCTCGCGGTTGAAGGCTGCTAGTCTAAGAGTATCACTGAAGGGGAGACCCGTTCTCAGTCAGGATCGCTCGCGGTTGAAGGCTGCTAGTCTAAGACTATTACTGATGGGGAGACCCCGTGTTCAGTCAGGATCGCTCGCGGGTGAAGACTGCTAGTCTAAGTGTATCACTGAAGGGGAGACCCCGTTCTCAATCAGGATCGCTCGCGGTTGAAGGCTGCTACTCTAAGACTATTACTGATGGGGAGACCCCGTGTTCAGTCAGGATCGCTCACGGGTGAAGGCGGCTAGTTTAAGAATATAACTGATGGGGAGACCCCATGTTCAGTCAGGATCGCTTGCGGGTGAAGGCTGCTAGTCTAAGAGTATCACTGATGGGGAGACCCCGTGTTCAGTCAGGATCGCTAGTGGGAGAAGGCTGCTAGTCTAAGTGTATCACTGAAGGGGAGACCCCGTTCTCAATCAGGATCGCTCGCGGTTGAAGGCAGCTACTCTAAGACTATTACTGATGGGGAGACCCCGTGTTCAGTCAGGATCGCTCACGGGTGAAGGCGGCTAGTTTAAGAATATAACTGATGGGGAGACCCCATGTTCAGTCAGGATCGCTCCCGGGAGAAGGCTGCTTGTCTAAGAGTATCACTGATGGGGAGACCCCGAGTTCTGTCAGGATCGCTTGCGGGTGAAGGCTGCTAGTCTAAGAGTATCACTGATGGGGAGACCCCGTGTTCAGTCAGGATCGCTAGTGGGAGAAGGCTGCTAGTCTAAGAGTATCACTGATGGGGAGACCCCGTGTTCAGTCAGGATTGCTTTCGGGTGAAGGCTGCTAGTCTAAGAGTATCACTGATGGGGAGAGCCGTCCTCAGTCAGGATCGCTCATGGGGGAAGGCTGCTAGTCTAAGAGTATCACTGATGGGGAGACCCCGTGTTCAGTCAGGATCGCTAGTGGGAGAAGGCTGCTAGTCTAAGAGTATCTACTGATGGGGAGACCCCGTGTTCAGTCAGGTTCGCTTGCGGGTGAAGGCTGCTAGTCTAAGAGTATCACTGATGGGGAGACCCCGTGTTCAGTCAGGATCGCTTGCAGGTGAAGGCTGCTAGTCTAAGAGTATCACTGATGGGGAGAGCCGTCCTCAGTCAGGATCGCTCGTGGGTGAAGGCTGCTAGTCTAAGAGTATCACTGGTGGGGAGACCCAGTGTTCAGTCAGGATCGCTAGTGGGAGAAGGCTGCTAGTCTAAGAGTATCACTGATGGGGAGACCCTGTGTTCAGTCAGGATCGCTCTCGGTTGAAAGCTGCTAGTCTTAGAGTATATACTGATGGGGAGACCCCGTGTTCAGTCAGGATCGCTTGCGGGTGAAGGCTGCTAGTCTAAGAGTATCACTGATGGGGAGACCCCGAGTTCAGTCAGGATTGCTCGCGGGTGAATCCTGCTCGTCTAAGAGTATCACTGATTGGGAGACCCCTTGCTCAGTCAGGATCGCTCGCGGTTGAAGGCTACTAGTCTAAGAGTATCACTGAAGGGGCGACCCCTTGCTCAGTCAGGATCGCTCTCGGTTGAAGGCTGATAGTCTTAGAGTATCTACTGATGAGAGACCCCGTTCTCCGTCAGGATCGCTCGCGGTTGAAGGCTGCTAGTCTAAGACTATTACTGATGGGGAGACCCCGTGTTCAGTCAGGATCGCTCGCGAGTGAAGGCTGCTAGTCTAAGTGTATCACTGAAGGGGAGACCCTGTTCTCAATCAGGATCGCTCGCGGTTGAAGGCTGCTAGCCTAAGAGTGTCATCTGATGGGGAGACCCCGTTCTCAATCAGGATCGCTCGCGGTTGAAGGCTGCTACTCTAAGACTATTACTGATGGGGAGACCCCGTGTTCAGTCAGGATCGCTCACGGGTGAAGGCGGCTAGTTTAAGAATATAACTGATGGGGAGACCCCATGTTCAGTCAGGATCGCTCCCGGGAGAAGGCTGCTAGTCTAAGAGTATCTACTGAAGGGGCGACCCCTTGCTCAGTCAGGATCGCTCTCGGTTGAAGGCTGCTAGTCTAAGACTATTACTGATGGGGAGACCCCGTGTTCAGTCAGGATCGCTCGCGGGTGAAGGCTGCTAGTCTAAGAGTATCACTGAAGGGGCGACCCCTTGCTCAGTCAGGATCGCTCTCGGTTGAAGGCTGATAGTCTTAGAGTATCTACTGATGAGAGACCCCGTTCTCCGTCAGGATCGCTCGCGGTTGAAGGCTGCTCGTCTAAGAGTATCACTGAAGGGGAGACCCGTTCTCAGTCAGGATCGCTCGCGGTTGAAGGCTGCTAGTCTAAGACTATTACTGATGGGGAGACCCCGTGTTCAGTCAGGATCGCTCACGGGTGAAGGCGGCTAGTTTAAGAATATAACTGATGGGGAGACCCCATGTTCAGTCAGTATCGCTCCCGGGAGAAGGCTGCTAGTCTAAGAGTATCACTGATGGGGAGACTCCGAGTTCTGTCAGGATCGCTTGCGGGTGAAGGCTGCTAGTCTAAGAGTATCACTGATGGGGAGACCCCGTGTTCAGTCAGGATCGCTAGTGGGAGAAGGCTGCTAGTCTAAGAGTATCACTGATGGGGAGACCCCGTGTTCAGTCAGGATCGCTTGCGGGTGAAGGCTGCTAGTCTAAGAGTATCACTGATGGGGAGAGCCGTCCTCAGTCAGGATCGCTCATGGGTGAAGGCTGCTAGTCTTAAAGTATCACTGGTGGGGAGACCCCGTGTTCAGTCAGGATCGCTAGTGGGGGAAGGCTGCTAGTCTAAGAGTATCACTGATGGGGAGACCCTGTGTTCAGTCAGGATCGCTTGTGGGTGAAGGCTGCTAGTCTAAGAGTATCACTGATTGGGAGAGCCGTCCTCAGTCAGGATCGCTCGTGGGTGAAGGCTGCTAGTCTAAGAGTATCACTGGTGGGGAGACCCAGTGTTCAGTCAGGATCGCTAGTGGGAGAAGGCTGCTAGTCTAAGAGTATCACTGATGGGGAGACCCTGTGTTCAGTCAGGATCGCTCTCGGTTGAAAGCTGCTAGTCTTAGAGTATCTACTGATGGGGAGACCCTGTGTTCAGTCAGGATCGCTTGCGGGTGAAGGCTGCTAGTCTAAGAGTATCACTGATGGGGAGACCCCGAGTTCAGTCAGGATTGCTCGCGGGTGAATCCTGCTAGTCTAAGAGTATCACTGATTGGGAGACCCCTTGCTCAGTCAGGATCGCTCTCCTCGGTTGAAAGCTGCTAGTCTTAGAGTATCTACTGATGGGGAGACCCCATGTTCAGACAGGATCGCTTGCTGGTGAAGGCTGCTAGTCTAAGAGTATCTACTGATGGGGAGACCCCTTGTTCAGTCAGGATTGCTCGTGGGTGAATCCTGCTAGTCTAAGAGTATCTACTGATGGGGAGACCCTGTGTTCAGTCAGGATCGCTCGCAGTTGAAGGCTGCTAGTCTTAGAGTATCTACTAATGGGGAGACCCCTTGCTCAGTCAGGATCGCTCTCGGTTGAAGGCTGCTACTCTAAGAGTATCACTGAAGGGGAGACCCCGTTCTCAGTCAGGATCGCTCGCGGTTGAAGGCTGCTAATCTAAGAATATAACTGATGGGGAGACCCCATGTTCAGTCAGGATCACTCGCGGGTGAAGGCTGCTAGTCTAAGAGTATCTACTGATGGGGAGACCCCGTGTTCAGCCAGGATCGCTAGCGAGTGAAGGCTGCTAGTCTTAGAGTATCTACTGATGGGGAGACCCCGTGTTCAGCCAGGATCGCTAGCGAGTGAAGGCTGCTAGTCTAAGAGTATCTACTGATGGGGAGACCCCGTGTTCAGTCAGGATCGCTCACGGGTGAAGGCGGCTAGTCTAAGAATATAACTGATGGGGAGACCCCGTGTTCAGTCAGGATCGCTTGTGGTTGAAGGCTGCTAGTCTAAGAGTATCACTGGTGGGGAGACCGCGTGTTCAGTCAGGATCGCTAGTGGGAGTAGGCTGCTAGTCTAAGAGTATCACTGATGGGGAGACCCCGTGTTCAGTCAGGATCGCTTGCGGGTGAAGGCTGCTAGTCTAAGAGTATCACTGATGGGGAGAGCCGTCCTCAGTCAGGATCGCTCGTGGGTGAAGGCTGCTAGTCTAAGAGTATCACTGGTGGGGAGACCCCGTGTTCAGTCAGGATCGCTAGTGGGAGAAGGCTGCTAGTCTAAGTGTATCACTGATGGGGAGACCCCGTGTTCAGTCAGGATCGCTCTCGGTTGAAAGCTGCTAGTCTTAGAGTATCTACTGATGGGGAGACCCCGTGTTCAGTCAGGATCGCTCGTGGGTGAAGGCTGCTAGTCTAAGAGTATCACTGATGGGGAGACCCCGTGTTCAGTCAGGATCGCTTGCGGGTGAAGGCTGCTTGTCTAAGAGTATCACTGATGGGGAGAGCCGTCCTCAGTCAGGATCGCTCATGGGTGAAGGCTGCTAGTCTAAGAGTATCACTGGTGGGGAGACCCAGTGTTCAGTCAGGATCGCTAGTGGGAGAAGGCTTCTAGTCTAAGAGTATCACTGATGGGGAGCCCCTGTGTTCAGTCAGGATCGCTCTCCTCGCTTGAGAGCTGCTAGTCTTAGAGTATCTACTGATGGGGAGACCCCGTGTTCAGTCAGGATCGCTCTCGGTTGAAGGCTGATAGTCTTAGAGTATCTACTGATGGGGAGACCCCGTGTTCAGCCAGGATCGCTAGCGTGTGAAGGCTGCTAGTCTAAGAGTATCTACTGATGGGGAGACCCCGTGTTCGGCCAGGATCGCTAGCGAGTGAAGGCTGCCAGTCTAAGAGTATCACTGATGGGGAGACGCCGTGTTCGGCCAGGATCGCTAGCGAGTGAAGGCTGCCAGTCTAAGAGTATCACTGATGGGGAGACCCCATGTTCAGGCAGGATCACTCGCGGGTGAAGGCTGCTTGTCTAAGAGTATCTACTGATGGGAAGACCCCGTGTTCAGTCAGGATCACTCGTGGGTGAAGGCTGCCAGTCTAAGAGTATCTACTGATGAGAGACCCCATTCTCCGTCAGGATCGCTCGCGGGTGAAGGCTGCTAGTCTAAGAGTATCACTGGTGGGGAGACCCCGTGTTCAGTCAGGATCGCTAGTGGGAGAAGGCTGCTAGTCTAAGAATATCACTGATGGGGAGACCCCGTGTTCAGTCAGGATCGCTTGCGGGTGAAGGCTGCTAGTCTAAGAGTATCACTGATGGGGAGACCCTGTGTTCAGTCAGGATCGCTCTCGGTTGAAAGCTGCTAGTCTTAGAGTATCTACTGATGGGGAGACCCCGTGTTCAGTCAGGATCGCTTGTGGGTGAAGGCTGCTAGTCTAAGAGTATCACTGGTGGGGAGACCCCGTGTTCAGTCAGGATCGCTAGTGGGAGAAGGCTGCTAGTCTAAGAGTATCACTGATGGGGAGACCCCGTGTTCAGTCAGGATCGCTTGCGGGTGAAGGCTGCTAGTCTAAGAGTATCACTGATGGGGAGAGCCGTCCTCAGTCAGGATCGCTCGTGGGTGAAGGCTGCTAGTCTAAGAGTATCACTGGTGGGGAGACCCAGTGTTCAGTCAGGATCGCTAGTAGGAGAAGGCTGCTAGTCTAAGAGTATCACTGATGGGGAGACCCTGTGTTCAGTCAGGATCGCTCTCGGTTGAAAGCTGCTAGTCTTAGAGTATATACTGATGGGGAGACCCCGTGTTCAGTCAGGATCGCTTGCGGGTGAAGGCTGCTAGTCTAAGAGTATCACTGATGGGGAGACCCCATGTTCAGTCAGGATTGCTCGCGGGTGAATCCTGCTAGTCTAAGAGTATCACTGATTGGGAGACCCCTTGCTCAGTCAGGATCGCTCGCGGTTGAAGGCTGCTAGTCTAAGAGTATCACTGAAGGGGCGACCCCTTGCTCAGTCAGGATCGCTCTCGGTTGAAGGCTGATAGTCTTAGAGTATCTACTGATGAGAGACCCCGTTCTCCGTCAGGATCGCTCGCGGTTGAAGGCTGCTAGTCTAAGACTATTACTGATGGGGAGACCCCGTGTTCAGTCAGGATCGCTCGCGAGTGAAGGCTGCTAGTCTAAGTGTATCACTGAAGGGGAGACCCTGTTCTCAATCAGGATCGCTCGCGGTTGAAGGCTGCTAGCCTAAGAGTGTCATCTGATGGGGAGACCCCGTTCTCAATCAGGATCGCTCGCGGTTGAAGGCTGCTACTCTAAGACTATTACTGATGGGGAGACCCCGTGTTCAGTCAGGATCGCTCACGGGTGAAGGCGGCTAGTTTAAGAATATAACTGATGGGGAGACCCCATGTTCAGTCAGGATCGCTCCCGGGAGAAGGCTGCTAGTCTAAGAGTATCTACTGAAGGGGCGACCCCTTGCTCAGTCAGGATCGCTCTCGGTTGAAGGCTGCTAGTCTAAGACTATTACTGATGGGGAGACCCCGTGTTCAGTCAGGATCGCTCGCGGGTGAAGGCTGCTAGTCTAAGAGTATCACTGAAGGGGCGACCCCTTGCTCAGTCAGGATCGCTCTCGGTTGAAGGCTGATAGTCTTAGAGTATCTACTGATGAGAGACCCCGTTCTCCGTCAGGATCGCTCGTGGTTGAAGGCTGCTAGTCTAAGAGTATCACTGAAGGGGAGACCCGTTCTCAGTCAGGATCGCTCACGGGTGAAGGCGGCTAATTTAAGAATATAACTGATGGGGAGACCCCATGTTCAGTCAGGATCGCTCCCGGGAGAAGGCTGCTAGTCTAAGAGTATCACTGATGGGGAGACTCCGAGTTCTGTCAGGATCGCTTGCGGGTGAAGGCTGCTAGTCTAAGAGTATCACTGATGGGGAGACCCCGTGTTCAGTCAGGATCGCTAGTGGGAGAAGGCTGCTAGTCTAAGAGTATCACTGATGGGGAGACCCCGTGTTCAGTCAGGATCGCTTGCGGGTGAAGGCTGCTAGTCTAAGAGTATCACTGATGGGGAGAGCCGTCCTCAGTCAGGATCGCTCGTAGGTGAAGGCTGCTAGTCTTAAAGTATCACTGGTGGGGAGACCCCGTGTTCAGTCAGGATCGCTAGTGGGAGAAGGCTGCTAGTCTAAGAGTATCACTGATGGGGAGACCCTGTGTTCAGTCAGGATCGCTCTCGGTTGAAAGCTGCTAGTCTTAGAGTATCTACTGATGGGGAGACCCTGTGTTCAGTCAGGATCGCTTGCAGGTGAAGGCTGCTAGTCTAAGAGTATCACTGATGGGGAGACCCCGAGTTCAGTCAGGATTGCTCGCGGGTGAATCCTGCTAGTCTAAGAGTATCACTGATTGGGAGACCCCTTGCTCAGTCAGGATCGCTCTCCTCGGTTGAAAGCTGCTAGTCTTAGAGTATCTACTGATGGGGAGACCCCATGTTCAGACAGGATCGCTTGCGGGTGAATGCTGCTAGTCTAAGAGTATCACTGATGGGGAGACCCCGTGTTCAGTCAGGATTGCTCGTGGGTGAATCCTGCTTGTCTAAGAGTATCTACTGATGGGGAGACCCTGTGTTCAGTCAGGATCGCTCGCAGTTGAAGGCTGCTAGTCTTAGAGTATCTACTAATGGGGAGACCCCTTGCTCAGTCAGGATCGCTCTCGGTTGAAGGCTGCTACTCTAAGAGTATCACTGAAGGGGAGACCCCGTTCTCAGTCAGGATCGCTCGCGGTTGAAGGCTGCTAATCTAAGAATATAACTGATGGGGAGACCCCATGTTCAGTGAGGATCACTCGCGGGTGAAGGCTGCTAGTCTAAGAGTATCTACTGATGGGGAGACCCCGTGTTAAGCCAGGATCGCTAGCGAGTGAAGGCTGCTAGTCTTAGAGTATCTACTGATGGGGAGACCCCGTGTTCAGCCAGGATCGCTAGCGAGTGAAGGCTGCTAGTCTAAGAGTATCTACTGATGGGGAGACCCCGGGTTCAGTCAGGATCGCTCACGGGTGAAGGCGGCTAGTCTAAGAATATAACTGATGGGGAGACCCCATGTTCAGTCAGGATCGCTCCCGGGAGAAGGCTGCTAGTCTAAGAGTCTCACTGATGGGGAGACCCCGAGTTCTGTCAGGATCGCTTGCGGGTGAAGGCTGCTAGTCTAAGAGTATTACTGATGGGGAGACCCCGTGTTCAGTCAGGATCGCTTGTGGTTGAAGGCTGCTAGTCTAAGAGTATCACTGGTGGGGAGACCCTGTGTGCAGTCAGGATCGCTCGCGGGTGAAAGCTGCTAGTCTAAGAGTATCTACTGATGGGGAGACCCAGTGTTCGGCCAGGATCGCTAGCGAGTGAAGGCTGCCAGTCTAAGAGTATCACTGATGGGGAGACGCCGTGTTCGGCCAGGATCGCTAGCGAGTGAAGGCTGCCAGTCTAAGAGTATCACTGATGGGGAGACCCCATGTTCAGGCAGGATCACTCGCGGGTGAAGGCTGCTTGTCTAAGAGTATCTACTGATGGGAAGACCCCGTGTTCAGTCAGGATCACTCGTGGGTGAAGGCTGCCAGTCTAAGAGTATCTACTGATGGGAGACCCCATTCTCCGTCAGGATCGCTCGCGGGTGAAGGCTGCTAGTCTAAGAGTATCACTGGTGGGGAGACCCCGTGTTCAGTCAGGATCGCTAGTGGGAGAAGGCTGCTAGTCTAAGAGTATCACTGATGGGGAGACCCGTGTTCAGTCAGGATCGCTTGCGGGTGAAGGCTGCTAGTCTAATAGTATCACTGATGGGGAGACCCTGTGTTCAGTCAGGATCGCTCTCGGTTGAAAGCTGCTAGTCTTAGAGTATCTAGTGATGGGGAGACCCCGTGTTCAGTCAGGATCGCTTGTGGGTGAAGGCTGCTAGTCTAAGAGTATCACTGGTGGGGAGACCCCGTGTTCAGTCAGGATCGCTAGTGGGAGTAGGCTGCTAGTCTAAGAGTATCACTGATGGGGAGACCCCGTGTTCAGTCAGGATCGCTTGTGGGTGAAGGCTGCTAGTCTAAGAGTATCACTGATGGGGAGAGCCGTCCTCAGTCAGGATCACTCATGGGTGAAGGCTGCTAGTCTAAGAGAATCACTGGTGGGGAGACCCAGTGTTCAGTCAGGATCGCTAGTGGGAGAAGGCTGCTAGTCTAAGAGTATCACTGATGGGGAGACCCTATGTTCAGTCAGGATCGCTCTCCTCGCTTGAGAGCTGCTAGTCTTAGAGTATCTACTGATGGGGAGACCCCGTGTTCAGTCAGGATCGCTCTCGGTTGAAGGCTGATGGTCTTAGAGTATCTACTGATGGGGAGACCCCGTGTTCAGCCAGGATCGCTAGCGAGTGAAGGCTGCTAGTCTAAGAGTATCTACTGATGGGGAGACCCCGTGTTCGGCCAGGATCGCTAGCGAGTGAAGGCTGCCAGTCTAAGAGTATCACTGATGGGGAGACCCCGTGTTCGGCCAGGATCGCTAGCGAGTGAAGGCTGCCAGTCTAAGAGTATCACTGATGGGGAGACCCCATGTTCAGGCAGGATCACTCACGGGTGAAGGCTGCTTGTCTAAGAGTATCTACTGATGGGAAGACCCCGTGTTCAGTCAGGATCACTCGTGGGTGAAGGCTGCCAGTCTAAGAGTATCTACTGATGAGAGACTCCATTCTCCGTCAGGATCGCTCGCGGGTGAAGGCTGCTAGTCTAAGAGTATCACTGAAGGGGAGACCACGTTCTCAGTCAGGATCGCTCGCGGTTGAAGGCTGCTAGTCTAAGTGTATCACTGAAGGGGAGACCCCGTTCTCAATCAGGATCGCTCGCGGTTGAAGGCTGCTACTCTAAGACTATTACTGATGGGGAGACCCTGTGTTCAGTCAGGATCGCTCACGGGTGAAGGCGGCTAGTTTAAGAATATAACTGATGGGGAGACCCCATGTTCAGTCAGGATCGCTCCCGGGAGAAGGCTGCTAGTCTAAGAGTATCACTGATGGGGAGACCCCGAGTTCTGTCAGGATCGCTTGCGGGTGAAGGTTGCTAGTCTAAGAGTATCACTGATGGGGAGACCCCGTGTTCAGTCAGGATCGCTAGTGGGAGAAGGCTGCTAGTCTAAGAGTATCACTGATGGGGAGACCCCGTGTTCAGTCAGGATCGCTTGCGGGTGAAGGCTGCTAGTCTAAGAGTATCACTGATGGGGAGAGCCGTCCTCAGTCAGGATCGCTCGTGGGTGAAGGCTGCTAGTTTAAGAGTATCACTGGTGGGGAGACCCCGTGTTCAGTCAGGATCGCTAGTGGGAGAAGGCTGCTAGTCTAAGAGTATCACTGATGGGGAGACCCTGTGTTCAGTCAGGATCGCTCTCGGTTGAAAGCTGCTAGTCTTAGAGTATCTACTGATGGGGAGACCCCGTGTTCAGTCAGGATCGCTTGTGGGTGAAGGCTGCTAGTCTAAGAGTATCACTGGTGGGGAGACCCCGTGTTCAGTCAGGATCGCTTGCGGGTGAAGGCTGCTAGTCTAAGAGTATCACTGGTGGGGAGACCCAGTGTTCAGTCAGGATCGCTAGTGGGAGAAGGCTGCTAGTCTAAGAGTATCACTGATGGGGAGAGCCGTCCTCAGTCAGGATCGCTCGTGGGTGAAGGCTGCTAGTCTAAGAGTATCACTGGTGGGGAGACCCAGTGTTCAGTCAGGATCGCTAGTGGGAGAAGGCTGCTAGTCTAAGAGTATCACTGATGGGGAGACCCCGTGTTCAGTCAGGATCGCTTGCGGGTGAAGGCTGCTAGTCTAAGAGTATCACTGATGGGGAGAGCCGTCCTCAGTCAGGATCGCTCGTGGGTGAAGGCTGCTAGTCTAAGAGTATCACTGATGGGGAGACCCTGTGTTCAGTCAGGATCGCTCTCGGTTGAAAGCTGCTAGTCTTAGAGTATCTACTGATGGGGAGACCCCGTGTTCAGTCAGGATCGCTTGCTGGTGAAGGCTGCTAGTCTAAGAGTATCACTGATGGGGAGACCCCGAGTTCAGTCAGGATTGCTCACGGGTGAATCCTGCTAGTCTAAGAGTATCACTGATTGGGAGACCCCTTGCTCAGTCAGGATCGCTCTCCTCGGTTGAAAGCTGCTAGTCTTAGAGTATCTACTGATGGGTAGACCCCATGTTCAGACAGGATCGCTTGCTTGTGAAGGCTGCTAGTCTAAGAGTATCACTGATGGGGAGACCCCGTGTTCAGTCAGGATTGCTCGTGGGTGCATCCTGCTAGTCTAAGAGTATCTACTGATGGGGGGACCCTGTGTTCAGTCAGGATCGCTCGCAGTTGAAGGCTGCTAGTCTTAGAGTATCTACTAATGGGGAGACCCCTTGCTCAGTCAGGATCGCTCGCGGTTGAAGGCTGCTAATCTAAGAATATAACTGATGGGGAGACCATATGTTCAGTCAGGATCACTCGCGGGTGAAGGCTGCTAGTCTAAGAGTATCTACTGATGGGGAGACCCCGTGTTCAGCCAGGATCGCTAGCGAGTGAAGGCTGCTAGTCTTAGAGTATCTACTGATGGGGAGACCCCGTGTTCAGCCAGGATCGCTAGCGAGTGAAGGCTGCTAGTCTAAGAGTCTCACTGATGGGGAGACCCCGAGTTCTGTCAGGATCGCTTGCGGGTGAAGGCTGCTAGTCTAAGAGTATCACTGATGGGGAGACCCCGTGTTCAGTCAGGATCGCTTGTGGTTGAAGGCTGCTAGTCTAAGAGTATCACTGGTGGGGAGACCCCGTGTTCAGTCAGGATTGCTAGTGGGTGAAGGCTGCTAGTCTAAGAGTATCACTGATGGGGAGACCCCGTGTTCAGTCAGGATCGCTTGCGGCTGAAGGCTGCTAGTCTAAGAGTATCACTGATGGGGAGAGCCGTCCTCAGTCAGGATCGCTCGTGGGTGAAGGCTGCTAGTCTAAGAGTATCACTGATGGGGAGACCCCGTGTTCAGTCAGGATCGCTTGCGGGTGAAGGCTGCTAGTCTAAGAGTATCACTGATGGGGAGAGCCGTCCTCAGTCAGGATCGCTCGTGGGTGAAGGCTGCTAGTTTAAGAGTATCACTGGTGGGGAGACCCCGTGTTCAGTCAGGATCGCTAGTGGGAGAAGGCTGCTAGTCTAAGAGTATCACTGATGGGGAGACCCTGTGTTCAGTCAGGATCGCTCTCGGTTGAAAGCTGCTAGTCTTAGAGTATCTACTGATGGGGAGACCCCGTGTTCAGTCAGGATCGCTTGTGGGTGAAGGCTGCTAGTCTAAGAGTATCACTGGTGGGGAGACCCCGTGTTCAGTCAGGATCGCTTGCGGGTGAAGGCTGCTAGTCTAAGAGTATCACTGGTGGGGAGACCCAGTGTTCAGTCAGGATCGCTAGTGGGAGAAGGCTGCTAGTCTAAGAGTATCACTGATGGGGAGAGCCGTCCTCAGTCAGGATCGCTCGTGGGTGAAGGCTGCTAGTCTAAGAGTATCACTGGTGGGGAGACCCAGTGTTCAGTCAGGATCGCTAGTGGGAGAAGGCTGCTAGTCTAAGAGTATCACTGATGGGGAGACCCCGTGTTCAGTCAGGATCGCTTGCGGGTGAAGGCTGCTAGTCTAAGAGTATCACTGATGGGGAGAGCCGTCCTCAGTCAGGATCGCTCGTGGGTGAAGGCTGCTAGTCTAAGAGTATCACTGATGGGGAGACCCTGTGTTCAGTCAGGATCGCTCTCGGTTGAAAGCTGCTAGTCTTAGAGTATCTACTGATGGGGAGACCCTGTGTTCAGTCAGGATCGCTTGCTGGTGAAGGCTGCTAGTCTAAGAGTATCACTGATGGGGAGACCCCGAGTTCAGTCAGGATTGCTCACGGGTGAATCCTGCTAGTCTAAGAGTATCACTGATTGGGAGACCCCTTGCTCAGTCAGGATCGCTCTCCTCGGTTGAAAGCTGCTAGTCTTAGAGTATCTACTGATGGGTAGACCCCATGTTCAGACAGGATCGCTTGCTTGTGAAGGCTGCTAGTCTAAGAGTATCACTGATGGGGAGACCCCGTGTTCAGTCAGGATTGCTCGTGGGTGCATCCTGCTAGTCTAAGAGTATCTACTGATGGGGGGACCCTGTGTTCAGTCAGGATCGCTCGCAGTTGAAGGCTGCTAGTCTTAGAGTATCTACTAATGGGGAGACCCCTTGCTCAGTCAGGATCGCTCGCGGTTGAAGGCTGCTAATCTAAGAATATAACTGATGGGGAGACCCCATGTTCAGTCAGGATCACTCGCGGGTGAAGGCTGCTAGTCTAAGAGTATCTACTGATGGGGAGACCCCGTGTTCAGCCAGGATCGCTAGCGAGTGAAGGCTGCTAGTCTTAGAGTATCTACTGATGGGGAGACCCCGTGTTCAGCCAGGATCGCTAGCGAGTGAAGGCTGCTAGTCTAAGAGTCTCACTGATGGGGAGACCCCGAGTTCTGTCAGGATCGCTTGCGGGTGAAGGCTGCTAGTCTAAGAGTATCACTGATGGGGAGACCCCGTGTTCAGTCAGGATCGCTTGTGGTTGAAGGCTGCTAGTCTAAGAGTATCACTGGTGGGGAGACCCCGTGTTCAGTCAGGATTGCTAGTGGGTGAAGGCTGCTAGTCTAAGAGTATCACTGATGGGGAGACCCCGTGTTCAGTCAGGATCGCTTGCGGCTGAAGGCTGCTAGTCTAAGAGTATCACTGATGGGGAGAGCCGTCCTCAGTCAGGATCGCTCGTGGGTGAAGGCTGCTAGTCTAAGAGTATCACGGATGGGGAGACCCCGTGTTCAGTCAGGATCGCTTGTGGTTGAAGGCTGCTAGTCTAAGAGTATCACTGGTGGGGAGACCCCGTGTTCAGTCAGGATTGCTAGTGGGTGAAGGCTGCTAGTCTAAGAGTATCACTGATGGGGAGACCCCGTGTTCAGTCAGGATCGCTTGCGGCTGAAGGCTGCTAGTCTAAGAGTATCACTGATGGGGAGAGCCGTCCTCAGTCAGGATCGCTCGTGGGTGAAGGCTGCTAGTCTAAGAGTATCACTGATGGGGAGACCCAGTGTTCAGTCAGGATCGCTCGTGGGTGAAGGCTGCTAGTCTAAGAGTGTCACTGATGGGGAGACCCTGTGTTCAGTCAGGATCGCTCTCGGTTGAAAGCTGCTAGTCTTAGAGTATCTACTGATGGGGAGACCCCGTGTTCAGTCAGGATCGCTTGCGGGTGAAGGCTGCTAGTCTAAGAGTATCACTGATGGGGAGAGCCGTCCTCAGTCAGGATCGCTCATGGGTGAAGGCTGCTAGTCTAAGAGTATCACTGGTGGGGAGACCCAGTGTTCAGTCAGGATCGCTAGTGGGAGAAGGCTGCTAGTCTAAGAGTATCACTGATGGAGAGACCCCGTATTCAGTCAGGATCGCTCATGGGTGAAGGCTGCTAGTCTAAGAGTATGTACTGATGGGGAGACCCCATGTTCAGTCAGGATCACTCGCGGGTGAAGGCTGCTAGTCTTAGAGTATCTACTGATGGGGAGACCCCGTGTTCAGCCAGGATCGCTAGCGAGTGAAGGCTGCTAGTCTAAGAGTATCTACTGATGGGGAGACCCCGTGTTCGGCCAGGATCGCTAGCGAGTGAAGGCTGCCAGTCTAAGAGTATCACTGATGGGGAGACCCCGTGTTCGGCCAGGATCGCTAGCGAGTGAAGGCTGCTAGTCTAAGAGTATCTACTGATGGGAAGACCCCGTGTTCAATCAGGATCACTCGTGGGTGAAGGCTGCCAGTCTAAGAGTATCTACTGATGGGGAGACCCCGTGTTCAGACAGGATCGCATTACGGGTGAAGTCTGCTAGTGTAAGAGTATCACTGATGGGAAGACCCCGTGTTCAGTCAGGATTGCTCGCGGGTGAATCCTGCAAGTCTAAGAGTATCACTGATGGGGAGACCCCGTGTTCAGTCAGGATTGCTCGCGGGTGAATCCTGCTAGTCTAAGAGTATCACTGAAGGGGAGACCCTGTTCTCAGTCAGGATCGCTCGCAGTTGAAGGCTACTAGTCTAAGAGTATCACTGATGGGGAGACCCCATGTTCAGTCAGGATCGCTCATGGGTGAAGGCTGCTAGTCTAAGAATATCTACTGATGGGGAGACCCCGTGTTCAGCCAGGATCACTCGCAGTTGAAGGCGGCTAGTCTAAGAGTGTCTACTGATGGGGAGACCCCTTGCTCAGTCAGGATCGCTCTCGGTTGAAGGCTGTTACTCTAAGAGTATCACTGAAGGGGAGACCCCGTTCTCAGTCAGGATCGCTCGCGGTTTAAGGCTGCTAGTCAAAGAATATAACTGATGGGGAGACCCCATGTTCAGTCAGGATCGCTCATGGGTGAAGGCTGCTAGTCTAAGAATATCTACTGATGGGGAGACACCGTGTTCAGCCAGGATCGCTAGCGAGTGAAGGCTGCTAGTCTTAGAGTATCTACTGATGGGGAGACCCCGTGTTCATCCAGGATCGCTAGCGAGTGTAGGCTGCTAGTCTAAGAGTATCTACTGATGGGGAGACCCTGTGTTCGGCCAGGATCGCTAGCGAATGAAGGCTGCCAGTCTAAGAGTATCACTGATGGGGAGACCCCGTGTTCAGTCAGGATCGCACGCGGGTGAAGGCGGCTAGTGTAAGAGTATCTACTGATGGGGAGACCCCGTGTTCAGGAAGGATCGCTCGCGGTTGAAGGCTGCTAGTCTAAGAGTATCTACTGATGGGGAGACCCCGTGTTCAGTCAGGATTACTCGTAGGAGAAGGCTGCTAGTCTAAGAGTATGTACTGATGTGGAGACCCCGTATTCAGTCAGTATTGCTCGTGGAAGAAGGCTGCTAGTCTTAGAGTATCTACTGATGGGGAGACCCCATATTCAGGCAGGATCACTCGCGGGTGAAGGCTGCCAGTCTAAGAGTATCTACTGATGGGGAGACCCCGTGTTCAGTCAGTATCGCTCGCGGGTGAAGGCTGCCAGTCTAAGAGTATCTACTGATGGGGAGACCCCGTGTTCAGTCAGGATCACTCGCGGGTGAAGGCTGCCAGTCTAAGAGTATCTACTGATGGGGAGACCCCGTGTTCAGTCAGGATCGCTCGCGGTTGAAGGCTGCTAGTCTAAGAGTATCTACTGATGGGGAGACCCCGTGTTCAGTCAGGATTGCTCGTGGGAGAAGGCTGCTAGTCTAAGAGTATGTACTGATGTGGAGACCCCGTATTCAGTCAGTATTGCTCGTGGAAGAAGGCTGCTAGTCTTAGAGTATCTACTGATGGGGAGACCCCATATTCAGGCAGGATCACTCGCGGGTGAAGGCTGCCAGTCTAAGAGTATCTACTGATGGGGAGACCCCGTGTTCAGCCAGGATCGCTCGTGGTTGAAGGCTGCTAGTCTAAGAGTATCACTGAAGGGGAGACCCCTTGTTCAGTCAGGATCGCTAGCGGGTGAAGACTGCTAGTATAAGAGTATCTACTGATGGGGAGACCATGTGTTCAGTCAGTATACCTCATTCACAGGAGTTATTGTCACTGAACACTTCTGATGTTCAGTGCCTCTTGATCACCGAACTACGGGGCTGTCTGTTTGCACCTAAGAAGTGAAATTTTTTTCTCTGGGTTGAAAAGTTATAAATCCAGCATCCTTTGAGGGTCCAGCATTTTCCTATTCTGTTCTACTCTTCTCTCTTAGTTCCACTGCCTTCCCTGACTCAGACGTCTCCTTTCAGGTGTTGAGCTGACACTCAGGCTACGTAACAAAGACTCATGTTACGAAGCTTACATGTTATCGTGAATCTGCAACTGCTAAAATTAGAACTGATGCTTGAGTATGCTTTCAATGCGATCCCAAGTCAAGGAAATAAGCCTGTATCTGCTAGTCCTAAGAGCCTGTGCTAGAGTAGGCTTTCAATGCTATCCCAAGTCAACGAAATAAGCCGGTAACTGCTAGTCCTAAGAGGCCGAGCGAGAGATGCTTTCAATGCCATCCCAAGTCAACGAAATAAGCCTGTAACTGCTAGTCCTAAGAGCCCGTGCGGGAGATGCTTTCAATGCTATCCCAAGTCAAGGAAATAAGCCTGTAACTGCTAGTCCTAAGAGCATGTGCTAGAGTAGGCTTTCAATGCTATCCCAAGTCAACGAAATAAGCCTGTAACTGCTAGTCCTAAGAGCCCGTGCGAGAGTTGCTTTCAATGCTATCCCAAGTCAACGAAATAAGCCTGTAACTGCTAGTCCTAAGAGTCCGTGCGGGAGATGCTTTCAATGCTATCCCAAGTCAATGAAATACGCCTGTAACTGCTAGTCCTAAGAGCCCGTGCGGGAGATGCTTTCAATGCTATCCCAACTCAACGAAATAAGCCTGTAACTGCTAGTCCTAAGAGCCCGTGCGGGAGATGCTTTCAATGCTATCCCAAGTCAAGGAAATACTCCTGTATCTGCTAGTCCTAAGAGCCCGTGCAATAGATGCTTTCAATGCTATCCCAAGTCAGGGAAATTAGCCTGTAACTGCTAGTCCTAAGAGCCCGTGCGGGAGATGCTTTCAATGCTATCCCAAGTCAATAAAATAAGCCTGTAACTGCTAGTCCTAAGAGCCCGTGCGGGAGATGCTTTCAATGCTATCCCAAGTCAAGGAAATACTCCTGTATCTGCTAGTCCTAAGAGCCCGTGCAATAGATGCTTTCAATGCTATCCCAAGCCAGGGAAATAAGCCTGTAACTGCTAGTCCTAAGAGCCCCTGCAATAGATGCTTTCAATGCTATCCCAAGTCAAGGAAATAATCCTTTAGCTGCTAGTCCTAGGAGCCTGTGCTAGAGCAGGCTTTCAATGCTTGCCCATAGTGGCACTCAAAGTCAGGGTCCTAAGTCTGCAGACCTTTCTCTGCTCTTACAGACCATCAATTACATATATACATAAAGTAGGGTGGCTATTTACTGGTACACAAGTAAACATCAAACACCTTCATACAGTAATGTTGTACAATATTCTTGGTAACTAGAGTTTGGGATGCTGTTTGTGGATGGGATAGCAATGATTTGTTCCAACTCACCTCCAATTCCTCCGTGGCCATTGTTGTTATTCCCTAAAATGAAGGGAAGGAAAGGAAAATTCAAAATAAGCATTTCCAACTGGACATCTTTGTTTCTAAATTTAATGTATTTATTATCACACATACACATGACAATTTGGTTTCACTTTTGATATCTGATACACAGTATATAATCATATGAACTGATGGGGGAGACCCTGTGTTAAGTGAGGATCCTTGGTGGAGGAACGCCTGCTGTTTGTAAGAGTTTCTACTGATGGAGAGACCCCGTGTTCAGTCAGGATCGCTCGCGAGTGAAGGCTGCTAGTTTAAGAGTATCACTGAAGGGGAGACCCCGTGTTCAGTCAGTATCGCTCGCGTGTGAAGGCTGCTGTCTAAAAGTATCACTGATGGGGAGAGCCGTTCTCAGTCAGGATCGCTCGCTGTTGAAGGCTGCTAGTCTAAGAGTATCACTGAAGGGGAGACCCTGCGTTCAGTCAGTATCGCTCGCGGGTGAAGGCTGTAGTCTAAGAGTATCTACTGATGGGGAGAGCCGTTCTCAGTCAGGATCGCTCACGGGTGAAGGTGGCTAGTCCAAGAGTATCACTGATGGGGAGACCCCGTGTTCAGTCAGTATCGCTCGCGGGTGAAGGCTGCTAGTCTAAGAGTATCACTGATGGGGAGACCCCGTGTTCAGTCAGGATCGCTCGCAGGTGAAGGCTGCTAGTCTAAGAGTATCACTGATGGAGAGACCCCGTATTCAGTCAGGATCGCTCGCTGGTGAATCCTGCTAGTCTTAGAGTATCACTGGTGGGGAGACCCCGTGTTCAGTCAGGATTGCTCGCGGGTGAAGACTGCTAGTCTAAGAGTATCTACTGATGGGGAGACCCCGTGTTCAGTCAGGATCGCTCGCGGGAGAAAGCTGCTAGTCTAAGAGTATCACTGATGGGGAGACCCCGGGTTCAGTCAGGATCGCTCGTGGGTGAATCCTGCTAGTCTAAGAGTATCGCTGATGGGCAGACCCCGTGTTCAGTCAGGATCGGTTGCGGGTGAAGGCTGCTAGTCTAAGAGTATCACTGATGGGGAGACCCCGTGTTCAGTGAGGATCGCTCGTGGGTGAAGGCTGCTAGTCTAAGAGTATCACTGATGGGGAGACCCCGTGTTCAGTCAGGATCGCTCTGGGGTGAAGGCTGCTAGTCTAAGAGTATCACTGATGGGGAGAGCCGTCCTCAGTCAGGATCGCTCTCGGTTGAAAGCTGCTAGTCTTAGAGTATCTACTGATGGGGAGACCCCGTGTTCAGTCAGGATCACTCGTGGTGGAAGGCTGCTAGTCTAAGAGTATCACTGATGGTGAGGCCATGCGTTCAGTCAGTATACCTCATTCACAGGAGTTATTGTCACTGAACACTTCTGATGGTCAGTGCCTCTTGATCACCGAACTACGAGGCTGTCTGTTTGCACCTATGAAGTGAAAATCTTTTCTCTGGGTTGAAAAGTTATAAATCCAGCATCCTTTAAGGGTCCAGCTTTTTCCTATTCTGTCCTACTCTTCTCTCTTAGTTCCACTGCCTTCCCTGACTCAGGTTTCTCCTTTCAGGTGTTGAGCTGACATTCAGGTTACGTAACAAAGACTCATGTTACGATGCTTTCATGTTATCCTGAATCTGCAACTGCTAAAATTAGGACTGATGCTTGAGTAGGCTTTCAATGCTATCCCAAGTAAAGGAAATAAGCCTGTAACTGCTAGTCCTAAGAGCCCGTGCTAGAGATGCTTTCAATGCTATCCCAAGTCAACGAAATAAGCCTGTATCTGCTAGTCCTAAGAGCCTTTGCGGGAGATGCTTTCAATGCTTTCCCAAGTCAAGGAAATAAGCCTGTATCTGCTAGTCCTAAGAGCCCGTGCGAGAGATTCTTTCAATGCTATCCCAAGTCAACGAAATAAGCCTGTATCTGCTAGTCCTAAGAGCCCGTGCGAGAGATGCTTTCAATGCTAACCCAAGTCAACGAAATAAGCCTGTATCTGCTAGTCCTAAGAGCACGTGCGAGAGATGCTTTCAATGCTATCCCAAGTCAACGAAATAAGCCTGTATCTGCTAGTCCTAAGAGCCCGTGCAAGAGATGCTTTCAATGCTATCCCAAGTTAACGAAATAAGCCTGTATCTGCTAGTCCTAAGAGCACGTGCGAGAGATGCTTTTGATGCTTGCCCATAATGGCACTCATAGTCAGGGTCTCAGTCTGCAAACCTTTCTCTGCTCTTACAGACCATCAATTGCATATATACATAGAGTAGGGTGGCTATTTACTGATACACAACTAAACATCAAACACATTCATACAGTAATGTTGTACAATATTCCTGGTAAATAGAGTTTGGGATGCTGTCTGTGGATTCGATAGCATTGCATTGTTCCAACTCACCTCCAAGTCCTCCGTGGCCATTGTTGTTATTCCCTAAAATTAAGGGAATGAAAGAAAAATTCAAAATAAGTATCACCAACTGGACATCTTTGTTCCTAAATTTAATTCATTTATTAATACACATACACATGACAATTTGGTTTCACTTTTGATATCTGATACACAGTATATAATCATATGAACTGATGGGGGAGACCCTGTGTTAAGTGAGGATCCTAGGCGGGGGAACACCTGCTGGTCTAAGAGTTTCTACGGATGGGGAGACCCCGTGTTCAGTCAGGATCGCTCCCGGATGAAGGCTGCTAGTCTAACAGTATCACTGATGGGGAGACCCCGTGTTCAGTGAGAATCGCTCCCGGGTGAAGGCTGCTAGTCTAAGAGCATCACTGAAGGGGAGACCCCGAGTTCATTCAGGATCGCTCGGGTTGAAGGCTGCTAGTCTAGGAATATCACTGATGGGGAGACCCCTTGCTCAGTCAGGATCGCTCTCGGTTGAAGGCTGATAGTCTTAGAGTATCTACTGATGAGAGAGCCCGTGTTCAGTCAGGATCGCTCGCGGGTGAAGGCTGCTAGTCTAAGAGTATCACTGACGGGTAGTCCCCGTGTTCAGTCAGAATCGCTTGCGGGTGAATCCTGCTAGTCTAAGAGTATCACTGAAGGGGAGAGTCGTTCTCAGTCAGGATTGCTCATGGTTGAAGGCTACTAGTCTAAGAGTGTCCCCAATGGGGAGACCCCGTGTTCAGTCAGAATCGCTCGCGGTGAAGGCTGCTAGTCTAAGAGTATCACTGACTGGGAGACCCCGTGTTCAGTCTGGATCGCTCGCGGGTGAAGGCTGCTAGTCTAAGAGTATCCCTGATGGGGAGACCCCGTGTTCAGTCAGAATCGCTTGCGGGTAAAGGCTGCTAGTCTAAGAGTATCACTGACTGGGAGACCCCATGTTCAGTCTGGATCGCTCGCTGGTGAATCCTGCTAGTCTAAGAGTATTTCTGATGCGGAGAGCCGTGCTCAGTCAGGATCGCTCGCGGGTGAATCCTGCTAGTCTAAGAGAATCACTGATGGTGAGACCCCGTGTCCGGTCAGGATCGCTCGTGGGTGAAGGCTGCTAGTCTAAGAGTATCACTGACGGGGAGATCCCATGTTCAGTCTGGATTGCTAGCGGGTGAATCCTGCTAGTCTACGAGTATCACTGATGGGGATACCGCGTGTTCAGTCAGGATCGCTCGCGGTTGAAGGCTGCTAGTCTAAGAGTGTCATCTGATGGGGAAACCCCGTGTTCATTCAGGATCACTTTCGGTTGAAGGCTGCTAGTATAAGACTATCACTGATGGGGAAACCCCGTTCTCAGTCAGGATCGCTCGCGGTTGAAGGCTGCTAGTCTAAGAGTGTCATCTGATGGGGAGACCTGTTCTCAGTCAGGATCGCTCGCGGTTGAAGTCTGCTAGTCTAAGAGTATCACTGATGGGGAGACCCCGTGTTCAGTTAGGATCGCTCCCGGGTGAAGGCTGCTAGTCTAAGAGTATCACTGATGGGGAGACCCCGTGTTCAGTCAGAATCGGTCGTGGGTAAAGGCTGCTAGTCTAAGAGTATCACTGATGGGGAGACCCCGTGTTCCGTCAGGATCCCTCCTGGGTGAAGGCTGCTAGTCTAAGAGTATCACTGAAGGGGAGACCCCGTGTTCATTCAGGATCGCTCGGGGTGAAAGCTGCTAGTCTAAGAGTATTACTGATGGGGAGACCCGTGTTCAGTCAGAATCGCTCGCGGGTGAAGGCTGCTAGTCTAAGAGTATCTACGGATGGGGAGAACCCGTGTTCAGTCAGAATCGCTCGCAGGCGAAGGCTGTTAGTCTAAGAGTATCACTGATGGGGAGACCCCGTGTTCAGTACTCAGAGAGCCTGTACAAATCCTGGCTCTCAGCTGTGCAATATAGGCTACCCTCAGAGAGCCAGTACAAATTCTGGCCCTTAGCAGCACAATTTAGGCTACCTCCATAGAGCCTGTAAAAATGTTGGCCCTCAGCCGCACCATTTAGGTTTCCCTCAGAGAGCCTGTATAAAGTCTGGCCCCGAGCAGCACAGTTTAGGCTTCCTTTAGAGAGCCTGAACATATTCTGGCCGTTAGCAGCACAAAGTGGCTTCCCTCCAAGCACCTGTACAAATAGACGAGGCCAGGCAGCCACTAAAACTTCACCCCAATGTCTTGGAGATGGTTTGGAGCAGTAAATCTATACACCTTTCAAAAAAACACAAGGGACAGCTGTGGTATTGTTCTAAATGTTCACAGTAAAGCTTTAACGGAGCAGAGGTTGGGTTTGAAGAACACAGCCTAGGTGCTTAAGTGCCTACACTGAAAATACAAATACTGAGCCTGCGGGTGGGTGTTGTTTTCAGCCCTATGTAGAGAACAACCAAATATGATTCTTTCACATCAAAGCTCATTTTGGGACATCAGCATTGGAGCTGGAGGTAAAAGATGCCATATTTTGAAGCACAATATACAATTAACTGCTCTGCATTTTCATTAATCGCTTTTGATCAACTCTGTCTCGTCCTCCTGCTTCCACACCCTCCGCCTCCTACGTATGACTTTGAAATGGATCACCCTCGAACACAGAAAGTCCGTCACCATTGCCCTGGTCACTACCAGGCTTGACTATGGCAATGCACTTGAATAAACAAAGACCTCCACTGGTTCCCCATCGAGGCTAGAGTTACCTTCAAGATGCTAACCCACACTCACAAGGCCCTCCACGATACCGGACCAGCATACCTGAACAGCCGACTCAAATTCCACGCACCCAAAAGACCCTCCGATCAGCCCAGCTCTCCTACGCCGGGGTCCCCCGCACCAGAAAGACCAGATCGGGAGGCCGCTCCTTCTCATTCCGCACGGCCAGAGCCTGGAACGACCTTCCGCTACACCTCAGACAGATAACATTGCTCCCCATCTTCGCACGAAACCTCAAAAACTGGCTCTTCGACAGAACCCACTCCTTAATGGACTGGAACCTGCGACACCGCCCAGCGCCTTGAGACCCTTACTGGTGAGTAGTCGCGCTTAACAAACACCTGATTGATTGATTGATTTGAAACCGAGCTGTCCAGAGTTCTCTACCTGTCCATTTCAGGTGATGCCATTTGGCAACAAACACAATAAAAGGAGAGCAGGCATTTCAGAGCTGCCCGCCTTGAAGCCTGCAGTTTTGCCAAGAAGCATCTCAGAACCCGGATCTGCCTGAACATGCAAAGATACTTGCAGAAGGGTTGTGGGAAAGCTCAGTACCTTACTTTTGATTCCTCCCAAATTCAAGAAAGAAAAATCATTTGCTTGCTTCTTCCCTGTGCATCCGCCAAAAGTTTTAAGTACTCCAAGAACTATGTGATGATCAGCTATTCCTATGCTTCAGCAAGAACCTTAAACTAGTCCTACTCAACAGACACCTGAATCCATCGACCTAGGATGATGGGCTTGCTTCTGTGCACCACCCTTCTCATTACCACAGCTACTCCTGCAAACATTGGACAATGGATCCACCTTTTATTGTTCACTACAACCCATAATGCCTACTACTATTTCTTTCTATAGTTTGTAGAAGTACTTGGGGCCTCATTTATGAAAAGTGACGCATCGCTGCGAGACAACAGCGATGCGTCACTTTTCACTGCGCCCTCCTTGCGACACCAATGATGCGTCATATTTACAGTATGACGCATCATTGCGCAAGGAGTTACAGATACATCAGTATTTCTGACGTATCTGTAGGCGCAAAAGTGGCGCAATGCTGGAGTGTGTCACAAAAGTGACCCAACTCCAGCAATGTATCCTTTCACATCGGGCAAGCCCCACGTGAAAGGGCCTGCCTCAGTGTTATGCCTGCTGTGACGCAGGCGTAAGAAATTGACGCATTTGTGTCCTACAAGTGGCGCAGTGGAATCTCATAGATTTCACTGCGTCACTTCTATGATGCTTTCTTGCGTCAAAACGCCCCCAGAGATATCACTCCGGGTGAGATGGCGGCACACATAGTCAGGGACTCAGTCTGGAAACCTTCCTCTGCTCTAACAGATCATCAATGACATATATACATAGAGTACAGTGGCTTTTACTGATACATAATTAAACATCAAACACCTTCATACAGTAATGTAGTACATTATTCTTGTTAACTAGAGCTTGGGCTGCAGTTTGTGGATGGGATAGCTGAGGTTTCTGCTACTAGTAATGCAGTTAGTAGCAGAATGTGTTGTACTGAAGCATTATCATGAGTGAAACTCTCCAGGTTGCTTCCCCTGGAGTGTGAGTGGGGGGGGATAGGGGGGTTCTGCATGTGGTGACCAAAGGGCAGCATTTCATTGTTCCAACTCACCTCCAAATCCTCCATGGCCATTGTTGTTATGCCCTAAAAAGAAGGGAATGAAAGGAAAGTTCAAAATAAGCATTTCCAACTGGACATCTTTGTTCATAACTTGGGTTTATATATTATAAGCCAAACAAATGAAAATGTGGTTTTACTTTTGATATCTGATACAAAGCCATAGAATAGTCAGTGGGATCACAGTAGTCACACGTCTGGCTTTTCTTGCACTTCTTAGATGCCCAGCACTTCAATTCTAAGGGCCTCATTTATGAAAAGTGACACATCGCTGCGTGAAAACAGCAATGTGTCGCTTATCATTGCGCCCTCCTTGCGACACTAATGTTGCATCATATTTACAATATGACACATCATGTCGCAAGGAGTTACAGATAGGTCAGTATTTCTGACGTATCTCTGGCGCAAAAATGACGAATTGCTGGAGTGTGTCACAAAAGTGAAGCAACTCCATCAATGGGTCATTTGAAATGGGCAAGTCCCATTTCAAATGTGCCTGCATCAGTCTTACGCCTGCTGTAAGAAAGGCGTAAGATATTCACGCATTTGCATCCTAGAAGGGACGCAGTGAAATCTCATAGATTTCAGTGTGTCACTTCTACTGGGCTTATTTGCGTCAGAACGCCCACCCTGCATACATTATACCTGGCGTATGTATAATGTGGCGCAGAGGTTTACAAAGTGACGCATCTACCTAGATGCGTCACTTTGTAAATATGACGCTACATGCCGCACAAAAAGTGATGCACCGGCAGCGCAAAAGTGACGCAAAGGGCTCATGAATAACCCCCGAGTGCTCAAATCTTGCACAGTTGAGGAGGTCGATGTACCCCTCCTTGTGATTACAATTCATACTCCGAGCAGACAGTATCCTACCCTCTTAGTCCCCCTCTGCTGTAGTCCTTGGACCGAGTCCCTGGGCTCACTGACCATGCAGCTCATGGAAACACCTTGAGCCCCTTGTACTATGGGAGGGCTCGAAGGACCAGATTAACGAACATTTTGCTCTGGGTTTGCATCACAAAAGTGATTTTTAAAAATAAATAAATGTACTTTCCAACACAAAACTTCTTTTGCACTGGCAAGGTACCTAATAGTATCTCAAGGGAATTTATTATTGGGGAGACCCTGTGTTCTGTGAGTATCCCTCATGGGTAAACATCTGCTATGAGGAGAGGATCTGCTGGTGCCAAGGCTCTGTGTTCGGCCAGGATCCCACGCGGGTGAACATCTGCAGGGCTAAGAGAATCTACTGATGGGGAGACCCAATGCTCAGTCAGTATCGCTGGCGGGAGAAGACTGCTAGTCTAAGAGTATCTACTGATGGGGAGACCCCGTGTTCAGTCAGGATCTCTAGCAGGAGAAGACTGCTAGTCTAAGAGTATCACTGATGGGGAGACCCCGTGTTCAGTCAGGATCTCTAGCAGGAGAAGACTGCTAGTCTAAGAGTATCTACTGATGGGAAGACCCCGTGTTCAGTCAGGATTGCTCGTGGGTGAAGGCTGCTAGTCTAAGAGTATCTACTGATGGGAAGACCCCGTGTTCAGTCAGGATTGCTCGTGGGTGAAGGCTGCTAGTCTAAGAGTATCACTGATGGGAAGACCCCGTGTTCAGTCAGGATCGCTCACAGGTGAAGGCGGCTAGTCTAAGAGGATTTAGTGATGGGGAGACCCCGTGTTCATTCAGGATCGCTCGCGGGAGAAGGCGGCTAGTCTAAGAGTATCTACTGATGGGGAGACCCCGTGTTCAGTCAGGATCGCTCGCGGGTAAATCCTGCTAGTCTAAGAGTATCACTGATGGGGAGACCCCGTGTTCTGTCAGGATCGCTCGTGGGTGAAGGCTGCTAGTCTAAGAGGATTTACTGATGGGGAGACCCCGTGTTCATTCAGGATCGCTCGCGGGAGAAGGCGGCTAGTCTAAGAGTATCTACTGATGGGGAGACCCCGTGTTCAGTCAGGATCGCTCGCGGGTAAATCCTGCTAGTCTAAGAGTATCACTGATGGGGAGACCCCGTGTTCTGTCAGGATCGCTCGTGGGTGAAGGCTGCTAGTCTAAGAGGATTTACTGATGGGGAGACCCCGTGTTCAGTCAGAATCGCTCACGGGTGAAGGCGGCTAGTCTAAGAGTATCTACTGATGGGGAGACCCCGTGTTCTGTCAGGATCGCTCGTGGGTGAAGGCTGCTAGTCTAAGAGTATCACTGGTGGGGAGACCCCGTGTTCAGTCAGGATCGCTAGCGAGTGAAGGCTGCTAGTCTAAGAGTATCAATGATGGGGAGACCCCGTGCTCTGTCAGGATCACTCGCGGATGAAGGCGGCTAGTCTAAGAGTATCACTGATGGGGAGACCCCGTGTTCAGTCAGGATCGCTCGGGGGAGAAGGCTGCTAGTCTAAGAGTATCTACTGATGGGGAGACCCCGTGTTCAGTCAGGATTGCTCGCGGGAGAAGGCTGCTAGTCTAAGAGTATCACTGATGGGGAGAGCCGTTCTCAGTCAGGATCGCTCGCAGTTGAAGGCTGCTAGTCTAAGAGTATTTACTGATGGGGAGACCCCGTGTTCAGTCAGGATCGCTCGGGTGAAGGCTGCTAGTCTAAGAGTATCTACTGATGGGGAGACCCCGTGTTCAGTCAGGATCGCTCGCGGGTGAAGGCGGCTAGTCTAAGAGTATCTACTGATGGGGAGACCCCGTGTTCAGTCAGGATCGCTCGGGGTGAAGGCTGCTAGTCTAAGAGTATCTACTGATGGGGAGACCCCGTGTTCAGTCAGGATTGCTCGCGGGACAAGGTGGCTAGTCTAAGAGTATCTACTGATGGGGAGACCCCGTGTTCAGGAAGGATCGCTCGCGGTTGAAGGCTGCTAGTCTAAGAATATCACAGATGGGGAGATCCCATGTTCAGCCAGGATCGCTCGCGGGTGACGGCTGCTAGTCTAAGAGTATCTACTGATGGTGAGATCCAGTGTTCAATGAATTAAACAAAACAAACTGAGTGTGTTGGTCTTTATATTTACATTTAATGTTCTCCATTTGAACAATAAAGAGATTGGATTAATAATATTCCTGCAAATGTTTAAATGTTTCATAAGGATTCTGACAGAACCATATTTGTTTATATTAACAGTAACTCAAAGCAGTCAAAGGCGCTGCTTTGTATTACCTTCCATCCAGGTGCTCTTCCATGGGTGATACATGGCTTTCTCATGCACCCACCCATGATTTTTTATACACAACCCTATCCACTAATAATGGGAGACAGGGTTTTGCACCAAAAGTAAAGGCCATGTCAAAGCAGGTGTTAAAGGGTAGAAATACTTTTATTCCCCCTAACTTTTCCCACTTTGCATGTGTGCTGTACTGTACAGCACGCATCCGAAGTTGGAGAAGTTTTAATGTTTCTCCCTTCCATTACAAAACCTATGTCAGACTCACGCAGACACCTTTGCACTATGGCACAGAGGTGTGTGCACGGTGTTCAGCAGTCTGATTGTGCGCCAGAACTAGTGAGAGATCAGGATAGTGCAATGTCTTTGTGGATATGGTGCTTTCCTCTCCCCTCCCTCTCTTGCAACTTTGGGTGCTGCGCTGCGTTGGATGATAGTTTTGATCATTTGGGTTTAAGAATGGTGGAGAGCTTGGGCCCTCCCCCCGCTCACTCCCTGTGCTAAGACACACTTGAAACATGGGGGCATGGACTGAAACCAGTCCCACTGTACTGTGTGTCTCGTCTCTGAACCCGCAAACTAAAAGCAAGGGCAGGGGGGAGGCTATTGGTGGAATTGGTGTATCATTCCCCAAAAAAATAATTCCTCCGCTCATTAGGCTAAAGAGGGAACTGCTGGTAATTAGCTGATTGGAAGAGGATGGCTGGCAGAGCACAGACCCCCACCCCGCAGCAGTGATGGCGGACCCTGGGTGTCTGGGCAGGACACCACCGGCTGTGGCATTGGTAGAACAGTCCTTCTATGCTGGTGATATGGTGGCACTCATAGTCAGGGACTCAGTCTGCAAACCTTTCTCTGCTCTTACAGACCATCAATTTTATATATACATAGGGGCAGATTTATTTTGCGCCGCATTTACAATGTGGCGCACCATGGGGCAAAAACGGCACAGATGCGTGACGCATCTGTGCCGTAAAGGTGGCTCATTGCTGGAGTTGCGTCGCAAGCGCGACGCAGCTCCAGCAAGGCTCGGGGGTGCCCCATCTTTACAATGCTGCGTCAAGACCTACGCCTGCTTCAAGCAGGCGCAGGGTTTTGACGCAGCATTTGCCTGAAAGTGACTGAGTGAAATCTTATAGATTTCACTCAGCCACTTTTGCGAGGCGCACCTGCCCCTGAATGCCCACCCTATGCCGGAACGCCCACAAGTGGCGCAGGGCTTTACAACGATGCTTCACGTTGTAAATGGGTCGTAGGGTGCACCACGTTTACGCCGCAGTTGCGTGACGCAAACGTGGCGCATTCCCATCATAAATCTGCCCCAAAGGGTCAGATTTACAAGCCCCTTGCACCACTTTTGCATCACTTTTAACATGTAAAATGTGGCGCAAGTGGTTTGTAAATCTGCCCCATAGAGTGCGATGGATATTTACGACTAAACATTCCAACAGTGCAATGTTGTACACTGGTTATCTAGAGGTTGGCTGCTCTTTTATGTGATGGGTAATTGTGGTTTGTGCTCCTGGCGCGGCTGATGGAAGCAGGATGTGTTGAACTACAATCCCATGAGCGAGACTCTGCAGCTCCCTTTCCTTGGAGTGTTGTGTGTGTGTGTGTGGGGGGGTTCATGTGGTGACCATTGGGGGGCATTGCATTGTTCCAACTCACCTCCTCCGTGTCCATGGTTGTTATTTCCTAAAAAGAAGGGAAGGAAAGGAAATTTGTAAAATATGCATTTCTCGCAGGACATCTTTGCTCATAACTATTTTTTTAGTTAATTCACAACATAAATGACAATTTGGTTTCAGTTTTGATACTTCAGAGCAATAATTTTTCAGGTGTACTAGTCCACTCTCATCCCCTGTAGCACACAGTCTCTCAGCACTCGTTGAAAATTCAGGGGGATCCCAGTAAACGCATGTTTGACTTTCCTTTTGGTTCCTAAATGCTCCAGCACTGCAAGCAACTCTAATTGTCAAAATATTGCAAAGTTGAGGCGGTGTGGGGTCCATCCATTCCCCTTTGCCCAAGGATGTATGCCCCCTGCTCATGGTAACAAGTCATACTCCCAGCAGATATTATACTACCCCACGCCCTCCCTCTGCTGCAGCCCCTGGGCTCAAAGCCATGCATATCATGGATCCATGCTGAGTCCTTTGTCTGAAGGTGAGGACAGACTTGAGGGCAGCTCGGAGTCTCCTGCTTCCAAGAATGCTTGAAGCCTGCGGCCCCAAGCAAGTGCCCCATGGGGTTAAAACAGCCCCTCTGCACGTCCCATCTTGGTTCTGCAGCAGAATACCAAAAGGAAGGGGAGGAGGCAGTTTGGAGATTTTGTGGTGATTTACAAGCCCCTTGCAACACTTTTACGGCACCCTTGCGTCACTTTTGAGACGCTGCAGCAGCATAAACCATGCGCCATGTTGCACTTTATTTACAACAAGACACATCTAAGGAGATGAGTCACATTGTACAGCCCTGCGCCACATGAAACCTGCGTCAGGTTACTTGCGGGCGTTCCGGCATGATTTCACTGAGTCACATTTACGGCCATATTGCGTCAAAACCCTGTGCCTACTTGAAGCAGGCATAGGTGTGACACACTATGTTGTAGATATACCAGGTTGGAAGAGTGCTGGAGTTGCGTCGCGCCCGCGACACAACTCCAGCACTGCGCCAACCTTACGCCGGCAGATGCGACACACATTTATTTATCCATGCTCCATGATGCGCCACATTGTAAATATGGCACATCCTTGGTAGCCCAACGGTAAACTTGCGTCACGCATCTTTCCTGGCATCCCTGCTGATTTGCAGGGATGCGCCAGGAAACTAAAATCTGCCCCTATGTATCATTCCATAAAAAAGAGACCACCCTTGATAAGTAGTTCATTAGAAGAAGATGGCTGAAGGCGGAGATCAGGGAACCACTCAAACTGCAGATGAGAGGGGAGACGACAGGGTGGCCACATTTGGAGGAGAATGCTACCCCCTTATAGGGCAGACAAAAAGGTGAATTCATCTGAACTGGGGAGAAGGCTGCTTGCTGAGAGAAACAACTTTCTGAACGCTTTCTTCACTTCCTAGGAAAAATACCAATGTAATTGGAGGATAATATTTAGCAAACTGTGTGACATTGAAAGATGCGGGGCCCAGGGAACTATATTCATTTGGACCCCCCACAGTGTGAAGGCACCTGAAACAAGATAGGCGGAAGGATGTGCCAGATCAGAGCTGAATCACCAGAACAAGACCCAGATATCCTCGTCCCCACCGCAGTGGAAGTTCAAAGTGCTCGACCAATTCCCACACGTTACACAAAAGCATCATGTAACTCATCCATGGCGCGATTGGTGTGCGCTTTGTTGCATGACGTAGTGTGAAAAAGGCGGTTCCGGTTGGGTTAAGGCTGTTTGACAGTGCAGAGAAAACATAATGAAGAAAACAAAAATGCAAAACTCAAATAAAAAGGCTATTTTTTAGAACCAGGTGTTTGCCCATCTGGACACTCCATTGGTTACCCCTTACAATCAATTTCCCCCTAGCGCTTTTTTTTCTGCAGTCTTCAATTATAACTTATAGTTCATAAACTCGAATTAATTTTGTGATGCACATTGCTTTTAATCAATTAATGTTGTATCTCAAAAAATCGATTGATACCATTAGCCAAAATAAAAATGTATATAGCATCAATTTTTACCTGTGCTACATCAACATTTATCACTGACCTGAGCCCTAATGTTTTTGCCTAACCCGTGTACTCACCCTAGAGCAAATGATTTTTGAAAATCCAATCAAGAGACGTCATCTTGTCGCCATCTATATTCCACTAATCAACATTTATGCCCCGTTTTCATTCATCAATTACTGTCAGTATCTTTTAATCATACTGAACTGTCAATCGAGCACCTAACATGGCTGCTGGCAAGGAGTGGCAATTTCGGATCCGCATGCTAGATACATAACTTTGTTTACACCTTTGGGTTCACATGAACACTGCTCTGGGTGGTCCACCTTTGGGTATCCATGAACACTGCTCTGGGTGCTCCACCTTTGGGTATCCATGAACTCTTCTCTGGGTGCTCTACCTTTGGGTACCCATGAACACTGCTCTGGGTGCTCCACCTTTGGGTATCCATGAACTCTTCTCTGGGTGCTCTACCTTTGGGTATCCATGAACACTGCTCTGGGTGCTCCACCTTTGGGTATCCATGAACACTGCTCTGGGTGCTCCACCTTTGAGCACCTATGAACACTGCTCTGGGTTGTCTACCTTTGGGTTCCCATGAACACTGCTCTGGGTGCTCCACCTTTGGGTATCCATGAACACTGCTCTGGGTGCTCCACCTTTGGGTATCCATGAACACTGCTCTGGGTGCTCCACCTTTGAGCACCTATGAACACTGCTCTGGGTTGTCTACCTTTGGGTTCCCATGAACACTGCTCTGGGTGCTCCACCTTTGGGTATCCATGAACACTGCTCTGGGTGCTCCACCTTTGGGTATCCATGAACACTGCTCTGGGTGCTCCACCTTTGGGTATCCATGAACACTGCTCTGGGTAAATGTAAATGTAAATGTAAATGTATGTAAATGTAAATGTATAGGCATTTATATAGCGCACTACTTACCCGTAGGGTCCCAAGGCGCTTCGACCGCTGCGAAACCCTTCCTGGCTTCCCTGAGAGATGGTCCCTTAATGGGTATCTCCAGGGTGAGACCAGGCATCCCCGGCGGTCTGGTGGGGCCGTTAGTGAAGATGAGGCAAGCTAATGCCCAGAGTTGCCGAGTGTGAACGCTGATCAGAGTGGGCACCGAGGCGAGAGAATTATCGAGTCCGCTGACCCTGGTCCAGAAACCTGCCGCGCCGGGAATCGAACCCTGGTCCCGGGCCGTCCTCTGCTCTCGGGTCTGCCGCCTCTAACCAGTGAGCCACACCACTTCACTATTTGGGTACCCATGAACACTGCTCTAGGTGGTCCACCTTTGCCTTCCATGAACACTGCTCTGGGAGGCCCACCTTTGGGTACCCATGAGCACTGCACTGGTTGGTCCACTTTTGTGCACCCATGAACACTGCTCTGGGTGGTCCACCTTCGGGTTCCCATGAACACTGCCTTGGGTGGTCCAGCTTTGGGTTCCCATGAACACTGCTCTGGGTGCTCTACCTTTGGGTATCCATGAACATTGCTCTGGGTTGTCTACCTTTGGGTTCCCATGAACACTGCTCTGGGTGGTCCACCTCTGGGTATCTATGAACACTTCTCTGGGTTGTCTACCTTTGCATTCCCATGAATACTGCTCTGGGTGCTCTACCTTTGGGTATCCATGAACACTGCTCTAGGTGCTCTACCTTTGGGTTCCCATGAACACTGTTCTGGGTGGTCCACCTCTGGGTATCCATGAACACTGCTCTGGGTGGTCCACCTTTGGGCACCCATGAACACTACTCTGGTGAACACTACTGTGGGTGGTCCACCTTTGGGCACCCATGAACACTGCTCTGGTGGATCACTGCTCTGGCTGGTCTACCTTTGGGTATCCATGAACACTGCTCTGGGTGGTCCACTTTTGTGCACCCATGAACACTGCTCTGGGTGGTCCACCTTCGGGTTCCCATGAACACTGATCTGGGTGGTCCACATTTGGGAATCCATGAACACTGCTCTGGGTTGTCTACCTTTGGGTTCCCATGAACACTGCCTTGGGTGGTCCAGCTTTGGGTATCCATGAACACTGCTCTGGGTTGTCTACCATTGGGTTCCCATGAACACTGCTCTGGGTGCTCTACCTTTGGGTATCCATGAACATTGCTCTGGGTTGTCTACCTTTGGGTTCCCATGAACACGGCTCTGGGTGGTCCACCTTTGGGTACCCATGAACACTGCTCTGGGAGGCCCACCTTTGGGTACCCATGAGCACTGCACTGGTTGGCCCACTTTTGTGCACCCAGGAACACAGCTCTGGGTGGCCCACCTTTCGGTACCCAAAAACACTGCTCTGGGTGGTCCACTTTTGTGCACCCATGAACACTGCTCTGGGTGGTCCACCTTCGGGTTCCCATGAACACTGATCTGGGTGGTCCACCTTTGGGTATCCATGAACACTGCTCTGGGTTGTCTACCTTTGGATTCCCATGAACACTGCTCTGGGTGGTCTACCTTTGGGTATCCATGAACACAGCTCTGGGTTGTCTACCATTGGGTTCCCATGAACACTGCTCTGGATGCTCTACCTTTGGGTATCCACGAACACTGCTCTGGGTGCTCTACCTTTGGGTATCCATGAACACTGCTTTGGGTTGTCTACCTTTGGGTTCCCATGAACACTGTTCTCGGTGGTCCACCTCTGGGTATCCATGAACACTTCTCTGGGATGTCTACCTTTGCATTCCCATGAACACTGCTCTGGGTGCTCTACCTTTGGGTACCCATGAACACTGCTATGGGTGCTCTACCTTTGGGTATCCACGAACACTGCTCTGGGTGCTCTACCTTTGGGTATCCATGAACACTGCTCTTGGTTGTCTACCTTTGGGTTCCCATGAACACTGTTGTGGGTGGTCCACCTCTGGGTATCCATGAACACTTCTCTGGGATGTCTACCTTTGCATTCCCATGAACACTGCTCTGGGTGGTCCACCTTTGGGTACCCATGAACACTGCTCTGGGAGGCCCACCTTTGGGTACCCATGAGCACTGCACTGGTTGGTCCACTTTTGTGCACCCAGGAACACAGCTCAGGGCGGTCCACCTTTGGGGACCCATAAACACTGCTCTGGGTGGTCCACTTTTGTGCACCCATGAACACTGCTCTGGGTGGTCCACCTTCGGGTTCCCATGAACACTGTTCTGGGTGGTCCACCTTCGGGTTCCCATGAACACTGATCTGGGTGGTCCTCCTTTGGGTATCCATGCACACTGCTCTGGGTTGTCTACCATTGGGTTCCCATGAACACTGCTCTGGGTGCTCTACCTTTGGTTATCCATGAACACTGCTCTGGGTTGTCTACCTTTGGGTTCCCATGAACACTGCTCTGGGTGGTCCACCTCTGGGTATCCATGAACACTTCTCTGGGTTGTCTGCCTTTGCATTCCCATGAACACTGCTCTGGGTGCTCTACCTTTGGGTATCCATGAATACTGCTTTGGTTGTCCACTGTTGTGCACCCATGAACACTGCTCTGGTGGATCACTGCTCTTGCTGGTCTACCTTTGGGTATCCGTGAACACTGCTCTGGGTGGTCCACCTTTGGGTACCCATGAACACTGCTCTAGGAGGCCCACCTTTGGGTACCCATGAGCACTGCACTGGTTGGTCCACTTTTGTGCACCCAGGAACACAACTCTTGGTGGTCCACCTTTGGGTACCCATAAACACTGCTCTGGGTGGTCCACTTTTGTGCACCCATGAACACTGCTCTGGGTATTCCACCTTCAGGTTCCCATGAACACTGATCTGGGTGGTCCACCTTTGGGTATCCATGAACACTGCTCTGGGTTGTCAACCTTTGGGTTCCCATGAACACTGCTGTGGGTGGTCCACCTTTGGGTATCCATGAACACTGCTCTGCGTTGTCTACCATAATGTTCCCATGAACACTGCTCTGGGTGCTCTACCTTTGGGTATCCATGAACACTGCTCTGGGTTGTCTACCTTTGGGTTCTGATGAACACTGCTCTGGGTGGTCCACCTCTGGGTATCCATGAACACTTATCTGGGTTGTCTACCTTTGCATTCCCATGAACACTGCTCTGGGTGCTCTACCTTTGGGTATCCATGAACACTGCTCTGGGTTGTCTACCTTTGGGTTCCCATGAACACTGTTCTGGGTGGTCCACCTCTGGGTATCCATGAACACTTCTCTGGGATGTCTACCCTTGCATTCCCATGAACACTGCTCTGGGTGTTCTACCTTTGGGTACCCATGAACACTGCTCTGGGTGCTCTACCTTTGGGTATCCACGAACACTGCTCTGGGTGCTGTACCTTTGGGTATCCATGAACACTGCTCTGGGTTGTACACCTTTGGGTTCCCATGAAAACTGTTCTGGGTGGTCCACCTCTGGGTATCCATGAACACTTCTCTGGGATGTCTACCTTTGCATTCCCATGAACACTCCTCTGGGTGGTCCACCTTTGGGTACCTATGAACACTGCTCTGGGAGGCCCACCTTTGGGTACCCATGAGCACTGCACTGGTTGGTCCACTTTTGTGCACCCAGGAACACAGCTCAGGGTGGTCCACCTTTGGGTACCCATAAACACTGCTCTGGGTTGTCCACTTTTGTGCACCCATGAACACTGCTCTGGGTGGTCCACCTTTGGGTTCCCATGAACACTGATCTGGGTGGTCCACCTTTGGGTTCCATGAACACTGCTCTGGATGGTCCACCTTTGGGTATCCATGAACACTGATCTGGGTGGTCCACCTTTGGGTTCACATGAACACTGCTCTGGATGGTCCACCTTTGGGTATCCATGCACACTGCTCTGGGTTGTCTACCATTGGGTTCCCAGGAACACTGCTCTGGGTGCTCTACCTTTGGGTATCCATGAACACTGCTCTGGGGTTTCTGCATTTGGGTTCCCATGAACACTACTCTGGGTGGTCCACCTCTGGGTATCCATGAACACTTCTCTGGGTTGTCTACCTTTGCATTCCAATGAACACTGCTCTGGGTGCTCTACCTTTGGGTATCCATGAACACTGCTTTGAGTTGTCCACTGTTGTGCACCCATGAACACTGCTCTGGGTGGTCCACCTCTGGGTATCCATGAACACTTCTCTGGGTTGTCTACCTTTGCATTCCAATGAACACTGCTCTGGGTGCTCTACCTTTGGGTATCCATGAACACTGCTTTGAGTTGTCCACTGTTGTGCACCCATGAACACTGCTCTGGTGGATCACTGCTCTTGCTGGTCTACCTTTGGGTATCCATGAACACTGCTCTGGGTGGTCCACCTTTGGGCACCCATGAACACTACTCTGGGTGGTCTACCTTTGGGTATCCATGAACACTGCTCTGGTTTGTCTACATTTGAGTTCCCATGAACACTGCTCTGGGTACTCTACCTTTGGGTACCCATGAACACTGCTCTGGGTGCGCTACCTTTGGGTATCCATGAACGTTGCTCTGGGTGGTCCACTTTTGGGCACCCATGAACACTGCTCTGGTGGATCACTGCTCTGGCTGGATAACCTTTTGGTATCCATGAACACTGCTTGGGTGGTCCATCTTTGGGTACCCATGAACACTGCTTTTGGTGCTCTACCTTTGGGTACCCATGAACACTGCTCTGCGTGGTCCACCTTTGGGCACCCATGAACACTACTCTGGGTGGTCCACCTTTGGGTTCCCATGAACACTGCTCTGGGTGGTCCACCTTTGGGCACCCATTAACACTGCCCTGGATTGTCCACTCTTGTGCACCCATGAACACTGCTCTGGGTGCTCTACCTTTGGGTACCTATGAACACTACTCTGGGTGGCCCACCTTTGGGTACCCATCAGCTCTGCTCAGGGTGGTCCACTTTTGTGCACCCAGGAACACTGCTCTGGGTGGTCCATCTTTGGGTACCCATGAACACAGCTCTGGGTGGTCCACTTTTGTGCACACAGGAACACTGCTCTGGGTGGTCCACCTTCGGGTTCCCATGAACACTGCTCTTGGTGGTCCACCTTTGGGTATCCATGAACACTGCTCTGGGTTGTCTACCTTTGGGTTCCCATGAATACTGCTCTGGGTAGTCCACCTTTGGGTATCCATGAACACTGCTCTGGGTTGTCTACCTTTGGTTTCCCATGAACATTCCTTTGGGTGGTCCACCTTTGGGTATCTATGAACACTGCTCTGGGTTTTCTACCTTTGGGTTCCCATGAACACTGCTCTGGGTACTCTACCTTTGGGTTCCCATGAACACTGCTCTGGGTGCTCTACCGTTGGGTATTCATGAACACTGCTCTGGGTTGTCTACCTTTGGGTACCCATGAACATTGCTCTGGGTGGTCCACCTTTGGGCACCCATGAACATTGCTCTGGTGGATCGCTGCTCTGGCTGGTCTACCTATGGGCACCCATGAACACTGCTCTGGGTGGTCCACCTTCGGGTTCCCATGAACACTGCTCTGGGTGGTCCACATTTGGGTATCCATGAACACTGCTCTGGGTTCTCTACCTTTCGGTTCCCATGAATACTGCATTGAGTGGTCGACCTTTGGGTACCCATGAACACTGCTCTGGGTTGTCTACCTTTGGGTTCCCATGAACACTGCTCTGGGTGGTCCACCTTTGGGTATCCATGAACACTGCTCTGGATTGTCTACTTTTGGGTTTTCATGAACTTTGCTCTGGGTGCTCTACCTTTGGGTACCCATGAACACTGCTCTGGGTGGTCCACTTCTGTGCACCCAGGAATACTGCTCTGGGTGGTCCACCTTCGGGTTCCCATGAACACTGCTCTGGGTGGTCCACCTTTGGGTGTCCATGAACACTGCTCTGGCTGGTCTACCTTTGGGTACCCATGAACACTGCTCGGGTGGTCCATCTTTGGGTTCCCATGAACACTGCTTGGGTGGTCCACCTTTGGGTACCCATGAACACTACTCTGGATGCTGTACCTTTGGTACCCATTAACACTGCTCTGGGTGGTCCACCTTTGGGTACCCATGAACACTGCTCTGGGTTGTCTACCTTTGGGTTCCCATGAACACTGCATTGGGTGGTCCACCTTTGGGTATCCATGAACACTGCTCCGGGTTGTCTACCTTTGGTTTCCCATGAACATTCCTTTGGGTGGTCCACCTTTGGGTATCTATGAACACTGCTCTGGGTTGTCTACCTTTGGGTTCCCATGAACACTGCTCTGGGTACTCTACCTTTGGGTTCCCATGAACACTGCTCTGGGTGCTCTACCGTTGGGTATTCATGAACACTGCTCTGGGTTGTCTACCTTTGGGTACCCATGAACATTGCTCTGGGTGGTCCACCTTTGGGCACCCATGAACATTGCTCTGGTGGATCGCTGCTCTGGCTGGTGTACCTATGGGCACCCATGAACACTGCTCTGGGTGGTCCACCTTCGGGTTCCCATGAACACTGCTCTGGGTGGTCCACATTTGGGTATCCATGAACACTGCTCTGGGTTCTCTACCTTTCGGTTCCCATGAATACTGCATTGAGTGGTCGACATTTGGGTATCCATGAACACTGCTCTGGGTTGTCTACCTTTGGGTTCCCATGAACTCTGCTCTGGGTGCTCTACCTTTGGGTACCCATGAACACTGCTCTGGGTTGTCTACCTTTGGGTTCCCATGAACACTTCTCTGGGTGGTCCACCTTTGGGTATCCATGAACACTGCTCTGGGTTGTCTACTTTTGGGTTTTCATGAACTTTGCTCTGGGTGCTCTACCTTTGGGTACCCATGAACACTGCTCTGGGTGGTCCACTTCTGTGTATCCAGGAATACTGCTCTGGGTGGTCCACCTTCGGGTTCCCATGAACACTGCTCTGGGTGGTCCACCTTTGGGTGTCCATGAACACTGCTCTGGCTGTTCTACCTTTGGGTACCCATGAACACTGCTCCGGGTTGTTTACCTTTGCATTCCCATGAACACTGCTCTGGGTGGTCCACCTTTGGGTACCCATGAACACTGCTCTGGATGCTCTACCTTTGGTACCCATTAACACTGCTCTGGGAGGTCCACCTCTGGGTACCCATGAACACTGCTCTGGTTGGTCCACTTTTGTGCACGTATGAACGCTGCTCTGGGTCGTCCACCTTTGGGTACCCATGAACACTGCTCTGGGTTTTCCACCTTTGGGCACCCATGAACACTACTCTGGGTGGTCCACCTTTGGGTTCCCATGAACACTGCTCTGGGTGGTCCACCTTTGGGTACCCATAAACACTGCTCTGGGTGGTCCACCTTTGGGCACCCATGAACACTATTCTGGGTGGTCCACCTTTGCATCCCTATGAACACTGCTCTGTGTGGTCCACCTTTGGGCACCCATGAACATTGCTCTGGGTTGTCCACTCTTGTGCACCCATATACACTGCTTTGGGTGCTCTACATTTGCATACCCATGAACACTGCTCTGGGTGGTCCACCTTTGGCTCCCATGAACACTGCTCTGGGAGGTCCACCTTTGGGTACCCATGAACACTACTCTGGGTGGCCCACCTTTGGGTACCCATGAGCACTGCTCAGGGTGGTCCACTTGTGTGCACCCAGGAACACTGCTCTGGGTGGTCCACATTTGGGCACCCATGAACACTGCTCTTGGATGTCCACTTTTGTGCACCCAGGAACACTGCTCTGGGTGGTCCACCTTTGGGTTCCCATGAATACTGCATTGGGTGGTCCACCTTTGGGTATCCATGAACACTGCTCTGGGTTGTCTACCTTTGGGTTACCATGAACTCTGCTCTGGTTGCTCTACCTTTGGGTACCCATGAACACTGCTCTGGGTTGTCTACCTTTGGGTTCCCATGAACACTGCTCTGGGTGGTCCACCTTTGGGTATCCATGAACACTGCTCTGGGTTGTCTACCTTTGGGTTTCCATGAACTCTGGTCTGGGTGATCTACCTTTGGGTACCCATGAACACTTCTCTGGGTGGTCCACTTTTGTGCACCCAGGAACACTGCTCTGGGTGGTCCTCCTTCGGGTTCCCATGAACGATGCTCTGGGTGGTCCACCTTTGGGTATCCATGAACACTGCTCTGGCTGGTCTACCTCTGAGTACCCATGAACACTGCTCTGGGTTGTCTACCTTTGCATTCCCATGAACACTGCTCGGGGTGGTCTACCTTTGGGTATCCATGAACACTGCTCTGGGTTGTGCACCTTTGGGCACCCATGAACACTGCTCTGGGTCGACCACCTTTGGGCACCCTACGAACACTGCTCTGGGTTGTCCACCTTTGGTCACGCATGAACACTGCTCTGGGTGGACCACCTTTGGGTACCCATGAACACTGCTCGGGTGGTCCATCTTTGGGTTCCCATGAACACTGCTTGGGTGGTCCATCTTTGGGCACCCATGAACACTGCTCTGGGTGCTCTAACTTTGGATACGCATGACTACTGCTCTGTGTTGTGTATCTTTGGGCACCTGGGAACATTGCTTTGGTTGTCCACCTATGAATACCCATGAACACTGCTCTGGGTGATCCACCTTTGGATACCCATGAACACTGCTCTGGATGCTCTACCTTTGGGTATCCATGAACACTGCTCTGGGTTGTCCACCTTTGGGTACCCATGAACACTGCTCTGGGTGGTCCACTATTGTGCACCTATGAACGCTGCTCTGGGTCGTCCACCTTTGGGTACCCATGAACACTGCTCTGGGTTTTGCACCTTTGGGCACCCATGAACACTGCTCTGGGTTGACTACCTGTGGTCACCCATAAACACTGCTCTGGGTGCTCTAACTTTGGATACGCATGAATACTGCTCTGGGTTTTGTACCTTTGGGCACCTGGGAACATTGATTTGGTTGTCCACCTATGAATACCCATGAACACTGCTCTGGGTGATCCACCTTTGGATACCCATGAACACTGCTCTGGATGCTCTACCTTTGGGTACCCATGAACACTGCTCGGGTGGTCCATCTTTGGGTTCCCATGAACACTGCTTGGGTGGCCCATCTTTGGGCACCCATGAACACTGCTCTGGGTGCTCTAACTTTGGATACGCATGAATAATGCTCTGGGTTGTGTACCTTTGGGCACCTGGGAACATTGCTTTGGTTGTCCACCTATTAATACCCAGGAACACTGTTCTGGGCGAGTCTCAACATTTTCCCAAAAAATTGTTTTCATCCCTAATCTAGTCAATCGCATTGTCTTAAAATTTGAAATTGTGTTTCACCTAATTGGCTGGTGAGATTTATATACAGAAATATACAAAAATGATAACCTTTTAAGGCTCCTCAACAATTTTTCTAATGCTAGTATTAAAAATCTAAATGCAAAACACCTTCATGATCAAATCAACACTGTATTGTTGTACACTTGCTAACGGCTGTTAATGTGATGGTATAAGTGTGGTTACTGCTACTGGTGCTCTTGTGAAGCTAGCATGCGCTGTACTGTGCATTATCCTGAGTGAGACTCCCCAGTTTGTTTGCCTTGGCGTGGGATGTGGGTGCTTCATGTGGTGACCACAAGGCAGCCTCACATGGTTTCAACTCACCTCCAAATCCTCCATGGCCGCCATGATCATCATTATGGTCTGAAAAGGAACAGAAAGCAAACAAATGTCAAATTAAGCCTCTAACTGGACATCTCAGCTCATAATTTTATTCTATTTTTAATGCATATTACAAATGAAAATGAGGTTCAATGTTTCAGACCAGTTGCACACTTTACTATCCCCTCATTTGTCAGTAGTACCAAGTCAGCTGCACCACAGTGCTGTGTCCAGGGACTTCTCAGCAGCCTAGAAATGTTAATGCCCCAGCAGTCAACAACCAAAGCATTGCGTCAAGGGAGCCCGACTATAACCAAGGACAGTCTGAGGCAGACTGTGGGAAAGGGCTGGAGAGCCTTAAAGAGCTGATCTGCACCCCTCAAGCAGTGACAGAGAGAGTGACGACTCAATGACGTCTCAGACCCTGCCCAGAAACCGTCCTCACCTCTACAAGAGAGCCCGATCCTGGACACGGGAGGTGAACCATCACTCACGCCTCTGAGATGAACCGTCACTCATGCCTCTGAGGTGAACCAGCACTCATGCCTCTGAGGTGAACCAGCACTCATGCCTCTGAGGTGAACCATCACTCATGCCTCTGAGGTGAACCAACACTCATGCTTCTGAGGTGAACCAGCACTCATGCCTCTGAGGTTAACTCATGCCTCTGAGGTGAACCATCACTCATGACTCTGAGTTGAACCATAACTCACGCCTTTGAGGTGAACCATCACTCATGCCTCTGAGGTGAACCATCACTCATGCTTCTGAGGTGAACCATTACTCATGCCTCTGAGGTGAACCATCACTCACGCCTCTGAGGGGCACGTCACTCATGCCTCTGAGGTGTACCATCACTCATGCCTCTGAGGTGAACTATCACTCATGCCTCTGAGGTGAACCATCACTCACGCCTCTGAGGTTAACTCATGCCTCTGAGATGAACCATCACTCATGCCTCTGAGGTGAACCAGCACTCATGCCTCAGAGGTTATCTCATGCCTATGAGATGAACCATCACTCATACCTCTGAGGTGAACCATCACCCATGCCTCTGAGGTGAACCATCACTCATGCCTCTGAGGTGAACCATCACTCATGCCTCTGAGGGGCACGTCACTCATGCCTCTGAGGTGTACCATCACTCATGCCTCTGAGGTGAACCATCACTCATGCCTCTGAGGTGAACCAGCACTCATGCCTCTGAGGTTAACTCATGCCTCTAAGGTGAACCAGCACTCATGCCTCTGAGGTTAACTCATGGCTCTGAGGTGAACCAGCACTCATGCCCCTGAGGTTAACGCATGCCTCTGAGGTGAACCAGCACTCATGCCCCTGAGGTTAACGCATGCCTCTGAGGTGAACCAGCACTCATGCCCCTGAGGTTAACTCATGCCTCTGAGGTGAACCATCACTCACGCCTCAGAGGTTAACTCATGCCTCTTAGGTGAGCCATCACTCATGCCTCTGAGGTGAACCATCACTCATGCCTCTGAGGTGAACCAGCACTCATGCCTCTGAGGTTAATTCATGCCTCTGAGGGGAACCAGCACTCATGCCTCTGAGGTTAACTCATGGCTCTGAGGGGAACGAGCACTCATGCCTCTGAGGTTAACTCATGGCTCTGAGGTGAACCATCACTCATACCTCTGAGGTGAACCATCACTCATGACTCTGAGGTGAACCATCACTCAGGCCTCTGAGGTGAACCATCACTCATGCCTCTGAGGTAAACCATCATTCATGCCTCTGAGGTGAACCATCACTCATGCCTCTGAGGTGAACCATCGCTCATGCCTCTGAGGTGAACCAGCACTCATGCCCCTGAGGTTAACTCATGCCTCTGAGGTGAACCAGCACTCATGCCTCTGAGGTTAACTCATGCTTCTGAGGTGTACCAGCACTCATGCCCCTGAGGTTAAATCATGCATCTGAGGTGAACCAGCACTCATGCCTCTGAGGTTAACTCATGTCTCTGAGGTGAACCAGCACTCATGCCCCTGAGGTTAACTCATGCCTCTGAGGTGAAGCAGCACTCATGCCCCTGAGGTTAACTCATGGTTCTGAGGTGAACCAGCACTCATGCCCCTGAGGTTAACTCATGGCTATGAGGTGAACCAGCACTCATGCCTCTGAGGTTAACTCATGGCTCTGAGGTGAACCATCACTCACGCCTCAGAGGTTAACTCATGGCTCTGAGGTGAACCATCACTCACGCCTCAGAGGTTAACTCATGCCTCTGAGGTGAACCAGCACTCATGCCCCTGAGGTTAACTCATGGCTCTGAGGTGAACCAGCACTCATGCCCCTGAGGTTAACTCATGCCTCTGAGGTGAACCAGCACTCATGCCTCTGAGGTTAACTCATGGCTCTGAGGTGAACCATCACTCATGCCTCAGAGGTTAACTCATGCCTCTGAGGTGAACCAGCACTCATGCCTCTGAGGTGAACCATCACTCACGCCTTTGTGGTGAGCCATAACTCATGCCTCTGAGGTTAACTCATGCCTCTGAGGTGAACCATCACTCATGCCTCTGAGGTGAACCATCACTCACGCGTTTGTGGTGAGCCATCACTCATGCCTCTGAGGTGAGCCATCACTCGTGCCTCTGAGGTGAACCATCACTCATGCCTCTGAGGTGAACCATCACTCATGCCTCTGAGGTGAACCATCACTCATGCCTCTGAGGTGAACCAGCACTCATGCCTCTGAGGTTAACTCATGGCTCTTAGGGGAACCAGCACTCATGTCTCTGAGGTTAACTCATGGCTCTGAGGTGAACCATCACTCACACATCTGAGGTGAACCATCACTCATGACTCTGAGGTGAACCAGCACTCATGCCTCTGAGGTTAACTCATGGCTCTGAGTGGAACCAGCACTCATGCCTCTGAGGTTAACTCATGGCTCTGAGGTGAACCATCACTCATACCTCTGAGGTGAACCATCACTCATGACTCAGAGGTGAACCATCACTCATGACTCTGAGGTTAACCATCACTCATGCCTCTGAGGTGAACCAGCACTCATGCCCCTGAGGTTAACTCATGCCTCTGAGGTGAACCAACACTCATGCCTCTGAGGTTAACTCATGCCTCTGAGGTGTACCAGCACTCATGCCCCTGATGTTAACTCATGCCTCTGAGGTGAACCAGCACTCATGCCTCTGAGGTTAACTCATGCCTCTGAGGTGAACCAACACTCATGCCCCTGAGGTTAACTCATGCCTCTGAGGTGAACCAGCACTCATGCCCCTGAGGTGAACCAGCACTCATGCCTCTGAGGTTAACTCATGCCTCTGAGGTGAACCAGCACTCATGCCCCTGAGGTGAACCAGCACTCATGCCTCTGAGGTTAACTCATGCCTCTGAGGTGAACCATCACTCATGCCTCTGAGGTGAACAATCACTCACACCTTTGTGGTGAGCCATCACTCATGCCTCTGAGGTGAGCCATCACTCGTGCCTCTGAGGTGAACCATCACTCATGCCTCTGAGGTGAACCATCACTCATGCCTCTGAGGTGAACCAGCACTCATGCCTCTGAGGTTAATTCATGCCTCTGAGGTGAACCAGCACTCATGCCCCTGAGGTTAACTCATGCTTCTGAGGTGAACCAGCACTCATGCCCCTGAGGTTAACTCATGGCTCTGAGGTGAACCAGCACTCATGCCTCTGAGGTGAACCAGCACTCATGCCCCTGAGTTTAACTCATGCCTCTGAGGTGAACCAGCACTCATGCCCCTGAGATTAACTCATGCCTCTGAGGTGAACCAGCACTCATGCCCCTGAGGTGAACCAGCACTCATGCCCCTGAGGTTAACTCATACCTCTGAGGTGAACCAGCACTCATGCCTCTGAGGTTAACTCATGGCTCTGAGGTGAACCAACACTCATGCCCCTGAGGTTAACTCATGCCTCTGAGGTGAACCAGCACTCATGCCCCTGAAGTTAACTCATGCCTCTGAGGTGAACCATAACTCATGCCACTGCCCCCCCATATCTCCTTATCACTTGCTAGGTCCCTAAATCATGAGCCAAACCTGAAATGTTCAAAGAGTTGAAAACTTTCCTGAATGTTACAAGTCTGGCTGGGCTGAGGTTGTCACATTGCTGTGTGTAGTTGTGCACGGGAGGGGACAGGCTTAGGTTGTCACTTTGCTGTGTGTAGCTGTGCACGAGAGGGGACAGGCTGAGGTTGTCGCTTTGCTGTGTGTAGCTCTGCAGAGGAGGGGACAGCCTGAGGTTGTCACATTGCTATGTGTAGCGGAGCACAGGAGGGGACAGGCTGAGGTTTTCACTTTGCAGTGTGTAGCAGTGCACGGAGGGGACAGGCTGAGCATGTCACTTTGCTGTGTGTAGCTTTGCACGGGAGGGGACAGGCTGAGGTTGTCACTTTGCTGTGTGTAGCAGTGCACGGGAGGGACAGGCTGAGGTTGTCACTTTGCTGTGTGTAGCTCTGCACGGGAGGGGACAGGCTGAGGTTGTCACTTTGCTGTGTGTAGCGGTGCATGGGAGGGGACAGGCTGAGGTTGTCACTTTGCTGTGTGTAACAGTGCACGGGAGGGACAGGCTGAGGTTGTCACATTGCTGTGTGTAGCTGTGCACGGGAGGGGACAGGCTGAGGTTGTCACTTTGCTGTGTGTAGCGGTGCACGGGAGGGGACAGGCTGAGGTTGTCACTTTGCTGTGTGTAGCAGTGCACGGGAGGGACAGGCTGAGGTTGTCACATTGCTGTGTGTAGCTGTGCACGGGAGGGGACAGGCTGAGGTTGTCACTTTGCTGTGTGTAGCAGCTGAGCTCAGGAGGGGACAGGCTGAGGTTGTCACATTGCTGTGTGTAGCTGTGCACGGGAGGGGACAGGCTGAGGTTGTCACTTTGCTGTGTGTAGCAGTGCACGGGAGGGACAGGCTGAGGTTGTCACTTTGCTGGGTGGAGCTGTGCACGGGAGGGGACAGGCTGAGGTTGTCACTTTGCTGTGTGTAGCTGTGCATGGGAGGGGACAGGTCGAGGTTGTCACTTTGCTGGGTGGAGCTGTGCACGATAGAGGACAGGCTGAGGTTGTCACTTTGCTGTGTGTAGCAGTGCACGGGAGGGGACAGGCTGAGGTTGTCACTTTGCTGGGTGGAGCTGTGCACGGAAGGGGACAGGCTGAGGTTGTCACTTTGCTGTGTGTAGCAGGTGCAAGGGAGGGGACAGGCTGAGGTTGTCACATTGCTGTTGTAGGAGAGTAGGGTCTGCTATCCTATGGTCACCCCAAATTTTTGCTTTTTGCTTCACTGGTTTTCGACTACTGAGGCTGTGGGCCTGCTGATCAGACCCCCAGCCTGCTGTTCTCTCACTAAATTAATGATACATGTGCTATAGGCACATACCAATTGGAAATGGACTCCTTGTCAGCCCCTGTATAATGCACTATAGGTGCCCAGGGCATAGGTGCCACCAAGGCCTACCAGGGGCTGCAGCATATCTTTTGCCACCCCTGGCTGGTTCTTAAATTGACACAACTGGCTGATCACTCAGCTGGGGTGAGGTGGTGTAATCACCCCTTGCTTAGGTATAGTATACCTATATCTAAACCTATATCTGGACACATGTAAACCTGTGAGCCACTCCTATGGAAGGCCTCATCAATCCTGGAGGCAGGGTGCGTGGTTTTATGTGAGATGGAGCTCTAGCATGAGCTGAGCCTGTCTGCAGCTGTCGGGAACAACTCCCTAAGCTGTTTCAGGATAATGCCATACCATATACTCTTAAGTGCCTTATAATCCTCGCGGTTAAATAGCAACTTTGGTTTGGCTTTATCAAAACATGTCGTGTAAGGTGTCATACGATTTGGAATACTATCCCCTCGCCAGTTCTGGCGACGGGGATAGCATTCCACCCCTCTAGAGGGGTAAGACATGTTACTTCACTTAAATGCGGTTAATTTCTCCAAAGACCTTAAGATCCACAAAATGGATGCCTCTGCCACAGACAAATGTCTGGACCCCTGCAGTTGACCGAAACTCAACCAAATGGGTCCTGGACAAAGGGTTTCCTGTCACAGGAGGGTGTCACCGCCCTCCAGACAGGAGATAGTGGATTGTAGCAGGGAGGTTTGAAAGAAACCAGACACTGCCTGGGGCGCACAAGGCTGCCCCTTGCATAATCCGGCCAAACCGGTTCTGGGGCACTCCAGCCCTCGTGCCAGGGCGGCCTGGATCAAAGGAAGGGGGTGTATCCACCCACTTCCTGGGTCCCACCCATAGGAGGGGACCTAGCAGGTAATCACGCCCCCCAGATTGGAATAAGAGTGGGAGCAGTGCCAATGCACATCAGATTTCCTGGAAGAAACATTAGAAACGAAACTCTGGACCCTTGGACCTCCATCTCAACGTGGAAGCCCGAAGAATCTCCCTTGTGGTCAAGGAGTGACCACCCTGCAGCAGCAGGCACCATCCAGCCCTCGACGTCTACTTAGTTGCAGTTCCTGCCGGAACTCGAGTGACTGAGATCGACGAGATCAAGCTTGCCTGCCTTCCAACAGCCCGATCCACAGTCCCTGCAGAGCTGAGACCCGTGGAGGCGACCGGAAGCGTGGGGAACGCCATCTTGAATTGACCACGAGACGCTGACCGTGCAGCCCACGAGTGACCCTCGAAGCTGTGCACCGGGGTTTGAGAAGCCCCCACCCTGAGCTGCTCCTGAGCCGAAGTTCAGCCCTCCACACTCGACGAGTGCTGCGTGGGGCCCTTTGGCTCTATTTGGCTCAACGCGTTGGCCCGGTCACTTGCCAGCTGGCTAGTGGTCCCTGTGCCGACGAACTACCTAAGAAGACTCGTGAATCTGGTTGCTCCAGATCCACACCAGCTCCCCTGAAAAGGAGCCCCGACTCTGACCTTCCTGGTCCGAGTGAGAAGCAATCTTCCGATCCCGCGTGGATTGCTCTTGCCAAGGCTTGTTTGCTCCAAACTTGAAGCCGACTGCACCGACGGTGAGAGCCTGCGTGGGACAGATCGTGACCTGCTCCTGGACGTCGCAGATGCCCCAGAGCCCACGTGACAGCAGAGAGAAGCTCCTCGACGACCACCTGATTGCGCCCGACATTGCCTGGTTCCGTCCTGGTTCCACCCTGGTCACTGCTGAGTGACCCAGACTCTGTCCCCTCTGCTTTCAGGTACCCTTCGACTTGAGTCCACCCTTGGACTCCACCGGACACTTCATCTTCAACCCGCCTGCAGCCCTTTCAGCTTCAAGCACCAAGAGCCTGCGTGTCAAAACCCGACGCCACTTCGACCCTGTGCACCCACTTCCTCTGGGTGAGGTAACTTTGCTCCGCCGGTGTTCCCACACTGGTGCACATCTCTAGGGTCTGTGTGTTAAGTTTTGTTCCTCTAGGTCCAGCGGAAGTGTCCATAAACTTTAACTTTATGACTTTTACGCACCATTGGTTAACATTGGTGCATGCGTGCGCTTTCCGCACATCTCCCGAATCCCGAGGTTCATTCCCGACTTCAGCATTGCTTGTCCTGACTGCTCCCAGCGATTCCCTAGGCCCTAGGCCTAACCACTGTTCGAGTGGCCTCTCTTATACCACTTGTTTAGTATATGGTTTGAGTGGCCACCCGCCCTCATCCATAATTGTGCAACTTGTATGTTTAAACAGTGCTTTTGATTTAACGCTTGTGCCCCTTTATTCATAAAGAATACTGGGGATTGTTTTAGTAATAAACACATATATTTTTATAATATATACTTGTGTGGTGTCCTTTCATTTGATATTACAGGATTGTATGTGGTAAAACAGCTCGCTTAACACGACCTCTTAAGTTAAGCCTTTAGGCTGCTTAGTCCATGCTACCCCTAGGATAGCTTGTCTAATAAGGTTGACTTACAACCAGACACCATAAGGGATTGTTTGGTCAGGTAGTAGGTGGTTCCAGAATTGGAAACATCCCCTACCAGGCCAACTTCTCACATTGGTGAGCAGCGGTGCGGATTTGAGCTTGCTGTTGTTTTACCATTGCAATCTTTGTATCAAATTGAAAGATCACATCAAGTACCTCTAGGTACATATAAAATCAAAAGCTTAGCATATTAAGTTCTACTGAACTTAGTAGTTGTAGGTTGAAGGGATTAGCACACCCTGACTACAACTCACTAGTAAGGTACAGTAGGAAAACACTTAGTGTAGGTAGGTGCATCACTTACACCACACTAGAGTCATGTCTGACACAGGAAAAGCCTCAGGGTCTACTCCTGTGACAGTTGACCTTACCCAGGCAACTTCCAGCTATGACAAGCTAACCCGAAAGGACTTGGTTGCCTTGTGCAAATCAAGAGGGTTAAAAAGGGGCAGAAGCCCCACCTGTCCAATCCTGATAGCCATTCTAGAACAGGATGACTTAGAAAGGGCGAAGGGAATTCCCCTAAGGTCAGGAGATGGAGAGAACCCAGCTGTAACTGGTACCCCTCAGGAGGAAGAAGGAGAAGAGGTGGATGAGGACTCAGAGATTGAGGACACAGAAGACCAGGGTCAGGAGGGTAGCCAGGTTGGATTTGCCAGGCTTAGCCAGGCCAATTTAAACCTACTGGGAAATGGAGAGGGCCAGCACCTCCCCAGATCCCACAGTCTTATTCTCCCAGGCAACAGAAGAGTGAGATCTCCCTCAGGGGACTCTCATATTTCTAGTGCCTCCAGAGAATCTGAGAGAGGTATGACTGCCTCTCAAAAGACTGAGCATAGGGCCAGAATGAGGGCTGTCAGACTCCAGATAGAGAGGGAGGAGGTAGCCCTGGCTCAAGCTAAACTTACCTTGGCTCAAGCTAGACTTACCTTGGCAAGAGAGCAGAAATTAAGTGGCTTAGATGCCACTGGTGGCAGCAATTTTCCAAGAGAAAAAGACAGGGGCTATGACAATAGAAACCTGACAAAAATTGTGCCCCCCTTTAAAGAAGGGGATGACATCCACAAATGGATGACTGCTCTGGAGAGAGCCTGCATGGTACAGCAGGTTCCTCAAGATCAGTGGGCTGCAATTTTATGGTACTCCTTTTCTGAGAAAGGGAGGGACAGGCTCCTCACAGTTAGACCTGAGGATGCCAAAAACTACTCTGTTTTGAAGAGTGCTCTCATTGAAGGGTTTGGCCTAACCACTGAGCAATACAGGTTGTTGTTCAGAGACACCCAGAAAGCACAGACTCAAGACTGGACTGATTTCGTTGAGTGTGCCACTAAGGCTTTGGAGGGTTGGTTGCAGGGAAGTAAAGTTTCAGACTATACAGGATTGTACAATCTTATAATGAGAGAACAGATCCTTAATAACTGTACAAACCAGCTGTTGCATCAATACCTTATTGACTCTGATCTGACCTCTCCCCAAGAATTGGGAAAGAAGGCAGACAAATGGGTCAGAACAAGGATTAAGCAGAAACCCCAGAGCCAAGGTGGTGACCAGAAGAAAACAGACCAGAAGGGTGGTAATCAGAATCAGAAAGATAAAGAAAAAGACCAGAAGTCTTCAGGCCCCCAAACTAATAGTAAGGAGGGTGGTTCCCAAAATGGAAACAAGAAGAAGAAGAACAAAGGTCCAAAGACACCTTGGTGTAATACCTGCAAATCAGTTTCACACTGGGGCAGTGAGTGCACCAAGGCAAATCCAGTTCCCACCACTACAGCTCCTAAAGCAACTGCAACCCCAAGTACAGTAAGCAGTGGTGGAACACAGTCCAAGGGTGTAGCTGGGTTGACCCTGGGTATTGAAGTAGGATCTGGCCTAGTCAGAATCCCTACACAGGCAGTTCTCCTGTATGATGTGGACATTGAGTTGCCCACTGCAGTAAGCCCCAGTAACCTGGGCAAATACAGGCAGACTCCCTTAATTAATGAGAAACTGGCTCAAGCCTACAGGGACACATGTGCCAGTGTCACAATGGTGACACCTGACTTTGTGGACCCTGGACAGATTGTACTAGGTGAGAGCTACCTAGTGACCAACGCCAGCAACTCCACTACCTCCCATAGTGTGGCAGTTGTGAACTTCTCCTGGGGAGGGGTTGATGGCCTAAAGAAAGTTGTGGTGAGTGCAGACCTACCAGTAGACTGTCTGTTAGGTAATGACCTTGAAAGCTCAGCATGGTCAGAAGTGGAGTACAGGACTCATGCAGAAATGCTAGGGATTTCAGAGCATGTCCTTGCCATGACAAGGGCTCAGGCTAAGAAGTGCCTTCCTGAACCAGTGGTGGATCTTGAAACAATAGACCAACCACAACCCAAGAGAAGGAGCAAGAGAGGAAAGGCTCAGCCTTCCACCTTGCCCCAGGTTGAGGATCAAGTTTCAGAGGGAACTGATTCTGCAGCCCAAGAGGAGACTGTCTCTGAGGAGCTTGAACCTGACCAGGTTGAGTTTCTGGGGACAGGGGGACCCTCAAGGGCAGACCTGAGGCAGGCTCAATTAGATTGCCCTTCCCTTGAACCCCTCAGACAGCAGGCTGCTGCTGAGGCTGCTGGGGATGCCCAAGGTACCCATACTGTGTATTGGGATGATGGACTCCTTTACTCAGAGGCTAGAGACCCCAAGCCTGGCATGACCAGGAGGTTGGTCATACCTCTGCAGTTTAGGGGGTTCCTTCTTACCTTGGCCCATGATATTCCCCTTGCAGGACACTTAGGCCAGAACAAGACGTGGGACAGGCTTGTTTCACACTTTCACTGGCCTCACATGTCAGAGGATGTCAAGGAGTTTTGTCGCTCCTGTGTCACTTGCCAAGCCAGTGGTAAGTCAGGTGGCACAACAAAGGCCCCCCTAATACCACTACCTGTGGTGGGGGTTCCCTTTGAAAGAGTTGGAATTGATATTGTGGGTCCAATGGACCCCCAAACAGCATCTGGGAACAGGTTTATACTGGTGGTAGTGGATCATGCCACCAGGTATCCAGAGGCTATTCCCCTGAGGACCACCACAGCACCTGTGGTGGCAAAAGCCCTGATTGCAGTTTTCTCAAGAGTGGGCTTCCCAAAGGAGGTGTTATCAGATAGGGGCACCAATTTTATGTCCAGCTATCTGAAAGCAATGTGGAAGGAATGTGGAGTAAACTATAAGTTTACCACCCCATATCATCCACAATGCAATGGGCTTGTGGAGAGATTTAACAAGACCCTTAAAGGCATGATAAAAGGATTACCAGAGAAGCTCAGGCGGAAATGGGACATTCTTTTACCCTGCCTGCTCTTTGCTTACAGAGAGGTCCCACAGAAGGGGGTTGGCTACAGCCCTTTTGAACTTTTGTTTGGCCACCCTGTGAGAGGTCCATTGTGTTTGGTGAAGGAAGGATGGGAGTTACCTCTCAAAAAGCCCAAACTAGACATAGTGGACTATGTACTTGGTCTCCGCTCCAGGATGGCTGAATACATGGAAAGAGCATCCAAAAACCTGGAGGCCAGCCAAGAATTGCAGAAAGCTTGGCATGACCAAAAGGCTGTACTGGTAGAGTTCCAACCAGGACAGAAGGTGTGGGTACTGGAGCCAGTGGCTCCAGCAGCACTCCAGGACAAATGGAGTGGACCCTATCCTATCATTGAAAAGAAGGGAGAAGTCACCTACTTGGTGGACTTTGGAACACCCAGGAGCCCTCACAGGGTAATCCATGTGAATCGCTTGAAAGCATTTGTGGACAGGGAGGACATGAGCTTGCTCATGGCCACAGATGGGGATCAGGAGGAAGAGAGTGACCCTCTCCCAGACCTGCTTTCTCAGAACCCTGATGATGGTTCAGTTGATGGAGTAGCCTTGGCAGGCAGCCTCACTGACCAGCAACAGATGGACTGCAGACAAGTTTTGCAGGCCCACAGGCATTTGTTTTCACTCACACCCAGCCAGACTGACTGGTGTACCCATGTAGTGGACACTGGTGACAGTCTGCCTGTGAAGAATAAGATCTACAGGCAACCTGACCATGTCAGGGATTGCATCAAGGCTGAGGTGCAAAAGATGTTAGAGCTTGGAGTGATTGAGCCATCAGAGATCCCATGGGCCAGCCCAGTAGTCCTTGTGCCAAAACCTCATACCCAAGATGGAAAGAGAGAAATGAGATTTTGCGTGGACTACAGGGGTCTCAATGCTGTCACTAGGACAGATGCTCACCCCATTCCAAGAGCAGATGAGCTCATTGACAGATTGGCTTCTGCCAAGTTTCTGAGCACATTTGATCTGACAGCTGGCTACTGGCAAATCAGATTAGCTGAGGAGTCAAAAGCCAAAACAGCATTCTCTACCCCTAGTGGACATTATCAATTTGTGGTAATGCCCTTTGGTTTGAAGAATGCACCTGCCACTTTCCAAAGGTTGGTGAACCAAGTCCTTACTGGGTTGGATGACTTTTGTGCAGCATATCTAGATGATATTGCTGTCTTTAGCTCCACCTGGGAGGATCACCTGATCCACCTGAAGAAAGTTTTGGAGGCCCTGCAAAAGGCAGGCCTAACTATCAAGGCCACTAAGTGCCAGATAGGGCAGAGTAAGGTTGTATACCTGGGCCACCTAGTAGGTGGAGGCCAGGTTCAGCCACTGGAAAGCAAAATCCAGGCCATACAGGACTGGGCTCCTCCAGTTACCCAGACACAAGTCAGAGCCTTCTTGAGCCTGACTGGGTATTACAGAAAGTTTGTGAAAAACTATGGGTCTATAGTGACACCATTAAATGACTTGACATCCAAGAAGATGCCAAAAAAGGTTCAGTGGACAGTTAGCTGTCAAAAGGCATTTGATGACCTGAAGAAGGCCATGTGCTCTGCACCTATCCTGAAGAGTCCTGACTACTCCAAACAGTTCATTGTTCAGACAGATGCTTCTGAGTTGGGGGTGGGAGCTGTGCTCTCACAACTTAATCAAGATGGTCAAGACCAGCCTATTGCTTTCATTAGCAGGAGGCTGACTCCCAAAGAGAAACGTTGGTCAGCCATTGAGAGGGAGGCCTTTGCTGTGGTTTGGGCATTAAAGAAGTTGAGGTCCTACTTGTTTGGAACTCACTTCCTGGTGCAGACAGACCATAAGCCCCTCTTATGGCTTAATCAGATGAAGGGTGAAAATCCCAAACTGCTCAGGTGGTCCATTTCCCTACAGGGGATGGACTTTACAGTGGAGCACCGCCCAGGGACTGACCATGGTAATGCAGATGGTCACTCCAGGTACTTCCACTTAGAACATGAAGACTTATCTGGTCAAGGTTAGTTTAATGTCCCTGCGTTTGGGGGGGGGTTGTGTAGGAGAGTAGGGTCTGCTATCCTATGGTCACCCCAAATTTTTGCTTTTTGCTTCACTGGTTTTCGACTACTGAGGCTGTGGGCCTGCTGATCAGACCCCCAGCCTGCTGTTCTCTCACTAAATTAATGATACATGTGCTATAGGCACATACCAATTGGAAATGGACTCCTTGTCAGCCCCTGTATAATGCACTATAGGTGCCCAGGGCATAGGGGCCACCAAGGCCTACCAGGGGCTGCAGCATATCTTTTGCCACCCCTGGCTGGTTCTTAAATTGACACAACTGGCTGATCACTCAGCTGGGGTGAGGTGGTGTAATCACCCCTTGCTTAGGTATAGTATACCTATATCTAAACCTATATCTGGACACATGTAAACCTGTGAGCCACTCCTATGGAAGGCCTCATCAATCCTGGAGGCTGAGTGCTTGGTTTTATGTGAGATGGAGCTCTAGCATGAGCTGAGCCTGTCTACAGCTGTCGGGAACAACTCCCTAAGCTGTTTCAGGATAATGCCATACCATATACTCTTAAGTGCCTTATAATCCTCGCGGTTAAATAGCAACTTTGGTTTGGCTTTATCAAAACATGTCGTGTAAGGTGTCATACGATTTGGAATACTATCCCCTCGCCAGTTCTGGCGACGGGGATAGCATTCCACCCCTCTAGAGGGGTAAGACATGTTACTTCACTTAAATGCGGTTAATTTCTCCAAAGACCTTAAGATCCACAAAATGGATGCCTCTGCCACAGACAAATGTCTGGACCCCTGCAGTTGACCGAAACTCAACCAAATGGGTCCTGGACAAAGGTTTTCCTGTCACAGGAGGGTGTCACCGCCCTCCAGACAGGAGATAGTGGATTGTAGCAGGGAGGTTTGAAAGAAACCAGACACTGCCTGGGGCGCACAAGGCTGCCCCTTGCATAATCCGGCCAAACCGGTTCTGGGGCACTCCAGCCCTCGTGCCAGGGCGGCCTGGATCAAAGGAAGGGGGTGTATCCACCCACTTCCTGGGTCCCACCCATAGGAGGGGACCTAGCAGGTAATCACGCCCCCCAGATTGGAATAAGAGTGGGAGCAGTGCCAATGCACATCAGATTTCCTGGAAGAAACATTAGAAATGAAACTCTGGACCCTTGGACCTCCATCTCAACGTGGAAGCCCGAAGAATCTCCCTTGTGGTCAAGGAGTGACCACCCTGCAGCAGCAGGCACCATCCAGCCCTCGACGTCTACTTAGTTGCAGTTCCCGCCGGAACTCGAGCGACTGAGATCGACGAGATCAAGCTTGCCTGCCTTCCAACAGCCCGATCCACAGTCCCTGCAGAGCTGAGACCCGTGGAGGCGACCGGAAGCGTGGGGCACGCCATCTTGAATTGACCACGAGACGCTGACCGTGCAGCCCACGAGTGACCCTCGAAGCTGTGCACCGGGGTTTGAGAAGCCCCCACCCTGAGCTGCTCCTGAGCCGAAGTTCAGCCCTCCACACTCGACGAGTGCTGTGTGGGGCCCTTTGGCTCTATTTGGCTCAACGCGTTGGCCCGGTCACTTGCCAGCTGGCTAGTGGTCCCTGTGCCGACGAACTACCTAAGAAGACTCGTGAATCTGGTTGCTCCAGATCCACACCAGCTCCCCTGAAAAGGAGCCCCGACTCTGACCTTCCTGGTCCGAGTGAGAAGCAATCTTCCGATCCCGCGTGGATTGCTCTTGCCAAGGCTTGTTTGCTCCAAACTTGAAGCCGACTGCACCGACGGTGAGAGCCTGCGTTGGACAGATCGTGACCTGCTCCTGGACGTCGCAGATGCCCCAGAGCCCACGTGACAGCGGAGAGAAGCTCCTCGACGACCACCTGATTGCGCCCGACATTGCCTGGTTCCGTCCTGGTTCCACCCTGGTCACTGCTGAGTGACCCAGACTCTGTCCCCTCTGCTTTCAGGTACCCTTCGACTTGAGTCCACCCTTGGACTCCACCGGACACTTCATCTTCAACCCGCCTGCAGCCCTTTCAGCTTCAAGCACCAAGAGCCTGCGTGTCAAAACCCGACGCCACTTCGACCCTGTGCACCCACTTCCTCTGGGTGAGGTAACTTTGCTCCGCCGGTGTTCCCACACTGGTGCACATCTCTAGGGTCTGTGTGTTAAGTTTTGTTCCTCTAGGTCCAGCGGAAGTGTCCTTAAACTTTAACTTTATGACTTTTACGCACCATTGGTTAACATTGGTGCATGCGTGCGCTTTCCGCACATCTCCCGAATCCCGAGGGCCATTCCCGACTTCAGCATTGCTTGTCCTGACTGCTCCCAGCGATTCCCTAGGCCCTAGGCCTAACCACTGTTCGAGTGGCCTCTCTTATACCACTTGTTTAGTATATGGTTTGAGTGGCCACCCGCCCTCATCCATAATTGTGCAACTTGTATGTTTAAACAGTGCTTTTGATTTAACGCTTGTGCCCCTTTATTCATAAAGAATACTGGGGATTGTTTTTAGTAATAAACACATATATTTTTATAATATATACTTGTGTGGTGTCCTTTCATTTGATATTACAGGATTGTATGTGGTAAAACAGCTCGCTTAACACGACCTCTTAAGTTAAGCCTTTAGGCTGCTTAGTCCATGCTACCCCTAGGATAGCTTGTCTAATAAGGTTGACTTACAACCAGACACCATAAGGGATTGTTTGGTCAGGTAGTAGGTGGTTCCAGAATTGGAAACATCCCCTACCAGGCCAACTTCTCACAGCTGTGTGTAGCTGTGCACGGGAGGGGAGAGGCTGAGGTTGTCACTTTGCTGTCTGTAGCACTGCACGGGAGGGGACAGGCTGAGGTTGTCATTTTGCTGTGTGTAGCGGTGCACGGGAGGGGACAGGCTGAGGTTGTCATTTTGCTGTGTTTAGCACTGCACGGGAGGGGACAGGCTGAGGTTGTCATTTTGCTGTGTGTAGCGGTGCACGGGAGGGGACAGGCTGAGGTTGTCACTTTGCTGTGTAGCGGTGCACGGGAGGGGACAGGCTGAGGTTGTCGCTTTGCTGTGATTAGCTTTGCACGGGAGTGGACAGGCTGAGCATGTCACTTTGCTGTGTGTAGCTTTGCACGGGAGGGGACAGGCTGAGGTTGTCACTTTGCAGTGTGTAGCAGTGCACGGGAGGGGACAGGCTGAGCATGTCACTTTGCTGTGTGTAGCAGTGCACGGGAGGGGACAGGCTGAGCATGTCACTTTGCTGTGTGTAGCGGAGCACAGGAGGGGACAGGCTGAGGTTGTCACTTTGCAGTGTGTAGCAGTGCACGGGAGGGGACAGGCTGAGCATGTCACTTTGCTGTGTGTAGCGGAGCACAGGAGGGGACAGGCTGAGGTTGTCACATTGCTGTGTGTAGCGGAGTACAGGAGGGGACAGGCTGAGGTTGTCACTTTGCAGTGTGTAGCAGTGCACGGGAGGGGACAGGCTGAGCATGTCACTTTGCTGTGTGTAGCAGAGTACAGGAGGGGACAGGCTGAGGTTGTCACTTTGCTGTGTAGCAGTGCACGAGAGGGGACAAGCTGAGGTTGTCACTTTGCTGTGTGTAGCTGTGCATGGGAGGGGACAGGCTGAGGTTGTCAATTTGCTGTGTGTAGATTTGCACGGGAGGGGACAGGCTGAGGTTGTCACTTTGCAGTGTGTAGCAGTGCATGGGAGGGGACAGGCTGAGCATGTCACTTTGCTGTGTGTAGCAGTGCATGGGAGGGGACAGGCTGAGCATGTCACTTTGCTGTGTGTAGCGGAGCACAGGAGGGGACAGGCTGAGGTTGTCACTTTGCAGTGTGTAGCAGTGCACGGGAGGGGACAGGCTGAGGTTGTCACTTTGCAGTGTGTAGCAGTGCACGGGAGGGGACAGGCTGAGCATGTCACTTTGCTGTGTATAGCAGTGCACGCGAGGGAACAGGCTGAGGTTGTCACATTGCTGTGTGTAGTTGTGCACGGGAGGGGACAGGCTGAGGTTGTCACATTGCTGTGTGTAGCTGTACACGGGAGGGGACAGGGTGAGGTTATCACATTGCTCTGTGTAGCTGTGCACGGGAGGGGACAGGCTGAGGTTGTCACTTTGCTGTGTGTAGTTGTGCACGGGAGGGGACAGGCTGAGGTTGTCACATTGCTGTTTGTAGCTGTGCACGGGAGGGGACAGGGTGAGGTTGTCACTTTGCTGTGTGTAGCTGTGCACGGGAGGGGACAGGCTGAGGTTGTCACATTGCTGTTTGTAGCTGTGCACGGGAGGGGACAGGCTGAGGTTGTCACTTTGCTGTGTGTAGCAGTGCACGGGAGGCACAGGCTGAGGTTGTCACTTTGCTGGGTGGAGCTGTGCACGGGAGGGGACAGGCTGAGCATGTCACTTTGCTGTGTGTAGCGGAGCACAGGAGGGGACAGGCTGAGGTTGTCACTTTGCAGTGTGTAGCAGTGCACGGGAGGGGACAGGCTGAGGATGTCACTTTGCAGTGTGTAGCAGTGCACGGGAGGGGACAGGCTGAGCATGTCACTTTGCTGTGTATAGCAGTGCACGCGAGGGGACAGGCTGAGGTTGTCACATTGCTGTGAGTAGTTGTGCACGGGAGGGGAGAGGCTGAGCTTGTCACTTTGCTGTGTGTAGCTGTACACGGGAGGAGACAGGCTGAGGTTGTCACATTGCTGTGTGTAGCTGTGCATGGGAGGGGACAGGCTGAGGTTGTCACATTGCTCTGTGTAGCTGTGCACGGGAGGGGACAGGCTGAGGTTGTCACTTTGCTGTGTGTAGCTGTGCATGGGAGGGGACAGGCTGAGGTTGTCACATTGCTGTGTGTAGCAGTGCACGGGAGGGGAGAGGCTGAGCTTGTCACTTTGCTGTGTGTAGCTGTACACGGGAGGAGACAGGGTGAGGTTATCACATTGCTCTGTGTAGCTGTGCACGGGAGGGGACAGGCTGAGGTTGTCACTTTGCAGTGTGTAGCAGTGCACGGGAGGGGACAGGCTGAGGATGTCACTTTGCAGTGTGTAGCAGTGCACGGGAGGGGACAGGCTGAGCATGTCACTTTGCTGTGTATAGCAGTGCACGCGAGGGGACAGGCTGAGGTTGTCACATTGCTGTGAGTAGTTGTGCACGGGAGGGGAGAGGCTGAGCTTGTCACTTTGCTGTGTGTAGCTGTACACGGGAGGAGACAGGCTGAGGTTGTCACATTGCTGTGTGTAGCTGTGCATGGGAGGGGACAGGCTGAGGTTGTCACATTGCTCTGTGTAGCTGTGCACGGGAGGGGACAGGCTGAGGTTGTCACTTTGCTGTGTGTAGCTGTGCATGGGAGGGGACAGGCTGAGGTTGTCACATTGCTGTGTGTAGCAGTGCACGGGAGGGGAGAGGCTGAGCTTGTCACTTTGCTGTGTGTAGCTGTACACGGGAGGAGACAGGGTGAGGTTATCACATTGCTCTGTGTAGCTGTGCACGGGAGGGGACAGGCTGAGGTTGTCACTTTGCTGTGTGTAGCTGTGCATGGGAGGGGACAGGCTGAGGTTGTCACATTGCTGTTTGTAGCTGTGCACGGGAGGGGACAGGCTGAGGTTGTCACTTTGCTGTGTGTAGCTGTGCACGGGAGGGGACAGGCTGAGGTTGTCACATTGCTGTTTGTAGCTGTGCACGGGAGGGGACAGGCTGAGGTTGTCACTTTGCTGTGTGTAGCGGTGCACGGGAGGGGACAGGCTGAGGTTGTCACTTTGCTGTGTGTAGCAGTGCATGGGAGGGGACAGGCTGAGGTTGTCACTGTGCTGTGTATAGCTGTGCATGGGAGGGGAGAGGCTGAGGTTGTCACTTTGCTGTGTGTAGCTGTACACGGAAGGGGATAGGCTGAGGTTGTCACTTTGCTGTGTGGAGCTGTGCACGGGGGGGACAGGCTGAGGTTGTCGCTTTGCTGGGTGTAGCTGTGCACGGGAGGGGACAGGGTGAGGTTATCACATTGCTCTGTGTAGCTGTGCACGGGAGGGGACATGCTGAGGTTGTCACTTTGCTGTGTGTAGCTGTGCACGGGAGGGGACAGGGTGAGGTTATCACATTGCTCTGTGTAGCTGTGCACGGGAGGGGACAGGCTGAGGTTGTCACTTTGCTGTGTGTAGCTGTGCACAGGAGGGGACAGGCTGAGGTTGTCACATTGCTGTGTGTAGCGGAGTACAGGAGGGGACAGGCTGAGGTTGTCACTTTGCTGGGTGGAGCTGTGCATGGGAGGGGACAGGCTGAGGTTGTCACTTTGCTGTTTGTAGTTGTGCACGGGAAGGGTCAGGCTGAGGTTGTCACTTTGCTGTGTGAAGCAGTGCACGGGAGGGACAGGCTGAGGTTGTCGCTTTGCTGGGTGGAGCTGTGCACGGGAGGGGACAGGCTGAGGTTGTCACTTTGCTGTCTGGAGCTGTGCACGGGAGGGGACAGGCTGAGGTTGTCACTTTGCTGGGTGGAGCTGTGCACGGGAGGGGGCAGGCTGTAGTTGTCACATTGCTGTGTGTAGCTGTGCACGGGAGGGGAGAGGCTGAGGTTGTCACATTGCTCTGTGTAGCAGTGCACGGGAGGGACAGGCTGAGGTTGTCACTTTGCTGTGTGTAGCAGTGCACGGGAGGAGACAGGCTGAGGTTGTCACTTTGCTGTGTGTAGCAGTGCACGGGAGGGACAGGCTGAGGTTGTCACTTTGCTGGGTGGAGCTGTGCACGGGAGGGGACAGGCTGAGGTTGTCACTTTGCTGCGTGTAGCAGTGCATGGGAGGGGACAGGCTGAGGTTGTTACATTGCTGTTTGTAGCTGTGCACGGGAGGGGACAGGCTGAGGTTGTCACTTTGCTGTGTGTAGCGGTGCACGGGAGGGGACAGGCTGAGTTTGTCACATTGCTGTGTGTAGCGGTGCACGGGAGGGGACAGGCTGAGGTTGTCACTTTGCTGTGTGTAGCAGTGCACGGGAGGGGACAGGCTGAGGTTGTCACATTGCTGTGTGTAGCAGTGCACGGGAGGGGACAGGCTGAGGTTGTTACATTGCTGTTTGTAGCTGTGCACGGGAGGGGACAGGCTGAGGTTGTCACTTTGCTGTGTGTAGCGGTGCACCGGAGGGGACAGGCTGAGTTTGTCACTTTGCTGTGTGTAGCGGTGCACAGGAGGGGACAGGCTGAGGTTGTCACATTGCTGTGTGTAGCTATGCACGGGAGGGGACATGCTGAGGTTGTCACTTTGCTGTGTGTAGCCGTTCACGGTAAGGGACAGGCTGAGTGTGTCGCTTCGCTGTGTGTAGTGGTGCACTGGAGGGGACAGGCTGAGGTTGTCACATTGCTGTGTGTAGCAGCGCACGGGAGGGGACAAGCTGAGGTTGTCACATTGCTGTGTGTAGCAGTGCACGGGAGGGGACAAGCTGAGGTTGTCACTTTTCTGTGTGTAGCGGTGCACGGGAGGGGACAGGCTGAGGTTGTCACTTTGCTGTGTGTAGCTGTGCATGGGAGGGGACAGTCTGAGGTTGTCACTTTGCTGTGTGTAGCTGAGCACGGGAGGGGACAGGCTGAGGTTGTCACTTTGCTCTGTGTAGCTGTGCACGGGAGGGGACAGGCTGAGGTTGTCACTTTGCTGTGTGTAGCTATGCACGGGAGGGGACAGTCTTAGGTTGTCCCTTTGCTGTGTGTAGCTGAGCACGGGAGGGGACAGGCTGAGGTTGTCACTTTGCTCTGTGTAGCTGTGCACGGGAGGGGACAGGCTGAGGTTGTCACTTTGCTGTATGTAGCTGTGCACGGGAGGGGACAGTCTGAGGTTGTCACTTTGCAGTGTGTACCTGAGCACAGGAAGGGACAGGCTGAGGTTGTCACTTTGCTGTGTGTAGCTGTGCACGGGAGGGGACAGTCTTAGGTTGTCCCTTTGCTGTGTGTAGCTGTGCACGGGAGGGGACAGTCTGAGGTTGTCACTTTGCAGTGTGTAGCTGAGCACAGGAAGGGACAGGCTGAGGTTGTCACTTTGCTGTGTGTAGCAGTGCACGGGAGGGGACAGGCTGAGGTTGTTACATTGCTGTTTGTAGCTGTGCACGGGAGGGGACAGGCTGAGGTTGTCACTTTGCTGTGTGTAGCGGTGCACGGGAGGGGACAGGCTGAGCTTGTCACTTTGCTGTGTGTAGCGGTGCACAGGAGGGGACAGGCTGAGGTTGTCACATTGCTGTGTGTAGCTATGCACGGGAGGGGACATGCTGAGGTTGTCACTTTGCTGTGTGTAGCCGTTTATGGTAAGGGACAGGCTGAGTGTGTCGCTTCGCTGTGTGTAGTGGTGCACTGGAGGGGACAGGCTGAGGTTGTCACATTGCTGTGTGTAGCAGCGCACGGGAGGGAACAAGCTGAGGTTGTCACATTGCTGTGTGTAGCAGTGCACGGGAGGGGACAGGCTGAGGTTGTCACATTGCTGTTTGTAGCGGTGCACGGGAGGGGACAGGCTGAGGTTGTCACTTTGCTGTTTGTAGCGGTGCACGGGAGGGGACAGGCTGAGGTTGTCACTTTGCTGTGTGTAGCTGTGCACGGGAGGGGACAGTCTGAGGTTGTCACTTTGCTGTGTGTAGCTGAGCACGGGAGGGGACAGGCTGAGGTTGTCACTTTGCTCTGTGTAGCTGTGCACGGGAGGGGACAGGCTGAGGTTGTCACTTTGCTGTGTGTAGCTATGCACGGGAGGGGACAGTCTTAGGTTGTCCCTTTGCTGTGTGTAGCTGAGCACGGGAGGGGACAGGCTGAGGTTGTCACTTTGCTCTGTGTAGCTGTGCACGGGAGGGGACAGGCTGAGGTTGTCACTTTGCTGTGTGTAGCTGTGCACGGGAGGGGACAGGCTGAGGTTGTCACTTTGCAGTGTGTAGCTGAGCACAGGAAGGGACAGGCTGAGGTTGTCACTTTGCTGTGTGTAGCTGTGCACGGGAGGGGACAGTCTTAGGTTGTCCCTTTGCTGTGTGTAGCTGAGCACGGGAGGGGACAGGCTGAGGTTGTCACTTTGCTCTGTGTAGCTGTGCACGGGAGGGGACAGGCTGAGGTTGTCACTTTGCTGTGTGTAGCAGTGCACGGGAGGGACAGGCAGAGGTTGTCACTTTGCAGTGTGTAGCTGAGCACAGGAAGGGACAGGCTGAGGTTGTCACTTTGCTGTGTGTAGCTGTGCACGGGAGGGGACAGTCTTAGGTTGTCACATTGCTGTGTGTAGCTGTGCACGGGAGCGGACAGTCTGAGGTTTTCACTTTGCAGTGTGTAGCTGAGCACGGGAAGGGACAGGCTGAGGTTGTCACTTTGCTGTGTGTAGCTGTGCATGGGAGGGGACAGGCTGAGGTTGTCACTTTGCTGTGTGTAGCTGAGCACGGGAAGGGACAGGCTGAGGTTGTCACTTTGCTGTGTGTAGCCGTTTACGGTAAGGGACAGGCTGAGTGTGTCGCTTCGCTGTGTGTAGTGGTGCACTGGAGGGGACAGGCTGGCTGCTGGGCCGGGCGAGTCTCAGTGCTCACCAAGCCCTGTCCAAAGGAAGTCCTGCCTCACGTGCTCTCAGCTTACATTCTTGTTACTTCCTAGGGGCCTGTCCTCTCTTTCTCATGAGCTCAGCTTAGGACAATTTGCACTGCTCTTTGCTTGGAATGACATGTTCCCACTAGCAGCCTGAGCAAAAAGCATGTACATGTATGCTTATCTCTGCTCGTGGAGCACCCTTCAACCTGATTCGAGGGGAAACATCTGGTTCATTGATTCTGGGGTTCAGATGTGTAATGTTTCTTTTGTCATAAAGCGTTTCAGACTTTGATTGACGTGTGAGTGTATGTCTTTAACAGACCCATATATGAACTTAGAAATGAGTTTTTAATTTGCCTCAGTCCTGCAAACTCTGAACTGCTCTGCTCTCATTCTGTGAAAGGGTACCTAACACCTGGCCATTAAGAACATGTCTAGTGCCTGACCTGAACATGAAGGTGCCTGTCCGCCTGACCTTGGCTCAGCCTGACAGATGCTCCTCATGTCTACCAATAGGTGGCGGTGCTCTCTCCCCCAGAAATGACAGGCCGCTGCGGGCTCCACAGCTATAGAGATGTTTGGTGTCATACTACACTCAAAGCATACATTTACGAATAGATATGTAGCTGTCATTTTACTTCGGGTCTCCGAGAGGCCTCAGCGGCTGAATTCCACTACAGGGGCACCAGGGCCGGACTGAGAACCAAAACCGGCCCTGGCAAAGTGCTCTGCCAGCCCCTCCACCGGCTTGTTGCCAGGGCCGGTTTTCGGCCGGTTTTGTTACAGGGCCGCTTTTACAGCAACCGGCCGCTAGAGGCCTAAAACCGGCCCCCATCTTTGCGGCGCACCGGGGGATGGCCCGGTGCCCGCAACGGCCAGTCCGGGCCTGAGGGGCACCCGTGTCCAGCAGTGCACATGTATGGCACCCATCCATGGGAAGCAGCCCACGGGAGGCGGCCTGTGCTCTCACATCTGCCTGGATACCCTTGATAGAGCGCATAAAGCACCCTATTGTAGTGGTGCATCATACTCATAGTTTAACGCACCAGCATATATCAAGTAACCGTATGTATTATGTTCAAATGCATGTATTCCCCACGTTGTTAAAGAAGTGCAATGTGCACATTATATATGTAATTCATATGTAATAGCATATCATAATTTGATATGCACCAGCGTATGAAGACACTATATTCATATTCATGTAATCGTGTGTTTTCAGTTGTCTGTAGTCTAGGCCCGAAACTGCAAGTTGTTTACGAGTTAGTTTTATTCTCAGCTACTGAAGAAATAATTAAATGTATTTTTGAATGTGCTGAGACAGTGAGCTTTCCTCCCATTGCAGGTATAAAGAATAACGTCATTATTTTCAACTAGGGAGATACTTGGAATATTTTTGAACAATCCTGAGAAACAATTTATCTTCTGTGCCTGGCCTATCTACATTCCAAGGTTATACTAAGCAAGCCGATTTAATTAAAGAAGCCACGGAAAAAAACCCTGAATCTTTGGAGAAAAGAAAAAAACTGTCATGTGATACTCACAGGAGGGGGCTAAATTATCCTCTTTTGTATTATGTGCAGGGACAGAAATGGCAGATTTCTAGATTTTGGAGAAGAGAGAGCACCTTAAAAACGAGCTCCGTAGCTTTAAGCTATTTGACCCATTTTAACGTGCGTACTTCTTAGGAAGTCTACACAAGCTGACACCTTCGAAAGCTGAGACAGGGGGGCCACCTAGAATCATCATTAATGGAGGTAGTGTAGGGAGAGATATTTCATGCTTTCTTTCCTGATGAAAAGGGACTTGGACTCTGCCTCTTTCTTGAGTTGTGTGCTGATCTTGGAGTTCATAGTTTTGTGTCTCTTTGGCCGAAATAATTATATGCGCAGATTTGTCCTTGTATTGATATTCCTGTACCTATATTCATTGATATTACGGTGTGTTTATATACAACTATTTTGGCCTTATAATAAAATCCATACTTGGAATTCGGAGTTTGTGGTCCTTAATGCATAATGAAATTGTAAGCATAATTTTGATGTGTTGTGTTTCCCCTCGACAAATTTTAGTAGGCAAATAAAAGACCATCCGATCCAAACCCAAGTAATAAGACAAGGTCTAAGTTTGGCTCTATCACCCTCTCGGGTGAATAGTGTACTATACAAACCAACATCACATAACATAGCAACCCATCACATAACATCATATCATGACGTCACATTATATCACACCATACCACATCCCATAACATAACATTGCATCACATAACATAGCATAACATGACATAACATAATATAACATCACATCCCATAACATAACAGAACATAACACGTCATCACATCACATAACATATAACATCACATCACTTCAAGTACCGAGACACATTCTATTCTTGCCTTTAAGCCGTGCAACTTTAATTTGAACTTTGCGTTTTGGAGAGATGTGTCCTTTGCTTAGAAGCAATGAAGATTTTACAAAATGTCATGCGGTAAAATAGAAGCACAGCATGCTCCTGGTGGGCTACACTTGTATCGGGTGGAGTCTGTGACGTGGACACACTGGAGGCAGTCCGGCACTGGCACGGGCGGTAAATGTTTGTCATAAAACAGCACAGATTTCGAACTTGTTGAGCCGTGCTGCATCCCCCGCTCTATTGTGAGCGAAGTGGAAATCTCGCCTGGAAACGGTTTTCGAGTCAACCTCCTTTCTTTTAAAGATGCATGCTTTAAGTATGCATAATTAAGCTACCAGCCTTTTTAGTTCATCAGAACACACCTTATTTAAGAATAAAAGTGCGTGACAGGTGTGTCTGTTGATTTTAATCATGTTGTGTGTCACTTTAGGGAGTGAATGTTATTGCTCCTGGTTGCACTTTATACTTTACACACCTAGTTGGGTTATTTTTGGACACTCCTTGCTTTCTTGTTTTTCTTGAATTGAATGATGAGAAAGGGGGCATAATTTGGTAACATCTCCCATTTGCCCCGAGTGTGGTGCGCCTGTGAGGTTACCCTTTTTTTCCCTTGGCTCCTTTGTGGATTAGAGGGGCCAAATTTAAAGCAAGCCAGGCCTCCTGCAACCCACCCCCACCACTCACTAGAGCATATTTACAAGAGCGTATAGCCACAGAAACGTCACATTTTGTGACGTTCTGGTGGGTATAAGCCCTTCGCCTTATTTACAAACTGGAGTAAAGTCACTTAACCTGGCTTAACACCGCCTTGTGAATGAGGTCCCCTTTCACGCAGCACTTAGTGTATAAGGGGAGGGTAAGGGGTGTTGCGGTGGGCGTTCCGTCGCAACACCCATTGCTTTTTGAAGCTGCCCTATATTTATAAGGGTTGGGTAAATATGAGTCAGCACCAAAAAAAAGACCAGGGAAAACCTGGTCTGAACCTGATGAAACGAGGAGAAATTATTAATTTCTCCTAGTTTTTGCTGTTTCTATGTGTACTCCATTTTGCAGCACAGATAGAAACAGCAGATTGCCAGTAGTGATTGTTGATGTGCAGGAAGGTGTTCCCTCCTGCACATAAACAACCATTAAATAATGATGTTTTGCAACTTCTATGTCTGCTGCACGAAGCAGCACACATCGGAGTTACACATGGCCATTAGTGATTGTTTCTGTGCAGGAAGGGAGACCTTCCTGCACATGGACAATCATTCCCTCATAGCAAGCACCCTTGCACTATGATGCAAGGGGGCCTGCGTTGGTGCTAGGCAGCTGAATTTAGTACGCGCGTTAGGGGAAATGCAGGGGTGCACCACAGTCTTGTAAATACTGCATATCCCTGTGCTTGGAAACTGTTGGAGCACGGCATTAGCAGTCTTGGTTTAGCACTGCTCTCCGACAGTTTCCTTGTAAATATGGCCCTCTGTGCCTTCCATTCGCTGAAGCTGTGCTCTCTGCTCTCCAGCACTGATCTGAAAGGCTTGCAGAGTGCCCAGCTAGAGCAGCTTGGAGTTCTTTTATGAGGAAGCATCCCTGGTAAAGAAGTTCTGTTCCCCACTGTTGCTGCATCATAGCAACAACACACTCAGTAAATCCATCCTACTCCTGTAATTCCTTCAGTTCAGCATCAACAATGTTTGCTTTTCAACAACATGAAAAATCCATAAAAACAGCTTCTTTTAGATCAAAACAGGACCTCACATATGAGAAATGGCAGGGGGTCACAGAGATTATTTGCAATGTTAGTGAACTGCAGCTGAATCATAATATTGGAAAAGCATGTCACCATCCCTGAATACTAGATGCACTTACATTTAGAATGTGGGCCAGTGTGCCTGCCCCCTGTAAGTGACCTGGTCGTAGAGGGCACCAAAGAGCTGAAACTGGAACATACATTCAAAGATGTTGGGACAGGGCCCCCCAATGTGCTTGGCTCAGGGTCTCCTAAAACCTTAAGATGTCCCTGCATGCAGCTCCTAGCAGACTAGCTATACATTCAAAGAAAGTGCTGGATCTCTCACCTAGTGCTGCTGAGGACACCTCCTGGGTCCAGAGGGTGACCGCCGCGAGGAGGAGGAGGAGGCAGCCGGCAGCCTTCATGCTGATGCTGGAGAGGGTGCTAAATGCTCTGAGACTGAACCTCCAGCAGGATTTAAGCTCTCCTAGGGTGGAGTCCGCCTTGTCAATCACACCTGTACCTCAATCTGGATTCAAGGCAGGTCGTGGCACACCTACATCGATTTGTGGCGTAGCGGAAACTCCCTGCGTGATCACAAGTCCTATTCTGGGCCCAGTTTCATTGAATTAAGTAATGCTTTAATTATCAATACCTGTTAATTATTACTTGAGTGAAACTCTCACGAGAAATCAGATTAACAAAGAGATCCCTCGAAACCAAAATTCAAGAATAGAGCCTCCACCTGGAGCAGGTAACATGGAGCGGGAGCACGCAGGGGTCTGGGCTTCAAGGCACTGAGTTCCAGCTCCAGGCTGACACTCTGGGTGATCCTCGACACACTCACTTAGTTCTGCGATATTATGCTTAAAGATCCTTGTAAAATGGAGAAGGGTAACCCGAGGGATCCGCCTTCCATTTGGTCCCCTGACTGGTGGCCAGCGGCACTTGGGTCTTTTCCATCGCCAAAGCCTAAGGTCAAGAACTTGGGCATTTGGTTTGACCAGAAGCTGACTTTTAATGATCAAATAACAGCTTTAGCAGCCAGGTGTTTTGGGCTTATCAGGTCTTTGAAAAAATGTATTGGGCTCCTACCATCATCTTCCCAAAAGACAGTAATCCAAGCTTTAGTCTTCTCGCGGCTGGATTACTGCACTATCTAGTTTTTTGGTGTCTGACACCCCAAAGGGATCCCAACTTGGCAGATTGGCTGCTATTGAGTCTTCCAAAGTGGGCTCCCATGACCCAGCTCTTCTTAGGCTTCACTGGTTTCCAGTGAAGAAGTGTGTTGCTCTCAAAGTCGTTTGTGACTCCTACAGGATTTTCAGGAAGGCTGGTGCAATTTACCTGCATCCTCTTATCCCTGCTTAGATACCCTGAGGCCTTATTAGCTCAGGTCCCGAGTGCGAGGAGAGAGTCCCTATAGGGGGGACCTCCTTTAGCTACCTTGCGCCCCAGCTCTTGAACTCTCTCCCTCTGCAGTTAAAGCAATCCAAGACAGAATTGCTGTTTCGCAAAAAATGTCAAACCTGGCTTTTCCCTAACTGGACATCTGCTGTTCTTGCTCATCTGAGATCTTATTCAGGAGCGTGACCTTAGCACTTGGACACTCCTATTGGAGTAGCTATGCACTTCATAAGTCTCTTTATTCTTCTTCTTCGTATTATTATGAATATTAATATTATTGCTCTGCTGTCTCTTATCTTAGTTCTCAGGCTTTCAGAACTATCGCATGCGATACCTCTGAGTCTGAGGCGGAGCTTGTGAGGTATCTTTGTTAAATAAATGCAGAACTAATCAGTTCTACATAAAGTCAGTCCTGACTCTACTGAACCTTTGTTAGACTTGGCACAATTGGCGTGGGTCACCCTTACATTTTTCTTTTGCTGTTGCCTCTTATGTTTTTGCTGCTTTTAGATGTGTTTGGGCACTGTGCCACTGCTGTTCAGTGCAACAGTGCAAGTTCTCCCTTTGGTAAATTGATGTATGGATTAGTGACTCCATGATTGGCTTGTTTGGTTTACTTGTCAGTCCCTAGTACAGTGCACTGTGTGTGCCCAGGCCTGTAGATCAAATGCTGCTAGTGGGCTTGCAGCACTGGTTCTGCTACCCATCGGAGCAGCTTGTAAAGTGTGTCTCAGGCCTGCCGTTGCAAAGCCTGTGTGCAGTCCGGTACTGACTGGGCAAGTGCATCCACTTGCCAGTCCCTAAACCTTCCCTTTTATACATATTAGTCACCCCTTTGGTAGGCCCAAGGGCAGGGTGCATTGTAGGTAACAGGTAGGACATGCCCTGATGTTTGTGGCATGTCCTGATAGTGAATTACAGCTATTTTCATTTTTCACTATTGCAAGGCTACCCATTCTCCATTGGCCAGAATGGGCAGTTTGATTATAACATCTTATAATCCTAACTGACTCAGGGAACTAGGTAGAAATTCGAGTTTATTATGCCTGACCTCAGAATAATAAAATGCATCTTTTAGTGAAGTTGGGTTTAACATTCTGTGTTTGAAAATACGACTTTTAGAAAGTAGATATTTTCTTGCCTAACTATCCAAGCCTCCCTCTGCTAGGTTGTGTATTCCTTGTCTGGAGTTTGAGTGACAGGGGCTGGGGGATTCCAGGAAACAGGGTCAGTCAGCACAGGGCTGCATAGAGAGATCTGCCTACAGATGTGTGGGAGGAGTTGCACCTTGGACCTGAATAGGGCTGTGCCTTCCCTCACACTGCTGGCTCCAGCTCCTGTGGTGTGTCTGATATCCCTGGCCTACACTGTGAAAGGAAAGAAGGAGTCTTGTCAACAAAGTGCTAGAGGACTGACCAGAACTGGTTTGGACTAGGCAAAAGCCTCTTTACCTTCAGAGGACAAGGGATTTTGGTGTAGAAAAGGGGGGACCCAGACCCCAGAACTTTAGATCACTTCTGGGAATCAATACGAACCTTTGCTGAGGAGAAGAACCAGGAAGCTGAAGGAGGAGACTACCCCTGTGCTGTGTGTTTGGGGGTTGACCTGCAGTGGTTGCTTCATTGCCAAAGAAAGGAGAAAAGGACAGAATGTGCTTTGTATCAACTTGAAGAAGAATCTCCAAGGGCTTGAAATAGAGCGTGCCTCCTGCCTGAAGTCTCAGGGATACAAGACTTTACCAACCAGCTCCTCCCTGAATTCCCTTGATAGTAATTGAAGTGCTTGCTGTTGTGCTGGGCCTTCTGAGAGACTGCGTGTCGCTGGGAGTTGGAAGCGCGACGCAACGACGAGAAGCATGTCGCCGCCACAGCAGCTGTCGTCGCATCGCCCAAGAAGCGTGCCGCCACTGCCGCTGACATCATCGCATCGCCGAAGTGCGGCGCATCTCCGGAGAAGCGTGCCGTCGCCGCAGAGGTTGCCATCGCATCCCCGGAGAAGCGCTTCACAGGGCCTGTAGCGGCTCCAAAGATCATCGAGTCGCTGCACAGCCGTCCGGCGTGCACGAATCGCATCAACGTTGTTGCATCGTAAACAAGACGCCATTTTGTCGCATTGTACCGGAGAAGAGTATCGCATCAAGGTGCCATCTTGTCGCATCACACCTGAGAGCAGCAAGAAACCGACGCATCACTTCCCCACACAGTAAGAAAGCGAACATCAACTCCCCTGCTTAGCAGTAAGGAATCGATACATCCACTCCCCTGCGTGTAAGGAACCGACGCATCACATTCCCTGCGGCCCTTTTGTTTTCTTTGCGTTACGAATTCAAGGAACATTGAGAGTAAAGTGTTGCATTTACAACTTGAGAGAACTGAGCTATTTTATAACATTTTAGAGTCTATTTTTGAGTACAGTATTGTGGATTTTTGTCATTTGGTCTTGTGTTAAGTCTATATACAAATACTTATTTTTATAATACAACCTGTGTGGTAGTTGTCACTGTATTACTGTATGTGTTCACAAATGCTTTACACACTGCCTCTGAGATAAGCCTGCCTGCTTGTTCCAAGCTACCAAGGGGGTGAGCAGGGGCTATTTTAGGAGTGTAACCTCTTACCCTGATTAGATGCAAGGGTCCCTATTTGGTCAAAGATACCTACCTCTGCCAACTAGAGACCCCCAAATCTAACAGCCTTGAACTTGTGATGGCAATTTACCAAAAGGTTTGCTCTGCTATCTCAAAGTACCTCTGTCAACTGGGTAAACAGAGGGAAATCTCTGCGTTCTAAAAATCAAACATGTGCAGCTCATGTTATTTAAAGTATATTTCAAAGTTATAAACCTGAAATATGTACATTTCATGTTATTGTGAGATACCTCTGCAGTCTAAATAGGAAACATACTGTAGGAGAGTAGGGTCTGCTTCCTATGGTCACCCCCACTTTTTGCTGTGATTCTCTATTTTTTCGACTTTAGTGTGGCTGTGGGACTGCTAATCAGACCAACAGCCCAGCTGTTCTCTCTCTAAATTGATACCATGTACTTTAGGTACATATCAGATTGGGTATTGGGTCACTTTTGTGAGTCCCTGTATAGTGTACCATAGGTACCCAGGGCATAGGTGCATCCAAGGCCTACCAGGGGCTGCAGCATGTATTATGCCACCCCTGGCTGGCCCTCCAAACTGACACCACAGGTCTGTTCACACAGCCTGGGTAAGGTGGTGTAATCACCCCTTACTTAGATATAGTATAACTATATCTACCTTATATATATACACTTATGCACATATAAGTCACTCCTATGGTAGGCCTCGACAATCCTGGAGGCAGAGTGCTTGGTTTTATGTGAGAGGATGCCCTAGCATGAGCTGAGCCCCTCTGCAGCTTTCGGAACCATCTCCTTATAGCTGGTCTATGATATAGCCATACCATATACTCTTAAGTGCATTATAATCCTCATGATTAATGCTAACTTTGGTTTGGCTTTATCAAAACATGTTGTGTAAGGTATCAAACACTATGGAATAGTACCCCCCCCGCAACAGTCCTAGTGGCGGGGGTAGCATTCCACCCTTCTAGAGGGAGAAGACATATAGTTACTGCTTTACCCGGTTAAAGTTTAACAGAGCCCCAGCATCACAAAATGGATGCTGCTGCCACAGACACGAGTCTGACCTCCTGTTGCTGGGGGAAACTCCAGCAAGGGTGGCCTGGACAATAGGTTTCCTGTCCAGGGACGTGCCAGCACCTCCCCAGACAGGGGTTTTGTGTATTGGGGCAGGGAGGGCTGCATTCAGTGAATGCATCTAGACACTGCCTGGGGCACACAAGGTGCTCCATGCATAGCCCGGTTCAAACCAGTTGCTGGGGCACTCCAGCCTCACTCTGGCACAAAACTGGACAAAGGGAAAGGGGTGTAACCACCCCCTTCTCAGGTCCATCCATAGGAGGAACCTAGCCAGGTAGTCCAGCCCCTAACCTTAGTATTAGTATAGGAGCTGTGTTCCTAGGACTTCAGATTACCCTGGACCAATCTTCACAAGACATATCCTGGACCTTTGACATTCCATTCTGACTGGAAGACAGAAGATATCTCCCTTGTGGTCAAGGAGTGACCACCCTGTGCAAACAAGCACCATCAGCAACTTTGATGGTCTGCATTTTCAAGGCTCCTGCCGGATCCCGAAGAATCTGTTACACAGGAACTAGACTGCCAGACTTCTCTGACTCCAACCCACATCCACAGCAAAGCTGAGACCTGTGGCAGACACAAGAGACGCGGAACCGGACACCCTGGACATCCTACACTTTGCTAACTGCTCGACTCCCAAGGTACCCTCGCAGTTGTGCATTGGAGTACAAAAAGCCCCATCCCCGAGCACTCTTTGCACTGAAGCTCAGCTCTCCAAACTCCACGAGTGCCGCGTGGGGCCTGCTCCTGCATTTCAGCTTGATGCAGCTTCCTGGTTCTTTGTCCATTGGCTAGTGAGCCCCCTGATGACCTTTTTTAAAACAAACTTGCTTTCACACTTGCACCAGACTTTCTCCAGCTTCCCTCCAAAGCAAAAGCACCACAGATCTTGCTAGCCTGCAACAGAGCCAATCTTGACATCTTGCTTGGGTTGCGTTTGCCAAGGTTTGTTGGGTCCAATCCGGATACCAACACTACAGTCAACTAGATCCATTGTGGGACATCTCGATTCCAGCGCCTGGTCATCATCGATGCCTCCTGGACCTCGTGGCTGAAAAGACAAACTCACTGTCTTCACCTGAGATCATAGCAACATCGCCTAGTATCTTCCTGGTACCTTCCTGGTCACTGGCTAGTGACCCAGACTCTGTCCCCTCTGCTTTCAGGCTCTTCAGATCTTCGATACACCCTTGGATCCACCCGGACCCTTTTCCTCTGGTCGCCTGCAGCACTCCTTGGCAGATCTCCATAGAAAACGACGACGAAACCCGTCACCAAAAGGCAACTATGCACCCGGCTTCCCTGGGTGAGGTAACAGGAGTACTTCGGTGCTCCCGTGGGTCTTGACTCTCGAAGTGTCCTAGTCTAAAGGGGTTTTGACGTAGTCTATCCGGAAGTGCCCTTAAACAGTAACTTTGTAACTTCTTCGTTTCCCATTGTAAGTCAATGGTAACTCGCGACTGTGTTTAGACACTGCACGCGTCTCCCGTGGGCCTCCTACTTCCTAAACTTTGGTTGTTTAGTGTAGCCCCAGCAATACCCTAGGCCCTAGGCCTACTCTCTATTTCAGCAGTGGTTCTTATACCACTTTCTTAGTATACGGTTCGTGAGGCCCCTAGGGCATTACTGTATATTGTACAACTTATCGTATGATAATTGAGTAACTTGTGATGTACTTTTACCTCTGACCTCATAAAGAGTGCAGAGGGGTTGTGTTTAGAATACATACATATATATTTGATATATACCTTGTGTGGTGTCCTTTCATTTGGTATTCAAGGGATTATAATTGGTAAAACAGCTTGCTTCACATGCTCTCTGAAGTCTTAGCCTATGACTGCTGGTCCATGCTACCACTAGGATAGCTTTCTATAAGGTTGACTTTACAACCACCATCAATAAGGATCGATTAGACTGGTGCAAGGTGCCCACTAGAACTAGTGGACATCATATGCCAGGCTAACCTCTCACACATACATTTCAAGTTATTTGAAGGATATCTCTACTGTGGGGAAAGTGAGCTGGTGAGTCACGATGTGTGATGCTTGGCCGTTTACGGTTCTCAACTCTGAGGCATCTTTCTCCTATGCTAAAACTATGTCCTATATTGTATATATAACCCAGCCAATAGTTCTGCTGTGTGAGGCTTGAGCTTGTCAGCCTTTGAAACCTTAGGTGTGCTCCTTCAGTCTGAAAGCTATGGCCTGCATTACTTGTGTATCATTGCAGAAACCTCTGCTGTGTGAGGCCTGCATTGCTTGAGTAACATTGCAGATAGCTTTGCTGTGTGAGGCCTGCATTACTTGAGTAACATTGCTGATACCTCTGCTGTGTGAGGCCTGCATTACTTGTGTAACATTGCAGATACCTCTGCTGTTTGAGGCCTGCATTACTTGTGCAACATGGCAGATAGATTTCCTGTGTGAGGCCTGCATTATTTGTGTAACATTACGGATACCTTTGCTGTGTGAGGCCTGTATTACTTGTGTAACATTGCATATACCTTTGCTGTGTGAGGCCTGCATTACTTGTGTAACATTGCATATACCTTTGCTGTGTGAGGCCTGCATTACTTGTGTAACATTGCAGATAGATTTCCTGTGTGAAGGCTGCATTACTTGTGTAACATAGCAGATAACTGCTGTGCGAGGCCTGCATTAGTTTTGTAACTTTTTTTGATACTTCTGCTGTGTGAGGCCTGCATTACTTGAGTACAGTTGTACATTTCTGATACCTCAGCTGTGTGAGGCCTGCATTACTTGAGTAAAGTTGCACAATTCTGATACCTCGTCTGTGCGAGGCCTGCATTACTTGAGTAAAGTTGCACAATTCTGATACCTCGTCTGTGCGAGGCCTGCATTACTTGAGTAAAGTTGCACAATTCTGATACCTCGTCTGTGCGAGGCCTGCATTACTTGAGTAAAGTTGCACAATTCTGATACCTCGTCTGTGCGAGGCCTGCATTACTTGAGTAAAGTTGCACAATTCTGATACCTCGTCTGTGCGAGGCCTGCATTACTTGAGTAAAGTTGCACAATTCTGATACCTCGTCTGTGCGAGGCCTGCATTACTTGAGTAAAGTTGCACAATTCTGATACCTCGTCTGTGCGAGGCCTGCATTACTTGAGTAAAGTTGCACATTTCAGATACCTCAGCTGTGTGAGGCCTGCATTACTTGAGTAAAGTTGCACAATTCTGATACCTCTGCTGTGTGAGGCCTGCATTACTTGAGTAAAGTTGCACAATTCTGATAGCTCGGCTGTGTGAGGCCTGCATTACTTGAGTAAAGTTGCACAATTCTGATACCTCGTCTGTGCGAGGCCTGCATTACTTGAGTAAAGTTGCACAATTCTGATAGCTCGGCTGTGTGAGGCCTGCATTACTTAAGTAAAATTGTACATTTCTGATACCTCAGCTGTGTGAGGCCTGCATTACTTGAGTAAAGTTGCACAATTCTGATACCTCGTCTGTGCGAGGCCTGCATTACTTAAGTAAAATTGTACATTTCTGATACCTCGTCTGTGCGAGGCCTGCATTACTTGAGTAAAGTTGCACAATTCTGATACCTCGGCTGTCCGAGGCCTGCATTACTTGAGTAAAGTTGCACAATTCTGATAGCTCGGCTCTGTGAGGCCTGCATTAATTGTGCAACATTGCTGACACCTGTGCAGTGTAAGGTCTAGATTGCTTGTGTAACACTGCTGATAGCACTAGTATGTGAGACTTGCTTTACATGTGTAGCATTGGTGATACCATGGCTGTGTGAGGCCTGCATTACTTGTGCAACATTACACATTTCTAATACTTCTGCTGTGTGAGGCCTGCATTACTTGAGTAAAATTGCACATTTCTCATACCTTGGCTGTGTGAGGCATGCATTACTTGGGTAAAATAGCACATTTCTGATACCTCAGGTGTGTAAGGCCTCCCATACTATACCTCTGCTTTGTGACGCCAGCATTACTTGTGTAACATTGTACTTTGCTGATACCTCAGCTGTGTGAGGCCTGCATTACTTGAGTAAAGTTGCACAATTCAGATACCTCAGCTGTGTGAGGCCTGCATTACTTGAGTAAAGTTGCAGAATTCTGATACCTCAGCTGTGTGAGGCCTGCATTACTTGAGTAAAGTTGCACAATTCTGATACCTCAACTGTGTGAGGCCTGCATTACTTGAGTAAAATTGTACATTTCTTATACCTCAGCTGAGTGAGGCCTGCATTACTTGAGTAAAGTTGCACAATTCTGATTCCTCAGCTGTGTGAGGCCTGCATTAGTTGAGTAAAGTTGCACAATTCTGATACCAGAGCTGTGTGAGGCCTGCATTACTTGAGTACAATTGTACATTTCTGATACTTCAGCTGTGTGAGGCCTGCATTACTTGAGTAAAGTTGCACAATTCTGATACCTCGGCTGTGCGAGGCCTGCATTACTTGAGTAAAGTTGCACAATTCTGTTACCTCAGCCGTGTGAGGCCTGCATTACTTGAGTAAAGTTGCACAATTCTGATACCTCGGCTGTCCGAGGCCTGCATTACTTGAGTAAAGTTGCACAATTCTGATACCTCAGCTGTGTGAGGCCTGCATTACTTGAGTAAAATTGTACATTTCTGATACCTCAGCTGAGTGAGGCCTGCATTACTTGAGTAAAGTTGCACAATTCTGTCACCTCAGCTGTGTGAGGCCTGCATTAGTTGAGTAAAGTTGCACAATTGTGATACCTCAGCTGTGTGAGGCCTGCATTACTTGAGTAAAGTTGCACAATTCTGATACCTCGGCTGTCCGAGGCCTGCATTACTTGAGTAAAGTTGCACAATTATGATACCTCAGCTGTGTGAGGCCTGCATTACTTGAGCAAAATTGTACATTTCTGATACCTCAGCTGAGTGAGGCCTGCATTACTTGAGTAAAGTTGCACAATTCTGTCACCTCAGCTGTGTGAGGCCTGCATTAGTTGAGTAAAGTTGCACAATTGTGATACCTCAGCTGTGTGAGGCCTGCATTACTTGAGTAAAGTTGCACAATTCTGATACCTCGGCTGTCCGAGGCCTGCATTACTTGAGTAAAGTTGCACAATTATGATACCTCAGCTGTGTGAGGCCTGCATTACTTGAGCAAAATTGTACGTTTCTTATACCTCAGCTGAGTGAGGCCAGCATTACTTGAGTAAAGTTGCACAATTCTGATAACTGGGCTGTCCGATGCCTGCATTACTTGAGTAAAGTTGCACTAATCTGATACCTCGGCTGTCCGAGGCCTGCATTACTTGAGTAAAGTTGCACAATCCTGATACCTCAGCTGTGTGAGGCCTGCATTACTTGAGCAAAATTGTACATTTCTTATACCTCAGCTGAGGGAGGCCTGCATTACTTGAGTAAAGTTGCACAATTCTGATACCTCAGCTGTGTGAGGCCTGCATTACTTGAGCAAAATTGTACATTTCTTATACCTCAGCTGAGTGAGGCCTGCATTACTTGAGTAAAGTTGCACAATTCTGATACCTCAGCTGTGTGAGGCCTGCATTACTTGAGTAAAGTTGCACAATTCTGATACCTCGGCTGTCCGAGGCCTGCATTACTTGAGTAAAGTTGCACATTTCTGATACCTCAGCTGTGTGAGGCCTGCATTACTTGAGTAAAGTTGCACAATTCTGATACCTCGTCTGTGTGAGGCCTGCATTACTTGAGTAAAGTTGCACAATTCTGATACCTCAGCTGTGTGTGGCCTTCATTACTTGAGTAAAGTTGCACAATTCTGATACCTCGGCTGTCCAAGGCCTGCATTACTTGAGTAAAGTTGCAGATTTCTGATACCTCGGCTGTGTGAGGCCTGCATTACTTGAGTAAAGTTGCACAATTCTGATACCTCAGCTGTGTGAGGCCTGCATTACTTGAGTAAAGTTGCACAATTCTGATACCTAGGCTGTCCGAGGCCTGCATTACTTGAGTAAAGTTGCACATTTCTGATACCTCGGCTGTGTGAGGCCTGCATTACTTGAGTAAAGTTGCACAATTCTGATACCTCGTCTGTGTGAGGCCTGCATTACTTGAGTAAAGTTGCACAATTCTGATACCTCAGCTGTGTGTGGCCTGCATTACTTGAGTAAAGTTGCACAATTCTGATACCTCGGCTGTCCAAGGCCTGCATTACTTGAGTAAAGTTGCACATTTCTGATACCTCGGCTGTGTGAGGACTGCATTACTTGAGTAAAGTTGCACAATTCTGATAGCTCGGCTGTGTGAGGCCTGCATTACTTGAGTAAAATTGTACATTTCTGATACCTCTGCTGTGTGAGGCCTGCATTACTTAAGTAAAATTGTACATTTCTGATACCACGGCTGTGCGAGGCCTGCATTACTTGAGTAAAGTTGCACAATTCTGATACCTCGTCTGTGCGAGGCCTGCATTACTTAAGTAAAATTGTACATTTCTGATACCTCAGCTGTGTGAGGCCTGCATTACTTGAGTAAAGTTGCACAATTCTGATACCTCGGCTGTGCGAGGCCTGCATTACTTGAGTAAAGTTGCACAATTCTGATACCTCAGCTATCCAAGGCCTGCATTACTTAAGTAAAGTTGCACATGTCTTATACCTCAGCTGAGTGAGGCCTGCATTACTTGAGTAAAGTTGCACAATTCTGATACCTCAGCTGTGTGAGGCCTGCATTACTTGAGCATAATTGTACATTTCTTATACCTCAGCTGAGTGAGGCCTGCATTACTTGAGTAAAGTTGCACAATTCTGATACCTCAGCTGTGTGAGGCCTGCATTACTTGAGTAAAGTTGCACAATTCTGATACCTCGGCTGTCCGAGGCCTGCATTACTTGAGTAAAGTTGCACATTTCTGATACCTCAGCTGTGTGAGGCCTGCATTACTTGAGTAAAGTTGCACAATTCTGATACCTCGTCTGTGTGAGGCCTGCATTACTTGAGTAAAGTTGCACAATTCTGATACCTCAGCTGTGTGTGGCCTGCATTACTTGAGTAAAGTTGCACAATTCTGATACCTCGGCTGTCCAAGGCCTGCATTACTTGAGTAAAGTTGCACATTTCTGATACCTCGGCTGTGTGAGGCCTGCATTACTTGAGTAAAGTTGCACAATTCTGATACCTCAGCTGTGTGAGGCCTTTATTACTTGAGTAAAGTTGCACAATTCTGATACCTCGGCTGTCCGAGGCCTGCATTACTTGAGTAAAGTTGCACATTTCTGATACCTCGGCTGTGTGAGGCCTGCATTACTTGAGTAAAGTTGCACAATTCTGATACCTCGTCTGTGTGAGGCCTGCATTACTTGAGTAAAGTTGCACAATTCTGATACCAGAGCTGTGTGAGGCCTGCATTACTTGAGTAAAGTTGCACATTTCTGATACCTCGGCTGTGTGAGGCCTGCATTACTTGAGTAAAGTTGCACAATTCTGATAGCTCGGCTGTGTGAGGCCTGCATTACTTGAGTAAAAGTTGCACAATTCTGATACCTCGGCTGTGTGAGGCCTGCATTACTTAAGTAAAATTGTACATTTCTGATACCACGGCTGTGCGAGGCCTGCATTACTTGAGTAAAGTTTCACAATTCTGATACCTCGTCTGTGCGAGGCCTGCATTACTTAAGTAAAATTGTACATTTCTGATACCTCAGCTGTGTGAGGCCTGCATTACTTGAGTAAAGTTGCACAATTCTGATACCTCGGCTGTGCGAGGCCTGCATTACTTGAGTAAAGTTGCACATTTCTGATACCTCGGCTGTGCGAGGCCTGCATTACTTGAGTAAAGTTGCACAATTCTGATACCTCAGCTGTGTGTGGCCTGCATTACTTGAGTAAAGTTGCACAATTCTGATACCTCGGCTGTCCAAGGCCTGCATTACTTGAGTAAAGTTGCACATTTCTGATACCTCATCTGTGTGAGGCCTGCATTACTTGAGTAAAGTTGCACAATTCTGATACCTCGGCTGTCCGAGGCCTGCATTACTTGAGTAAAGTTGCACATTTCTGATACCTCGGCTGTCCGAGGCCTGCATTACTTGAGTAAAGTTGCACAATTCTGATAGCTCGGCTCTGTGAGGCCTGCATAAATTGTGCAACATTGCTGACACCTGTGCAGTGTAAGGTCTGGATTGCTTGTGTAACACTGCTGATAGCACTAGTATGTGAGACCTGCTTTACATGTGTAGCATTGTGATACCATGGCTGTGTGAGGCCTGCATTACTTGTGCAACATTACACATTTCTAATACTTCTGCTGTGTGAGGCCTGCATTACTTGAGTAAAATTGCACATTTCTCATACCTCGGCTGTGTGAGGCCTGCATTACTTGGGTAAAATAGCACATTTCTGATACCTCTTCTGTGTGTGGCCTGCCATACTTGTGTAAAATTGCACAGTTCTGATACCTCAGGTGTGTAAGGCCTCCCATACTATACCTCTGCTGTGTGACGCCAGCATTACTTGTGTAACATTGTACATTGCTGATACCTCAGCTGTGTGAGGCCTGCATTACTTGAGTAAAGTTGCACAATTCTGATACCTCAACTGTGTGAGGCCTGCATTACTTGAGTAAAACTGTACATTTCTTATACCTCAGCTGAGTGAGGCCTGCATTACATGAGTAAAGTTGCACAATTCTGATTCCTCAGCTGTGTCAGGCCTGCATTAGTTGAGTAAAGTTGCACAATTCTGATACCAGAGCTGTGTGAGGCCTGCATTAGTTGAGTACAATTGTACATTTCTGATACCTCAGCTGTGTGAGGCCTGCATTACTTGAGTAAAGTTGCACAATGCTGATACCTCGGCTGTGTGAGGCCTGAATTACTTGAGTAAAGTTGCACAATTCTGATACCTCAGCTGTGTGAGGCCTGCATTACTTGAGTAAAATTGCACAATTCAGATACCTCATCTGTGTGAGGCCTGCATTACTTGAGTAAAGTTGCACAATTCTGATACCTCGGCTGTGTGAGGCCTGCATTACTTGAGTAAAGTTGCACAATTCTGATACCTCAGCTGTGTGAGGCCTGCATTACTTGAGTAAAGTTACACAATTCTGATACCTCAACTGTGTGAGGCCTGCATTACTTGAGTAAAATTGTACCTTTCTTATACCTCAGCTGAGTGAGGCCTGCATTACATGAGTAAAATTGCACAATTCAGATACCTCATCTGTGTGAGGCCTGCATTACTTGAGTAAAGTTGCACAATTCTGATACCTCGGCTGTGTGAGGCCTGCATTACTTGAGTAAAGTTGCACAATTCTGATACCTCAGCTGTGTGAGGCCTGCATTACTTGAGTAAAGTTACACAATTCTGATACCTCAACTGTGTGAGGCCTGCATTACTTGAGTAAAATTGTACCTTTCTTATACCTCAGCTGAGTGAGGCCTGCATTACATGAGTAAAGTTGCACAATTCTGATACCAGAGCTGTGTGAGGCCTGCATTACTTGATTACAATTGTACATTTCTGATACCTCAACTGTGTGAGGCCTGCATTACTTGAGTAAAGTTGCACAATTCTGATACCTCGGCTGTGTGAGGCCTGCATTACTTGAGTAAAGTTGCACAATTCTGATTCCTCAGCTGTGTGAGGCCTGCATTAGTTGAGTAAAGTTGCACAATTCTGATACCTCGGCTGTGTGAGGCCTGCATTAGTTGAGTAAAGTTGCACAATTCTGATACCAGAGCTGTGTGAGACCTGCATTACTTAAGTGCAATTGTACATTTCTGATACCTCTGCTGTGTGAGGCCTGCATTACTTGAGTAAAGTTGCACATTTCTGATACCTCGGCTGTGTGAGGCCTGCATTACTTGAGTAAAGTTGCACAATTCTGATACCTCAGCTGTGTGAGGCCTGCATTACTTGAGTAAAGTTGCACAATTCTGATACCTCGGCTGTCCGAGGCCTGCATTACTTGAGTAAAGTTGCATAATTCTGATACCTCAGCTGTGGGAGGCCTGCATTACTTGAGTAAAGTTGCACAATTCTGATAGCTCGGCTGTGTGAGGCCTGCATTACTTGAGTAAAATTGTACATTTCTGATACCTCAGCTGAGTGAGGCCTGCATTACTTGAGTAAAGTTGCACAATTCTGTCACCTCAGCTGTGTGAGGCCTGCATTAGTTGAGTAAAGTTGCACAATTGTGATACCTCAGCTGTGTGAGGCCTGCATTACTTGAGTAAAGTTGCACAATTCTGATACCTCGGCTGTCCGAGGCCTGCATTACTTGGGTAAAGTTGCACAATTATGATACCTCAGCTGTGTGAGGCCTGCATTACTTGAGCAAAATTGTACATTTCTTATACCTCAGCTGAGTGAGGCCAGCATTACTTGAGTAAAGTTGCACAATTCTGATACCTCAGCTGTCCGAGGCCTGCATCACTTGAGTAAAGTTGCACAATTCTGATACCTCGGCTGTCCGAGGCCTGCATTACTTGAGTAAAGTTGCACAATCCTGATACCTCAGCTGTGTGAGGCCTGCATTACTTGAGCAAAATTGTACATTTCTTATACCTCAGCTGAGCGAGGCCTGCATTACTTGAGTAAAGTTGCACAATTCTGATACCTTGGCTGTCCGAGGCCTGCATTACTTGAGTAAAGTTGCACATTTCTGATACCTCGGCTGTGTGAGGCCTGCATTACTTGAGTAAAGTTGCACAATTCTGATACCTCGGCTGTGTGAGGCCTGCATTACTTGAGTAAAGTTGCACAATTCTGATACCTCAGCTGTGTGAGGCCTGCATTACTTGAGTAAAGTTACACAATTCTGATACCTCAACTGTGTGAGGCCTGCATTACTTGAGTAAAATTGTACCTTTCTTATACCTCAGCTGAGTGAGGCCTGCATTACATGAGTAAAGTTGCACAATTTTGATTCCTCAGCTGTGTGAGGCCTGCATTAGTTGAGTAAAGTTGCACAATTCTGATACCAGAGCTGTGTGAGGCCTGCATTACTTGAGTAAAATTGTACATTTCTGATACCTCAGCTGTGTGAGGCCTGCATTACTTGAGTAAAGTTGCACAATTCTGATACCTCGGCTGTGTGAGGCCTGCATTAGTTGAGTAAAGTTGCACAATTCTGATTCCTCAGCTGTGTGTGGCCTGCATTAGTTGAGTAAAGTTGCACAATTCTGATACCAGAGCTGTGTGAGACCTGCATTACTTAAGTGCAATTGTACATTTCTGATACCTCTGCTGTGTGAGGCCTGCATTACTTGAGTAAAGTTGCACATTTCTGATACCTCGGCTGTGTGAGGCCTGCATTACTTGAGTAAAGTTGCACAATTCTGATACCTCAGCTGTGTGAGGCCTGCCTTACTTGAGTAAAGTTGCACAATTCTGATACCTCGGCTGTCCGAGGCCTGCATTACTTGAGTAAAGTTGCATAATTCTGATAGCTCGGCTGTGTGAGGCCTGCATTACTTGAGCAAAATTGTACATTTCTTATACCTCAGCTGAGCGAGGCCTGCATTACTTGAGTAAAGTTGCACAATTCTGATACCTCAGCTGTGTGAGGCCTGCATTACTTGAGTAAAGTTGCACAATTCTGATACCTTGGCTGTCCGAGGCCTGCATTACTTGAGTAAAGTTGCACATTTCTGATACCTCGGCTGTGTGAGGCCTGCATTACTTGAGTAAAGTTGCACAATTCTGATACCTCGGCTGTGTGAGGCCTGCATTACTTGAGTAAAGTTGCACAATTCTGATACCTCTGCTGTCCGAGGCCTGCATTACTTGAGTAAAGTTGCACATTTCTGATACCTCAGCTGTGTGAGGCCTGCATTACTTGAGTAAAGTTGCACAATTCTGATAGCTCGGCTGTGTGAGGCCTGCATTACTTGAGTAAAGTTGCACAATTCTGATACCTCAGCTGTGTGAGGCCTGCATTACTTGAGTATTGTTGCACAATTCTGATACCTCAGCTGTGTGAGGCCTGCATTACTTGAGTAAAGTTGCACAATTCTGATAACGCGGCTGTCCGAGGCCTGCATTACTTGAGTAAAGTTGCACAATTCTGATACCTCGGCTGTGTGAGGCCTGCATTACTTGTGTAACATTGTACATTGCTGATACCTCAGCTGTGTGAGGCCTGCATTCCTTGAGTAAAGTTGCACAATTCAGATACCTCAGCTGTGTGAGGCCTGCATTACTTGAGTAAAGTTGCACAATTCTGATACCTCAGCTGTGTGAGGCCTGCATTACTTGAGTAAAGTTGCACAATTCTGATACCTCAGCTGTGTTAGGCCTGCATTACTTGAGTAAAATTGTTCATTTCTTATACCTCAGCTGAGTGAGGCCTGCATTACATGAGTAAAGTTGCACAATTCTGATTCCTCAGCTGTGTGAGGCCTGCATTACTTGAGTAAAGTTGCACAATTCAGATACCTCAGCTGTGTGAGGCCTGCATTACTTGAGTAAAATTGCACAATTCTGATACCTCAGCTGTGTGAGGCCTGCATTACTTGAGTAAAGTTGCACAATTCTGATACCTCAGCTGTGTGAGGCCTGCATTACTTGAGTAAAGTTGCACAATTCAGATACCTCAGCTGTGTGAGGCCTGCATTACTTGAGTAAAGTTGCACAATTCTGATACCTCAACTGTGTGAGGCCTGCATTAGTTGAGTAAAGTTGCACAATCCTGATACCAGAGCTGTGTGAGGCCTGCATTACTTGAGTAAAGTTGCACATTTCTTATACCTCAGCTGAGTGAGGCCTGCATTACATGAGTAAAGTTGCACAATTCTGATTCCTCAGCTGTGTGAGGCCTGCATTAGTTGAGTAAAGTTGCACAATCCTGATACCAGAGCTGTGTGAGGCCTGCATTACTTGAGTACAATTGTACATTTCTGATACCTCGGCTGTGTGAGGCCTGCATTACTTGAGTGAAGTTGCACAATTCTGATACCTCAGCTGTGTGAGGCCTGCATTACTTGAGTAAAGTTGCACAATTCAGATACCTCAGCTGTGTGAGGCCTGCATTACTTGAGTAAAGTGGCACAATTCTGATACCTGGGCTGTGTGAGGCCTGCATTATTTGTGCAACATTGCTGACACCTGTGCAGTGTAAGGTCTGGATTGCTTGTGTAACACTGCTGATAGCACTAGTATGTGAGACCTGCTTTACATGTGTAGCATTGTGATACCATGGCTGTGTGAGGCCTGCATTACTTGTGCAACATTACACATTTCTAATACTTCTGCTGTGTGAGGCCTGCATTACTTGAGTAAAGTTGCACATTTCTTATACCTCAGCTGTGTGAGGCCTGCATTACTTGAGTAAAATTGCACAATTCAGATACCTCATCTGTGTGAGGCCTGCATTACTTGAGTAAAGTTGCACAATTCTGATACCTCGGCTGTGTGAGGCCTGCATTACTTGAGTAAAGTTGCACAATTCTGATACCTCAGCTGTGTGGGGCCTGCATTACTTGAGTAAAGTTACACAATTCTGATACCTCAACTGTGTGAGGCCTGCATTACATGAGTAAAGTTGCACAATTTTGATTCCTCATCTGTTTGAGGCCTGCATTAGTTGAGTAAAGTTGCACAATTCTGATACCAGAGCTGTGTGAGGCCTGCATTACTTGATTACAATTGTACATTTCTTATACCTCAGCTGAGTGAGGCCTGCATTACTTGAGTAAAGTTGCACAATTCTGATTCCTCAGCTGTGTGTGGCCTGCATTAGTTGAGTAAAGTTGCACAATTCTGATACCAGAGCTGTGTGAGACCTGCATTACTTGAGTGTAATTGTACATTCTAGATACCTCTGCTGTGTGAGGCCTGCATTACTTGAGTAAAGTTGCACATTTCTGATACCTCGGCTGTGTGAGGCCTGCATTACTTGAGTAAAGTTGCACAATTCTGATACCTCAGCTGTGTGAGGCCTGCATTACTTGAGTAAAGTTGCACAATTCTGATACCTCGGCTGTCCGAGGCCTGCATTACTTGAGTAAAGTTGCATAATTCTGATACCTCAGCTGTGGGAGGCCTGCATTACTTGAGTAAAGTTGCACAATTCTGATAGCTCGGCTGTGTGAGGCCTGCATTACTTGAGTAAAATTGTACATTTCTGATACCTCAGCTGAGTGAGGCCTGCATTACTTGAGTAAAGTTGCACAATTCTGTCACCTCAGCTGTGTGAGGCCTGCATTAGTTGAGTAAAGTTGCACAATTGTGATACCTCAGCTGTGTGAGGCCTGCATTACTTGAGTAAAGTTGCACAATTCTGATACCTCGGCTGTCCGAGGCCTGCATTACTTGGGTAAAGTTGCACAATTATGATACCTCAGCTGTGTGAGGCCTGCATTACTTGAGCAAAATTGTACATTTCTTATACCTCAGCTGAGTGAGGCCAGCATTACTTGAGTAAAGTTGCACAATTCTGATACCTCAGCTGTCCGAGGCCTGCATTACTTGAGTAAAGTTGCACAATTCTGATACCTCGGCTGTCCGAGGCCTGCATTACTTGAGTAAAGTTGCACAATCCTGATACCTCAGCTGTGTGAGGCCTGCATTACTTGAGCAAAATTGTACATTTCTTATACCTCAGCTGAGCGAGGCCTGCATTACTTGAGTAAAGTTGCACAATTCTGATACCTCAGCTGTGTGAGGCCTGCATTACTTGAGTAAAGTTGCACAATTCTGATACCTTGGCTGTCCGAGGCCTGCATTACTTGCGTAAAGTTGCACATTTCTGATACCTCGGCTGTGTGAGGCCTGCATTACTTGAGTAAAGTTGCACAATTCTGATACCTCGGCTGTGTGAGGCCTGCATTACTTGAGTAAAGTTGCACAATTCTGATACCTCTGCTGTCCGAGGCCTGCATTACTTGAGTAAAGTTGCACATTTCTGATACCTCAGCTGTGTGAGGCCTGCATTACTTGAGTAAAGTTGCACAATTCTGATAGCTCGGCTGTGTGAGGCCTGCATTACTTGAGTAAAGTTGCACAATTCTGATACCTCAGCTGTGTGAGGCCTGCATTACTTGAGTATTGTTGCACAATTCTGATACCTCAGCTGTGTGAGGCCTGCATTACTTGAGTAAAGTTGCACAATTCTGATACCTCAGCTGTGTGAGGCCTGCATTACTTGAGTAAAGTTGCACAATTCTGATACCTCAGCTGTGTGAGGCCTGCATTACTTGAGTATTGTTGCACAATTCTGATACCTCAGCTGTGTGAGGCCTGCATTACTTGAGTAAAGTTGCACAATTCTGATAACGCGGCTGTCCGAGGCCTGCATTACTTGAGTAAAGTTGCACAATTCTGATACCTCGGCTGTGTGAGGCCTGCATTACTTGTGTAACATTGTACATTGCTGATACCTCAGCTGTGTGAGGCCTGCATTCCTTGAGTAAAGTTGCACAATTCAGATACCTCAGCTGTGTGAGGCCTGCATTACTTGAGTAAAGTTGCACAATTCTGATACCTCAGCTGTGTGAGGCCTGCATTACTTGAGTAAAATTGTTCATTTCTTATACCTCAGCTGAGTGAGGCCTGCATTACTTGAGTAAAGTTGCACAATTCTGATACCTCAGCTGTGTGAGGCCTGCATTACATGAGTAAAGTTGCACAATTCTGATTCCTCAGCTGTGTGAGGCCTGCATTACTTGAGTAAAGTTGCACAATTCTGATACCAGAGCTGTGTGAGACCTGCATTACTTGAGTGTAATTGTACATTCTAGATACCTCTGCTGTGTGAGGCCTGCATTACTGGAGTAAAGTTGCACATTTCTGATACCTCGGCTGTGTGAGGCCTGCATTCCTTGAGTAAAGTTGCACAATTCAGATACCTCAGCTGTGTGAGGCCTGCATTACTTGAGTAAAGTTGCACATTTCTGATACCTCGGCTGTGTGAGGCCTGCATTACTTGAGTGAAGTTGCACAATTCTGATACCTCAGCTGTCCGAGGCCTGCATTACTTGAGTAAAGTTGCACATTTCTGATACCTCGGCTGTCCGAGGCCTGCATTACTTGAGTAAAGTTGCACAATTCTGATACCTGGGCTGTGTGAGGCCTGCATTATTTGTGCAACATTGCTGACACCTGTGCAGTGTAAGGTCTGGATTGCTTGTGTAACACTGCTGATAGCACTAGTATGTGAGACTTGCTTTACATGTGTAGCATTGGTGATACCATGGCTGTGTGAGGCCTGCATTACTTGTGCAACATTACACATTTCTAATACTTCTGCTGTGTGAGGCCTGCATTACTTGAGTAAAATTGCACATTTCTCATACCTCTGCTGTGTGAGGCCTGCATTACTTGAGTAAAATAGCACATTTCTGATACCTCTTCTGTGTGAGGCGTGCCATACTTGTGTACAATTAAACAGTTCTGATACCTCAGGTGTGTAAGGCCTCTCATACGATACCTCTGCTGTGTGACGCCAGCATTACTTGTGTAACATTGTACATTGCTGATACCTCAGCTGTGTGAGGCCTGCATTCCTTGAGTAAAGTTGCACAATTCAGATACCTCAGCTGTGTGAGGCCTGCATTACTTGAGTAAAGTTGCACAATTCTGATACCTCAGCTGTGTGAGGCCTGCATTACTTGAGTAAAGTTGCACAATTCTGATAGCTCAGCTGTGTGAGGCCTGCATTACTTGAGTAAAATTGTACATTTCTTATACCTCAGCTGAGTGAGGCCTGCATTACATGAGTAAAGTTGCACAATTCTGATTCCTCAGCTGTGTGAGGCCTGCATTACTTGAATAAAGTTGCACAATTCAGATACCTCAGCTGTATGAGGCCTGCATTACTTGAGTAAAGTTGCACAATTCTGATACCTCAGCTGTGTGAGGCCTGCATTACTTGAGTAAAGTTGCACAATTCTGATACCTCAGCTGTGTGAGGCCTGCATTACTTGAGTAAAGTTGCACAATTCTGATACCTCAACTGTGTGAGGCCTGCATTACTTGAGTAAAATTGTACATTTCTTATACCTCAGCTGAGTGAGGCCTGCATTACATGAGTAAAGTTGCACAATTCTGATACCAGAGCTGTGTGAGGCCTGCATTACATGAGTAAAGTTGCACAATTCTGATTCCTCAGCTGTGTGAGGCCTGCATTACTTGAATAAAGTTGCACAATTCAGATACCTCAGCTGTATGAGGCCTGCATTACGTGAGTAAAGTTGCACAATTCTGATACCTCAGCTGTGTGAGGCCTGCATTACTTGAGTAAAGTTGCACAATTCTGATACCTCAGCTGTGTGAGGCCTGCATTACTTGAATAAAGTTGCACAATTCAGATACCTCAGCTGTATGAGGCCTGCATTACGTGAGTAAAGTTGCACAATTCTGATACCTCAGCTGTGTGAGGCCTGCATTACTTGAGTAAAGTTGCACAATTCTGATTCCTCAGCTGTGTGAGGCCTGCATTACTTGAATAAAGTTGCACAATTCAGATACCTCAGCTGTATGAGGCCTGCATTACGTGAGTAAAGTTGCACAATTCTGATACCTCAGCTGTGTGAGGCCTGCATTACTTGAGTAAAGTTGCACAATTCTGATACCTCAGCTGTGTGAGGCCTGCATTACTTGAATAAAGTTGCACAATTCTGATACCTCAGCTGTGTGAGGCCTGCATTACTTGAATAAAGTTGCACAATTCAGATACCTCAGCTGTATGAGGCCTGCATTACGTGAGTAAAGTTGCACAATTCTGATACCTCAGCTGTGTGAGGCCTGCATTACTTGAGTAAAGTTGCACAATTCTGATACCTCAGCTGTGTGAGGCCTGCATTACTTGAGTAAAGTTGCACAATTCTGATACCTCAACTGTGTGAGGCCTGCATTACTTGAGTAAAATTGTACATTTCTTATACCTCAGCTGAGTGAGGCCTGCATTACATGAGTAAAGTTGCACAATTCTGATTCCTCAGCTGTGTGAGGCCTGCATTAGTTGAGTAAAGTTGCACAATTCTGATATCAGAGCTGTGTGAGGCCTGCATTACTTGAGTAAAGTTGCACAATTCAGATACCTCAGCTGTATGAGGCCTGCATTACTTGAGTAAAGTTGCACAATTCTGATACCTCAGCTGTGTGAGGCCTGCATTACTTGAGTAAAGTTGCACAATTCTGATACCTCAGCTGTGTGAGGCCTGCATTACTTGAGTAAAGTTGCACAATTCTGATACCTCAGCTGTGTGAGGCCTGCATTACTTGAGTAAAGTTGCACAAATCTGATACCTCGGCTGTGTGAGGCCTGCATTACTTGAGTAAAGTTGCACAATTCTGTTACCTCAGCTGTGTGAGGCCTGCATTACTTGAGTAAAGTTGCACAATTCTGATACCTCAGCTGTGTGAGGCCTGCATTACTTGAGTAAAGTTGCACAAATCTGATACCTCGGCTGTGTGAGGCCTGCATTACTTGAGTAAAGTTGCACAATTCTGTTACCTCAGCTGTGTGAGGCCTGCATTACTTGAGTAAAGTTGCACAATTCTGATACCTCAGCTGTGTGAGGCCTGCATTACTTGAGTAAAGTTGCACAATTCTGATACCTCAACTGTGTGAGGCCTGCATTACTTGAGTAAAGTTGCACAATTCTGATACCTCGGCTGTGTGAGGCCTGCATTACTTGAGTAAAGTTGCACAATTCTGATACCTTGGCTGTGAGAGGCCTGCATTACTTGAGTAAAGTTGCACAATTCTGATACCTCAACTGTGTGAGGCCTGCATTACTTGAGTAAAATTGTACATTTCTTATACCTCAGCTGAGTGAGGCCTGCATTACATGAGTAAAGTTGCACAATTCTGATTCCTCAGCTGTGTGAGGCCTGCATTAGTTGAGTAAAGTTGCACAATTCTCATACCAGAGCTGTGTGAGGCCTGCATTACTTGAGTAAAGTTGCACATTTCTGATACCTCTGCTGTGTGAGGCCTGCATTACTTGAGCAAAGTTGCACAATTCTGATTCCTCAGCTGTGTGAGGCCTGCATTAGTTGAGTAAAGTTGCACATTTCTGATGCCTCTGCTGTGTGAGGCCTGCATTACTTGAGTAAAGTTGCACATTTCTGATACCTCGGCTGTGTGAGGCCTGCATTACTTGAGTAACATTGTACATTGCTGATACCTCAGCTGTGTGAGGCCTGCATTCCTTAAGTAAAGTTGCACAATTCAGATACCTCAGCTGTGTGAGGCCTGCATTACTTGAGTAAAGTTGCACAATTCTGATACCTCAGCTGTGTGAGGCCTGCATTACTTGAGTAAAGTTGCACAATTCTGAGACCTCAGCTGTGTGAGGCCTGCATTACTTGAGTAAAGTTGCACAATTCTGAGACCTCAGCTGTGTGAGGCCTGCATTACTTGAGTAAAGTTGCACATTTCTGATACCTCTGCTGTGTGAGGCCTGCATTACTTGAGTAAAGTTGCACAATTCTGATTCCTCAGCTGTGTGAGGCCTGCATTAGTTGAGTAAAGTTGCACATTTCTGATGCCTCTGCTGTGTGAGGCCTGCATTACTTGAGTAAAGTTGCACATTTCTGATACCTCGGCTGTGTGAGGCCTGCATTACTTGAGTAAAGTTGCACATTTCTGATACCTCGGCTGTGTGAGGCCTGCATTACTTGAGTAACATTGTACATTGCTGATACCTCAGCTGTGTGAGGCCTGCATTCCTTAAGTAAAGTTGCACAATTCAGATACCTCAGCTGTGTGAGGCCTGCATTACTTGAGTAAAGTTGCACAATTCTGATACCTCAGCTGTGTGAGGCCTGCATTACTTGAGTAAAGTTGCACAATTCTGAGACCTCAGCTGTGTGAGGCCTGCATTACTTGAGTAAAGTTGCACAATTCTGATACCTCAGCTGTGTGAGGCCTGCATTCCTTAAGTAAAGTTGCACAATTCAGATACCTCAGCTGTGTGAGGCCTGCATTACTTGAGTAAAGTTGCACAATTCTGATACCTCAGCTGAGTGAGGCCTGCATTACATGAGTAAAGTTGCACAATTCTGATTCCTCAGCTGTGTGAGGCCTGCATTACTTGAATAAAGTTGCACAATTCAGATACCTCAGCTGTATGAGGCCTGCATTACTTGAGTAAAGTTGCACAATTCTGATACCTCAGCTGTGTGAGGCCTGCATTACTTGAGTAAAGTTGCACAATTCTGATACCTCAGCTGTGTGAGGCCTGCATTACTTGAGTAAAGTTGCACAATTCTGATACCTCAACTGTGTGAGGCCTGCATTACTTGAGTAAAATTGTACATTTCTTATACCTCAGCTGAGTGAGGCCTGCATTACATGAGTAAAGTTGCACAATTCTGATTCCTCAGCTGTGTGAGGCCTGCATTAGTTGAGTAAAGTTGCACAATTCTGATATCAGAGCTGTGTGAGGCCTGCATTACTTGAGTACAATTGTACATTTCTGATACTTCAGCTGTGTGAGGCCTGCATTACTTGAGTAAAGTTGCACAATTCTGATACCTCGGCTGTGTGAGGCCTGCATTAGTTGAGTAAAGTTGCACAATTCTGATTCCTCAGCTGTGTGTGGCCTGCATTAGTTGAGTAAAGTTGCACAATTCTGATACCTCAGCTGTGTGAGGCCTGCATTACTTGAGTAAAGTTGCACAATTCTGATACCTCAACTGTGTGAGGCCTGCATTACTTGATTACAATTGTACATTTCTGATACCTCAGCTGTGTGAGGCCTGCATTACTTGAGTAAAGTTGCACAATTCTGATACCTCGGCTGTGTGAGGCCTGCATTACTTGAGTAACATTGTACATTTCTTATACCTCAGCTGAGTGAGGCCTGCATTACATGAGTAAAGTTGCACAATTCTGATTCCTCAGCTGTGTGAGGCCTGCATTAGTTGAGTAAAGTTGCACAATTCTGATACCTCTGCTGTGTGAGGCCTGCATTACTTGAGTAAAGTTGCACAATTCTGATTCCTCAGCTGTGTGAGGGCCTGCTATGACTTGTGTAACATTGCATAATGCAGATACCTCTGCTGTGTGACACCTGCAGTACGTGGGTATCAATTATTAACTGACACATTGCATATCCTAACAATGGGCAAGATGTGCAGCTAACCAAATTAGAATCTTTGATATAGCTGATTTTCTCCTGGTTAATGGCTATGTTGATGGCTCACGTTTTAATTTGTGCATCAAGTGCCACTGAAATTTGTATGGAAATAGGAAAGGCTCTTTAAGCACCCAAACTGTACACAATTCAGGCTGTTTGACAACAGACCTTGTAGCTAACAGCCACATGCATCAATGTTGCCGTTTGCGAATCCTTAATTGCGAAAATTAAGGAATCGCAATTAAGAATTCGCAAACGGCAATGCATGAATAATTCGCATTTTTTTAGCGATTTCTTATTTTTCCTTAATTGCGGTTCACAATTTGCGAATCGCAATTAAGGAAAACCCTTACCATTGATTCCTATGGACCAAGAGGCCCATAGGAATCAATGGGAAGGCATTTAGGGGCACATGCATCAAAGGAAATTGCATTTGCAAATGGTGCGAATCGCACAATTCGGCCGTTTGCGAATGCAATTCCCATTTTTGGGATGCATTAACATTTTTGTAATTTTTGCAATTTAAGAAATCGCAAAATTGCGATTTCTTAAATTGTGATTGCATTTAAGGAATCTCAAATTGAGAATCCTTAAATGCAATGCATCAAACTCTAAAAATTTGCGAATTCGCAAATAAGGGGAGCAAATTACCATGAAGTTGACCTTCATGGTAATTTGCGAAAACTTTGAAAAATGCACTAAAGTGCATTTTTCAAAGTTCCATTGTACAGACTCACATGCCCTTGAGGCGTGTGAGTGTGCAAAATGTACTTCTAAGCAGATTTCAGGGGTGCAACAGGGTGTCCTTTGGACACCCCTGCACCCTTGAAATTGCATTCTTAATTTGCGAATTTCCAATGGTGAATTGCAAATTAAGAATGTCTTTCCATTCATTCCTATGGGCCTCTAGGCCCATAGGAATGGATGTGGAGGTATTCCTTAATTGCGATTCTCAATTAGAGAATCGCAATTAAGGAATTTTAAGAAATAGCTATTTTTATAGCGATTTCTTGATGCATTGCAGTTTGCAATTCCTTAATTGCGATTCCTTATTTTTCGCAATTAAAGAATCGCAAAATGCAATATTGATGCATGTGCCCCTTACAATTTGGGATTTTCAATTTGCGAATCGCAAATTGAAAATGCAATTTCAAGGGTGCAGGGGGGGTCCAAAGAACCCCTCCCTGCACCCCTGAAATTAAACTTAAGTGCAATTTACACACACACATGTCCCAAGGACATGTGTGTTTGTAAAATGCAACTTTCACAAATGCATTTTTGTGCATGTTTGAAGGATTTCGGTAAATTAGCACGAGGTTCAACCTCATGCTAATTTACCACTTCCAAATTGCCAATTCGCAATTTAAAAATGATTATGCATTGTATTTAAGAAATCTGAAATTGCGATTTCTTAAATGCAATCGCAATTTTAGAAATCGCAACATGATTGCGCTTCCTAAAATTGCGAAATACATGATGCATTCCAATTTTGATAATTGCATTCGCAAACGGCCGAAAATTGCGATTCGCACCGTTTACGAATGCAATTATCGTTGATGCATGTGCCTGTAAATGTTCCACATGAACACATGATTCATATATCTTCAGGCGCTGTGGCCTGTACAACCACCTTTCAAGAGGAGGATTTGTCAACGACTTTCTTTTAGGTAATTGTTTAATTGTAGTTAATAATTTTCTGTACCTATGGATTTCCACTGCTTTCCACTGCACCATTATTTTTGTGTTAGGTGACACTGCATATTCTCTATGTACTTCAATCAGGGCCTCATACCTTAATGTTACAACATATAGTCGAGGAAGATGCAATTTTGCTCTAGGGCAACCAGGGCCGTAACAGAGCACACGTTTGGACTTCTTAAGCCTAGGGTTTGCTGCCTACATAAAGCTGGTGGGGCATATTACCAACAACTAGCGATATTTATCGCTACATGGGCTTAGCGAGTTTTTTTTTTATCGCCGAGCATCGCCAGATATTATTGCAGAGATAACGTGCTATTAGCAACGTTTATCTCTAAAGCGATAAAATATCCGGTGATAGCGGCGAAATGCATGAATATCGCTGAGAATACAGCGATATTCACGCATTAACGCCAATAGGGTCTTAGCCATAATATCCACCTTCCATTGGATATAATGGCTAAGAAATGGTCTGAGCAGGCGTTAGCTTTTGGAGATATTTGCGCTAAGCGCGAATATTTCCATCGCTTCGCATGCATTGATAATAGGCGATAGCGATGTTAGCGACTGTTTTTATTCGCTAACAGGTTGGGTATGCCCACTTTGCATGTCATTAGCGCTAAATATCGCTGACATGCAAAGTGGGCCCCAAACCGCTCGCTATCACCTAAATGCTGTCGCTAACTGATGTTAGAGACAGCTTGCTAATAGGGCGATGAAATTATCACCGTTTAGCGGCTGCAAACGATAACTTTATTTCACCCACCTTGATAATATGCCCCGTGGTGCTCTGTAAAAAAAGTTACCCCGTGTCAAGAGACCTCCTGGTGAACGTGCACTCTACAAATCCTCAATAACATAACAACATAACCCATCCTCAACATAGTCCATTGCATTCCTCATTGATTGCTTCCTCAACAATGTAGCAGGATTACGCATCGCAGCCTCGGAACCGACACATTGCCCCGACTGCGCAACTCATTGTCAACGAGGACTTCGCATCTTAAGCCCTTGTCGATGGGATCCTGGATGATATCACATCGCAACCTTGCTTCGACTTGGTGTCAAGGAGTTGCTTTGGCTGCGCTACACATCTGGCCATACTGGGTCCCTGTAGTGGTCCGCATTCCATCATATTCGGCCTGAACTTGTGACGTTGTTCTGGTTTTGGGCTTTTTGGCGATATTTTCACTAAAATCTTGCAAAATGCATACATTTCCAGTTGTACTGATTAGATTTTGTTGTTTTGGCGTTGTTTAATTTAAAATGAGTGACTCTGTTTTTTTATCTGGCACGAGATCCCTTTTGTTGTGTGTTGTCAACATTTTATTACTGTTTGAAGAGTTGCACAAATACTTTACCCATTGCCTCCAGTTTAAGCCTGACTGCTCTGTGCCTAGCTACCAGAGGGTGGAGCACAGGTTAGTTTGGAGTTTGCTTGTGACTTTACCCTGAAAAGGATTGTGGTTGCTGCTCTAGCAGATTACTCGTCCCCCCTCAACCAATAACCGAGGGGCATATTATCAAGGGGGTTTATCTCCGCTTTTTTTGGCTTTAAAAGCCAAGAAAGCGGAGATAAAATTATCTCCCTATTACCTAGCTGTCGCTAACACCAGTTAGCGACAGCTAGTAGGAGATAGCGACCATCTTGGGCCCCACTTTGCATGTCAGAGAAATGTATCACTAATGATATGCAAAGTGGGCGTGCCAAGATGTTAGCGACTGGAAACAGTCGCTAACATCGCTATCTCCTATTACCAACTTATGAAGATATTCGCGCTAAGCGCGAATATCTCCAAAAGCTAAAACCTGCCCTGAGCAGTTCTTAGCCATGTTATCCAATGGGAGGTGGATAACATGGCTAAGAGCATTAGCTCGGTAATGCATGAATATCGCTGACTTTTCAGCGATATTCATGCATTGCGGACGATTTTTATCGCATTTGCGATAAACCTTGGTAATACCAAGGTTTATTTGCGATAAAAATCGCCGCAGCTCAGCGGTAAATTTTTGTCTCTAACCAAGCAATTATCGCTATTGCTTGGTAATATGCCCCATTTCTTACACCCTCTTAGTGACTTATCTGCCTGGATGTAGTCCTCTTCATGAGTGAGGTTCTAGACACAGACATGGTCTTGAACTGAGAATGGACCCTTCTTCCTAAGATCCTCCTAACAAGTGAAGTCCTAGCACTCAGTAATGTCCTCCACTTCCTCTCAACATGTAAGATGTGGGAATGAAAGATTTCAACACTTTGGAAATGGTTCTCTTAGAGGTCAGTGTAGATGATATTTGAGCAGCGTTTAAAAGGAGTGCATTTTATGAGCTGTGTGCAGATGTACCTGGCTGGTTGTGATTTTGTCCTGCCTGTTACCACCAGGGCTACTGGTGAAATAAAGTGCAAAACTCACAATAATATTATTTGTGAGCCTTACTTCTTGCCAGTTTCAAGTACAAACTGTAATATCTGTAATGAGGAACCTTCTTGTGTTAGCAGCAGTAATTGTACATTTGCATTTTTTCTTTCTGTTTGTATCTCTTCTTTGTGTGACTTTACATCTTGTACATTTGCAATTTTTTCTGTATGTATCTTTTATGTAACGCATGTAATCCTTAGTCCCTATGTTTTGAAACTGGTTCTTATGAAAAGCGCTTTGACACCTTTGGGTAAAGTTTGCGCTATATAAAATCGCATTAAATACAATAAATTTAAAAAAAATGAAAGCAGCCTTTGCCATCCTCTAGAGAAGATGTTCATAAGCGTTTGGCAGCAACCGGCGGTAACCCTGCAACCACCAGTTGTTTCCACATCCTCGCTCTTGCAGTGCTTTGCAGGCAGAAACATTGGTGGTCAGTGCTACCATGTGCCTCAGTTTTATTACTGAAAATGCCTGATTGTGGAAGAGCAGACAGTTGCTGGATATTTTTTCACAATTCACAGTATTACCAGCGGGTTCTAAATCCTAAATCAAGATCTACTTCTAGGCTGTGGCGGCGCAGAGACACGGCAACTGATGTTGTACTTGACTGCAAGTACTTTGCAATTCGTGATTGAGTTATTGGCTCTTGCATCCAGGCAGCTGTCACCTTAAGTGGGAAACATCCTTTACCCCGCAGTCACAACAAAGACCTGCCTTTACAACGCAGTCTCTACCACGACTAGGACGCCTTCCTTTAACCTGCAAGTTGACTTGCTTTAAGAGGCACATTGTTGGAATGGTGTTGGAATCATTAGTCTAACATCTTCCCTACGGGGAACATCCTTTACGACCCGGATGTTACCCCGCGCTACCATTACGACGCGTCTCTTACAACGCAAGTCATAACCACGACTTGCGCTGGAGGGGGCTCAAGGACAAGGAATAGTTAATTTACTATTCCAACACCTTCCCTACTATCCACGGGGATTGGTGTTTTAATAGTAAATTACACTATTCCTAAGTCCGCACCCTAAAGCGCAAGTCGTGGTAACGACTTGCGTTGTAAAACACGCGTTGTAACGGTACGCATGGTAATCGCCCGCGTCGTACCGTCATACATCCCTTCCCTACTATTGTGTTGACTAGAGTTGGAATAGTAATTTATACTATTCCGAAGTCTAGCAACCCCCTGAGACAAGTTGTTGTAATGACTTGCATGGTAAAGTAATGCATTGAAACGTCGCAGTCGGGGTAGTGACCGTGTTGTAAAGGCATGCAGAGTAAATGCATGCAGGGTTCAGTCACACAATGCCTGTGGCACATAGAAGGCTTTTGACATCTGTAATTTGGGTGTCGTACCCTAGCAACCCACCCTCCCTCTTAGAAAATACCTGCTTCAACCAATGGGTCAACAAGTAACTTTGCATATTGGGGATGTCTCTTCCGCCGTTGTTACCCTTTGAAATGCCTAATGCCAGTGGCCCATGGAGGGCATGAGCTTAAGACTCCTCACACAGACATTAAAGTCCTAGTGAGTATCCCAGCGATGACTAGTCTTTTGCCGGTAAATGATTTTACTAGCTCTACATTTTAACCAATTTGATTGAACTTGCAGTATCAGGAAGGTCTGGAAATAGAGTAGGAAACTCATTAGAGTCTTCTGTTTTTGAGGTTTGGAATATGAGGTGCTGTACAGGGGTTTGGATGCAGTGCAACAGAATGACTTCCTTTTTAATAAAGTCTGTATTGCACCCACTGCTGCTGTGCAGGGGTTTGGAAGTCTGCAACAAAATGGCTACCATTTACTGCCATCTGCATCAAGCCCACCCCTGTTGTGCTGCAGGTTGGCACAGCGCAACAATATGACTTCTTTTTAATGTGGTTTGTATTGGACCACACTGCTGCCGTGCAGTGGCATGCCATGGCGCAACAACATGACTGCTGTGCAGCAGCATGGCATGGTGCAACAACATGATTGCTGTGCAGGAGCATGACATGGTGCAACAACATGACTGCTGTGCAGGAGCATGGCATCGCTAAGCAACATGACTGCTGTGCAGGAGCATGGCATGGCTGAGCAACATGACTGCTGTGAAGGAGCATGGCATGGTGAAACAAAATGACTGCTGTGCAGGAGCATGGCATGGTGCAACAACATGATTGCTGTGCAGGAGCATGGCATCGCTAAGCAACATGACTGCTGTGCAGGAGCATGGCATGGTGAAACAAAATGACTGCTGTGCAGGAGCATGGCATGGTGCAACAACATGATTGCTGTGCAGGAGCATGACATGGTGCAACAACATGACTGCTGTGCAGGAGCATGGCATCGCTAAGCAACATGACTGCTGTGCAGGAGCATGGCATGGCTAAGCAACATGACTGCTGTGCAGGAGCATGGCATGGCTAAGCAACATGACTGCTGTGCAGCAGCATGGCATGGTGCAACAACATGACTGCTGTGCAGGAGCATGGCAGAGTGCAACAACATGACTGCTGTGCAGGAGCATGGCATGGTGCAACAACATTACTGCTGTGCAGCAGCATGGCATGGTGCAACAACATGACTGCTGTGCAGGAGCACGGCATGGTGCAACAACATGACTGCTGTGCAGCAGCATGGCATGGTGCAACAACATGACTGCTGTGCAGCAGCATGGCATGGCTCAACAACATGACTGCTGTGCAGGAGCATGGCATGGTGCAACAACATGACTGCTGTGCAGGAGCATGGCATGGTGCAACAACATGACTGCTGTGCAGGAGCATGACATGGCTAAGCAACATGACTGCTGTGCAGCAGCATGGCATGGTGCAACAACATGACTGCTGTGCAGGAGCATGGCATGGCTAAGCAACATGACTGCTGTGCAGCAGCATGGCATGGTGCAAAAACATGACTGCTGTGCAAGAGCATGGCATGGCTAAGCAACATGACTGCTGTGCAGGAGCATGGCATGGTGCAACAACATGACTGCTGTGTAGGAGCATGGCATGGCTCAACAACATGACTGCTCTGCAGGAGCATGACATGGTGCACCAACATGACTGCTGTGCAGGAGCATGGCATGGTGCAACAACATGACTGCTGTGCAGGAGCATGGCATGGCTAAGCAACATGACTGCTGTGCAGGAGCATGGTATGGTTCAGCAACATGACTGATGTGCAGAAGCATGACATGGTGCACCAACATGACTGGTGTGCAGGTGCATGGCATGGTGCAACAACATGACTGCTGTGCAGGAGCATGGCATGGTGCAACAACATGACTGCTGTGCAGGAGCATGGCATGGCTCAACAGCATGACTGCTGTGCAGGAGCATGGCATGGTGCAACACCATGACTGCTGTGCAGGAGCATGGCATGGTGCACCAACATGACTGCTGTGCAGGAGCATGGCATGGCTCAACAGCATGACTGCTGTGCAGGAGCATGGCATGGCTCAACAGCATGACTGCTGTGCAGGAGCATGGCATTGTGCAACAACATGACTGCTGTGCTGGAGCATGGCATGGTGCAACAACATGACTGCTGTGCAGGAGCATGGCATGGTGCAACAACATGACGGCTGTGCTGGAGCATGGCATCGTACAACAACATGACTGCTGTGCATGAGCATGGCATGGTGCAACAACATGACTGCTGTGCAGGAGCATGGCATGGCTCAACAGCATGACTGCTGTGCAGTAGCATGACATGGTGCAACAACATGACTGCTGTGCAGGAGCATGACATGGTGCAACAACATGACTGCTCTGCAGGAGCATGGCATGGTGCACCAACATGACTACTGTGCAGGAGCATGACATGGTGCACCAACATGACTACTGTGCAGGAGCATGGCATGGTGCAACAACATGACTGCTGTGCAGGAGCATGGCATGGTGCAACAACATGACTGCTGTGCAGGAGTATGGCATGGTGCAACAACATGACTGCTGTGCAGGAGCAAGGCATGGTTAAACAACATGACTGCTATGCAGGAGCATGGCATGTCTAAGCAACATGACTGCTGTGCAGAAGCATGGCATGGTGCAACAACATGACTGCTGTGCTGGAGCATGGCATGGTGCAACAACATGACTGCTGTGCAGGAGCATGGCATGGCTCAACAACAGGACTGCTGCGCAGGAGCATGGCATGGTGTAACAACATGACTGCTGCACAGGAGCATGGCATGGCTCAACAACATGACTGCTGTGCAGGAGCACAGCATTGCGTGACAACATGACTTCCTTTTAATGTGCTTTGTCCTGGTCCCACCTACTGTTATGCAGGAGCACGGCATGGTGTGACATCTACTTCCTTTTAATGTGTTTTGTGCTGGACCCCACTACTGCTGTGCACAAGCTTGGATGATCTTCCAGGGAATGACTCTCCTTCAATGCAGCTGTGTGGCACCCCACTGCTGCTCAGCTCAGACATCTGCACCATTCTTAGGTCTGGGATGAAGACTTTCAATTTATGACTCATGTTTTCGTGACCTTCAAAAACATGTTTTGTTAAGAAAGTAAATGAGCACAACTATCACACACTGTGTGCCAGACATCTTATATATATAGAATTGTTAATTAATGTATACATGTGTTCATTGTGAATGGTTATAAAACTGGCTTTGGAATAACAATTCGATGGCCCCAGGCATGAGGTGAAACATATAATCATGCCGGGAGTTGTCCTAGGAGGAACTCTCATACAGCAGCTCTGAGATGATGTGAGGCTGTTACCAGCAGTGCAGGACTCACCCATGTTTAACGAGGAGAGCATCCAACGTCTTCTCTCAGCCACAGGGTATCCCCAGGTCTCCAGCATCACCATGAGGGCTGCACAACTGCATCCTCCTCCTCCCGGGCCTTCCCTCTGGACCATGTGGGTTTCATTGCTGGGTGGGAGGCAGCAGCTCTTCCTCATTGTTTAATTAGAATTGTACTTCTTAGCCAACAAAACATAAAAGAAGGTCAGTGTTTATAAATAATCTCCACCACACAAGCAGGTTACACCAGGCAAGAAAACAAGGGATAACAGAATATGTGGAGGGGACATAGGCTGCCTCAGTTACTGCTGAGCAGGTAAGCAAGGGCTGGCAGAATGTGTGAAGGAGACACAGGCTGCCTCAGTTACTGCTGAGCAGGTAAGCAAGGGCTGGCAGAATGTGTGAAGGAGACACAGGCTGCCTCAGTTACTGCTGAGCAGGTAAGCAAGGGCTGGCAGAATGTGTGAAGGAGACACAGGCTGCCTCAGTTACTGCTGAGCAGGTAAGCAAGGGCTGTCAGAGTGTGTGAAAGGGAAAAAGTCTACTCTGTTACTGCTGAGCAGGTAAGCAAGGGCTGGCAGAATGTGTGAAGGGGACACCGACTGCCTCAGTTACTGCTGAGCAGGTAAGCAAGGGCTGGCAGAATGTGTGAAGGGGACACCGACTGCCTCAGTTACTGCTGAGCAGGTAAGCAAGGGCTGGCAGAGTGTGTGAAGGGGACACCGACTGCCTCAGTTACTGCTGAGCAGGTAAGCAAGGGCTGGCAGAGTGTGTGAAGGGGACACCGACTGCCTCAGTTACTGCTGAGCAGGTAAGCAAGGGCTGGCAGAGTGTGTGAAAGGGACAAAGTCTACTCTGTTACTGCTGAGCAGGTAAGCAAGGGCTGGCAGAATGTGTGAAGGGGACACCGACTGCCTCAGTTACTGCTGAGCAGGTAAGCAAGGGCTGGCAGAATGTGTGAAGGGCATAAAGTCTGCCTCAGTTACTGCTGAGCAGGTAAGCAAGGGCTGGCAGAATGTGTAGTCTGCCTCAGTTACTGCTGAACAGGGAAGCAAGGGTTGGCGGAATATGTGAAGGGGACACAGGCTGCCTCAGTTACTGCTAAACAGGTGAACAAGGACCAGCAGAATGTGTGAAGGGGACCCAGGCTGCCTCAAACACTTCTGTGAAGGTGAACAAGGGCCAGCAGAATGCGTTGAGGGGCACAAGCTGTCTCAGTTACTGCCTAACAGATAAACAATGGCCAGCAGGGGGGCGTGGCTTGAGCTGCCACAAGATGGCCTCGTCTGGTTGAGGCTCCCCATTTCGAGCACGACCTTTCCTTTCACCAGAGCTGCTTTTGCTGATTCCTCGAGTAATGGACTGACTTTATGTGAAGCGTGGGCGCTGGGGCACAAGTAGCTGTCCTTTTTTCCACATTCGGGGCTATTTTTTACCCTGTTTTCCCCGCGCCTCACTTCCCTCCGGATTTTCGGCAGCGGCTGCCATTTTGCTTGTGGCAGGACGCCGCCTTATTCTACAGCTCCTATGTGTTTTGAGGTACGCTTTCGGAGGCAACGCTGTGGTCATATATGGGGAGCTCTGTGTTTCTTGCAAAGCCTCATGTTTTCAATGCAGTTTCTCCCTTTAATGACTTTTTGAGGAGAAAACTATATAATGGCATAAAATAACACTGGGATTTTTTGATGTTACTAAAGTAAAGTCATTTGCTGGAACAGCTTGAAGTATCTTAAGGCGTCTAACTTTACCCGACGCTTTGTTTTTTTATTAACTGGTTTACCTTTCTTGGGTGAGGTTTGCGACTGAGTTTGGTTGTTACACTTTAACTGTTCTCTCCATCTGTGTGCTGGCAAAATCGGACAACCTGTTCTCAGTGGGCTGTGGTGGGGCTTAGAGGAGCTTTTTCACTGCTTGATGTTTGATGCGCCTCCACGAAGTTCCCTAACTGGGTTTGGAACCTTTGGGCTGACTCTAAAACCTCTTAGCAGTAATTAGATTGCTAGAGACATGTCTGACTGTTCTGCACATCGTTGAAGAGAGATTATAGCATAAATATCTATCTCGTTTGTCCTTTTTGCAGGTTATATAGGTTTTACATCCTATTTTTTCATACTGCTTGTTTCTTGAGACTTCATATATCTATACATTCCTCTATATGGAGCCCTCTGCCTCCCCTGGTCAGAAGAGCACCTCAACAAATGTGTCTTCCCTCCGCAAGGAATCCAATACTGCTGCTTCTTTCAAGCACCAAAAGAAGGAACCTAACTCTCCTACTAAATCGCCATTACCTATAACACTGGATGACCTCATGGAAGAGATAAAGCTTATTAAACCTTTTGTGATTGATACTAATGCTACCCTTCAGAGGTTGGAAGAGAAATGGTTTAACCTAGACTCAAGAGTGTCTGTGGTGGAACAGAGGATCAGCCATACCCAGGATGTTATCCCTCAAGTTGCAGCCATGTCTAAAGAGATTGTTCTCCTCAAGTCACAAACGAAGGATTTAGAAAACCGCAATAGATGCAACAACCTTTGAACTTACGGTATTCCGGAGTGAGAGGGGGGTCTGATATGCTCGCCTTTCTAAAAACACACATCCCTAAACTTGTTGGTCTCAAGGACGGTACTAATCTGAATCTGCAACTTCCCCATCGCATTGGTCCTAAATCCGGAGGTTTAGCTTCTACCTCGTCAGTTTACCACCCCAGAGGGATAATCATTCTGTTTCTGGAGTACACCGAGCTGTTAAAGGGTCTCTCAGCGGCAAAGCTCAGAAAGCAGATGATATGGTCTGGTCAAAGAGTTTTCTGCTCGTTGCAAGGAATTCCTTTCTCTTTGCCCGGCACTTTGATCCACGAATGCTAGATATGGTCTGGTACATCCTTGCTTTTTAAAAGTTATTCATAAAGAACAATCCTATTCTTTTGATCCTCCGGAAGATCGCAGACAATTTATTTCTTGCCATAAAGGAGATGGGATAGACTTTGGAGGGGCCTAAAAATGTTTCCCCCCTGCTCTGCCTTAGTTCTCTTTCTTAACCTCTGAAATTTTTATGTTATGAGGACATTCTCCCTCATTTGCTTTCGTTAGTTATGTTTTGCTGTTGTTATTGCAGAATATCTCAGTTTTTCTGCATTTTCTGGAGGCCATTTCTTACTACCTCTTTGGGTTTTCTCCACAGATGTCTCCCTCCCCATTCAGACTAATTCCCTTGATGTTTCCTTCCTTCTGCCGTCCCATTTCATTCCTAATGTTTTTGAGTGTTAATCCATTCATCAGATATCCTTGTTGATGCTGTTTGTCTGTCTTATATTTATCAATTTATGTTTTTTATGTTGTCAATCTCTCCTTTTGTGTTACCTCTTATTGGCTCCCCATTTTTCATATTCTTTTTGGTTCCCGTTGTTTCCTGTTGTCCTCGCTGGCCTTGCCATCTGTTCTTCTTCTGCGGCTCCCTGCCGCCACATGATAATCATTTTAGTCTGGATATGTATTCCGTTATTCTTGACTGAAGTCATGTCAACCCCTCTTGGTCTATTATTTATTCTCTTTTCTTTTTCTTCTCTCTTTTTCTCTTTCTTTCGTGTTCTCCTTTTTCTGTCATTTCCTTTCTGACTTTTATCCCCTTATTTCCTTTCTTCCCCAGTTGTATCACCTCCTACTCCTCTATTCCTTTTTTTATCCCTAATTTTTATCTCTTTTACATCTTTCTTTTTATCTGTCTCTACTTCAATGTTTTAACCTTGTTGACTTTACTATCTCGCATTTTGAGTTTTTAATTTTATTTCAATTTTATAATACTCATGCTGACGTTTTATGCCCTTCCCTCTTGCTATGACTGCTAAAGTTCGAACTATCTCTTGGGATGTAAAGGGTTTACATAATCCTGTTAAGAAGCAAAGGGTGCTTACGCATCTTTCCAAACTACAATGTAGGATTGCAATGTTACAGGAAACACACCTTAATGACAAGAATGTTTACTCTCTTAAAAAGCAATGGGTAGGTTATGTTGATAATTCCCCAGCTAAAGATAGGAAAAATTGAGTGGCGATACTTTTCCACAAGTTTCTTTCCCTTAGAATAGAAAGCGAGGGAAGGGATACATACTCTCGTTGATGGATCTAGTATTTCTCTCCTCAACATTTATGACCCCACAGGTATTGATTCACAGTTTTGGCAATCCATGTCTCACACTCTTCACTCATGTTCTGACTCTAATCTCATAGTGGGTGGGGATTGTAATCAGGTCATGGATCCCTTTACATATAATAAATCTTCTTCTAGGTATATTCCCAACAAAATGCAAAAAACATTTACTGGCACAATACTTTCGAGGGGCCTGGTTGATGTCTGGAGGATATCTAACCCCGATTGTTTGAAACTTCTTATTGCCGATCATGCCCCCATCTTTATCAATTTAGATCTCCTGTTCTCTATCTTCCAAATCTCGTAGTTGGCGCTTTAATAATTATCTTCTCAAAGATCCTACCTTTATCGAGCGCTTTAAAGATTTCGTGTCAGAATTCTTTCTCTTTAAGACTAGTCCTGATATGCCTTTTTTATACTATTTGGGACGCTTTTAATGCAAGAGCAAAAGGCTTTATCATTGACTATGTAGTTATTAAATAGAAACAATACCGAAATGAGTCTGTCTCATTTTGTCTTCCATTAAGAAATTGGAACATGCATATTTTTCTTTCAATAATGAAGGTACTCTTAAGAATTTGGTCCAGGCAAAACTCTATTTTTACAGAAAATCTACATAGGAAGCTTCCGGAACGTTACTAAAAATTAATTCCAAATTTTATTGAGGTCGCAATAGAGCTGGTAAGCTCCTGGCAAATTATCTGAAGATCAAGTTCCAAAGATCTAGAATAGGTAAAATCACCAATGATAGCGGTGTCAATCGCTTTAAAGATGAAGAGATATTGAACTGTTTTACAGACTTTTATAAAATACTTTTATTTACTCCTGAATCTTCCCCTTCTGACGCTGCCTTGGCTTCTTTTTTTTATTCACTACCCCCTCGTTCTTCCCCCTCCTGACTGTTCTATATTAGATTCTGATATATACCTTTCCGAGTTTAAGTCTTCCTTGTCTAAGTTACCCAAAGATAAGGCTCCTGGCCCGAACGGCTTTACGGCTGAATTTTATTCCTCTTTTCTCAAATCCTTTTGCCTCACCTTTTTTCTCTTTTTCAACATTTTATTTCTCGCAATGAGGCTTGAGGCTCTTTTCTTGAGGCTATGATTTGTTTAATTCCTAAGAAAGATAAGGACCCCTCTTTGTGTGCCAACTATCACCCCATTTCATTGATTAATTTAGATTGTAACATTTTCGCTAAAGTACTGGCCCTCCGCATTAATCAAGTACTTCCAGAGTTGTTTGGTTCAGAGCAGCCTGGATTTGTTAAGGGGCAGATTCTAGCTGATAACTCTGGAACTTTTCTTCATAATATCCATCTAGCATCTAAGAGTTCCTCCCCTGTTGCAGCTATAACCTTGATTAAGCAAGGGCGGATTTTGCGAATTGGCAATCCGCGAAATTGCGTATTTACGGATTCGCAATCCGCAAAATCCACGAACTCTCGCGAATTTTGCGGATTCCTTTTTTTTGTGTTTGCAAGTGTTTCTGCCATTTCGCAAGGGTTTTTTACCAGTTCGCAAACGCGAACTTACTTGTCGGGTAGCAACGGTCGCGAACATGTTGTTTCTACGTCTGGTTCATCACACCACCCTCTGTTTCACCACTGCCACCCTCTGTTTCACCGCTGCCACCCTCTGGCTCACCCATGCCACCCTCTGGCTCACCCATGCCACCCTCTAGTTCATCACTGTAGATTATGGGGGGAAAAGCACACTTGCCCTGCCTCAACTGACTTGAATGAATTAGGGGCTGATTAATGTGTCACTGAATTTGAACTTCCAGGCTGGCACCTGCTTCCTTATCTGTAATTGCTTTCTGTTGCAGTGTAATTTTTTTAAAAGGACCTTTGTTGTATACTTGTAGCTATTCTCTGAGCCTGCTGTGAGGGTCAGAGCAGGGTCATAGAATAGTTGCAAGTAGGCAACTGAACTCTGAAGGGGCCCCTCAGGAAGCACTACAGGGAATGGTTACTAATGATAAGATTAAACTTTTGCACCTGCTGAGTGCTTTCAGTTTTGCAAAAATCCAAATATCCAGCAGCATCCACAAAAAGTAATCCTTCCAGGCACTACAGGGAATGGTTACTAATGATAAGATTGAACTTTTGCACCTGCTGAGTGCTTTCAGTTTTGCAAAAATCCAAATATCCAGCAGCATCCACAAAAAGTAATCCTTCCAGGTCAAGATCCAAATCAAAGTGACCACTGACCAGCACATGAAGAAAGCACTGGGAGGAGCCTGCTGGACAGGAACAGGAAGTTGGAGACTGTGGGGTACTTCCTTCCCCCCCCCCCAAATGGACTCCTTGCAAAAAAAAGTGCAGGCAAATGTCAACCTGAGGAGTTATTCTGATAAAAATCATAATTTTCAAGGTTTATGCTGCCTGCTGGTGGATTTCTTGTGCGAAATTGCAAATTTTGCAATCTCGCAATTGCGAGATTGTCGCTGCCCGCCCCATCTTACTCCCGCGAAATTGTATAGTATTCTAGTTGGCAAGTGCGACCAAGCAAAAAATCCGCTTCGCACAGGATTTACGAATTTTTGGCAAGTTCGCGGATTGCGAATTTGCCGAAAATCCGCAAATTCCGCGAGCGGAACGGATTTTACACCCATGCTTAACCTTGATGCAGAGAAAGCTTTTGACCGTATTCATTGGCTTTTCATGATGCGCGCCCTCAAATGGCATGGTTTTGGCCCCTCTAGCTTGTCTCTTATCAATTTGTTATATTCCTCCCCAACCACTTCTATATTTGTTAATGGATCTCAATCTTCCTATTTTACTTTACAACTAGGTACGTGTCAAGGTTGTCCTCTCTCTCCCTTGCTCTTCATCCTCTCCCTTAAATCTTCTCTTCATTCTCTGCGTCATTCATCAACTTTCCGAGGTTTCAAACACAAGGCAATTAAAATGAAATGTACTGCCTATGGGGATAACATTATGTTATACATTTCTGATCCCTCCACCTCTTTGCCTGCATTTAAGATATCCTTTACTCTTACGCCGCCTTGTCTGGTTACAAGTTAAATTTTTCTAAATCCGAGGTGCTACCCCTAAATAAATATTGTTTCAAAAGTAGGTTCGATGGAACTGACTTTAAATGGATTATCAAGGGTGTCACCTGTCTGGGAATTAAATATTCCTCTTCAATTGTGAGAACAGTTCAGCTTAATTTCGAAGATATTTTCTTAAAAGTTAATATTATGTCAGAAACATGGTCTCCCCTTTTTTTGTCATGGGGGGGAGACTGGACACAATCAACATGATGATGCTCCCTGTTATCAATTTTTATTTGTATATGCTACCAGTAAAACTTCCATTACATTTTTTTAAAACCTTTAATGGTATTTTGAGTAAATTTCTCTGGAACGGTCGAAAAGCCCGCATCTCTTTATCTTTCTCGTCCGCTCCTAAGGATCAGGGAGAAGTCCATTTCCATAATTTTGGAAAATATTCCTACTCCTTTTTAATTTGTCATGGGTTACCTTATTTGTTCTCTTCTGAAGATATTCCCTCATCTGTTTGGCATAACGTGGAGGAATCCCTGATTCATCCTTTTGCTTTTCCTCGTTAGCTAATTTTACCTACCCTCCTCGTTCTTTTAAGTATCTGACCATTTCACAATTTATTTCAACTTTTTTGTCCGGTCAAGCACAAATTCCATACTCCTCTACAAATATTTTTAGACTCTCCTCTTTGACACAATAAATCCATTAAACTGTCTAATCATACTATTTGCTGGACAACTTGGGCGGCTAAGGGGACTTTCCTGGTCAAACATCGAATACATGGTTTGTTTTTTCTTTCCCTTCAGGAAGTTCAATCTAAGATCAGCCTACCTGTCTCTTTACTTCTTAGGTATTACTCTTTAAGATTGCTTTTAAAAAATCAATATTCTCTCTGGATGTATGACATTGCAACGCATGCTTTTACCACGCATGCTTTTACATCGCAACTTTTACAACGCATGCCTTCACAACGCATAGCGCTTTGGGGTGCTGGATAGTGAATAGTTTAATTTACTATTCCAACTACAGTCCCCGTGGATAGTAGGGAAGGTGTTGGATAGTAAATTAAATCTATTCGCTATCCTAGAGTGCCCCCCAGTGCAATGCGTTGTAATGGTTTGCATTGTAAAAGTTGCGATGTAAAAGCATTGCGTGGTAAAAGTTGCGTTGTAAAGGATGTTTCCCTTCTCTCCTCTCCGGATCTCCCCCCTCCACTTTGGATCCCATTCTAGAACCTTTGTCCACCTCTCTTTCCCTTCGGGCCTCTCATATATACAAATATCTTCATTTCTCCTCTCCTAACCACCCCAAGAGTAAGGTTGAATTTTTATGGGAATCTGATTTGCAGCGTACCCTCTCTATTCACGCATGGAACTCTATTTGGGCACACATACACCACACTTCCTGCACTTCCAGCACCACACAGACCCTTTATTATTTCTACCAGAGGTTATTTGTAACCCCTTTAGCTCTTTCCAAGTATAGTTGACATCTATCCCCAAATTGCTGGTCTTGTAAATCCACCCCGGGCACATTTATACATTCCTTTTGCCTTTGCCCTAGTATTAATCGGGTTTGGACCAAGGTATGTGAATCAATCTCCTCCATATGCTCTATTAATTTTTCCTTTGACATTTCTTCCATATTCTTGGGAAGTAATTCGGCAAATTGGTTTAGATCCCGCAGGGTGTGTATTTTTGTGGACTTATAAATTGCTATTGATTTTCAGGTAATTATATCCAATTGGAAGAATGCCACTAAGGTTTCCTTTTCTGCTTGGTGAAACCTTATTTGCTAATATCACAGCCTGGATAGAGCTTCTGCTACCACAGCTCAGCAACCTCTTCGCAAAGAAGCCTTCTGGGCTCCACTCAACTATCTTTCTGCATCTTCATTGCGTAACAAGGACGGTTCCTTCGTTTATCAACCACCATGAGAATTCTTTTTCCATTTTCCTATATAGTTTTTATCAGTCAATGTATGGTTCTTATTCTGTTTTCAGATAATATTATACCGATTATACCTTGGTAGTCTCACATATGATATTTGATAAGGAGGTTTTTTTCTCTTCTTTTTGCTTCTTCTCTTCTCTTTTCTTTCCTGTCTTCTTCTTCTTCTCTTTTTCTAGCTTTCTATCTATTCTGAAAAATGTAAAATGCTATTTTGTATCTAAGGTAATACCTTTGACTAAGGCTTTCATACTTTTGTTTTATTTGTTTGATAATGGTAGTTATCTTCAGTATTCATTCCTCCATACTATATATTTTGCTTGTTAGTTTTTGCCATGTACTTTTGTTCTTATTTGCTTCAATAAAGCTCTTTAAACTTAAAAAAAACAAGGGCGGCAGAATGTGTGGATGTGACACAGGTTGCCCCAAATACTTATTAGCAGGTAAACAAGGGTCGACAGCATGTATGGAGGAGACACAGGGTACCTCAGATACTGATGAACATGTGAACATGGACTGTCAGAATGTGTGGAGGGGACCCAGGCTGCCTCAAACACTTCTGAGAAGGTGAACATGGGCTGATAAAATGTATGAAGGGGATGCAGGCTGCCTCAAATACTCCTGAGAAGGTAAACAAGGGCTGAAAGAATGCATGTAAGAACACAGGTTGTCTCAGTTACATCTGAACAGGTACTTTCTATTTCAGTTCTGTCCCACAGTCAAATTTGATTTCAGCTGTAACTGAACATTCTCAAGGCCCTGTACAAAACTCTAAATATAGAGTAGTTTTAATACTTTGATTTTCATCCACAAGACTATGTCCATGACTGAGGGTTTCATCAGGTGAAAATCACACCATACTTAAAGTTTACCCCAGAAAATGTAGAACTGTTAGTTACCACAATGTCTACACCAGGCATTATGCAGTGCTGAGTAGCCATAGAGCACTTTTTTATTATTATTATTATTATTATTAAGTAATTTTATAGAGCACACAGCTGCCCCAGCAAAGGGGCGTCCCGGCGCTGGAGGCAAAAAGCAGCAGCAGCAAGACTATCAAATAAACATTTGGTTGGCCCTACGGAAGGGAAGAAGTCCATCCAGACGGCGAATCTGTGCAGGAAGAGAGTTCCACAGCTTGGCGGCCAAAAGTCCAAAAAACCTCCCCCCAGCGCTAGCGCGTTTTACACGAGGGACCACAGCCAACAGCTGCTCCGCAGAATGTAATTGGCGGTTGGGAACATATGGGATCAGTAGTTTATATAACATTTCAGGGGATGATAGTTTAAATATTTTAAAAGCTAAGCAAAGCGCTTTAAACTTAATCCTTCTCGGCACGGGCAGCCAATGGAGTCGCCTAATTGCGTCCGACGTAGGGCAAGATCTAGGGAGCCTAATCAAGACCCGTGCAGCAGCATTTTGGACTCTCTGCAAGCAGTTCACATCCGCCTTGATAGCCCCTAACAAAAGTGAGTTAGCGTAGTCTATGCGAGACAGAATGGTGGCCTGAACGATCAGCTGGCGTGTGGCCGGATCAAAAAACCCCAGGGTAGGTCTAAGGCCGCGTAGGAGCCCGAAACAGGTGCCAGACACCTTTTTTGTGTGTTCCTGGAACCCAAGGGTGGAATCGAGCCAGATCCCAAGATTTTTTACCGCTGACTTAGGGGTTGGGGCGTTACCCATAGATGTTGGCCACCACTGAGTGCTCCAGAGGTCCTTGTTTCTTCTCACCAACAGAACCTCGGATTTACTAGCATTAAGTTGTAAACAATTAGTGGTCAACCACTAGGCAATTGCCTCGAGCCCGGTTCAAAACCGCACTGGGCCCAGGTCATCACTTGTGTATCGTCGACATATGAAACCAAAGTCAGGCCATGGTCCCGCTCTACTCTTGCCAGAGGCGGGACATAGAGGTTGAACTAGCAAGGGCTTAAGGCAGAAAATGGGAGAGGAAGGGGGTGCTGTGACCTGAAACGCCCTGTCCGAAAGGAAAGAACAGAACCAGTTCAAGGCCAGACCAACTACCCCAGCCTCCTCCAAGCGGCGCAGAAGGATCTGATGGGAAACAGTATCAAATGCGGCGCTGAGATCAAGCAAGATCAGCGCCGCTGTTCGACCCTCATCCAGAATGGACCGCAGGTGTTCGTATACCGCCAAGAGAGCAGCACTTTCCAGCACTATTAGAATTTCTGATCACTGTGCTCCTTGGACAAAGGACTCTCCTTGCCATGGCTAAGGGCTGGAAGGCTGCCAAACAGGTGAAATGCCCCCAAAGATGGTGCCAAGATGAGGCAGGGAAACTTATAGCGCACCCTCTCCAAACACATACAAATACACACTCCCTCACTGAAGAACCCATAGACAGAGAACTGACAAAGGATTTACTATGTTGCCTCCATCTTAGAAAAAGTAATGCAAAATTGTGTAGAGTAGATATTGTTAAAATTAGGTGTATTGAATGGGAGCATATTTGTCCCCTGACCCTTCAGGAATATTCTGCAAATATTTTAGCGGGACCTTGGAGGACTTATTAAACATAAAAAAGAAATAGAAAACAATATAGGAGAACAATAGTTATGAATAGAGTGTAGGAAAGTTGTAGGTATTTCCAAAAAAACACAACAGGAGATAACAAGGCAACTGGTGTGAGGGTAGGAATCGGGTCCATGACACCACCTTTTATCACAATCACCCACCAACTTTCCAAAGTTTCGGATAATTAAAATAGCTACAGGCAAGTAATCCACCGGGCATTCAAGACTGTCTGCGAGTGAATATATCCCTCCATTCGGCTTGCACTCACTATGGTTAATTTTTATATCAGATATCATTCATCTCATACCGAATCTCACCCCCGCTGTAGTCACCCTCATGCAGCCTGTTTCCATCCTCACTCAGATTGTATCCACCCTGATTCTGTTTTTATCCACGCTCATTCACTCTGCATCAAATCGGATTAAGCTGGTCTCTACACTCCTTCACCTTCAATCAAACATCAGTCAGCTTGTCTCCACCCTCATTCATCTTGTATACATGTTCACTCAGCCTGCAGGAAGAGATGGGGAGATGATTTGGAAGATGTTACACAAAGACAGTGAAACTACTCTCTACACAAATAAAATAAAGTAGGAAAAGATACCTTGAAAAGGGTGCTGCTGAAAGAAGAGAACACTTTTCCGAGCAGAATGTCAGTGTGCTAGTCCTTCTGCCTTAATTATAGCGCTAATGGTCATTCTGCTCCTTGAACTGATTCGTAGCAAGAGGTGCTAAAGAAACGAAGATTATGTAATGGAGTCAGGGACAATATTGTTGGACAACAGTGAAGTGGCGATTAGAAGAAGGCAATGTTGAGTTGTGTCTTATATCCGCAGCACCGTTCTCATAATATGTCAGTTAGCAAATGTGCCCTGGTGCTAAACAGTGTTCTTTACTGTATTTGATGTGGCACAAATGGATTTACAGCCAGCTGCAGGGGGCTGTGCAGGGATTATTCTTTTTTTGGAAAGGTCGTCTCGACCAGGGAGTGTTGTACATAGAAGAGTACATTGGGGACATAGGAAATCGGAACTTAGGGATGAGTGAGACGTGATGTGGCTGCAAACTGTTTTTGTCACATGTGCAATGTCACCAGAAAGATTCTTTGCGCTGTCATATCAATACACACGGTGCCCCGCCTGATGCCATTGGCATGATTGCTGGGGCCTCTCTGACTCGGTTCAAGTGACCGTAACCACGAGCCAGTAAAAGCAGCATTGCTTTTAGGTCTCGCCTGGCGACGCAGTGCAAAAGCGCTGTCGCCAGCGAGATCTATTGTGATCGACTTGTCTCGAAAGAGAGACAGGAGATGGGCACGCGCAGGGCGAATGGTGGTCGTGAACGCACCCGTGAACAGGCGTGATGTGCACATCTCCTGTCCCCCTTCCTTCGACGCAAGCCAGCTGCAAGCAGTTACTGCGCTAACAACAAAAACACACACACTCGCACCAGCCGCCCCCAGGCAGTGCATGCCTACTTGTCTCCCTAAACGTGCATGGCGTGCTTTTGCTTTTACCACAATAGGCGCCACTCAAGGGTCCTTTTATAAGCACTTCAAAAAGGATGGCGGCCTCTCCCAACTCAAGCTCTATGAAAGTGTTAAAAGCTGTTGCTCTGTCACCCCACCCGCACCGCCTGGGACAGGATAAAATACTTCAGGGCCTACAGTTCAAACCAGGCAGCTCTTAGAGGCCGTCGCACTATCGCTCCCCCCTTGGGACAGGATAAACGATCGATGACTTGGTGAGTTCTCTCTGCCAACAAACACACACGCACCAGCCGCACCCAGCCAGTGCACGAGTTCTCGTCCCCGTAAACGCGCGCTTGGCGTGCTTTCGCTTTCCCTTCCTCCGGCGTTTCAGCCCACGGTCAGGTTCTCCCGCCCGCTGTGGCCCCCTCTCTTCCTCCCTCCCAGCTCTCGCCTCTCCTCTCCCTGCCTCTTATTTAACCCCCTCTTGTCTTCCTCCCTGCCCTTTAAGTCCCCTTCCTCCCCCCTTTTACTGCCTTGTGCCTATTCCCAGCCTAGCACAGCACTGCTTGATGACCCTCGGCAGAGAGCTGTCCTCGTACAGCCACAAAGATGGAAAACACACAGCCCTGCTGTTCAAGATGTTCCTGCTGGCGATCCTTTCCGGCCAGCTGCGGCTGCGCAGGAAGGTGGGTACCCCCGGCAGACACCCTCCCCACCCCCTGCTGGCATGGGAGAGTGATCGGCCTGACACCCCCTGCTGGCATGTATGCATGATCTTAATTATGCCTGCTAGTAGGCAGCAGTTTAGCTCGCATTAGGCAATTAATCTTGAAACTATGCAGCTTTACTGCAGGATAGTGGGAAGGCATAGATCAGGCATATGAGAAATCGACTGAGGACCGCCTGGAGCCTCTGGCTGAATCTGCCCGGTTTAAAGTGTGCAAGATTTTTAAACAAATCTCCCCTAACCCACCTTTCAAATTAATACAGTTTAAATCTGTTTTACACGTAGCTTACTCCGAAGAAACTTGCATTAATATATCCTTACAGACAGCCTTTTTGCAATAGGTGCAATTCACAGGGTGCAGACATCTGCACATGACATGGCATTGTACTACGTTGCTAGGTTTGGGGTTAAGTGGTTGGAAGATATTTCATTCAATGAGCACACTGCTCGAGAAATCTATAAAACTGTATTTATTGAGGATATTTTCTTATAGAACAAGCATTTGCAATGCAATAGGTCTCGCATTTGCAAGAGTTTCAGCTATTGGCATTGTAAGTGACAATGCCTTTTATCTATTTAAATAAAAGGCAATGACATTTACAATGCCAACAGCTCAAACTTGTGTAAATGCGAGACCTTTTGCATTGCGAATGCTTGTTTTATTATTTACTGACTGTCTGCACCACGGTTACTGCTGGCGGCTCTTCAAACACAGGGCAAATCATATTTCAGAAAGATCATCACACTTTTTTTTTTTTATCCCTTTGGCTTTAATGGATTTTTTCATTTCTTTTGAGCACTGCCAGCCAAGTAAAAGTAAATATGTCATAGTAGAGATTATACCAATTAGAGTAGCCAGGGTTAAATTCAGGGCAACGCCCTGCCCTTCCAGCAGCCTCGTAGTGTAGCAATGCACAAGGTGCCCCGCCTGATGCCAGTGGCAATTGCTGGCGCCTCTGACTCGGTTCCGGTGACCGGCCCAACGCACCAGTAAAAGGAGCAGCATTGGTTTTTTTTTTTATTACTGAGGTTACTGCTGATGGCACTGACTTACTAAGAGGCCTGCTGCTGCTTCAAGGTTCCCGCCTCGATGTTGTGCTAACGGGTGCTGCTGGTGACTTGTCCAAGACGTGTGTGCTGGGGTGTGGCCGCATGGTCCACCATCCCTGGAATGAAAAAAGGTTACACTGAAAGCAAACACTGCAGAGAAACACTCTTCTTCACCATGGAGGGGACTCTGAAAACTGTCTCTGAAGTGAACAACATGGCAGTAAGGCAATTATATTTAATTTACTTTGACCATGACGTGCAGGCTGCAGTGCAGTCGTGTTGGTGAAGTGAGTTGCCAGTGGCAGTGTAGACCCGGCCCTGATAAAAAGTTGCCGGTGCTAAGCACCGGCAAGCACCAGCATAAATTAAGCATTTCTATCAGAAGAAATTTGGAAACACTAGGTGGAAGGAAAATTGTGAATACCCTCAAATCCCATGCTTTCCTCACAGAAATGTCAGGAACTGTGTGAGTTTAGCTAAAGTTTGATGTTTTCAGGACATACCAGATAAGGAAACGTTGCTGGAGCCACACAAGGCGCACCACCCTGGACTCTAGTTTTCATAAATGCCTATGTTAAGTAGGTTTACTTTGGTGACAGCTTCCTACTTCACTAAAAAGGAGCGTTTTGCAAGGCAACCATTCAGATGTCTCCACATTGTATTTTGTGGTCTGTCCTGTTACAAGCAATAAGTTCATCAACAGAAGTGGGGTAGCATTTGTTTCTGGAGAAGTGGTGGAATACAGAAGAGTAGATCTTTTGTTATTATCAATTGAATTTCTGTCCATTTTTCCTGCATGAAAGAAAGAATGGGGCAGATTTATGAAGGCCTTGCGACGCCGGTGCGTCACTTTGTCCCATGTTAAAAGTGACACACCGGCGGCGCAAGGCCTTCATAAATCTGCCCCAATGTGTTTTGTAAATGCCTTTGAATCACCTCATAGTATAGATAACCCCAAGATAATTGATAGATGATTAGCCACCATTACTAAATTCTGAATAATGGGCACATTTCAGGAATTCATAGGGGACCTGCATCTCTATTTTTCATTCATTTGAATTTATTATAATAAACATCTGTTATTCAGTATCAAGACACTCTTTAGTGACCGTGCGCTGTCTGTAACTTGGCTGTGCGAGCCCTGCATTACTTGTGTAACCTTGCACATAGCTGACACTTCTCCTGTGTGAGGCCTGCATTTCTTGTGTAACATTGCACACAGCTGATACCTCTGCTGTGTGAGGCCTGCATTACTTGTGTAACATTGCAGATACCTTTTCTGTGTGAGGCCTGCATTACTTGTGTAACATTGCATATACCTTTGCTGTGTGAGGCCTGCATTACTTGTGTAACATTGGAGATAACTTTGCTGTGTGAGGCCTGCATTACTTGTGTAACATTGCAGATAACTATGCTGTGTGAGGCCTGCATTACTTGTGTAACATTGCAGACTTTGCTGTGTGAGGCCTGCATTACTTGTGTAACATTGCAGATACCTCTGCTGTGTGAGGCCTGCATTACTTGTGTAACATTGCAGATAACTTTGCTGTGTGAGGCCTGCATTACTTGTGTAACATTGCAGATACCTCTGCTGTGTGAGGCCTGCATTACTTGTGTAACATTGCAGATAACTTTGCTGTGTGAGGCCTGCATTACTTGTGTAACATTGCAGATAACTTTGCTGTGTGAGGCCTGCATTACTTGTGTAACATTGCACATAGCTGACACTTCTCCTGTGTGAGTCCTGCATTTCTTGTGTAACATTGCAGATACCTCTGCTGTGTGAGGCCTGCATTACTTGTGTAACATTGCAGACTTTGCTGTGTGAGGCCTGCATTACTTGTGTAACATTGCAGATACCTCTGCTGTGTGAGGCCTGCATTACTTGTGTAACATTGCAGATAACTTTGCTGTGTGAGGCCTGCATTACTTGTGTAACATTGCAGATAACTTTGCTGTGTGAGGCCTGCATTACTTGTGTAACATTGCACATAGCTGACACTTCTCCTGTGTGAGTCCTGCATTTCTTGTGTAACATTGCAGATAACTCTGCTCTGTGAGGCCTGCATTACTTGAGTAAAGTTGCACATTTCTGATACCTCGGCTGTGTGAGGCCTGCATTACTTGAGTAAAGTTGCACAATTCTGATACCTCGTCTGTGTGAGGCCTGCATTACTTGAGTAAAGTTGCACAATTCTGATACCAGAGCTGTGTGAGGCCTGCATTACTTGAGTAAAGTTGCACATTTCTGATACCTGGGCTGTGTGAGGCCTGCGTTACTCATTGCTGATACCTCTGCTGTGTGAGGCCTGCATTACTTGAGTAACATTGCAGATACCTCTGCTGTGTGAGGCCTGCATTACTTGTGTAACATTGCAGATAACTCTGCTCTGTGAGGCCTGCATTACTTGTGTAACATGGCACATAGCTGACACTTCTCCTGTGTGAGGCCTGCATTTCTTGTGTAACATTGCACACAGCTGATATCTCTGCTGTGTGAGGCCTGCATCAAATGTGTAGTATTGGTGATACCTCTGCTCTGTGAGGCCTGCATTACTTGAGTAAAGTTGCACATTTCTGATACCTCGGCTGTGTGAGGCCTGCATCAAATGTGTAGTATGGCTGATAACGTTGCTGTGTGAGTCCTGCATTACTTGTGTAACATTGCAGATAACTCTGCTCTGTGAGGCCTGCTATGACTTGTTTAACATTGCACATTACTGATACTTCTCCTGTGTGAGTCCTGCATTACTTGTGTAACATTGCACACAGCTGATACCTCTGCTGTGTGAGGCCTGCATCACTTGTGTAACATTGCACATAGCTGATACTTCTCCTGTGTGAGTCCTGCATTACTTGTGTAACATTGCAGATAACTCTGTTCTGTGAGGCCTGCTATGACTTGTGTAACATTGCACATTACTGATACCTCTGCTGTGTGACACCTGCAGTACGTGGGTATCAATTATTAACTGACACATTGCATATCCTAACAATGGGCAAGATTTGCAGCAAACCAAATTAGAATCTTTGATATAGCTGATTTTCTCCTGGTTAATGGCTATGTTGATGGCTCACGTTTTAATTTGTGCAACAAGTGCCACTGCAATTTGTATGAAAATAGGAAAGGCTCTTTAAGCACCCATTCTGTACACAATTCAGGCTGTTTAACAACAGACTTTGTAGCTAAATGTTCCACATCAACACGCTTCATATATCTTCAGGCGCTGTGGCCTGTACAACCACCTTTCAAGAGGAGGATTTGTCAATGACTTTCTTTTAGGTATTTGTTTAATTGTAGATCCTCATTTTATGTACATATAGATTTGCACTGCTTTACACTGTACCATTATTTGCGTGTTAGGTGACACTGCATATTCTCTATGTACTTCAATCAGGGCCTCATACCTCAATGCTACAACATATAGTCGAGGAAGATGCAATATTGCTCCAGGGCAACCAGGGCCGTAACAGAGCACACGTTTGGACTACTTAAGGCTAGGGTTTGCTGCCTACATAAAGAGGGTGGGGCATATTACCAACAACTAGCGATATTTATCACTAAATGGGCTTAGCGAGTTTTTTTTAATCGCCGAGCATCGCCAGATATTATCGCAGAGGTAACGTGCCATTAGCAACGTTTATCTCTAAAGCGATAAAATATCCGGGGATAGCGGCAAAATGCGTGAATATCGCTGAGAATACAGCGATACTCACGCATTAACGCCAATAGGGTCGTAGCCATAATATCCACCTCCCATTGGATATAATGGCTAAGAACTGGTCTGAGCAGGCTTTTGGAGATATTCGCGCTTAGCGCGAATATTTCCATCACTATACATGCATTGATAATAGGCGATAGCGATGTTAGCAACTGTTTTTATTCGCTAACAGGTTGGGTATGCCCACTTTGCATGTCATTAGCGATAAATATCGCTGACATGGAAAGCGGGCCCCAAACCGCTCGCTATCACCTAAAAACTGTCGCTAACTGATGTTAGCGACAGCTTGCTAATAGGGCGATGAAATTATCGCCGCTTAGCGACGATAATTTTATTTCGCCCACCTTGATAATATACTCCGTGGCACTCTGTAATATTCACCTCAGTGCCTCCAAAGAAAAGTTACCCAGTGTCAAGAGACTTCCTGGTGAACGTGCCCTCTACAAATCCTCAATACCATAACAACATAACGCATCCTCAACATTGTCCATTGCATTCCTCATGGACTGCTTCCTCAACAATGTAGCAGGATTACGCATCGCACCCTCGGAACAGACACATTGCCCCGACTGCGTAACGCATCGTCAACGAGGACTTCGCATCTTAAGCCTTTGTCGATGGGATCCTGGATGAGAACCTCACATCGCACCCTTGCTTCGCCTTGGTGTCAAGGAGTTGCTTTGGCTGCGCTACACATCTGGCCAGACTGGGTCCCTGTAGCCGGTCCGCATTCCATCATATTCGGCCTGAACTTGTGACGTTGTTCTGGTTTTGGGCTTTTTGGCGATATTTTCACTAAAATCTTGCAAAATGCATATATTTCCAGTTGTACTGATTCGATTTTGTTGTTTTGGCGTTGTTTAATTTAAAATGAGAGACTCTGCTTTTTAATCTGGCATGAGATCCCTTTTGTTGTGTGTTGTCAACATTTTATTACTGTTTGAAGAGTTGCACAAATACTTTACCCATTGCCTCCAGTTTAGGCCTGACTGCTCTGTGCCAAGCTGCCAGAGGGTGGAGCACAGGTTAGTTTGGAGTTTGCTTGCGACTTCACCCTGAAAAGGATTGTGGTTGCTGCTCGAGTAGATTACTCATCCCCCCTCAACCCATAACCCAATTTCTTACAAACTCTTAGTGACTTATCTGCCTGGATGTAGTGCTCTTCATGAGTGAGGTTCTAGACACAAACATGGTCTTGAACTGAGAATGGACCCTTCTTTCTAAGATCCTCTTAACAAGTGAGGTCCTAGCCCTCAGTAATGTCCTCCACTTCCTCTCAACATGTAAGATGTGGGAATGAAAGATTTCCACACTTTGGGAATGGATTCTCTTTGAGGTCAGCTTAGATGATATTTGAGCAGCGTTTAAAAGGAGTGCAATTTATGAGCTGTGCAGATGTACCTGGCTGGTTGTGATTTTGTCCTGCCTGTTACCACCAGGGCTACTGGTGAAATGAAGTGCAAAACTCACAATATTATTATTTGTGAGTCTTGCTTCTTGACAGTTTCAAGTACAAACTGTAATATCTGTAATGAGGAACCTTCTTGTGTTAGCAGCAGTAATTGTACATTTGCAATTTTTCTTTCTGTTTGTATCTCTTCCTTGTGTGACTTTACATCTTGTACATTTGCAATTTTTTCTGTTTGTATCTTTTATGTAACGCATGTAATCCTTAGTCCCTATGTTTTGAAACTGGTTCTTATGTAAAGCGCTTTGACACCTTCGGGTAAAGTTCACGCTATATAAAATCGCATTAAATAAAATTAATTAAAAAAAAATTAAAGTAGCCTTTGCCATCCTCTAGAGAAGATGTTCATAAGCGTTTGGCAGCAACCGGCGGTAACCCTGCAACCACCAGTTGTTTCCACATCCTCACTCTGGCAGTGCTTTGCAGGCAGAAACATTGGTGGTCAGTACTACCATGTGCCTGGTATTACTCTCCAGCCTCAGTTTAGTGACTGCAAATGCCTGATTGTGGAAGAGCAGACAGTATGCATGTTATACGGTTGCTGGATGTTTTTTCATATTTCACAGTATTATCGTCAGGTTCTAAAGCCAAAATCAAGATCTACTTCTTGGCTCTGGCGGCACGGAGACACGGCAACTGATGTCGTACTTGACTGCAAGTACTTTGCAATTCGTGATTGAGTTATTGGCTCTTGCATCCAGGCAGCTGTCACCTTAAGTGGGAAACATCCTTTATCCCGCAGTCACAACCAAGACCTGCCTTTACAACGCGGTCACTACCACGACTAGGACGCGTTCCTTTAACCCGCAAGTCGACTTGCTTTTTTAGAGGCACATTGTTGGAGTGGTGTTGGATTCTTTAGTCTAACATCTTCCCTCATATTGTGTTGAGTAAAGTTGGAATAGAATTTTATACTATTCCAAAGTTTAACAACCTCCTAAGACAAGTTGTTGTAATGACTTGCATGGTAAAGTAATGCATTGAAACGTCGCAGTCGGGGTAGTGACCGTGTAGTAAAGCCATGCATAGTAAATGCATGCAGGGTTCAGTCACACAACGCCTGTGGCACATAGAAGGCTTTTGACATCTGTAATTTGGGTGTCGTACACTAGCAACCCACCCTCCCTCTTAGAAAATACCTGCTTCAACCAATGGGTCAATTAGTAACTTTGCATATTGGGGATGTCTCTTCCGCCGTTGTTACCCTTTCAAATGCTTAATGTCAGTGGCCCATGGAGAGCATGAGCTTAAGACTCCTCACACAGCCATTAAAGTCCTAGTGAGTGTCCCAGTGATGACTAGTCTTTTGCCGGTAAATGATTTTACAGGTCTACATTTTAACCAATTTGATTGACTTTGCAGTATCAGGAAGGTCTGGAAATAGAGTAGGAAACTCATTAGAGTCTTCCGTTTTTGAGGCTTTGGAATATGAGGTGCTGTACAGGGGTTTGGATGCAGTGCAACAGAATGACTTCCTTTTTAATAAAGTCTGTATTGCACCCACTGCTGCTGTGCAGGGGTTTGGAAGTCTGCAACAAAATGGCTACCATTTACTGCCATCTGCATCAAGCCCACCCCTGTTGTGCTGCAGCTTGGCACAGCGCAACAATATGACTTCTTTTTAATGGGGTTTGTATTGGACCACACTGCTGCCGTGCAGTGGCATGCCATGGCGCAACAACATGACTGCTGTGCAGCAGCATGGCATGGTGCAACAACATGACTGCTGTGCAGGAGCATGACATAGTGCAACAACTTGACTGCTGTGCAGGAGCATGGCATGGCTAAGCAACATGACTGCTGTGCAGGAGCATGGCATGGCTAAGCAACATGACTGCTGTGCGGGGGCAGGGCAGGGTGCAACAACATGACTGCTGTGCAGGAGCATTTCATGGTGCACGTTAGAAATGGGATCTCTGGCTGGCCAAGGCTCGTGACAAAACCAGTCAGAGACCACCACTCTAAGTCAGGGCAAGGGAGTTACACGCCAAGATAACCCCTGCTCACCCCCTTCGTAACGTGACACGAGCAGTAAGGCTAAACTCGGAGGCAATGTGAGTTAAGCGTGTGCGCGTACACCCAGCAACAACACCCAAGGCCCACCACAAAGGAAACTCCACACAAGGTTATGTATAAAAATAGTCTTTGTATTGTAGCAAACACATTAGATAAAAACACACACTTTACAATGTGCCAACAGGCATGGGCAGAATTTACAGGGGATATATGTACAGGACAGGGCCACATGGACGACTGCCAGGAATATGCACTTGTAGGACATAGAATAATCACTTTAGCACCAAAATAGAAAATAGAGCACACAACCAGTAACTACTGGTAACAGGTAAGTACCACCTACGCAACCCTAAACACCTTAGGAGAATTTTTTGCAGGGAACAAGGACCTTACTAGCAACACCTGTACTAGAAAGAACAACCACCTAAGTATCACAATACATTTAGGGGTATAAGCAGAGGAACATTACACATAATGCATCACAACATTCAGAGGTGTAGGTAAAAACACATGATGCATAAACATACATTCAGCGGTGTAGGAGAAAGAGCACATGATGCATTAAAACAAATTCAGAGGTGCAGGGAAGAACAATTGTGCAGAAATCACATTAGGCCACAACCAGGGACTGTCCCAAATGTCAGGGGCCTAAACGGAGCAGCTGCCCACTAAGTGCTGGGCAGCTGTGGAGTCAATGGGGCCAACGCTGGAGCCTCGTGGCCCTAAACAATTACAATGTCCCCCTGAGCTTCTCTGGGCTCAAGCAAATGTGGCACCCCAGAGCCTCTCGGGGCTTGTAACACAAACAATGCAGGCGGGGAGCCTCGGGGCTCTGAAACAAAGAAATGCCCCTTTCGGTGGAGTACCGCTCGGGGGACTCTGTAGAATTGTGCCACGGAGCCTCTCAGGGCCCCTCTACCCTCCCAGCGCCCTACACGCAATTCTGTAGCAATGGAGGGAGGGGCGGGCACTGGCAAGGTGTCCCGACGGCCCCCTCTCTTTCTCTCTACCCCCCGCACAGTCACCGGGACGGCAGCTGGGGCCGGAGAGCTGCCCGGGAGTCTTCCTCCAGTCGGCTGCAGTCCGGGGCTCTCTGTGACACCGGAGCCCAGCCTGCTCCTTCAAGCGGCGGCCCCTCTCCTGGGGCTCGGGCTTACCGGCGACACTCCTCCTGGGTGCCAGGGCGCGGGGTGGGCTCCCGTTGCTCCTCCGGTTGGCGGTGGGCGGGGCTCTCTCCCTCGGGAGAACCTCGCTGGGAGGCAGAACGCTTCTTGCTTTGGCCCAGTACTTCCGTGACGCACCTCGGGCCGGTAGGCAATCGCAGTGCCTCCCGGGCTACGACATCACTGGGTGTCCCAGGCTGGTGGCAGTGAAACGGGGCAACACGAGGGGTAGGCTCCCTCTTCAATTTAAATATAAAGCGAGGTGGGCACTCGCTTACGGCCACAAAACGGCACCAGGTCCCTGGCGGGGTGGGCACCGGCCAGAGTACCTAATAATTGGCAAATAAACAGGGCAAATGCCGGGTGGGTACTGGCTGAGAAAAAAGCACTCCCAAGCACTAGGCAGAATAAAGTGCTCTCAAGCGCTAGGCAAAAATCAAGCACTTCAAGGCGCTAGGGTCCCAAAAATCCAGGGATCAACACAAAGTCCTTCAGGAGGTGGGGGGGGCAAGGCTGGGCCCAGAGCCAGCTCACAGGGTCCTCCTAGGCAGGGAGGCAATCCCCAGTGGCGGTCCTCCTGGTGCCCAGAAGCAGCCCCCCTCAGGAAAAAGGATCCAGGAAGAGATCATTTTGTAAGGGGACACAGCCCCTTATACTAGAAAATCCTTTGTCTCAGGGTACAGGGTGGGGGAAAAATCAGTCGCAGCTGGTTTTGGAGCACTGTTGATGTGCTCAGCCACCCTTCCTATTCACTAGTTAGGCTAGGGTCATCAGTCGCACCACAGGGGGCGGAGCCAGCATTGTGTGGGGAAAGCCCAGCCCTATTCAGGTCCCAGGTGCACCCCTCCCTTACATCAGCATGCTAATCTCTCCACTCACCACCGGGGCAGACCCATCCAGACTCCTGGAGCCAGGCTCACCAGCCAGCTCCAGCCAATCACACATGACTGCTGTGCAGGAGCATGACATGGCTAAGCAACATGACTGCTGTGCAGGAGCATGGCATGGTGCAACACCATGACTGCTGCACAGGAGCACGGCATGGTGCACCAACATGACTGCTGTGCAGGAGCATGGCATGGTGCAACAACATCACTGCTGTGTAGGAGCATGACATGGTGCAACAACATGACTGTTGTGCAGGAGCATGGCATGGTGCACCAAAATGACTGCTGTGCAGGAGCATAACATGGCTCAGCAACATGACTGATGAGCAGCAGCATGGAATGGTGCAACAACATGACTGCTGTGCAGGAGCATGGCATGATGCAACAACGTGACTGCTGTGCAGGAGCATGACATGGCTCAACAACATGACTTCTGAACAGGAGCACGGCATGGTGCACCAACATGACTGCTGTGCAGGAGCATTGAATGGTGCATCAACATGACTGCTGTGCAGGAGCATGACATGGCTCAACAACATGACTGCTGTGCAGGAGCATAACATGGCTCAACAACATGACTGCTGTGCAGGAGCATAACATGAGTCAACAGCATGACTGCTGTGCAGGAGCATGGCATGGTGCAACAACATGAGTGCTGTGCAGGAGCATGGCATAGTGCAACAACATGACTGCTGTGCAGGAGCATGGCATGGTGCAACAACATGAGTGCTGTGCAGGAGTATGGATGGTGCAACAACATGACTGCTGTGCAGGAGCACAGCAGAGCGTTACATCATGACTTTCTTTTAATGTGTTTTGTGCTGAACCCCACTACTGCTGTGCACAAGCTTGGATGAACTTCAGAGAATGACTCTCCTCAGCTGTGTGGCACCCCACTGTTGCTCGGCTTAGACATCTGCACCATTCTTAGGTCTGGGATGAAGACTTTCAATTCATGACTCATGTTTTCGTGACCTTCAAAAACATGTTTTGTTAAGAAAGTAAATGAGCACAACTATCACACACTGTGTGCCAGACATCTTAAATAAATAGAATAGTTAATTAATGTATACATGTGTTCATTGTGAATGGTTATACAACTGGCTATGGAATAACAATTTGATGGCCCCAGGCATGAGGTGAAACATATAATCATGCAGGGAGTTGTCCTAGGAGGAACTCTCATTCAGCAGCTCTGAGATGATGTGAGGCTGTTACCAGGAGTACAGGACTCACCCAGGTATAACGAGGAGAGCATCCAACATCTTCTCTCAGCCACAGGGTATCCCCAGGACTCCAGCATCACCATGAGGGCTGCACAACTGCATCCTCCTCCTCCCAGGCCTTCCCTCTGGACCATGTGGGTTTCATTGCTAGGTGGGAGGCAGCAACCTTCCTTATTGTTTAATGAGAGTGGTACTTCCTAGCCAACACAACATAAAACAAGGTCTGTGTATATAAATAACCTCCACCGCACAAGCAGGTAACACAAGGCAGGAAAACAAGGGCTAACAGAATATGTTGGGGGTACACAGGCTGCCTCAATTTCTGCCTATCAGGTAAACACGACCCGTCAGAATGCATGCTGAAGACACCGTCTGCCTCAGTTACTGCCGAGCAGGTAAGCAAGGGCTGGCAGAGTGTGTGACGGGGACACAGGCTGCCTCAGTTACTGCCAAGCAGGTAAGCAAGGGCTGGCAGAATGTGTGAAGGGGACACAGCCTGCCTCAGTTACTGCTGAGCAGGTAAGCAAGGGCTAGTAGAATGTGTGAAGGGGACACAGGCTGCCTCAGATACTTCTGGACAGGTAAGTAAGGGCTGGCAGAATGTGTGAAGGGGACAAAGGCTGCCTCACATACTTCTGAACAGGTAAGTAAGGGCTCGCAGAATGTGTGAAGGGGACACAGTCTGCCTCAGTTACTGCTGAGCAGGTAAGCAAAGGGCTGGCAGAACGTGTGAAGGGGACACAGTCTGCCTCAGTTACTGCTGAGCAGGCAAGCAAGGGCTGCCAGAATGTATGAAGGGGACAAAGGCTGCCTCCGTTACGGCCAAAGAGGTAAGCAAGGGCTGGCAAAATGTGTGAAGGGGACAAGGTCTGCCTCAGTTACTGCCGAGCAGGTAAGCAAGGGCCGGCAGTATGTGTGAAGGGGACAAAGTCTTCCTCAGTTACTGTCGAGCAGGTAAGCAAGGACTGGCAGAATGTGTGAAGGGGACACAGGCTGCCTCAGTTACTGTCGACCAGGTTAGCATGGGCTGGCAGAATGTGTGAAGGGGACAATGTCTGCCTCAGTTACTGCCGAGCAGCTAAGCAAGGGCTGGCAGAATGTGTGAAGGGGACAAAATCTGCCTCAGTTACTGCCGAGCAGCTAAGCAAGGGCTGGCAGAATGTGTGAAGGGGACACAGGCTGCCTCAGTAACTGCCGATCAGGTAAGCAAGGGCTGGCAGAATGTATGAAGTGGACAAAGTCTGTCTTAGTTACTGCCGAGCAGGTAAGCAACGGCTGCCAGAATGTGTGAAGGGGACAAAGGCTGCCTCAGATACTTCTGAACAGATAAGTAAGGGCTGGCAGAATGTGTGAAGGGGACACAGGCTGCCTCAGTTACTGCCGAGCAGGTAAGCAAGGCCTGGCAGAATGTGTGTAGGGGACACAGGCTGCCTAAATTACTGCCGAGCAGGTAAGCAAGGGCTGTCAGAATGTGTGAAGGGGACAAAGGCTGCCTCAGATACATCTGAACAGATAAGTAAGGGCTGGCAGAATGTGTGAAGGGGACACAGGCTGCCTCATTTACTGCCGAGCAGGTAAGCAAGGCCAGGCAGAATGTGTGAAGGGGACACAGGCTGCCTCAGTTACTGCCGAGCAGGTAAGCAAGGGCTGGCAGAATGTGTGAAGGGAACACAGGCTGCCTCACTTACTTCCGAGCACGTAAGCATGGGCTGGCAGAATGTGTGAAGGGGACAAAGTCTGCCTCAGTTACTGCCGAGCAGTTAAGCAAGGCCTGGCAGAATATGTGAAGGGGACACAGGCTGCCTCAGTTACTGCCGATCAGGTAAGCAAGGGCTGGCAGAATTGTGAAGGGGACAAAGTCTGCCTCAGTTACAGCTGAGCAGGTAAGCAAGGCCAGGCAGAATGTGTGAAGGGGACACAGGTTGCCTCAGTTACAACCGAACAGGTAAGCAAGTGCTGGCAGAATGTGTGAAGGATACAAAGGCTGCCTCCGTTACTGCCGAGCAGGTAAGCAAGGCCAGGCACAATGAGGGATGGGAACCCAGGATGCCTCAGTTACTGCAGAGCAGGTAAGCAAGGGCGGGCAGAATGTGTGAATGGGACACAGGCTGCCTCCGGTGCTGCCGAGCAGGTAAGCAAGGGCGGGCAGAATGTGTGAAGGGGACACAGGCTGCCTCAGTTACTGCCGAGCAGGTAAGCAAGGGCGGGCAGAATGTGTGAAGAGGACCAAGTCTGCACCAATTACTGCCGAGCAGGTAAGCAAGGGCTGGCAGAATGTGTGAAGGGGACGCAGGCTGCCCCAGTTACTGCTGAGCAGGTAAGCAAGGGCTGGCAGAATGTGTGAAGGGGACACAGGCTGCCCCAGTTACTGCCGATCAGGTCAGCATGGGCTGGCAGAATGTGTGAAGGGGACAAAGTCTGCCTCAGTTACTGCCGAGCAGGTAAGCAAGGACTGGCAGAATGTGTGAAGGGGACACAGGCTGCCTCAGGTACTGCCGAGCAGGTAAGCAAGGGCTGGCAGAATTGTGAAGGTGACAAAGTCTGCCTCAGTTACTGCTGAGCAGATAAGCAAGGCCAGGCAGAATGTTTGAAGGGGACACAGGCTGCCTCAGTTACTGCCGATCAGGTAAGCAAGGGCTGGCAGAATGTGTGAAGTGGACAAAGTCTGTCTTAGTTACTGCTGAGCAGGTAGGAAAGGCCTGGCAGAATGTGTGAAGGGGACACAGGCTGCCTCAGTTACTGCCGAGCAGGTAAGCAAGGGCTGCCAGAATGTGTGAAGGGGGCAAAGGTTGCCTCAGATACTTCTGAACAGATAAGTAAGGGCTGACAGAATGTGTGAAGGGGACAAAGGCTGCCTCACATACTTCTGAACAGGTAAGTAAGGGCTGGCAGAATGTATGAAGGGAACCCAGGCTGCCTAGGTTACTGCTGAGCAGGTAAGCAAGGGCTGGCAGAATGTGTGAAGGGGACACAGGCTGCCTCAGATAATTCTGAAGAGGTAAACAAGACAGAGTGCATGGTGGGGACACAGGCTGCTTCAGTTACTGCTGAACAGGGTATTTTTTTTATTTCGGTTATGTCCCACAGTCAATTTAGATTTCAGCTGTAACTGAACATTCTCAAGGCCCTGTAGAATACTCTAAATATAGAGTAGTTTTAACACTTTGAATTTCATCCACAACACTATGTCCATGACTGAGGGTTTCATCGGGTGAAAACCACACCAGAAAATGTAAAACTGTTAGTTCCCACAAAGTCTACACCAGGCATTGTGCAGTGCTGAGTAGTCATAGAGCACTTTTCAGCACTATTATAATTCCTGGTCACTGTGCTCCTTGGACAAAGGATTCTCCTTGCCAGGGCTGAGTGCAGGAATGCTGCCAAGCAGTTGAAATGCCCCCAAAGATGGTGCCAAGATGAGGTAGGGAAAATGAGAGCGCACCCTATCCAAACAAATACACCCTCCCTAACCGAAGAACACTATAGACAAACCTGACAAAGGACTTACTATGTTGCCTCCATCTTAAAAAGAGGAATGCAAGAATTGTGTAGAATAGATATTGTTAAAATTAGGTGAATTAAATGGGAGCATATGTGTCCCCTGACGATTAAGGAATATTCTGGAAATATTTTAGAGGGACTATAGAGGACTCATTAAAAATAAAAAAAATAGATAGAATACAGTAAAAGAGAACAGTGGTTATGAATATATTGTAGGAGAGTTTTAGGTATTGATAATAAAACACAACAGGAGATAACAAGGAAACTGGTATGAGGGTAGAAATTGGGTCCTTGACACAGACTTATATCACCAAACACACATCAACTTTCCAATGTTTCGGATGATTTAAATAGCTAAAGACAAGTAATCCACAAGGCCATTCGAAAATGTCTGCGTGTGAATATAGCCCCTCATTTCAGCTTGTACTCACTATGGTTCATTTTATGTCAGATATCATTCATCTCATACTGAATCTCACTCACATTATATTCCCCCTCATGCAGCCTGTATCCATCCTCACTCAGATTGTATCCACCCTGATTCAGTTTATATCCACGCTCATTCACTCTCCATCAAACCTGATTCAGCAGGTCTCTACACTCCTTCACCTTGAATCAACCCTCAGTCATTTTGTATCCACTCTGACACAGCTTGTCTCCACCCTCGTTCATCTTGTATATATGTTCACTCAGCTTGCAGCCACTCTCATTCAACCTTTATACACTTTTATACACTTTGATATAGTTTGTGTACATGTTCACTCATCTTGCAGCCACTCTCATTCAACCTTTATACACTTTGATACACTTTGATATAGTTTGTGTACATGTTCACTCATCTTGCAGCCACTCTCATTCAACTTTTATACACTTTTGTACACTTTGATATAGTTTGTGTACATGTTCACTCAGCCGGCAGCCACTCTCATTCAACCTTTATACACTTTGATACACTTTGATATAGTTTGTGTACATGTTCACTCAGCCGGCAGCCACTCTCATTCAACCTTTATACACTTTGATACACTTTGATATAGTTTGCATACATGTTCACTCAGCTTGCAGCCACTCTCATTCAACCTTTATACACTTTGATACACTTTAATATAGTTTGTATACATGTTCACTCAGCCTGCAGCCATTCTCATTCAACCTGTATACACTTTTATACACTTTGATATAGTTTGTATACATGATCACTCAGCCTGCAGCCATTCTCATTCAACCTTTATACACTTTTATACACTTTGATACAGTTTGTGTACATGTTCACTCAGCTTGCAGCCACTCTCATTCAACCTTTATACACTTGTACACTTTGAATAGTTTGTATACATATTCACTCAGACTGCAGCCACTCTCATTCAACCTTTATACACTTTTATATAGTTTGTGTACATGTTCACTCAGCCTGCAGCCATTCTCATTCAACCTTTATACACTTTTATACACTTTGATATAGTTTGTATACATGTTCACTCAGCCCGCAGTCACGCTCATTCTACTTTTATGCACTTTTATACACTTTGATATAGTTTGTGTACATGTTCACTCATCTTGCAGCCACTCTCATTCAACCTTTATACACTTTGATATAGTTTGTGTACATGTTCATTCATCTTGTAGCCACTCTCATTCCACCTTTATACACTTTGATACACTTTGATATAGTTTGTATACATGTTCATTCAGCCTGCAGCCACTCTCATTCAACCTTTATACACTTTGATACACTTTGATATAGTTTGTGTACATGTTCACTCATTTTGCAGCCACTCTCATTCAACCTTTATACACTTTTGTACACTTTGATATAGTTTGTGTACATGTTCACTCAGCCGGCAGCCACTCCCATTCAACCTTTATACACTTTGATACACTTTGATATAGTTTGTGTACATGTTCACTCAGCCGGCAGCCACTCTCATTCAACCTTTATACACTTTGATACACTTTGATATAGTTTGTATACATGTTCACTCAGCTTGCAGCCACTCTCATTCAACCGTTATACACGTTTGTACACTTTGATATAGTTTGTATACATGTTCACTCAGCCTGCAGCCATTCTCATTCAACCTTTATACACTTTTATACACTTTGATATAGTTTGTATACATGATCACTCAGCCTGCAGCCATTCTCATTCAACCTTTATACACTTTTATACACTTTGATATAGTTTGTGTACATGTTCACTCAGCTTGCAGCCACTCTCATTCAACCTTTATACACTTGTACACTTTGAATAGTTTGTGTACATATTCACTCAGACTGCAGCCACTCTCATTCAACCTTTATACACTTTTATACACTTTGATATAGTTTGTGTACATGTTCACTCAGCCTGCAGCCATTCTCATTAAACCTTTATACACTTTGATACACTTTAACATAGTTTGTATACATGTTCACTCAGCCTGCAGCCACTCTCATTCAACCTTTATACACTTTGATACAGTTTAATATAGTTTGTATACATGTTCACTCAGCCGGCAGACACTCTCATTCAACCTTTATACACTTTTATACACTTTGATATACATTGTACACATGTTCACTCTGCCCGCAGCCACACTCATTCAACCTTTATACACTTTGATACACTTTGATATAGTTTGTACACATGTTCACTCTGCCCGCAGCCACTCTCATTCAACCTTTATACACTTTGATACACTTTAATATAGTTTGTGTATTTGTTCACTCAGCCTGTAGCCACGCTCATTCAACCTTTATACACTTTTATACACTTTGATATAGTTTGTGTACATGTTCACTCAGCCTGCAGCCACTCTCATTCAACCTTTATACACTTTGATACACTTTAATATAGTTTGTATACATGTTCACTCAACCTGCAGCCACTCTCAGTCAACATTTATACACTTTGATACACTTTGATATAGTTTGTGTACATGTTCACTCATCTTGCAGCCACTCTCATTCAACCTTTATACACTTTGATACACTTTAACATAGTTTGTGTACATGTTCACTCAACCTGCAGCCACTCTCATTCAACCTTTATACACTTTGATACACTTTGATATAGTTTGTGTACATGTTCACTCAGCCGGTAACCACTCTCATTCAACCTTTATACACTTGTATACACTTTGATATAGTTTGTATACATGTTCACTCAGCTTGCAGCCACTCTCATTCAACCTTTATACACTTTGATACACTTTGATATAGTTTGTGTACATGTTCACTCAGCCGGCAGCCACTCTCATTCAACCTTTAATCACTTTTATACACTTTGATATAGTTTGTATACGTGTTCACTCAGCCTGCAGCCACTCTCATTCAATCTTTATACACTTTATACACTTTGATATAGTTTGTATACATGTTCACTCAGCCTGCAGCCACTCTCATTCAACATTTATACACTTTGATACACTTTGATATAGTTTGTGTACATGTTCATTCAGCCTGCAGCCACTCTCATTCAACCTTTATACACTTTGATACAATTTAATATAGTTTGTATACATGTACACTCAGCCTGCAGCCCCGCTCATTCAACTTGTATACACTTTGATACACTTTGATATAGTTTGTGTACATGTTCACTCAGCCTGCAGCCACTCTCAGTCAACCTTTATACACTTTGATACACTTTAAAATAGTTTGTATACATGTTCACTCAGCCGGCAGCCACTCTTATTCAACCTTTATACACTTTGATACACTTTGATATAGTTTGTACGCATGTTCACTCAGCCGGCAGCCACTCTCGTTCAACCTTTATACACTTTTATACACTTTGATATAGTTTGTACACATGTTCACTCTGCCCGCAGCCACTCTCATTCAACCTTTATACACTTTGATACACTTCGATATAGTTTGTGTACTTGTTCACTCAGCCTGCAGCCACTCTCATTCAACCTTTATACACTTTGATACACTTTAATATAGTTTGTGTATTTGTTCACTCAGCCTGTAGCCACGCTCATTCCATCTTTATACACTTTTATACACTTTGATATAGTTTGTATACATGTTCACTCAGCCTGCAGCCACTCTCATTCAACCTTTATACACTTTGATACACTTTAATATAGTTTGTATACATGTTCACTCAGCCTGCATCCACTCTCATTCAACCTTTATACAATTTGATACACTTTAATATAGTTTGTGTATTTGTTCACTCAGCCTGTAGCCACGCTCATTCAACCTTTATACACTTTTATACACTTTGATATAGTTTGTATACATGTTCACTCAGCCTGCAGCCACTCTCATTCAACCTTTATACACTTTGATACACTTTCATATAGTTTGTATACATGTTCACTCAGCCTGCAGCCACTCTCATTCAACCTTTATACACTTTGATACACTTTAATATAGTTTGTGTATTTGTTCACTCAGCCTGTAGCCACGCTCATTCAACCTTTATACACTTTTATACACTTTGATATAGTTTGTGTACATGTTCACTCAGCCTGCAGCCACTCTCAGTCAACCTTTATACACTTTGATACACTTTGATATAGTTTGTGTACATGTTCACTCATCTTGCAGCCCCTCTCATTCAACCTTTATACACTTTTGTACACTTTGATATAATTTGTGTACATGTTCACTCAGCCTGCAGCCACTCTCATTCAACCTTTATACACTTTGATACACTTTGATATAGTTTGTGTACATGTTCACTCAGCCGGCAGCCACTCTCATTCAACCTTTATACACTTTGATACACTTTGTTATAGTTTGTATAAATGTTCACTCAGCTTGCAGCCACTCTCATTCAACCTTTATACACTTTGATATAGTTTGTGTACATGTTCACTCAGCCGGCAGCCACTCTCATTCAACCTTTATACACTTTGATACACTTTGTTATAGTTTGTATACATGTTCACTCAGCCGGCAGCCACTCTCATTCAACCTTTATACACTTTGATACACTTTGATATAATTTGTGTACATGTTCACTCAGCCTGCAGCCACTCTCATTCAACCTTTATACACTTTGATACACTTTGATATAGTTTGTGTACATGTTCACTCAGCCGGCAGCCACTCTCATTCAACCTTTATACACTTTATACACTTTGATATAGTTTGTATACATGTTCACTCAGCCTGCAGCCACTCTCATGCAACATTTATACACTTTGATACACTTTGATATAGTTTGTGTACATGTTCATTCAGCCTGCAGCCACTCTCATTCAACCTTTATACACTTTGATACAATTTAATATAGTTTGTATACATGTTCACTCAGCCTGCAGCCCCGCTCATTCAACTTGTATACACTTTGATACACTTTGTGTACATGATCACTCAGCCAGCAGCCACGCTCATTCAAGTTGTATACACTTTTGTGTACTTTTATACACTTTGATATAGTTTGTATACATGTTCACTCAGCCTAAAGCCACTCTCATTCAACCTTTATACACTTTGATACACTTTAATATAGTTTGTAAACATGTTCACTCAGCCAGCAGCCACGCTCATTCAAGATGTATACACTTTGATATTGTTTGTGTATATGTTCATTCAGCCTGCAGCCACTCTCATTCAACCTTTATACACTTTGATACAATTTAATATAGTTTGTATACATGTTCACTCAGCCTGCAGCCCCGCTCATTCAACTTGTATACAGTTTGATACACTTTGATATAGTTTGTGTACATGTTCACTCAGCCTGCAGCCACTCTCAGTCAACCTTTATACACTTTGATACACTTTAATATAGTTTGTATACATGTTCACTCATCTTGCAGCCACTCTCATTCAACCTTTATACACTTTGATACACTTTGATATAGTTTGTGTACATGTTCACTCATCTTGCAGCCACTCTCATTCAACCTTTATACACTTTGATACACTTTGATATAGTTTGTATACAAGTTCATTCAGCCTGCAGCCACTCTCATTCAACCTTTATACACTTTGATACACTTTGATATAGTTTGTGTACATGTTCACTCATCTTGCAGCCACTCTCATTCAACCTTTATACACTTTGATACACTTTGATATAGTTTGTGTACATGTTCACTCAGCCGGCAGCCGCTCTCATTCAACCTTTATACACTTTGATACACTTTGATATAGTTTGTATACATGTTCACTCAGCTTGCAGCCACTCTCATTCAACCTTTATACACTTTGATACACTTTAATATAGTTTGTATACATGTTCTCTTAGCCTGCAGCCATTCTCATTCAACCTTTATACACTTTTATACACTTTGATATAGTTTGTATACATGATCACTCAGCCTGCAGCCATTCTCATTCAACCTTTATACACTTTTATACACTTTTATATAGTTTGTGTACATGTTCACTCAGCTTGCAGCCACTCTCATTCAACCTTTATACACTTGTACACTTTGAATAGTTTGTATACATATTCACTCAGACTGCAGCCACTCTCATTCAACCTTTATACACTTTTATACACTTTGATATAGTTTGTGTACATGTTCACTCAACCTGCAGCCATTCTCATTCAACCTTTATACACTTTTATACACTTTGATATAGTGTGTATACATGTTCACTCAGCCCGCAGTCACGCTCATTCTACTTTTATACACTTTTATACACTTTGATATAGTTTGTGTACATATTCACTCATCTTGCAGCCACTCTCATTCAACCTTTATACACTTTGATATATTTTGTGTACATGTTCACTCATCTTGCAGCCACTCTCATTCAACCTTTATACACTTTGATACACTTTAATATAGTTTGTAAACATGTTCACTCAGCCAGCAGCCACGCTCATTCAAGATGTATACACTTTTGTATACTTTTATACACTTTGATATAGTTTGTATACATGTTCACTCAGCCTGCAGCCACTCTCATTCAACATTTATACACTTTGATATTGTTTGTGTATATGTTCATTCAGCCTGCAGCCACTCTCATTCAACCTTTATACACTTTGATACAATTTAATATAGTTTGTATACATGTTCACTCAGCCTGCAGCCCCGCTCATTCAACTTGTATACAGTTTGATACACTTTGATATAGTTTGTGTACATGTTCACTCAGCCTGCAGCCACTCTCAGTCAACCTTTATACACTTTGATACACTTTAATATAGTTTGTATACATGTTCACTCATCTTGCAGCCACTCTCATTCAACCTTTATACACTTTGATACACTTTGATATAGTTTGTGTACATGTTCACTCAGCCTGCAGCCACTCTCATTCAACCTTTATACACTTGTACACTTTGATGTAGTCTGTATTCATGTTCACTCAGCCTGCAGCCACTCTCATTCAACCTTTATACACTTTGATACAATTTAATATAGTTTGTATACATGTTCACTCAGCCTGCAGCCCCGCTCATTCAACTTGTATACACTTTGATACACTTTGTGTACATGATCACTCAGCCAGCAGCCACGCTCATTCAAGTTGTATACACTTTTGTGTACTTTTATACACTTTGATATAGTTTGTATACATGTTCACTCAGCCTAAAGCCACTCTCATTCAACCTTTATACACTTTGATACACTTTAATATAGTTTGTAAACATGTTCACTCAGCCAGCAGCCACGCTCATTCAAGATGTATACACTTTGATATTGTTTGTGTATATGTTCATTCAGCCTGCAGCCACTCTCATTCAACCTTTATACACTTTGATACAATTTAATATAGTTTGTATACATGTTCACTCAGCCTGCAGCCCCGCTCATTCAACTTGTATACAGTTTGATACACTTTGATATAGTTTGTGTACATGTTCACTCAGCCTGCAGCCACTCTCATTCAACCTTTATACACTTTGATACACTTTGATATAGTTTGTGTACATGTTCACTCATCTTGCAGCCACTCTCATTCAACCTTTATACACTTTGATACACTTTGATATAGTTTGTGTACATGTTCACTCAGCCGGCAGCCGCTCTCATTCAACCTTTATACACTTTGATACACTTTGATATAGTTTGTATACATGTTCACTCAGCTTGCAGCCACTCTCATTCAACCTTTATACACTTTGATACACTTTAATATAGTTTGTATACATGTTCTCTTAGCCTGCAGCCATTCTCATTCAACCTTTATACACTTTTATACACTTTGATATAGTTTGTATACATGATCACTCAGCCTGCAGCCATTCTCATTCAACCTTTATACACTTTTATACACTTTTATATAGTTTGTGTACATGTTCACTCAGCTTGCAGCCACTCTCATTCAACCTTTATACACTTGTACACTTTGAATAGTTTGTATACATATTCACTCAGACTGCAGCCACTCTCATTCAACCTTTATACACTTTTATACACTTTGATATAGTTTGTGTACATGTTCACTCAACCTGCAGCCATTCTCATTCAACCTTTATACACTTTTATACACTTTGATATAGTGTGTATACATGTTCACTCAGCCCGCAGTCACGCTCATTCTACTTTTATACACTTTTATACACTTTGATATAGTTTGTGTACATGTTCACTCATCTTGCAGCCACTCTCATTCAACCTTTATACACTTTGATATATTTTGTGTACATGTTCACTCATCTTGCAGCCATTCTCATTCAACCTTTATACACTTTGATACACTTTAATATAGTTTGTAAACATGTTCACTCAGCCAGCAGCCACGCTCATTCAAGATGTATACACTTTTGTATACTTTTATACACTTTGATATAGTTTGTATACATGTTCACTCAGCCTGCAGCCACTCTCATTCAACATTTATACACTTTGATATTGTTTGTGTATATGTTCATTCAGCCTGCAGCCACTCTCATTCAACCTTTATACACTTTGATACAATTTAATATAGTTTGTATACATGTTCACTCAGCCTGCAGCCCCGCTCATTCAACTTGTATACAGTTTGATACACTTTGATATAGTTTGTGTACATGTTCACTCAGCCTGCAGCCACTCTCAGTCAACCTTTATACACTTTGATACACTTTAATATAGTTTGTATACATGTTCACTCATCTTGCAGCCACTCTCATTCAACCTTTATACACTTTGATACACTTTGATATAGTTTGTGTACATGTTCACTCATCTTGCAGCCACTCTCATTCAACCTTTATACACTTTGATACACTTTGATATAGTTTGTATACAAGTTCATTCAGCCTGCAGCCACTCTCATTCAACCTTTATACACTTTGATACACTTTGATATAGTTTGTGTACATGTTCACTCATCTTGCAGCCACTCTCATTCAACCTTTATACACTTTGATACACTTTGATATAGTTTGTGTACATGTTCACTCAGCCGGCAGCCGCTCTCATTCAACCTTTATACACTTTGATACACTTTGATATAGTTTGTATACATGTTCACTCAGCTTGCAGCCACTCTCATTCAACCTTTATACACTTTGATACACTTTAATATAGTTTGTATACATGTTCTCTTAGCCTGCAGCCATTCTCATTCAACCTTTATACACTTTTATACACTTTGATATAGTTTGTATACATGATCACTCAGCCTGCAGCCATTCTCATTCAACCTTTATACACTTTTATACACTTTTATATAGTTTGTGTACATGTTCACTCAGCTTGCAGCCACTCTCATTCAACCTTTATACACTTGTACACTTTGAATAGTTTGTATACATATTCACTCAGACTGCAGCCACTCTCATTCAACCTTTATACACTTTTATACACTTTGATATAGTTTGTGTACATGTTCACTCAACCTGCAGCCATTCTCATTCAACCTTTATACACTTTTATACACTTTGATATAGTGTGTATACATGTTCACTCAGCCCGCAGTCACGCTCATTCTACTTTTATACACTTTTATACACTTTGATATAGTTTGTGTACATGTTCACTCATCTTGCAGCCACTCTCATTCAACCTTTATACACTTTGATATATTTTGTGTACATGTTCACTCATCTTGCAGCCACTCTCATTCCACCTTTATACACTTTGATACACTTTGATATAGTTTGTATACATGTTCATTCAGCCTGCAGCCACTCTCATTCAACCTTTATACACTTTGATACACTTTGATATAGTTTGTGTACATGTTCACTCATCTTGCAGCCACTCTCATTCAACCTTTATACACTTTGATACACTTTGATATAGTTTGTGTACATGTTCACTCATCTTGCAGCCACTCTCATTCAACCTTTATACACTTTTGTACACTTTGATATAGTTTGTGTACATGTTCACTCAGCCGGCAGCCACTCTCATTCAACCTTTATACACTTTGATACACTTTGATATAGTTTGTGTACATGTTCACTCAGCCGGCAGCCACTCTCATTCAACCTTTATACACTTTGATACACTTTGATATAGTTTGTATACATGTTCACTCAGCTTGCAGCCACTCTCATTCAACCTTTATACACTTTTGTACACTTTGATATAGTTTGTATACATGTTCACTCAGCCTGCAGCCATTCTCATTCAACCTTTATACACTTTTTACACTTTGATATAGTTTGTATACTTGTTCACTCAGCCTGCAGCCACTCTCATTCAACCTTTATACACTTTGATACACTTTAATATAGTTTGTGTATTTGTTCACTCAGCCTGTAGCCATTCTCCTTCAACCTTTATACACTTTTATACACTTTGATATAGTTTGTGTACATGTTCACTCAGCTTGCAGCCACTCTCATTCAACCTTTATACACTTGTACACTTTGAATAGTTTGTATACATGTTCACTCAGCTTGCAGCCACTCTCATTCAACCTATATACACTTTTATACACTTTGATATAGTTTGTGTACATGTTCACTCAGCCTGCAGCCATTCTCATTCAACCTTTATACACTTTGATACACTTTAACATAGTTTGTATACATGTTCACTCAGCCTGCAGCCACTCTCATTCAACCTTTATACACTTTGATACAGTTTAATATAGTTTGTATACATGTTCACTCAGCCGGCAGCCACTCTCATTCAACCTTTATACACTTTGATACACTTTGATATAGTTTGTACACATGTTCACTCTGCCCGCAGCCACTCTCATTCAACCTTTATACACTTTGATACACTTTAATATAGTTTGTGTATTTGTTCACTCAGCCTGTAGCCACGCTCATTCAACCTTTATACACTTTTATACACTTTGATATAGTTTGTGTACATGTTCACTCAGCCTGCAGCCACTCTCATTTAACCTTTATACACTATTATACACTTTGATATAGTTTGTGTACATGTTCACTCAGCCTGCAGCCATTCTCATTCAACCTTTATACACTTTGATACACTTTAACATAGTTTGTATACATGTTCACTCAGCCTGCAGCCACTCTCATTCAACCTTTATACACTTTGATACAGTTTAATATAGTTTGTATACATGTTCACTCAGCCGGCAGACACTCTCATTCAACCTTTATACAATTTTATACACTTTGATATAGTTTGTACACATGTTCACTCTGCCCGCAGCCACTCTCATTCAACCTTTATACACTTTGATACACTTTAATATTTATTTATTTAATTTATTTAAAACATTTATAGAGCGCAGCTGTCGCCTGGCAGGCATCCTGGCGCTAGGGTGGCTACTCCTAAGATAGAAATAGTAGAAGATTGTTTAGTAGTGACGGAGGGACTCTAGGGAAAAAGCCAAGTCTTTATTAGTTTTCGAAAAGGCAGGAGCTGTGAAGTATGGTGGATGTCGGCGGGCAGACTGTTCCAGAGCTTTGCAGCCGCCACTCGGAATGATCTTCCCCCGATCCTGGCTCTCTTGAATCTGGGTACTGTTACAAGTCGAGCGGTGGTGGATCGAAGAGCTCTGGTTGGTGTATACCAGGTAAACATCCGTTGTAAAGGGATAGGTCCTAGCCCATGTAATGCCTTAAAGACCAAGCAAAGAGACTTGAAGGCAATACGTTGCTTCAAGGGAAGCCAGTGCAGCTCGGCTAGAGCAGCCTTGGTTGAGGATCTTCTGGTCCATCCAAGGGCCAGTTTGGCTGCTGCTGATTGGACACGATGGAGTCGGTCCAGTAGTACCAAGGGAGAGTCAAGCAGGAGAGCATTGCAATAGTCAATGCGACTAAGAATGGTACACCTGACTATCTGCGCTCTAGCGGATAGTGGAAGTAGTGGCAGGATTTTGCGTAGTGATCGCATAAGGGCAGAGCAGGTGGCAACTGTTCTCGAAACCTGTGTTTCCATGCTCAGCTTGTTATTAAGCATGACGCCCAGATTCCGAACACTGGCCACAGGTGACGGATTGTCCGAGTTTTCTGGAAGCCAGAAACCAGCAGGCAGAGGGCGAGGTATGCGGCTGGCTGGGCAGAACAGAACCTCGGTTTTAGAGGAATTAAATTGGAGGGAATTATGGTGTAACCAGCCAGCAGTATCTCTCAGGCAGTCGTGGAATGCTTCTAAAGTAATAGAGTCTTCACCCTCCCAGGAAAAAATAAGCTGGGTGTCGTCTGCGTAGTTTACTGTGGTTATGTTGTGTGATTTAATGAGAGAGACCAGTGGTAGTAAATAAACATTAAAGAGAATCGGGCTGATAGAAGAACCCTGGGGTACACCGTGAGGGACTGGGGAGAAGGCAGATTGATAAGGGGGAAGGGAAACAGCCTGTTTCCTGTCGCTGAGAAAAGAGTGGAACCAAATCAGGGCTGAGCCATCAACCCCAGCCGCTCTCAGCCTCTCTAGCAGGATCACGTGGTTGACGGTGTCGAATGCGGCAGACAGGTCCAACAGGATCAAGGCCACCGCCTGGCCCCTGTCTGCACGCACTCGAAGTTCTTCCATGGCCGTAAGTACAGCTGTTTCGGTGCCATGGCCTGGACGAAATCCAAATTGGAAATCGTCCAGAACGTGATTCTGCTCGAGGTGAGATGACAGGCAGGTGCTGACCCATCGCTCCACCACTTTCGCTGGAAAGGGCAGAAGCGATATGGGGCGAAAATTGGAGAGGCATTCTGGATTCAGGGATGGTTTTTTCAGAAGCGGGGTGATCAACGCTTGCTTCCAGGGGTTTGGAACCACTCCACTGCGGAGAGATTGGTTACAAATCCTCCGCAGCGTGTGGAATAGCTCGTGCCCGTAAGCCTTCCAGATTTTTGGGGGCAGTGGGTCAAGGGGGGACCCAGAGGAAATGCTCAGTGCCAGTCTTTCAAAATCTACTTTGGGAATCTGGGGGAGAGCCAGGAGACTTTCCCTGGGCAGACCGACTGGCCTGGCGGTGTAATTTGTGGGGCAGGTTGCATGAGAGGTAGGTGGGTATTGGGATTGAGAAAATCCCAGGTTGTTAATGATTCTCGTGATTTTATCCAGAAAGAACTCTGCGAGATTATCACAGAGCGTCTGGGATGGGGGAAAAGTTTTCTTCGTACAGTCTGGATGTATGAGATTCTCTAAGATCTGAAAAATGTTTTTTGAGTTGTTAGCTGCATTGACAATTGAGGAGCAATAGTAGGTCGATTTGCTCACTCTAATGGCCGCTTTATATTCAATAAGTTTGTTTTTCCAAAGGGTTTTATTAATGTCACAGTAGCCATGTCTCCACTTCCTCTCGGCCTGCTTACAGGCCTTATAGTTTGTGTATTTGTTCACTCAGCCTGTAGCCACGCTCATTCAACCTTTATACACTTTTATACACTTTGATATAGTTTGTGTACATGTTCACGCAGCCTGCAGCCACTCTCATTCAACCTTTATACAATTTGATACACTTTAATATAGTTTGTATACATGTTCACTCAGCCTGCAGCCACTCTCATTCAACCTTTATACACTTTGATACACTTTAATATAGTTTGTGTATTTGTTCACTCAGCCTGTAGCCACGCTCATTCAACCTTTATACACTTTTATACACTTTGATATAGTTTGTGTACATGTTCACTCAGCCTGCAGCCACTCTCAGTCAACCTTTATACACTTTGATACGCTTTGATATAGTTTGTGTACATGTTCACTCAGCCTGCAGTCACTCTCAGTCAACCTTTATACACTTTGATACACTTTGATATAGTTTGTGTACATGTTCACTCATCTTGCAGCCACTCTCATTCAACCTTTATACACTTTGATACACTTTAACATAGTTTGTGTACATGTTCACTCAGCCTGCAGCCACTCTCATTCAACCTTTATACACTTTGATACACTTTGATATAGTTTGTGTACATGTTCACTCAGCCGGCAGCCACTCTCATTCAACCTTTATACACTTGTATACACTTTGATATAGTTTGTATATATGTTCACTCAGCCGGCAGCCACTCTCATTCAACCTTTATACACTTTATACACTTTGATATAGTTTGTATACATGTTCACTCAGCCTGCAGCCACTCTCATGCAACATTTATACACTTTGATACACTTTGATATAGTTTGTGTACATGTTCATTCAGCCTGCAGCCACTCTCATTCAACCTTTATACACTTTGATACAATTTAATATAGTTTGTATACATGTTCACTCAGCCTGCAGCCCCGCTCATTCAACTTGTATACACTTTGATACACTTTGTGTACATGATCACTCAGCCAGCAGCCACGCTCATTCAAGTTGGATACACTTTTGTATACTTTTATACACTTTGATATAGTTTGTATACATGTTCACTCAGCCTAAAGCCACTCTCATTCAACCTTTATACACTTTGATACACTTTAATATAGTTTGTAAACATGTTCACTCAGCCAGCAGCCACGCTCATTCAAGATGTATACACTTTTGTATAGTTTTATACACTTTGATATAGTTTGTATACATGTTCACTCAGCCTGCAGCCACTCTCATTCAACATTTATACACTTTGATATAGTTTGTGTACATGTTCATTCAGCCTGCAGCCACTCTCATTCAAACTTTATACACTTTGATACAATTTAATATAGTTTGTATACATGTTCACTCAGCCTGCAGCCCCGCTCATTCAACTTGTATACACTTTGATACACTTTGATATAGTTTGTGTACATGTTCACTCAGCCTGCAGCCACTCTCAGTCAACCTTTATACACTTTGATACACTTTAATATAGTTTGTATACATGTTCACTCATCTTGCAGCCACTCTCATTCAACCTTTATACACTTTGATACACTTTGATTTAGTTTGTGTACATGTTCACTCATCTTGCAGCCACTCTCATTCAACCTTTATACACTTTGATACACTTTGATATAGTTTGTATACAAGTTCATTCAGCCTGCAGCCACTCTCATTCAACCTTTATACACTTTGATACACTTTGATATAGTTTGTGTACATGTTCACACATCTTGCAGCCACTCTCATTCAACCTTTATATACTTTGATACACTTTGATATAGTTTGTGTACATGTTCACTCAGCCGGCAGCCACTCTCATTCAACCTTTATACACTTTGATACACTTTGATATAGTTTGTATACATGTTCACTCAGCCTGCAGCCATTCTCATTCAACCTTTATACACTTTTATACACTTTGATATAGTTTGTATACATGATCACTCAGCCTGCAGCCATTCTCATTCAACCTTTATACACTTTTATACACTTTGATATAGTTTGTGTACATGTTCACTCAGCTTGCAGCCACTCTCATTCAACCTTTATACACTTGTACACTTTGAATAGTTTGTATACATATTCACTCAGACTGCAGCCACTCTCATTCAACCTTTATACACTTTTATACACTTTGATATAGTTTGTGTACATGTTCACTCAGCCTGCAGCCATTCTCATTCAACCTTTATACACTTTTATACACTTTGATATAGTGTGTATACATGTTCACTCAGCCCGCAGTCACGCTCATTCTACTTTTATACACTTTTATACACTTTGATATAGTTTGTGTACATGTTCACTCATCTTGCAGCCACTCTCATTCAACCTTTATACACTTTGATATATTTTGTGTACATGTTCACTCATCTTGCAGCCACTCTCATTCCACCTTTATACACTTTGATACACTTTGATATAGTTTGTATACATGTTCATTCAGCCTGCAGCCACTCTCATTCAACCTTTATACACTTTGATACACTTTGATATAGTTTGTGTACATGTTCAATCATCTTGCAGCCACTCTCATTCAACCTTTATACACTTTGATACACTTTGATATAGTTTGTGTACATGTTCACTCATCTTGCAGCCACTCTCATTCAACCTTTATACACTTTTGTACACTTTGATATAGTTTGTGTACATGTTCACTCAGCCGGCAGCCACTCTCATTCAACCTTTATACACTTTGATACACTTTGATATAGTTTGTGTACATGTTCACTCAGCCGGCAGCCACTCTCATTCAACCTTTATACACTTTGATACACTTTGATATAGTTTGTATACATGTTCACTCAGCTTGCAGCCACTCTCATTCAACCTTTATACACTTTTGTACACTTTGATATAGTTTGTATACATGTTCACTCAGCCTGCAGCCATTCTCATTCAACCTTTATACACTTTTGTACACTTTGATATAGTTTGTATACTTGTTCACTCAGCCTGCAGCCACTCTCATTCAACCTTTATACACTTTGATACACTTTAATATAGTTTGTGTATTTGTTCACTCAGCCTGTAGCCATTCTCCTTCAACCTTTATACACTTTTATACACTTTGATATAGTTTGTGTACATGTTCACTCTGCTTGCAGCCACTCTCATTCAACCTTTATACACTTGTACACTTTGAATAGTTTGTATACATGTTCACTCAGCCTGCAGCCACTCTCATTCAACCTATATACACTTTTATACACTTTGATATAGTTTGTGTACATGTTCACTCAGCCTGCAGCCATTCTCATTCAACCTTTATACACTTTGATACACTTTAACATAGTTTGTATACATGTTCACTCAGCCTGCAGCCACTCTCATTCAACCTTTATACACTTTGATACAGTTTAATATAGTTTGTATACATGTTCACTCAGCCGACAGCCACTCTCATTCAACCTTTATACACTTTGATACACTTTGATATAGTTTGTACACATGTTCACTCTGCCCGCAGCCACTCTCATTCAACCTTTATACACTTTGATACACTTTAATATAGTTTGTGTATTTGTTCACTCAGCCTGTAGCCACGCTCATTCAACCTTTATACACTTTTATACACTTTGATATAGTTTGTGTACATGTTCACTCAGCCTGCAGCCACTCTCATTTAACCTTTATACACTTTTATACACTTTGATATAGTTTGTGTACATGTTCACTCAGCCTGCAGCCATTCTCATTCAACCTTTATACACTTTGATACACTTTAACATAGTTTGTATACATGTTTACTCAGCCTGCAGCCACTCTCATTCAACCTTTATACACTTTGATACAGTTTAATATAGTTTGTATACATGTTCACTCAGCCGGCAGACACTCTCATTCAACCTTTATACACTTTTATACACTTTGATATAGTTTGTACACATGTTCACTCTGCCCGCAGCAACTCTCATTCAACCTTTATACACTTTGATACACTTTGATATAGTTTGTACACATGTTCACTCTGCCCACAGCCACTCTCATTCAACCTTTATACACTTTGATACACTTTAATATAGTTTGTGTATTTGTTCACTCAGCCTGTAGCCACTCTCATTCAACCTTTATACACTTTTATACACTTTGATATAGTTTGTGTACATGTTCACTCAGCCTGCAGCCAGTCTCATTCAACCTTTATACACTTTGATACACTTTAATATAGTTTGTATACATGTTCACTCAGCCTGCAGCCACTCTCATTCAACTAATATACACTTTGATACACTTTAATATAGTTTGTGTATTTGTTCACTCAGCCTGTAGCCACGCTCATTCAACCTTTATACACTTTTATACACTTTGATATAGTTTGTGTACATGTTCACTCAGCCTGCAGCCACTCTCAGTCAACCTTTATACACTTTGATACGCTTTGATATAGTTTGTGTACATGTTCACTCAGCCTGCAGTCACTCTCAGTCAACCTTTATACACTTTGATACACTTTGATATAGTTTGTGTACATGTTCACTCATCTTGCAGCCACTCTCATTCAACCTTTATACACTTTGATACACTTTAACATAGTTTGTGTACATGTTCACTCAGCCTGCAGCCACTCTCATTCAACCTTTATACACTTTGATACACTTTGATATAGTTTGTGTACATGTTCACTCAGCCGGCAGCCACTCTCATTCAACCTTTATACACTTGTATACACTTTGATATAGTTTGTATATATGTTCACTCAGCTTGCAGCCACTCTCATTCAACCTTTATACACTTTGATACACTTTGATATAGTTTGTGTACATGTTCGCTCAGCCGGCAGCCACTCTCATTCAACCTTTAATCACTTTTATACACTTTGATATAGTTTGTATACATGTTCACTCAGCCTGCAGCCACTCTCATTCAATCTTTATACACTTTGATACACTTTGATATAGTTTGTGTACATGTTCACTCATCTTGCAGCCACTCTCATTCAACCTTTATACACTTTTGTACACTTTGATATAGTTTGTGTACATGTTCACTCAGCCGGCAGCCACTCTCATTCAACCTTTATACACTTTGATACACTTTGATATAGTTTGTGTACATGTTCACTCAGCCGGCAGCCACTCTCATTCAACCTTTATACACTTTGATACACTTTGATATAGTTTGTATACATGTTCACTCAGCTTGCAGCCACTCTCATTCAACCTTTATACACTTTTGTACACTTTGATATAGTTTGTATACATGTTCACTCAGCCTGCAGCCATTCTCATTCAACCTTTATACACTTTTGTACACTTTGATATAGTTTGTATACTTGTTCACTCAGCCTGCAGCCACTCTCATTCAACCTTTATACACTTTGATACACTTTAATATAGTTTGTGTATTTGTTCACTCAGCCTGTAGCCATTCTCCTTCAACCTTTATACACTTTTATACACTTTGATATAGTTTGTGTACATGTTCACTCTGCTTGCAGCCACTCTCATTCAACCTTTATACACTTGTACACTTTGAATAGTTTGTATACATGTTCACTCAGCCTGCAGCCACTCTCATTCAACCTATATACACTTTTATACACTTTGATATAGTTTGTGTACATGTTCACTCAGCCTGCAGCCATTCTCATTCAACCTTTATACACTTTGATACACTTTAACATAGTTTGTATACATGTTCACTCAGCCTGCAGCCACTCTCATTCAACCTTTATACACTTTGATACAGTTTAATATAGTTTGTATACATGTTCACTCAGCCGACAGCCACTCTCATTCAACCTTTATACACTTTGATACACTTTGATATAGTTTGTACACATGTTCACTCTGCCCGCAGCCACTCTCATTCAACCTTTATACACTTTGATACACTTTAATATAGTTTGTGTATTTGTTCACTCAGCCTGTAGCCACGCTCATTCAACCTTTATACACTTTTATACACTTTGATATAGTTTGTGTACATGTTCACTCAGCCTGCAGCCACTCTCATTTAACCTTTATACACTTTTATACACTTTGATATAGTTTGTGTACATGTTCACTCAGCCTGCAGCCATTCTCATTCAACCTTTATACACTTTGATACACTTTAACATAGTTTGTATACATGTTTACTCAGCCTGCAGCCACTCTCATTCAACCTTTATACACTTTGATACAGTTTAATATAGTTTGTATACATGTTCACTCAGCCGGCAGACACTCTCATTCAACCTTTATACACTTTTATACACTTTGATATAGTTTGTACACATGTTCACTCTGCCCGCAGCAACTCTCATTCAACCTTTATACACTTTGATACACTTTGATATAGTTTGTACACATGTTCACTCTGCCCACAGCCACTCTCATTCAACCTTTATACACTTTGATACACTTTAATATAGTTTGTGTATTTGTTCACTCAGCCTGTAGCCACTCTCATTCAACCTTTATACACTTTTATACACTTTGATATAGTTTGTGTACATGTTCACTCAGCCTGCAGCCACTCTCATTCAACCTTTTTACACTTTGATACACTTTAATATAGTTTGTATACATGTTCACTCAGCCTGCAGCCACTCTCATTCAACTAATATACACTTTGATACACTTTAATATAGTTTGTGTATTTGTTCACTCAGCCTGTAGCCACGCTCATTCAACCTTTATACACTTTTATACACTTTGATATAGTTTGTGTACATGTTCACTCAGCCTGCAGCCACTCTCAGTCAACCTTTATACACTTTGATACGCTTTGATATAGTTTGTGTACATGTTCACTCAGCCTGCAGTCACTCTCAGTCAACCTTTATACACTTTGATACACTTTGATATAGTTTGTGTACATGTTCACTCATCTTGCAGCCACTCTCATTCAACCTTTATACACTTTGATACACTTTAACATAGTTTGTGTACATGTTCACTCAGCCTGCAGCCACTCTCATTCAACCTTTATACACTTTGATACACTTTGATATAGTTTGTGTACATGTTCACTCAGCCGGCAGCCACTCTCATTCAACCTTTATACACTTGTATACACTTTGATATAGTTTGTATATATGTTCACTCAGCTTGCAGCCACTCTCATTCAACCTTTATACACTTTGATACACTTTGATATAGTTTGTGTACATGTTCGCTCAGCCGGCAGCCACTCTCATTCAACCTTTAATCACTTTTATACACTTTGATATAGTTTGTATACATGTTCACTCAGCCTGCAGCCACTCTCATTCAATCTTTATACACTTTATACACTTTGATATAGTTTGTATACATGTTCACTCAGCCTGCAGCCACTCTCATTCAACATTTATACACTTTGATACACTTTGATATAGTTTGTGTACAAGTTCATTCAGCCTGCAGCCACTCTCATTCAACCTTTATACACTTTGATACAATTTAATACAGTTTGTATACATGTTCACTCAGCCTGCAGCCCCGCTCATTCAACTTGTATACACTTTGATACACTTTGATATAGTTTGTGTACATGTTCACTCAGCCTGCAGCCACTCTCAGTCAACCTTTATACACTTTGATATAGTTTGTACACATGTTCACTCAGCCGGCAGCCACTCTCGTTCAACCTTTATACACTTTTATACACTTTGATATAGTTTGTACACATGTTCACTCTGCCCGCAGCCACTCTCATTCAACCTTTATACACTTTAATACACTTTGATATAGTTTGTGTACTTGTTCACTCAGCCTGCAGCCACTCTCATTCAACCTTTATACACTTTGATACACTTTAATATAGTTTGTGTATTTGTTCACTCAGCCTGTAGCCACGCTCATTCAACCTTTATACACTTTGATACAATTTAATATAGTTTGTATACATGATCACTCAGCCTGCAGCCATTCTCAGTCAACATTTATACACTTTGATACACTTTAATATAGTTTGTATACATGTTCACTCAGCCTGCAGCCACTCTCATTCAACCTTTATACACTTTGATACAATTTAATATAGTTTGTATACATGTTCACTCAGCCTGCAGCCCCGCTCCTTCAACTTGTATACACTTTGATACACTTTGATATAGTTTGTGTACATGATCACTCAGCCAGCAGCCACGCTCATTCAAGTTGTATACACTTTTGTATACTTTTATACACTTTGATATAGTTTGTATACATGTTCACTCAGCCTAAAGCCACTCTCATTCAACCTTTATACACTTTGATACACTTTAATATAGTTTGTATACATGTTCACTCAGCCAGCAGCCACGCTCATTCAAGTTGTATACACTTTTGTATACTTTTATACACTTTGATATAGTTTGTATACATGTTCACTCATCCTGCAGCCACTCTCATTCAACATTTATACACTTTGATACACTTTGATATAGTTTGTGTACATGTTCATTCAGCCTGCAGCCACTCTCATTCAACCTTTATACACTTTGATACAATTTAATATAGTTTGTATACATGTTCACTCAGCCTGCAGCCCCGCTTATTCAACTTGTATACACTTTGATACACTTTGATATAGTTTGTGTACATGTTCACTCAGCCTGCAGCCACTCTCAGTCAACCTTTATACACTTTGATACACTTTAATATAGTTTGTATACATGTTCACTCAGCCGGCAGCCACTCTCATTCAACCTTTATACACTTTGATATACTTTGATATAGTTTGTACACATGTTCACTCAGCCCTCAGCCACTCTCGTTCAACCTTTATACACTTTTATACACTTTGATATAGTTTGTACACATGTTCACTCTGCCTGCAGCCACTCTCAGTCAACCTTTATACACTTTGATACACTTTGATATAGTTTGTGTACTTGTTCACTCAGCCTGCAGCCACTCTCATTCAACCTTTATACACTTTGATACACTTTAATATAGTTTGTGTATTTGTTCACTCAGCCTGTAGCCACGCTCATTCAACCTTTATACACTTTTATACACTTTGATATAGTTTGTATACATGTTCACTCATCCTGCAGCCACTCTCATTCAACCTTTATACCCTTTGATACACTTTAATATAGTTTGTGTATTTGTTCACTCAGCCTGTAGCCACGCTCATTCAACCTTTATACACTTTTATACACTTTGATATAGTTTGTGTACATGTTCACTCAGCCTGCAGCCACTCTCAGTCAACCTTTATACACTTTGATACACTTTGATATAGTTTGTGTACATGTTCACTCAGCCGGCAGCCACTCTCATTTAAACTTTATACACTTTGATACACTTTGATATAGTTTGTATACATGTTCACTCAGCTTGCAGCCACTCTCATTCAACCTTTATACACTTTGATACACTTTGATATAGTTTGTATACATGTTCACTCAGCTTGCAGTCACTCTCATTCAACCTTTATACACTTTATACACTTTGATATAGTTTGTGTACATGTTCACTCAGCCTGCAGCCACTCTCATTCAACCTTTATACACTTTTATACACTTTGATATAGTTTGTGTACATGTTCACTCAGCCGGCAGCCACTCTCATTTAAACTTTATACACTTTGATACACTTTGATATAGTTTGTATACATGTTCACTCAGCTTGCAGCCACTCTCATTCAACCTTTATACACTTTGATACACTTTGATATAGTTTGTATACATGTTCACTCAGCTTGCAGTCACTCTCATTCAACCTTTATACACTTTATACACTTTGATATAGTTTGTGTACATGTTCACTCAGCCTGCAGCCACTCTCATTCAACCTTTATACACTTTTATACACTTTGTTATAGATTGTATACATGTTCACTCAGCCTGCAGCCACTCTCATTCAACCTTTATACACTTGTACACTTTGATGTAGTCTGTATACATGTTCACTCAGGCTGCAGCCACTCTCATTCAACCTTTATACACTTGTACACTTTGATGTAGTCTGTATTCATGTTCACTCAGCCTGCAGCCACTCTCATTCAACATTTATACACTTAGATACACTTTGATATAGTTTGTGTACATGTTCATTCAGCCTGCAGCCACTTTCATTCAACCTTTATACACTTTGATACAATTTAATATAGTTTGTATACATGTTCACTCAGCCTGCAGCCCCGCTCATTCAACTTGTATACACTTTGATACACTTTGATATCGTTTGTGTACATGATCACTCAGCCAGCAGCCACGCTCATTCAAGTTGTATACACTTTTGTATGCTTTTATACACTTTGATATAGTTTGTATACATGTTCACTCAGCCTAAAGCCACTCTCATTCAACCTTTATACACTTTGATACACTTTAATATAGTTTGTATACATGTTCACTCAGCCAGCAGCCACGCTCATTCAAGTTGTATACACTTTTGTATACTTTTATACACTTTGATATAGTTTGTATACATGTTCACTCAGCCTAAAGCCACTCTCATTCAACCTTTATACACTTTGATACACTTTAACATAGTTTGTATACATGTTCACTCAGCCTGCAGCCACTCTCATTCAACCTTTATACACTTTTATACACTTCGATATAGTTTGTATACATGTTCACTCAGCCTGCAGCCACTCTCATTCAACCTTTATACACTTTTATACACTTCAATATAGTTTGTATACATGTTCACTCAGCCTGCAGCCACTCTCATTCAACTTGTATACACTTTTATACACTCCAGTCTCCTGTCCTAGACAGACACGGACCGACCCCACTTGCCCGTCTGAACACTTCTCTAGGCAGACATCACCGCCCTCTCCAGGCCGGCTTCCAAACCACCATCTCTCCCGCTCTCTCCTCTGTCCATGCTGGGGGTGTTCCCCAGTCCAGCCCCACGCCCGTTTTTCAACATTATCTAGGAATGGACTGCACACCCCCCGCACAGTTACTGCCTCACTCCACAGACTAACCACTCACAAGCAAGGACATCATGTACCAGGCCATGCCTGCCAACAGACCTTTCACCCCTACCGACTCTCAAACTCCCTTGGACGGCTGCAGCCAGGTCCGTGGACTGAGGCCTCGTGATTCTTGCACTGTTCGTTAGCTTAAATATTATGCCAGGAACTTGTCCGAGCACAATGTCAGTGTGCTAGTTAGTGTGCCTTAATTATAGCGCTAATGGTTATTCTGTTCCTTGAACTGATTTCGTAGCAAGCGGTGCTAAAGAAACGAAGATTATTTAATGGAGTCAGGGACAATGTTGCTGGACAGCAGTGAAGTGGCAATTAGAAGGAGGCAATGTTGAGTTGTGTCTTATATCTGCAGCACCGTTCTCATAATATGTCAGTTAGCAAATGTCCCCTGGTGCTAAACAGTGTTCTTTACTGTATTTGATGTGGCACAAATGGATTTACAGCCAGCTGCAGGGGGCTGTGCAGGGATTATTCTTTTTTTGGAAAGGTCATCTCAACCAGGGAGTGTTGTACATCGAAGAGGGCATTGGGGCATAGGAACTCGGAACTTAGGGATGAGTGAAACGTGATTTGGCTGCACACTGTTTTTGTCACATGTGCAATGTCCCCAGAAAGATTCTTTGCACTGTCATGTCAATACACACGGTGCCCCGCCCGATGCCGTTGGCATGATTGCTGGAGCCTCTCTGACTCGGTTCAAGTGACCGTAACCTCAAGCCAGTAAAAGCAGCATTGCTTTTAGATCTCGCCTGGTGACGCAGCGCAAAAGCGCTTTTGCCATCGAGATCTATTGTCATCGACTTGCCTCGGAAGGGAGACAGGAGATGGGCACGCGCAGAGTGAATTTTGGTCATGAATGTGCCCGTAAACACGCACGATGTGCACATCTCCTGTACCCCTTACGTTGACGCAAGCCAGCTGCATGCAGTAACTGCGCTAACAACGAAAACACACTCACACGCACCAGCCACCCCCAGGCAGTGCATGCGTACTCGTCTCCCTAAACGTGCATGGTGTGATTTTGCTTTTACCACAATAGCAGCCACTCAAGGGTGCATTTATAAGCACATCAAAAAGGATGGCGGCCTCTCCCAACTCAAGCTCTATGAAAGTGTTAAAGGCTGCTGCGCTATCACCCCCCCCGCGTCCCGGGACAGGATAAAACACTTCAGGGCCAAGCAGCTCTTAGAGGCCGTCGCACTATCGCTCCCCCTCGAGGACAGGATAAACGATCGGTGACAGCCCACACTCAGGTTCTCCCGCCCGCTGTGGCCCCCTCTCTTCCTCCCTCCCAGCTCTCGACTCTCCTCTCCCTGCCTCCTCTTCCACCCCCACGTGTCTTCCTCCCTGCCGTTTAAGTCACCTTCCTCCCCCCTTTTACTGCCTTGTGCCTCTTCCCCGCCTAGCCCAGCACTGCTTGGTGACCCTCAGCAGAGAGCAGCCCTCGCACGGCCACAAGGATGGAAAACACACAGCACTGCTGCTCAAGATGTTCCTGCTTGCGATCCTTCCCGGCCAGCTGCGGCTGCACAGGAAGGTGGGTGCCCCTGGCAGACACCCTCCCCACCCCCTGCTGGCATGGGAGAGTGATCGGCCTGACACCCCCTGCTGGCATGTACGCATGATCTTAATTATACCTGCTAGTAGGCAGCAGTTTAGCTCGCATTAGGCAATTAATCTTGAAACTATGCAGCTTTACTGCAGGATAGTGGGAAGGCATAGATCAGGCATATGAGAAATGGACAGAGGACCGCCTGAAGCCTCTGACCGAATCTACCCTGTTTAAAGTGTGCAAGATGGTTAAACGAATCTCCCCTAACCCATGTTTCAAATTAATACAGTTTAAATCTGTTTTACAGGTACCTTACGCCGAAGAAACTTGCATTAATATATCCTTGCACACAGCCTTTATGCAATAGGTACAATTCACAGGGTGCAGACATCTGCACAAGACATGGCGCTGTAATGAGTTGCTGGGTTTTGGGGTTAAGTGGTTCGAAGATGTTTCATTCAACGAGCACACTGCTCAAGAAATCCATAAAACTGTATTTATTGAGGATATTTCCTTATAGAACAAGCATTTGCAATGCAGTAGGTCTCGCATTTGCAAGAGTTTCAGCTATTACCATTGTAAATGACAATGCCTTTTAGCTATATAAATAAAAGGCAATGACATTTACAATGCCAATATCTCAAACTTGTGTTAATGCGAGACCTTTTGCATTGCAAATGCTTGTTTTATTATTTACTGACTGTCTGCGCCACGGTTACTGCTGGCGGCTCTTCAAACACAGGGCAAATCATATTTTAGAAAGATCATCACACTTTTTTTTTTTATCCCTTTGGCTTTAATGGATTTTTTCATTTCTTTTGAGCACTGCCAGCCAAGTAAAAGTAAGTAAAAGTAAAAGTAAGTATGTCATAGTAGAGATTATACCATTTAGAATAGCCAGGGTTAAATTTAGGCCTGCCCTTCTGGCAGCCTTGTAGTATGGCAATGCACAAGGTGCCCCGCCCGCTGCCAGTGGCAATTGCTGGCGCCTCTGACTCGGTTCATGTGACCGGCCCCACGTGCCAGTAAAAGGAGCAGCATTGTGTGTTTTTTTTACTTACGGAGGTTACTGCTGGTGGCACTGACTTACTAGGAGGCCTGCTGCTGCTTCAAAGTGCCCGCCTCGATGTTGTGCTAAAGGGTGCTGGTGACTCGTCCAGAACGTGTGTGCTGGGGTGTGGCCGCGTGGTCCACCATCCCTGGACAGATAAAAGGTTACGCACGCACGGCACGCTGCCGCAGCTCCCTAGCCTATAGATCTAAATACAGCCCACCTCCAGCAACACTGAAAGCAAACACTGCAGAGAAACACTCTTCTTCACCGAGGAGAGAACTCTGGAGACTGTCTGTGAAGTGAACAACATGGCAGTAAGGCAATTGTATTTAATTTACTTTGACCATAACGTGCAGACTGCAGTGTAGTCGTGTTGATGAAGTGAGTTGCCAGTGGCAGTGTAGACCCGGCCCTGATAAAAAGGTGCCGGTGCTAAACACCAGCAAGCTCCGGCACAAATTAAGCATTTCTATCAGAAGAAATGTGGAAACGCTAGGTGGTAGAAAATATGTGAATACCCTCGAATCCCATACTTTCCTCACAGAAATGTCAGGAAACTGTGTGAGTTTAACTAAAGTTTGAGGTTTTCAGGGCATGCCAGATAAGTAGACCTTTTGTTATTATCAATTGAATTTCTCTCCATTTTTCCTGCATGAAAGAAACAACGTGTTTTGTAAATGCCTTTGGATCACCTCATAGTATATATAACCCCAAGATAATTGATACATGATTAACCACCATTACAAAATTCAGAATAATAGGCACATTTAAGGAATACATAGGGGACCTGCATCTCTATATTTCATTCAATTATTATAAAAAACATCTGTTTTTCAGCATAAAAATACCATTGGGTGACCCTGCACTTTACAAATACACATGTTGCTTTACAAACATACGTTATGTTATGTTACCAGATGGTTACTGACGAAATTTCGATTCAATCAAATGTTTATGGTATTATGGGACGTGAAAGGCTGGGGTAGGCCGGAGGACATTCCCCCTTGTAAATGTGATGACCTCTCTCCCCAAGATACTGTACATTTTTTGCTTTTCTGTAGTCTGTTTTCCATCCCTCGGAAACGGTTTATTACACCATTATTGAAAAAGATGAATTTTAAACAATATAACCCTGCTTTATTATTTCTCCAAATGATGGAAACGCCTGAAACTATGTACTGTGTGGCTAGCTTCTTGGCAGCATCTGTTAGAATAAGGAGGTCTAGACTGGAAGTTTAACGCTGTAAGCTAATTTCCTTTAAATAAGCTCTCGTACCTGTGAAAAATGGCCTCGAATATTAATCGTAATAGGTTCACTATTATGGGCTTTTTATGGAAATGTATATTGAATGGAATTGTAAAATTTTAATCTTTTTTTTATCATGTTTTTTAATTGTCTGTAATTTTGTATAGCATACTTTTATGATTTTAATTAATCGAATAAAGTGGTTTGACTTGACTTGTTACCTTATGTTATTTTATTGTGTGAGTTGCTGGATGGTCAATCCACAATGAAATATTGTTACCAACTTCAGCTCTAGGCATTGCATGATTTGGCACCAGCAAACAAAATATACCCCTGTGACAAGAAAGGTGCGATGGACTTAATAGTATATATATCTGTAAATCAGCTATGAGAACAAAATTCCAGATAAAAATGCTGCCATCTATTTCTATTTTTTCTGTCTATTTTTATTATTATTTTAATTTCAACTACTCACCACTTGGGTGCTGCGTGTGGGTCGGGCATGCTTTAGCACCCACCCATGGAAAAGCACTGGCACTCGCCCGGCAGCAAGCCCTCGGGTTGGCAGCGGAAGAGGTGCTGCAGCCACCCATAACCGTTCCCTGGTGATCTGATGACATCAGAGCAGGCAAGGAGTGCCGATGTCACCAAGAGGTGGTGAGATACCCTGGAAGTCATTTGATTCCAACACAGTCGACGAGAGGACACCTTCTAGGTGAGTCCTCTTTTGTGGATTTTTGTGGGTCGGGTCAGGAGGGAAGAGACACTGAGAGAAAGGGAAAAGTGTTTTCTTTTCCTGGTGTCTGTCTGCTGTGCATTCTTCCTGCAGGATTGTGGGTGGGAGCACAATTGTGCATCAGGAATGCACTCACTAGACACCAGGGATTGTTTCTGTGTGTCCATTTTTAGGACAATCTGCCCCTGAGCGTGGAAAGCCACTAAATATCAGGAATATGTAAAGAAATCATGTTTATACAGAGGGAACACTTGGACACGGGTTACTTCCCTTCCAGGCCCAATTTTTGTTATGTGTCCATCCCCCTGGGGCATATCCAGGGCCGGACTGGGAACCACAACCTGTAGCTGTATTTACTGTTTGATACCGCTACATTTTGTAGGCCTCACAGTAGTACATATCCTACCTTTTAGTTACACAGCGCCCTGCCCTAAGGGCTACCTATGGACTACTTTAGGGGTGACTTATGTGTAATAAAAAGGGAAGTTTAAAGCTTGGCAAGGGGGTTTAAATGCCAAGTTGAAATGGCAGTAAACCTGCGCACACAGACTCTGCGGTGGCAGGTCTGAGACATTTTTTAAGGTGCTACTTCTTTAGGGGGCACAACCAGTGTTGCAGGCCCCCTAGTAGCATTTAAGTTACAGGACATGGGCACAGGTAGGGCCCTCTATTAGGGGCTTTCAAATAATTTAAATATACCAATAGTGGATAAACCAGTGTTAATGTCATTTTAGGTGAGAAGCACATGCACTTCAGCCCTATTCAGCAGTGGTAAAGTGCTCAGACTTCTAAGGCCAACAAAAAGAATCCGCAAAAAGAGGAGGTAAGCAGGCAAAGAAGTTTGGTGGAAGACCACACACTAAGGCTGATTGGTCTATCATCTGTTTTTAAAAAAGGGAACCGCTCGGATCCCAAATGCTACCTCCCCGTTTCTTTGAGAAGCTCCACTGCCTTGATTATTGGCCTCTTCATATGGAATGGATTAGTGGACTCAGCCATGGATCAGAATGTCTTATCTAAAATTTAGTACTGTTTTTTTCTTAGCCCTAGGCAGTATTGTTCAGGGTCTTAACTTGTATCTGACTCTAGGAAAATACATAATTTCAGAACAAGGGGTATTACAACTTGCATTCATGGACCTGAGCACAGCTGTTGAGAGGGTCAATGAGGACAAACTTTGAGCCATCATGTTGGAGTTAGGGGTAGATCCCCAGTTTTTGTTTTTCTTGCAGAACATTAATTTTAATGTGTGTGGTTCAGTTAAATTTGCTGATGGTGGGAATGCACTGAGCACTTTAAGCTTAAACGGGGGAGGAGGGGTTGAGGGGTTTGTCCTGGCTGTATTTTGGCCTTGTATTTTGTTTACACTACACATTAACAGCCTAGAGAAGGCAATGATTGCAATTGGCAGGGACATGCCTAAAATTGGTTTCTGTCTGACCCTACTTATTGCTTTACACAGACGACGCTGTCCTTATATCACCGATCACCACGGGCTTATATTTTTTGCGGATGTATGACATTACAACGCATGCTTTTACCACGCATGCTTTTACATCACAGTTTTTACAACGCATACCATTACAACGCATAGCGCTTTGGGGTGCTGGATAGTGAATAGTTTAATTTACTATTCCAACTCCAGGCCCCGTGGATAGTAGAGAAGGTGTTGGATAGTAAATTAAATCTATTCCCTATCCTAGAGCGCCCCCCAGCGCAATGCGTTGTAATGGTTTGCGTTGTAAAAGTTGCGATGTAAAAGCACTGCGTGGTAAAAGTCGCGTTGTAAAGGATGTTTCCCATTTTTTGCTCAATCAATTTGTGGAATTTCTGGATAAACTTGATTTAAGCACCAATTTCACTTACTCCCAAGTTGTGGTGATTGGGCGTCGGTCTACTAAGACCACAACATATCTCACAAAAGGCAATCTTCCCAGTTGTGTTCCTGTATTTCCTTCCCTGGGAGTCTTGTTCCACTCCTCCCTATCTTGGTCTCCCTGATACCAGCCTGGGGACATATGTTCTCCAGGAGCATGGCTTATGTGTTGATCTTATGATACAGATTTCGGCATGAATCCATCAAGGTCATGCTAGAGATTTACCGCGCGAAAGGTGTTTCCATGGCAGCGATATTTGGGGGCATGCTGATGGGTCTTCCTTTCCAGTTCTTCAGGATAAGTTTCTGAGAAGTCTCCTCTGTCTCACCAGAGTCCATCCTCCATAGTCATACACGCGGAACATAAGGGCAGATTTACAATAAGTGGCGCCTCCCTGCATATCCCCAGGGATGCGCCAGTTATTGTGCGCCGCAGCTCCGCCACTATTGATGTGCCGCATTGTAAATGCGGTGCACCAATTGGCAAAAAAGGCCCAGATGCATCACGCATCTGTGCCGTAAAGGCGACGCATTGCTGGAGTTGCATCGCAAGCGCGACACAGCTCCAGCAATGCTCTGGGGGGTCCTATCTTGTTAATGCTGCATCAATCCTTACGCCTGCTTCAAGCAGGCACAGGGTTTTGACGCAGCATGGGCTCCAAAGTGACTGAGTGAAATCTTGTAGATTTCACTCAGCCACTTTTAGGAGGCGTTCCTGCGCCGGAACGCCCCCCCTTGCACAGGAACGCCTCCTTCTGGCGCAGGGCTTTACAACGTGACGCATCTCCCAGATGCGTCACGTTGTAAGTACCCCGCACCATGGCGCATCTTTTGCACCCACGCTGCGCCACAAAAGTGATGCAACGGCGGCGTAAAACAGGTGCAAGGGGCTTGTAAATCTGCCTCTTGGTATTGATTATATAGGGGACATGTTGTTGCTAAATCCCCTTCTATGGATTTCAATATGGACACATCCTGCTAAACACCCTATCTGACCTATATTATGTTTGATTACCATCCATTCCTTTTGATACGTTTTAGACTAAATTTAATTCACAGTTTGTTCGCGGCCCCCTATGGCAGGGCATATGGCGCAGCCCCCATCGTCTGTCGCTGCGACAACCACTCAGCCCAGGACATGTTGCACTTTATCATGTTTTGCACTTTTTACAAAAGATTGTGTTGTCTTTTATTGCACTTCTGTTTGCTGATAAGCATTTTGCACTAATATGTCCAGCTTTGTTTCATCTAATGTTATTACCAGATGTGTTTACTTGCTTCAAACTGATTTGTTTGTTACCCGATGCTGTTCGTTTGCAAAGGGTTTTATTCATTACAGGATGTGGCTTCTCTAGAAAACTTGTTGCTGCTGTGAATATATGCATTTTCCATCTATGATTAATTTAGATGTACTTTTTACTAAAGCTGAATAAAGATACTTGATGTGGAAGACTTGTTTTTGTGGGGTTTTTTCCTGTGTTCATTTTTAGCTAAAAATGTAACCTGGAGGCACATAAAAGAGTATTTTAAAACCATTTGTTCCAGGTATATTGTAGGTGGCCATTCTTACTTCTTCATATAAATCATTCATTTAGAGGGTGAACAAAGGGGGGTCCAAGAGGCACTCTTGCTTCATACCATTCCTGATATGAAATCTTTTGCTGATGTGTCCTTTCTGATAAGCTTACTAGTGATCTAGTTTGGGTGAACGATAGCTTTATTACAGGAGGGCTGTGTCCATGCCCCTGGTTGATAACTTTTTCCAGAGGTGGGGCCTCATTTATGAGAAATGTGTGAAAGCAGCGATGCGTCACTTCTCAGTCGCACTCCTTGCGACATGATTGATGCGTCATATTTATAATATGATGCATCATATCGCAAGGAGTTACAGATACATCCGTATTTCTGACGTATCTGTAGGCGCAAGAGTGACGCATTGCTGGTGTGTCACGAAAGTGACTCAACTCCAGCAATGTGTACTTTCACAAGGGCAAGTCCCATGTTGTTAGTGTCTGCGTCAGTCTTATGCCTGCCGTGAAGAAGGCGTAAGATTTTGATGCATTAGCGGCCAAGAATCTTATAGATTTCACTGCGTCACTTCCATGACCCTTTCTTGCTTCAAAACGCCCCCCCTTGCATACATTATACCTGGCGCAGGTATAATGTGGCGCAGGGGTTTACAAAGTGGCGCATCTACCTAGATGCGTCACTTTGTAAATATGGCGCATTTTTTACGCCACTGGTGCGTCACAAAAAGTGACGCGCCGGCGGACAAAAAGTGATGCACAGCCTCATAAATGAGGCCTGTGGTGTCTTGGCACCAGGTGAAAAGCTGAAGTGAAGTCAAAAAATGCCTTGTAAAGGGACAGTTCCTTTGCTGTACTGGAATTGTGGATACGGTGTAGGAATGTGACTATCTGCTCGATACTTGAGAGTTCTTCTCTGAACCCACAGTGGATGGGGTGTTATTATTGATGTCACTCTATGCAGAGATACGTGTATATTCAAAAACGAGATCAAGTCACTGTTGTTGAAATCTCCCAAGATGGCCCATCCATCAACCCAGAGTAAGAAATACATGGTCATGAAGGCCCTGCGACCTAGGCCTGAGGTTACTGGTTGACAGATCATAGGTGGGGTGGCTTGAAACCACCCCGAGAGACACGCAAACAGGAAATACCCAGATTAGTCCCACAGATAAGCAGCAACACCAAAATGGTCCCAGGATATTGACCCCATTAAAGCACATAAGGTCAGAGGGGCGCGTGTGTACCCAAAACACCATAAAGTTAGATGCCACATAAAGTTAGGAACATTCAGCCAATCAGAACTCAGCACACAAAGTACACACAGTGATCACTCAATCACCACACCAGACACCTGCACACTTCGCCTACTGGCACTCATTGTGTCTGCACAAGGTCGAGAACTAACTGCATTCTCTGTAAGGTGGCCTGATTTATAACTCCATGACTAGGCCACATTACTTTCTCTAAAATAAGATCTAAATTGTTTTATGATGCTCCAAACTTTATATAAAGGCACTTAGAACAAATGTATGTTGACAGTCCTCAGACCCATTTCTCTGCCTGATCTTGCAGGATGGATATTTGAGGGGCAACCATAATTTGTTCAACTTTCCAAACTATTATGTGTGGCTCAAGAGTGGGATTTCATCTCATTCTTATTTACAACCAGAATCCAAGAAGATCTTCAAATGTTGAACTTCTCTTAATTCGATCTCTCTGATGTGTTTCATTTGTAGGCTTTCCAACCTCCACTGTATTTGTAGGTTTTCAAATCTATCTCAATCTCTTGCCTATAATCAGGTGTAGCCGATCACACAACGGACCCTTTGAGCACTGCACATAAGTACATCAGGGTTGTTATTATCCTAGGAATTTAGTGCTGATAAGAAACCCTCCTTTTAACAGAGTTTGGCCATACGCTTCCCTTTTGGGTCTACCCTTAGAAAAGTGTGACTTAAAATAAAGATCCATTACACTGATTTAAGTTCAATCAATGATTCATCGTGGATCCCCCATTCACCCAGCTTGCCGTTAAATTTGCCGCATATTAGGATATGTACATTAGGCTTGCTCCTTCCTTGATACAGGTTAGACATTTCTTGAAGCCCTTTTTCTTTGTTTATTATTCTTAATGTGCAATTATCCAGTGGTTTAACATCACAAAATTGCAGGCTTTTTATGGCAATTATCCTATTCTTAGGGCGCCATGCATATGGCGGTCCTACATGCTATCTTCACGCCACCACAATTTTTGCCAATTCTATTGTGCATTTCTAGTGGTGATGTATCCAGGAGGTATCCAAGTCCATCTGCACAAAGCTTATATTACCAACTTTTTGAGGGATACCTTCCATATGCGTAGAGATGAACCAGGTGTTTACTTTCCAGGTAGTGCATCTGCTTCCCAGGCTTCCCTGGATGTTTACTAGTCAGAATGTCTTCCACCCGTTGCTTGTTGTTTCCTTCAGCTGCCCCAACAAGGATACTTCCTTCTTGTGTGGGCTAGTTTTTCCTTCTCCACTACTGATACTTCCTGGTGCTTGTGTATTTATTTTCTTTTGCTGGTCACTTTTGGGTCCTGCGATCTGCCTGTTGCCAGGATCAAAGACCTGTGTTTTCATTCTGCGGTCTTATTTGAGGGGACCTTTGGATAGATGTGGTCTTACCTGTGCTGGTACAGATTGAGTACAATGCCAGTTATTGATAATGGGTTTGCAGAGGTTTAGTTTTGCACATATATTCTATTAAGTTTGAGGATCCGGTGCCCACTATTATGCCACAGCTCTTGTCCAAAGTCCTGCTGGATTAGTGAGTTATGATTTGGAGGTTGTCCATTTCAACAGCAGAATCTCCTTGATTATCAGTTAGCCATTTGTATACTTTTTTTCTCTGAGAGATTCTTCCATGCTCTTTTGAGGTTGGTGGCAAATTGCAATTCATAAACTTTCTAATGACTTTAACCCACTTCATGATCTCACGCTGTAGAACTGTACTGCTTGTATCTTTTAAATCATGCTTCTCTTATTGATGTCAGGCCAGAGTGTGTAGCCAAGTTCATCCTTCAGAAGTACAAAGATGATTCTTATGGATCAGTGTGATCAGTAGTTGGTCGTCTCAATTTATTTTTTGGGCAATTGGGACTCTTGGTGGTCCTTATTGGACTGGAATGGTCTGGTCTGGTTTTAAAGGGAAGGCACCTCAAATATCAAATTATCCAATAACCTTGTTTATATTTTGCACAAAAGTCCAACAACAAAGTTTCTTGAGTGATGGTCAGTAGAAACGCTGCAGTCAGTTCACTGAAAGTAACAGAATGTCCAGATCAGAACAATTTTCATTCTCTCTTATTCTTGCTTCTTTTTCTAGTTATCCAACATTCATAATTTATTACAGCATTCAGCAAACACAGCAATGGTCCAGCCAATGAGTTTCGACCCAGCCATGGGACTTTATCAGGGAAATCCTTAATCTTGAAAATTTAATGAGATACCGATTTTTGTGCATTCATCTGCTATGTATTATTTATTTTTCAAAACTAAATCCATTCCACATTAGACACCTCAGCATAGTAGCTAACCCTGGCCGAAGTACTCCGCTACGCTTGCGTAGTTTGCGAAGTTTGAGCTACTTCGCACTACGCGAATTACACATAGCACAGTGCAAACACGCGTACCATAGCGGTCATTGTTTGCTTGCTCGCAGTCTTCAATGTCAAGTTGGTGACCGTGAGCAAGCAAAATGACAACCCGGTGAGACTTTTTCCTCGTTCGCGATCCGCAACATCAAGTTGCCGATCGCGAGCGTGGAAAATAAAGCTCCCGGTGAGATTCTCAATGCAGAAGCTTCAGGTTTCTCATTCGGAGTGGTCGCGTATGCTCGTGACCGCTCGCGATGAGAAACTGCCAGTCTGCGTTGAGAAAGCTGCCACTCGAGTAGAAAACTACTCAAGCGGCAGGAAAACGACTGCTTGTACTGTGCAAGATGCGGTCTGCACTGATTGCACAGTGCGGACAAGCATCCGGCACTGTGCAATTAGTGCGAACAGCATTTTGCACAGTGCACTACGTAGTTCATGTAGTTACGCGTAGCTCACGAAGTGCATTACACGTAGCTCCCGAAGTGCACTTCGCGTAGCCACGTGTAGCGCGACTACGCGAACTACGCCCAGGGTTAACTAGCAGCAACTGCAATAGCAAGACTAACTCCAGCCTGCCAAAGGTCCACTGAGAAGGGATAGACAAAAATCTGTGGAAGAATAAAATTATGTAGTGCAAGTAATTCAAACACAGGCTTTAAAGACACACTGCTGGTGTGCATCTTTTTGTGTCTCTTACACTCTCATGGTTCCAGGGCATTACCACACTGATGTTGTGTGAGACTCTGGCAAATAGCCCCAACAAAACACAACACAACACTAGGGTCTCTAGCTGAAGCTATAAGTACTATCTATGAGCAATTTGCACACATCACTACTGGGCTAGTGCTCAGCTGGTACAGTGATACAAACACACAACAGCACAGTGATACAAACACACAACAGCACCATGCAAACATCTTGGCATGACACAGTATAGCACAATGTGCCCATAGGAATGGACACCCTAGGACACATAACGGCACTTAGTTGTTTCAGCTACCTCTCTAGTCTACCAGTCTACCTTACATTTACTCTCCACCTTGGTCCACATGCCCAGTGATCAGTGAAGCAGTATGGGGCCTGATGTGATGCCCAGGAGGGAAAGATTGTGCCACCCAATTTCACACTGAAGAGTACTGTCTCACTATCTCCCTAGTCAGTTTATGATCCAGATAAAATACAGCCTTCTGTGAGGAGAATACAGTTAAGCCATACACATCCTCAACAGCTAAAGAACTGCTGTAACAAGTAGCTGCAAGCCGAGTAAGGGCCTGGCGGCCAGGAGCCCAAGGTAAGCAAGGATTACAGGAAGAAAGGAGGGTGCCTGTGACCAAGACGCATCGGATGATACGCCGATCACTTCTGTATCTTACTGGAGCCGCCCTAAAGCATCAGACTCCAACTACACCCTAAGAGACACCATCCAATCTGGAGAACATGTGGGAAAAAAGTGTATCCTTCTGAGAAGCAGTGAGGAGGGTAGCTCTTGCAATCTGCATTAAACAAGAGCACATGAAGCTCTGACCAGCCACCTTTCAAGCTGCAGGGGACAATGATAAACACAAGCAAGATTTGCGGCAGAAAGACTACTTTGAATCTTAATTCCAACTTTATAATTATTACTACCTACATTTTGAATGCAGCTGAAAATCACAGATTACTGTATGGATGCTTATTTCATTGGAAATTTACTCTGCCACTGATGGAAAAACAACTTTTTGTGTGAGTTGTAGTTCCCATAGGTAAATTTGCAGGTCATGCTTAGTACTCATGGCTTGAGGTGTCTGTTGTGAAATATATTGTTAGCTTTGGGCCAAATGTACGACCCTGACAATTTGCAACTTCCAAATTGCTCTCGATTACAAGTCGCAATTTGTGAGTTGGAAATTGCCATGTACAACAGTGTCTGAGACACTGTTTGCGATTCCCAATGGGGTCGCAGAATGCATGCCTCATCAATATTCATGAGGAAATCGCAAATTGGGACTCAATTGGGAATGTCTGGCTCTCCCAGGGATGGTGGCCTGCTGGGCTCAACACACCTCCATGTCTGGCACTGCTTTTTAAATAAAGCAGTTTTGTTTTTATAATTGCAGCCCATGTTCCCTAAAGGAAAATAGGATGCATTTTAAAAAGAAGAAAAAATTTACTGTTTCCGTTTCATGTTTTTAAGGGCAGGTAGTGGTCCCTTAGACAACTGCCTGCCCCTAGAAAATATTCACCCCTTCATTTGCACAGGGGAAGAGGTCCCCTGGGGACCCCCTACCATTTGAGAGTGCATTGCCAACCTCTTGAAGATGGTGGTAAATTGCTAGTGTTTTGCAACCGCAATTCAAGTCGCAAAACATTCATACATGGGATAGAGAGTCGCTATTGGGGACACCCTTGAAATGCCCCTTCCTAATAGCGAGTCGCAATTCCTATTTATCGAGTCACAATTTTACTAGGAATTGTACATGGCACTATTCGTTTTTGCAAGTGCAAAGGGGGCGCTAACCCGCTTGCGCATGCTATTTAGGGTCGCACATCTGGCCCTTAGAGCCCACACATATCTTACCATTGGTTTCCTTTATAATCACTCTCATTTGCTTGCTTTTTATTCGTTAGAATGTGGACTTTCTTTCTTCTTTTAGTCTTTCCACTGTTTGCTTTTCAGACTCTACTTTGTCTTTTTGTCTAAGCAATGAGAGTGCATTTATTTTCCAACTGTCTGCTTCATGTACTTCGCTTTCCCATCCCCCACTTTCCATGTTTCTCTCTTGCCTGTGAGCCCCCACACTCACCCTGCAATGCATTCTCACTGAGTGCTCCACTTTGCTCTCTCTCGGTATTGTTTCCTTTCCCCAAATTGTGGCCTCCATGTTGGCTCTACTACCTGCACCCTCAGTTTTGCTTCACCCCACACACTCCCCATGTTACTTCTGCCCTATGGTGCCCTTATCTTGTCCTACTCTCCCATTTACTTCCCCAGAGCTTCTGCCCTCGGAACACCATGGGTCATATTAACAAGCCCCTTGCGACACTTTTACACCGCTGTTTTGTCACTTTTGTGGCGCTGCGGAGGCGTAAACCATGCCCCACGTTGCGACTTATTTACAACGTGACGCATCTAGGCAGATGCGTCACGTTGTAAAGCCCTGCGCCACATGAAACCTGCATCAGGTTTCATATGCGCGTTCTGTCGCAGGGTGGGTGTTCCCTCGCAAGAAGGCCCCGTAAAACTGACGCAGTGAAATCTACAAGATTTCACTGAGTCCGTTTTACAACGCTGCTGCGTCAAATCCTTACGCCTGCTTCAAGCACCACGTTAAGTATGGGTGGCCCCTGTACCTTGCAGGAGTTGTGTCGCACTTGCAATGCAACTCCAGCAATGCGCCGTCCGTACGCCACAAGATGCGTCACGCATCTGCCCCTCCTTGCACCATGGTGCGCCGCATTGTTAATGTGACGCAAACGTGGTGGCGCAAGGGGGGGATTGCATGACACATCTGTTCTAGCGCATCCCTGCTGATTTGCAGAGATGCGCCAGAAGTTGTAAATCTGCCCCCATGTTTATATATCTGCTTGCTTTTGTTACTAACCTGCCGCTGTACCTTCCCGGTCCGAAAACCCAGCAATTTACCCACCCTCCCAGTATCACCATTTTCTTAGGTTGAATTAGATCATGTTGCGTATACAAATTGGCAGTAAATAAAGTAAAGCAACCTTCAAGGCACCCCCTATGATACTGAATCTGGGTTGGTTCAACCTCCGATATGGGTTTGGGCCTGGCTGGAGAGATATGTCTAGAGACAGTTTGTCCCTTTAGCCCAGTTTCAGGGTTGATTTCATCGGTACCATTACTTTAGTCAGGGAGGGGGTGACCTAGCTTGAAGATAGCATCTAGCCACCTGGTGCTCCTGCACCCATTCACTGTAAATATACCGAACAAGGAGTTCTCACATACCCACTAACTCACTCATACAGGCACTCAACGCAACCAGTTGCTGACCCATACAGATAGTCTCACACACACATACTTACTCATACAGATACTAGCACATGCACTCAGTCACCTAAACAGACACTAAAACAACCACATAGTCTCCCATTGAGCCTCTCTCATACTCACTTACTCACCCATACAGTCACTCACACACCCCCCCTCGCCTACCCATACAGCCACTCACATACCTACTCACTCACCCATACACCCACTTAAACACCCATCATTGACCCATACAGCCTGACATGTACCCTCTCATTTACCCATGCAAACACTCATGGACCTGTTCACTCCATACAGTCACTCATGCACCCTGTTTTTCACCATTTGCAGCCATTCACCCACCTGTTTACTTACCCATAGAGCCACAAATTAACCATTTTATTCTCCAATTACAGCCATTTACACACCCACTCATTCACCCACACAGCCACGCACATAGCCGCTCACTTACTCACACAGCCACAGGCACACCCACTCATTCACCCACACAGCCACGCACATAGCCGCTCACTTACTCACACAGCCACAGGCACACCCACTCACTCACCCACACAGCCACGCACATAGCCGCTCACTTACTCACACTGCCACAGGCACACCCACTCGCTCACTCATACATACACTCAAAGACTCACTCACTAATCTATACAGTCTCTCACATACCCACTCACTCATCCACACACCACTTACACACCCACTCACACATCCATACAGGCACTCAAACAGCTACCTACTCATCCATATAGCCACTCACATCCAACTGTCTACCCATAGAGTCACACTCACCCACTCACACACATATGCACACAGTTACACAGACACTTGCATAATCTAATTAAAATAGAATCATTCATTGGTAGTACACAAATTATACTAATGCAACTTTTCTGGTACCTTAGTATATATGTTTAACACTTTAGGAAAACACCAACAATCACAGGATGATGTCATCAGTGATGTCATTTGGAATGTCATGTGTGATGTCATTGACCATATCATGAGTGATCTCACATTTTGTATGAGTGAAATCTGAGCCTAACTATAACGTCCCTGGAACCTTTGTTTTTCTTAGTGAATATGTATATATGTATAAACATGACGTATAAAAATTGCTAGTTTATTAACCCCTTAAGTGCTGCCGTCGGCCAACGGTCGTCACGGGCACTACCTCCCCAGTGCTGCGTGCGACCGCTGGACGTCCAGTTCAGCACCGGATAATGGACAGCGCAGCACTGGGGAGGTTTGTTTACTAGCTCCCAAGTGGTTAAATAGAAAGAGGCATACATTATTGACTGTCTCTTTATTATACATACTCCACAACAGGGTACCAAGTAACATCATAATGAAGCAGTATACAGTAATAGTGCAACCACTGGTATATCCTCTGTTGTCACGAAGACGTCGTCCTAGAGATCATCCACTCAGGGATGAGCCAGTGACTGCTAGAAGGTGGCATCCTTGGAGGGAAAGAGACATGCCAGGCGGCCCCATCAGCCTGAAAGGGAAGGACAGAATTAACAAAAGACCATGAGTGGCAGCATTAGATTCAATAAGCAAACATCCAGTCATTCACTTGAATCCCACAGCATCTCACACAGGTGAATTCCAAGGTGTATCCCAAGCTGGCACATCCACATAGGTTTTATTGTCATTAGGAAAAGTGGTGTACCTCTGTCTGTCAGATACAGAAGTCCCCATTACAGGCATGTTTCTACCCTTTCATGACTTGCCTGCCACAGTTTTTACTGGGCTGAAATATTTGTCCTGTGGACTTGAGTGTGTGTCTGAGACACTCTTGTACCCTCATTGAAAGTCATGACTGAATGAAGGTTGGTTTTACTCCAGAGTGGTCTGGGGACACCTCTGATGATCTAAAATACTTTCTCTAGCAAGTGGTTCTCCATCTGAAATGGACTGAGGTCTTGAGTGTCCCCTTGTCTGATCTCATCTCACAGAGATGTTGAGGATGCTGTTGATGGGCAGTTGGAATCAGTATGTTTCTTGTGCTCACCTGCCTGTTTCTTGGTGAGCTCTGCTGTCTGTGTGTAGCTCCTGTCCTGTGTTACTCTGCACTTGTAATATGCGGGGCGCCGGTGTCAGTGTCCAACAAATTCACACCCAGGGAACAGATAGTCACTGTCTGGACCCAGATTGGAGGCAAGTCTTTCACACTGGATCTGTCCATGCCGGTCGCCTTTGGCTCAAGGACCAATGCAGAGACATGGCTATGTCTGGGAACAGGTGAGCATTGTAAAGTTTTGATTGAACTCCTAAGATATTTTGGTCTCCTGGTTGTTTACATATTTAGCATTGTTATTGTGCAAGTTTATTTCTTTTATTCCTTCTTTTGGGTAGCTAAATATCTTATACATTTTATAAATATTTAAATACATTTGAATTTTTGTGAGGATAGTATCTGTGAAATATTCTAAAGGTCAAAATAATTGTATTTCTTACATTCTTCACAATTTCCATCTGCTCTGTGTAAGAAGGGTTTTTGTGTGGTAAAGACCTCATGAGGACTTGGGGACATATTACCGAGCCCCTTTGCGCCGCTCTTGCCCCAAACAACATGGTGCATGAGCGATGCAAATTAAAAGAGAGATTTATGAAGCCACGGATGGCCACTTTGTGTGGCCCTGAGTGGCTTCTTAATTCTCGCGTAATGCAATGCTGTGTATATCGCTGTGTTGCATTACTCTCTGTTGGGGAGGCGTTTCCATGGGCGTTGCATTCGCCTCTTCAGGTGAGGCGAGAAGGTAAAATCACTGGGCACACTTTGGATTGTTGCCGAAGCATAGACACGAGATTTGGATCAGAGGAGCACTGGCTCCTGCAAATTGTCTTTCGTTCATGATACAGGTGGGACATACTCATAAGTTTGTTGATCAATAAGAATATTGTTGTGTTAACTTAAAGAAGATAGGATTTCTAACACGGGATATAATTTATAAACAAAACAACAGACACTGTGGTCCTCATTTATGAGATGTGATGCATCGTGGCGTGAAAGCAGTGATGCGTCACTTCTCAATGCGCCCTCCTTGCGACACTAATGATGCGTCATATTGACTGTATGACGCATCATGTCACAAGGAGTTACAGATATGTCAGTATTTCTGATGTATCTGGAGACGCGAAATTGACGCTTTGCTGGAGTGTGTCACAAAAGTGACGCAACTCCAGCAATGTGTCCTTTCACATGGGGCAAGCCCCATGTGAAAGGGTCTGCGTCAGTCTTACGCCTGCAGTCAGGCAGGCGTAAGAAATTGACGTATTTGTGTCCTAGTAGTGGCGCAGTGAAATCTGCGTCACTTCTACAAGGCTTACTTACGTGGGCACGCCCACCCTGCATACATTATACCTAACACAGGTATAATGTAGCGCAGGGGTTTTCAAAGTGACGCATCTGCTTAGATGCGTCACTTTGTAAATAGTGCGCAACAGGAGGCATGTTTTACGCCACCGAGGCGTCACAAAAAGTGATGCATCAGAAGCGCAAAACTGTCGCAAGGCCTCATAAATAAGGCCCTTTGTTTGATTCACTATGGCGCCCTGATAGTTTAAAATGGCTGGTAGGGTCCAAATGGGGTGATCTTTTTAACAACGACGAAATGAAATGTAAAAACACGATAGCATGAGTTTCAGCGTACGTTTTGCACTAGGAGCTGTAAATCAATATGACACAATGTCACAGATGCAGTGGGGCTGACATATATAAGCACACTGCAACCGGATCTCTGCTGTTCTTTATATCTTTTAGCCCTGGAAAAGTCGTGGGTTAATCCCTACATGACGAAACACGTGTTGGCAGGCTAAAGAAGACAGAAAATCAAAGACAACACAAATGCTGATTGTGGTTTCTATCACTTACAAATGATGGGGAATGATGGGGAAACATCCTTTACAACGCAACTTTTACAACGCACTACCATTACGACGCAACTTTTACAATGCAAGTTATTACAATGAATTGCGCTGGGGGGCGCTCTAGGATAGGGAATAGTTTAATTACTATCCAACACCTTCCCTACTATCCACGGGGACTGGAGTAGGAATAGTAAATTAAACTATTCACTATCCAGCACCCCCCAACGCAAGTCGTTGTAACGACTTGCGTTGTAAAACCTGCGTCGTAATGGCATGCGTTGTAAAAGCATTCGTTGTAGTGACATACATCCCAAATGATGGTGTCGTTACTGAGCTGTGAGCTCAGCGACATGATCTATGTGTTGAAGTAAGCTGTCCATCCATGGAGCCTATGAGGCTGGACGTCAGAAACTTTAGGGTCTGCTGTCTCTAAATGAGCTGTGCAAGCGAGGGCTGTGTGGACGGGGTTCGGCGTCATACTAGCAAAGGAGTATCCTGCCCGCCAAACTCGAAATCAGGCTCCACCTGTCTTAGCTTTGTTTCCTTTTGAAGCTAGCAGATATCACGTGACAAAGTGAGGTGTGTGGAAAAGTAAAATTTTGCTATGTTCTGTGTCCCTACGCGTCCTCCATCATATGTTATCTGTGCATGATTAATATGCATATGTTATTCCCCATGTTTGATTAAAGACGCAATTATAGTTGTGTCCACCTCTAGTATGCCAGTTTCCAGTTCTCGTGAATAATACGAATATCAGGCCTATGTAAAGCTACGTTGCCACGTTTCTCAGTGTGCACGTTAATGCATTGTAAAATCTCAGTTTCTAGGCCTCAAAAGGGCCTGGACACCAGATTCAGCTCCTGTCCCCTGAAGCCTCGCTGAGGAGCGATACAGCCCCCACCTGTATCCTCGACCCTTCACTTATTTCCTGCATCGCAGTGCCCGGCCCAGCTTGGCTCTGCCTCTGAGTCTGCCAAGAGTATGTTATGATTCGAGTTATCAGTACAGCCCTCTTTCTCTGCATTCCTAAGCTACTGAATCGCATCAATAGTTTCCGTCATTGTCTAGCCTCTACGTCTCCATGTAAGAGAAATACTGCATTTAGTGGTCATTTAATATTCTTCATCGCGCACTACATGTAGAATAATGCATGCTCCAGTCTTAGAGTCTGTTAGCCTTTCCCCTCCTGACTTCTAGTTTATATCAACATGTTCTCTAAACATCAGATACTAGATACTGCTTAGGTACATGTCGCCCTGACTCTCCAGACTTCAGTCTCTGCTCCTAGCACAGAGTTCATAGCCCCCAGCTTCTCCTAGTAACACGTCATCGCCAGTTTGCGCGCACCATCAGGTTAGAGGTCCCGGCTCCTTAGGTAGCCCCCTCCATGGGTTCCGCCCCATTCATGACATATTCTGTTACGTTTGCATCACATGTCTATGTATACGCCCTGTTACACCTACTTTCACCCTTATCTTTCGCGACTGCTACGCGTCACGCTTTCTGCTCCACCCACTGCTACGCCTATTGCAATGTAATGCTATGTGTTTGCGTTATGTATATATGCTCATGTACTGTTATTAAAAGTTATCCTTCCTTCCTTCCTATGCTTCCCTTGTCCCGATCCTGTCCCCGGCAGCTGCCATCCTATTCCCGTGCAGGTCGTCCTGTTCCTGTCCTTATGCTGTATTAAACCTGCAAAACTCCTACTACCTCGAATCTTGACTCTTATTTATTGAGCTATCTGTTATTCATTTATGCATTCAAAAATAGGGTATTATTTATTTATTTACCACATAATGGCGCCCGAATAGGGACTTGCCCTTTCCCCACGCGTCGGTGAAGCCACGCCGACCCCCTGACCCTCTGCAGTCGTGACGGAACTCTTCTGCGCACCGGCAGATATTTCTGCTTCAAGTATCCCTCAGGCCCACGGAGGAGACGGAGGAGGCGGTCCAGCATCCAGACGAGACGGTGGAGGAACGCGGCAAGTCCCGACCAGAGCCCAGGCCGAGAGTCCAAGGTCCGAGGTATCCGGAGGTCCACCCGTAACTGAAGTCCGAAGTTCGTCGTCCGTCGTCGTAGCAGTCCAGTCCAGTCCGAGGCCTTCCGTTCTTGCTGCCCGGTGAGTACCGTTACTGGGGTAGTATCTAGACAGGGTCAATTTAATTGACTCTGGTCCGTGGGTTGGTGGTACACAAGCCCACAAACGAAGTGTCCACTCCGGTGGATACGGGTCCTGACGTGTCTCTTGATGAGACCGGTAAGTTTCGTACTGTTTCAGCAGTGCATCTAGTTTCTGTTCTAGTCAGTTCTGTTCTCGAGAAAATTCATGTATACTGTGTTCCGTATTCCAGGTGGTATTTCTGTTCGAACTGTTATTTTAAATGTTCTTCATGTATTTTAATGTCGTGGTATGAATGGGGAATAAGTATCGTGTTCATTGTGTATTGTATTGTGTCTAGATTACAGTTCAGTCATGCCCTTGTTTTCCAAGTTACGTCAGTTAAAAACTAGAAAGGGTCTGCTGGAAGCAGCAGTTCCTGTCCCGCCTAGGGACAATCCAGGTCATTTTATGTATCAGAGGCATGGCATAAGTGCCATATTGTATCTAGATTTATGGGTCGAGTATACCAAACAGTTAGAGGAAAAGTACAGATGGCCTGTGTCAGGCACATGGGATGCCGAGTGCATCATGAGAGTAGAAGAAGCATTATGGAAAAAGAAAGCCAGACAGTCACAGAAAGATGCCATCGAGTTATGGCGCAAAGAATCTCATAAAAGAACCGAAAAAGAAATCAGAAAGTCAGAATTAAGTAGAGAATCCTTAGAACGAGCCCAAGAAAGGGAATTAATCGAGATTGGTGAACAAGTTAAAACCGAACAGTCAGACAGACAGAGGCATGCTCTTATTAAGGGTATGTATCCTCTTCTTGCCGAGGGCCTGCCAAAAGCGACCCCGGAGGCATCCAGTAACTTTCCGCCACCATTAGTTCCGACCAAGCTACGTCACAAACAGACCGCAGCTGATATTTTCATTTCGTCCTATTTGGACGACACAGTCCCAGAATATGCAAATCCTGTTCGCGCTCCGCCAGTCCCTGCAAATCAGGCACTTCCCGTTCCTCCAGACACCGGGGTACCCCTTGCAGTACCTGCTACGGCCCCCCTGGTCCAGCCCGCCATACCAGTTCAGCCCGCATTTCAATTTCCTGCCACACTAGTACGAAGAGGATCAGTCGACGATTCTAGTTTAGGGGCCGCAGGAGGAGGTCCTCCTCAGACCCCGCCGCCACATAAGCGTTTAACGTCAGCCGAATTACATGCACAAGCGTCACAGCGTACGCCCAGACATCAGACTGTAGCAGAAATAAGAAAAGCCCTTAATGAATGCGGCTATGATCCAGTCCCAGGCGAGGATAATATGGTTTTATATTCATTTCGCGTAAGAAAGGTGGCCGAGTATCTAGTCACCCTACCGAATATGAAAGAAGACCTAGACAGAATATATCGTTTCATCCGTACAGGGGATGATCCAGAAAGCATTAGCGAGGCCATGTTTCAAAGGAAAGCCGAGATCCAGCTCATGATATTAAAGTTTCTGATTAACTGTCTAATAAGAGAACAAGATTACCCGTCTAAAGATCCGGCCGAAATGAAAATCCTGACAAGGTGGAGTGATAATATAGCCGAGGGTAAGCACAAGACCGTCGGTGCTATGGAGAGTATGTACAAGAAAATCCGTAAAGAAATAATAAAGTTACACGAACAGCGTAAAGCAGCACAAGTAAGCGAGAAAGAAAGTAACTCTGATACTGAAGAGGTAGAGGACGAGAATCCCGCCAGAATAGCGTATGTAGGAAAATCTAGATTTCCAGATCGCCATTTACGCCTAGAACACAAGTCTACTTTCCATCATCCAGCACCAGAACAAGGTTCTCTAGAACAAGTGTTTCAAGCTACCGATCACATTCTGAAATCACGAATCGGTTACAGTGAGTTAAGTACTATGCATGAACAAGAACTAGCCCGATCAGCAGTCCGATGGACTACTGATTCTACCACTTTTCCAGACGAAATAGTGGCACAAATGTTTCTGAAAATGCCCCCAGCCGAGCAACGACTGGCGGGTATGTATATGATTCAGCACCTCATTACATTGTATGAGGGTCAGCACTCTGATCCAGGCCCGTTACATGATATCCTAAACGAGTTACTCCAGTATAGATGGAAAGGTCTAGGTACCGATTTAATTAGTGTCATTCTAGAACAGCGTCACAAATATAGAACGTTTTTGAACCCGCATTTTGTTCACGTCTCACCCCCAGAAAGTAAACCATTTTACATGGAGAGACAGAATCCGTTACGAGAAGTCCACCCAGTTAGAGGAACGGGTGGCGAACTAGAACGAGTGTTTGTTTACACTCCGATCACAAAGATGGAACTCTTAGAGATGAAAAAATTAATTCCCTGTCATGATAAAGATCCAGCAGGGTTCCATCGAGAATTAAAAGACATGCTCCGTATGGGAGAATACACGTATCCAGATATAATTAAAATGTTAAAGGTTCTGTTGCCCGCAGGGGTGTATGAAAAGCTCAAGGAAAAAGAATGGGAGGTGGGAGAGAAAAAGATCGATTGGGCAGTTCTAGAAGCTGAAGATAAGGCACGAGTACCAGGTACCGGTCTTGGAGCGAAATGTAAAGAATTACCTGAATTATTGATTCAAGTTTTACCCAGATTGTTAACAACGAAAAAGGAAGACTGGGATGCAATCTCAGCCTGTAAACAGAAACAAGACGAAGACATTAGTGATTTTTATTCTAGATTTTAGAAATGTTTTAGCATCAACAGTGGCCTCAAGACAAGTAGTGAGTCATACCCTCACCTTTTTGTTACTAAATTAGTCGAGAATTCAAGTCCACAAATTAAGAATCGAGTTTTGAAAGTCGAAAGTACCTGGCAAGCTAATACCCCGTCCCAGATGTTACAGATGCTCCAATACCACCAGAATAGAATCAGAGAAGAGCAAGAACACGAGAGAAAGCGTATGAAAGACACGAAAATGAAAGTACTAGTTGCACAATCTGTTCCTCAAGACAGTCAGAAGAGGGGTCCGAATCAAGCCAGTCATCCGGCAGCTCCCGTTAAAGGGAACTGCAATTATTGTAAACAGCCAGGTCATTTTATAAACGAGTGTACAGTTCTGAAACACAACATAGCTACTGGTAAGACTAAAGAAAGACCACGTCCGCCTAGACAAGAACAAGTTTTACAGATTCCTCAGCCACAGAATGCACCACAGACGGTTACAGCACCGCAGCCCATCGCTGCAACACAGCATGTTACACAGCAAATGTATCAGTATGCACAGTCTGAGTATCCAGAGTACCAGCCATATTCATGAAACAGCCTAGAGAGGGAGGTAGGCTTGCCTCTCATCGAGATACCTGTAGATCAAGAAGGTCCCTATGTTCATAGTCAAGTATTAGGGAAAGACAGAAAGTTTTTGATTGATACAGGGGCAAGTAGGACCACAATTAGTCACGCCGAAGTTCCAGGGGCTCCGCTCTCAGGCTCTAGAAATGTTTCCCTTGGATTTTCAGGAAAACCCATCGTAAATGAAATATCAAAGCCAGTTACTCTAGAAGTAGGTCCATTGTCCCGTACTACTGACCTGTTACTTACTAAGTCATGTCCAGAGAATTTATTAGGCATTAAAACACTGAAAGAGTTAGGTGCAGTTATATGCTGTTCCCCAGAGGGAATACGATTGTTCCTGCGTGACTTTAAGGGTCACTATGTATTACGAGATTTTGATCCCAGATTGTCTAATGTTCCGCAGCATTTATGGGCGCAAGGTCCAACTGATGTAGGGTACATGCAAATCACACCCCATCGTGTGACTCTCAAGCCAGGTGTAGTGTTACCACGAATCAGACAGTACAGATTGCCACCTGAGGCTGTAGCAGCCTTATCCAAAATTATTGACGAGCTCATCGCTCAAGGAGTAGTTGTAGAAACTGACTCCAATGTATGCAATTCTCCGATCATTCCAGTCATGAAACGTACTGATCCAAATGCACCCCCAGTATATCGATTAGTGATTGACCTACGAGAACTTAACAAATGTATTATTCCTCAGTACCCAGTTGTCCCAGATATCTCTTCCTTATTGACAGCCATTGATTCCGAAGCCACGTTCTTTACTGTAATCGACCTCAAGAACGCATTTTTCAGTGTTCCCATTCATCCAGGCAGCCAGTTTCTTTTCGGATTTTGTTTAAATGGAAGGAGCTATATGTTCACACAAGCTCCTCAAGGTTTCACAGAAAGTCCTAGTATTTACAGTCAAGCACTCAAGAGACAGCTTGATAATATTCACATGCCAACTGACACTGCCCTGCTCCAGTATGTCGATGATCTACTGGTCACAGCCCGCTCTGAACGTGACTGCGAGCGAGCGTCACTGACGGTTCTGTATTTCCTAGCCGAGATGGGGCACAAGGTGTCCCCTTCGAAGCTTCAATTCTGTGTCCAGCAAGTGGTATACTTAGGACACTTACTGTCCAAGAGGGGTAGGCAGTTGACACCTGACCGTATCCAGTTAATAGCGAGTCTTCCTCAGCCCAAGACCCAGAAGGAGGTACGTGCTTTTATCGGCCTCACTTCTTACTGCCGACAATGGATTCCTCAGTATGCATTTCTAGCCAAGCCACTGATACAGTTAACGACACAGGAGACAGCCGTATCGTCTGTCCTCCCTTGGACATCTGAACATACACTCAGTTTCAATGAGTTAAAGAAAGCTTTATGCCAAGCTCCAGTTCTAGCTACACCGAACTACAGTAAGCCTTTTACACTTTTCGTCACTGAACGTGAAGGTACAGCATTATCTGTTCTCACACAAGATCAAGCAGGACAATACAAGCCTTGTGCTTATTTTTCGAGCACATTGGATCCTGTAGCCCAGGCTCTGCCTGCGTGCCTCAAGTCAGTTGCAGCCACAGCACTAGCTATCAGACAAAGTGATTCCATAGTATTAGGACACTCCCTGACAGTACAAGTTCCACACTCCGTGGAAGTTCTTTTAAACCGAACACAGACTCAGCACTTGACAATCGCACGTTTAACAGGTTATGAATTGACACTGTTCCAGCCACACATAGAAATCAGACGCTGCAACATCCTGAACCCTGCTACACTGTTACCATCAGTTACTTTAAGTCCGGACACACACGACTGTGTGGAAGTAGTCAACATCATGACAAAGCCAAGACAAGATCTGACAGATATTCCATTACCAGATCCCGACCTGACACTTTATGTGGATGGTTCATGTATGAGAACAAGTACAGGAGAACTAGTCGCCGCATATGCAGTGACTACTGACACCGAAGTTATTGAGACACACCGTATTGACACCCTGTCCGCTCAAGCAGCAGAGCTAGTTGCTCTGACACAAGCCTGCATACACGCTAAGAACCGGAAAGTTAATGTTTACACAGATTCACGCTACGCATTTGGAGTCGTACACGACTTTGGAGTGCTCTGGCAGGAGAGAGGTTTCATGACTTCTCATGGAACCAAGATTCAGCATGGTCTCCTTATTCAAGCTCTGTTAGATGCCATACATTTACCGACATCCATTGCTATCATGAAATGCAAAGCACATACGAAAGTTACTGACATTATTTCCCAGGGTAACGATCTAGCAGATCGCACAGCCAAGCTTACAGCACAGACTCCAGACATTCCAGTTAACATGACACACACTCCAGATCCGATTACATGTATGACAGTTAAGGATCCTACTCAAGATGTCATAGATATCCAGCTACATGCTACTCCCGATGAAATCAAGAAATGGTCCGAACAAGGAGGGGTCCAGACAGATCAAGGATGGGTGACGAAGGGTAGAGCCACATGGTTTCTCCCCGACTCTATGGTTCAAGTCATTATCAATACCGCACATAGTCCAGCACATTTAGGAGAAAAAGCTATGTTAGACAGTATCCAGAAAATTTGGTTCAACAAGCATTTACGAGCTGCAGCCAAGCAGAAAGTCCGTACCTGTATGATATGTTGTCAGTTTAATCCAGGTAAAAGTGTCCCGGTGGAACAAGGGGGATTCCAGCCTCCTGACCACCCTTTTGAAGTCCTCCAGATGGATTATATTCAGATGGAGCGATGTCGAGGTTTCAAGTATGTCCTTGTAGTTGTATGCGCTTTGTCCAGGTGGACAGAGGCATATCCAGTCCCAGATTACACAGCCGCGACCACTGCCAAGCAGTTGGTTCGTGAGTTCTTCCCCCGTTACGGACTCCCTAGGGTCGTATATTCTGATAACGGCCAGCCATTCTCCTCAGAGTTAATGAAGCATGTTTCCCTTTTGTTAGGATACCAGTGGAAGTTCCATTGTGTACGCCATCCTGAAGCAGCAGGTCTCGTAGAGAGACATAACCAGACCCTGAAAATTCGCATCACAAAAATTTGTAAAGAGAAAGGTGTGGACTGGCTAGTAGCTCTGCCAGTCGCTTTATTCTATATGCGCATGGTCGCACATTCCAGATCAGGTCTGTCCCCGTATGAGGTCGTTTTCGGCCGCCCCCCTAACATGTGGGGTACTCCTAGACCCCGAAGTATTACCGATGTTTCAAGTAATATGCTGACAGATTACCTAGCTTCCTTGATGTCTGCCCTCAACTCTTGTCGTTCACAGGTTGCCGCCGCATTTCCAGACAATACCGAGGTGGCACCGCATGAAATCGTTCCCGGATCCATGGTCTTAATTCGCAATTTTGATCGCTCAAGTCCGCTGGAGCCACGCTGGAAGGAGCCCCGACAGGTCCTCCTCGCCACCCGTACGGCCGTGAAGTTGGAGGGTCGCAAAGGCTGGGTGCACCTTTCGCACGTGAAAAAGTTTTATGGACTGAAACCGGTCTCAAAGAACATTTCCCAGGATTTGAAGGACTGCCAAAGTACTATTCTTAAGGACTGTCCCGCAAAAGACATTGCTACAAACCCTCCCCTGTTAGAGAAAACTCCGCAACAGGAGTATAAGTTGAAACTCCGGTCTAGTAAAATAAGTCAGCCAGTTTGATTGTCTAAGTCCTCCCCTAGGTGAAATGGTTAGACTGTTTCTGACATGTATAAAATAGACCCCCATAGTGAGAGAGTTAGTCAAAACTCAATCCGATGTATCGTTTTTCTATGTTTCATATTATTTCTCAGCATTATGATTTCCTGCACCAGTTATGCCTTTTACCTGTATTTTCCAGTTTCTCATGTAAATACGTCTTCTAATGTTACAGTAGAGCACACGTTTAGTGATCTGCCTCCTCATGAACTCTCTTACCGCCTCGCTATGCGAAATAATACTTTCATCCGCATGTTACATTATTCACACCAGACCAGCAATGCCACTAATTGTTGGGTGTGTGGTCGACTCCCCCCTTTCCAGACGCCGAAGGGAGTTCTGCCACTCTTTCCTTATCCGTTTTCACATAATGGTTCGTGTGGAGCATGGTCCACGTTAACGTCGTCCTCAACAGATATGTCTTTTCTTAACAGTACATGTTTTCCAGACAAGCAAGGTCTTCCCCACAGAACCGGGTTAGATCTAGAAAATGAAGTGTATAATTTAGGTAATTATTCTTCGAATTTCATGGTCCTGAATGTTCAGTCTGATACTACTCCAGACTTACCTGCTATTTCAGTACTACCAGTCAAAGGCGAATTATGTGTCCGAAATAATGGTTCCGTACATGTAGGACATAGTGATTGTACTACTATTGTCAAGTATAGTGACAGTAGGAAATCTATTTTCAAAGCTTCACGTCATTCTTATTTTATTTGTGGTCAGACCGCATATGTTCGTCTGCCCCTCGATTGGGAGGGAACCTGTTACATTGCCTTCCTACTGCCACCGGTTTTTCTAGCCCCACCCGATTACCATAGGAATTCCCACCTAGTACATACTAGACACAAGAGAAACCTCCCGATTGTCGATTATACTGAAACTGCTCTAGAACAATATATAGATATCAATAAAGGTGTCTTTCCTTATTTAGGTACAGTTGTGAATAGTAAACTGATACGTAGATTAACCAGAACCCTCGAAGCAGTAGTAATTGAGACTACTTCTGCTCTAAGTAATTTAACCGAAGAACAATCCTTTATGAGAATTGTCGTGCTCCAAAATCGTCTCGTCCTTGACGTCATACTGGCCGATAGGGGCGGGGCCTGTAGAGTCATCGGATCTAGTTGCTGCATTTTCATTCCAAATAACGCGCCGTCTGTTTATTCAGCTATAACCAGACTTCATAAAATTGCCCATCTGTTACACCAAAATCCAGGCACCTGGACTTGGTCCGGTTGGTTCTGGAATATAATTTCCGCCTGGGGATGGAAAGTCTTGTCCTTTCTAGGTATTGCAGTAGCGATCATATTTAGCTGCTGCCTATGTATACAATGTGGCCCTGCGATTTGCGGCATTTGTGCTACCTCTTGTATTCCTAGTCCCAAGCCCCGTTCTAAATCCTGTTCCAAGAAAATTCGAGACGAGCAAATGATACTGTATGAAATGATAGATGGTATCATGAATATTGATGTTTCCTGAAGGAAACGTAGTGACAAGGAGGGAATGTGGAAAAGTAAAATTTTGCTATGTTCTGTGTCCCTACGCGTCCTCCATCATATGTTATCTGTGCATGATTAATATGCATATGTTATTCCCCATGTTTGATTAAAGACGCAATTATAGTTGTGTCCACCTCTAGTATGCCAGTTTCCAGTTCTCGTGAATAATACGAATATCAGGCCTATGTAAAGCTACGTTGCCACGTTTCTCAGTGTGCACGTTAATGCATTGTAAAATCTCCGTTTCTAGGCCTCAAAAGGGCCTGGACACCAGATTCAGCTCCTGTCCCCTGAAGCCTCGCTGAGGAGCGATACGGCCCCCACCTGTATCCTCGACCCTTCACTTATTTCCTGCATCGCAGTGCCCGGCCCAGCTTGGCTCTGCCTCTGAGTCTGCCAAGAGTATGTTATGATTCGAGTTATCAGTACAGCCCTCTTTCTCTGCATTCCTAAGCTACTGAATCGCATCAATAGTTTCCGTCATTGTCTAGCCTCTACGTCTCCATGTAAGAGAAATACTGCATTTAGTGGTCATTTAATATTCTTCATCGCGCACTACATGTAGAATAATGCATGCTCCAGTCTTAGAGTCTGTTAGCCTTTCCCCTCCTAACTTCTAGTTTATATCAACATGTTCTCTAAACATCAGATACTAGATACTGCTTAGGTACATGTCGCCCTGACTCTCCAGACTTCAGTCTCTGCTCCTAGCACAGAGTTCATAGCCCCCAGCTTCTCCTAGTAACACGTCATCGCCAGTTTGCGCGCACCATCAGGTTAGAGGTCCCGGCTCCTTAGGTAGCCCCCTCCATGGGTTCCGCCCCATTCATGACATATTCTGTTACGTTTGCATCACATGTCTATGTATACGCCCTGTTACACCTACTTTCACCCTTATCTTTCGCGACTGCTACGCGTCACGCTTTCTGCTCCACCCACTGCTACGCCTATTGCGATGTAATGCTATGTGTTTGCGTTATGTATATATGCTCATGTACTGTTATTAAAAGTTATCCTTCCTTCCTTCCTATGCTTCCCTTGTCCCGATCCTGTCCCCGGCAGCTGCCATCCTATTCCCGTGCAGGTCGTCCTGTTCCTGTCCTTATGCTGTATTAAACCTGCAAAACTCCTACTACCTCGAATCTTGACTCTTATTTATTGAGCTATCTGTTATTCATTTATGCATTCAAAAATAGGGTATTATTTATTTATTTACCACAGGTGGATGATCTAACACTAGGGGCCAACAGATGGGCACATATTTTATTTATTCAAGCTAAAAAGAACTTTTGGAAATAGAGGACAGCAAATATTACATTTGACCACTAAAGATCTAGGGCCATATTATCAAGGTGAAGTATCGGCGCTTTTTCGGCGAATTGTGCCAAGAAAGCGGTGATACTTCCAGCGCCCTATCAACAAGGGCATGCTAACGCCTGCCTCAAGCCTCATACCGCCCCACTTTGCATGTCAGCGATAAACATCGCTAATGACATGCAAAGTGGGCTTTCCCACGCCCAACTACATGTAAAATGTAGTTAGAGGTGGGAACGCATTATTTTCAAGGCGGCCCGTGATAGGCGTTGTGAGATAAAAACCTGCGATAAACTCGTTTATCGCAGGTCTCCCAACGCCTGCTATTTTTGGGTCTTAGCCATACTTTGCATGGGGGGGGTGGATTGCAATGCTGAATCAACCCCCCATATTCACAAGGTGAACATTAGCGGGTGAAAACATCGCTTGTTTTCACGCGATAATGTTCACTATCACCATCTATCACCGGTTTGGACATCGCCTGTTAGCTGAGCATTGATAATACGCCACTAACAGGCCGATGCAAATCGGCGATAGATGGCGATAGGATTGTGAGCGATAAATGTATTTATTGCACTTCTTAGATAATATGCCCCCTAGACTTTTTCCTGCGCTTTCACTGAAGAGTTTCATGGTATTTCAGTGGGTCACATTCTTCCATTGTATTGTGAACAAGGTGGAGTTGCTAAATTAACATTCTCAAGCAGCAGTATTCACAGTGGAACCCTCACCACTAACACAAACACATGAGGGGAGGGCCCTATCCTGGGCCAGCCACCACCCTCTTTGCCAAAGCGCCGGGACACTCCTTGGAGTAGCCGTGCGCTATAAAAGAGACCATATAACATAACATAACATAACATAACCGTTCTTCTGTTGTGCTATTGTCAAGTTTGGACTGTCCATCCACACTCACCTCCACATCATGCGCATGCTGTCCCGCCACAAGATGTTTTTTTGCATTTTTTGCCATCTGCACATTTTTCGCCTAGCTTACACAAATTTGCACATATTCCTGGGAAAAAAGTAAAGAAGCAAGAAAAGGACATTAAAAACTGGGTGTGGGAATATTAGAACAGCTGTGACAAGTGGAGCGGTACCCCACCTTGTAATCAGCTCCTATGTGCACTGGTGCTTATAAGAACTAATGCATCATATCCCAAACTATCGCGACAAACAAGATGGCGGAAGGAAGCAATTGAGATGGTGCTGCCAAAGCAAAGGGGATAACTCTGCATGCATTCAGTCTCATCTTTTTTAGTCTGTGTCTGTCCTTACAGAAGGGGCCTGTGAGTCTGTCCAGACAGCTGGGCTCTATCTAGTGCCACAAAGTGTCTCACAGCTCTTCATCAGGAGGTGGCGGCTGTCCCCTAACTGAGAAGGATGCGCCCTGACTCAGGGCCGGTGAGCACCTGCCTGGCATTGGTACTCCAGCCGTCCCTCACCCAGGAGCCCCAGTAGGGCTGGAATAAGCCCAAGGTTGCTTGCATTGCCTTAGACCCCCTGGTGACTCAGGATGGGTTCCTCATCCATTGCAGCGCGTCTGCAGCCCACCAGCACATGGGAAGACACTGATGAGTGAATACACAATCAAATCGAATGACACCCAAAGAAATGTAAACATGTTTGGGTCCTTTCATAGAGCAAACCTTGCTATCGAGGCACATGGGGCCAGCTGTACATAGACTTCCGTTTGAGATTTCCTAATAGCGATGAGGCTATCGCAAACAGCTGCGTACAACCGTGCGAATCCCAATGGGTTGCAAGGGACCTGCCTCGTTAATATTCATGAAGCAGGTCGCAATTTGCGACCCACTGGGAAAGGCCAACACTGACAGGGGTTGCTGCCTGCCGGGGACAGCGGACCACCATGTCTGTGACTGCCTTTTTCAAAAAGCAGCTTTTTGTTATGAAACATACCCCGTTAAAGGAAAACAGAATGCATTTTTTTTAATAAACTGAAAAGTTTCCTTTTCATTTTTTAAGAGTAGGCAGTGGTCCGTGGCTGCGCAGCCTGCTCTTAGAAAATGTTTGCCTCCAAATTCACATAGAGGAAGGCTCCCTTAGGGACCCCTTCCCCTTTGCATTTGAGTTACCCCTACTTCACAGTGTCTGTAAAGTATGAATGTTTTGCGACCGGACTCATTATTAGGACTGGGCACCCTTAGCATGCCGCTTCCTGATAGTGATTTGCAAACCCAAGTTGCAATTCGGTAATAGCTTACCGAATCGGAAATAGGGCCTTATTGATTTTAAAAGTGCTTTTTTTCATGTCCCAAACATTTGTGAGCTGAAAAGAGCTTTGTACAGCTGGCCCATTGCGCTGTTCAATGGAAAGGGTATAGAGTGACGGCAAGTAAGAATCAGGAAAGAAGGGGGGTACCGATGAACTCATATTTCTACAGGTTGAGTGGTTCCTTAAAGATGGGCCTCAGGTTCTTCTGAAGTGGGTTGTGTAGCATGAGTTGGATATATTTGTTTATTTTGTTTAATGACATTGGGGCCGATTCACAGAACTAACTTAAGACAAAATCCTAAACTTACTACTTTTGGCATTCACAGAAGTTAGGATTTTGTCTTAAGTTTGTCTTAAGACAGTCTTAAGAAAGACTTAAGACTAAATCCTAACTTAAGACTGTCTTAAGTCTGTCTAAGTTTGTCTAAAGACAAAATCCTAACTCCAAAAGTAGTAAGTTTAGGATTCTGTCTTAAGGTCGTTCTGTGAATCGGGCCCATTGTGTGGAGTGCACTACACAGTTAATTCTCGCTAGGCACCCAACGGCCAAAGGAAAAAGCATGGACCAAGGAGATACTTGGACAGAGGGCTGAACCCAGTCACCAAATAGAGGGGTTTTCAGCCCCACCCCATTGCAGCTCACGAAGGTCGGTCTTTTTTAAAGGTCTGGATACAGGATGACCGCTCTTTAGGGCCTTTGGCACCAAAACAGTGACAACCCTTCCAGCACTTTAAAAAACATTGAAACCGGGGATCTAAGCGCTCAGACTGGGCAGCGGGTCCTGGTTTGAACCCTGGAGCTAGAAGAGGCCTCGTTCTTTGTGCATTTGCAGATTACAATGATGATTTTGAATATGCTCTGTCCATACATTGGCAGCCTGCGATAAGATCTAGGGCCCGATGTACGAACTTTTCATTTTATGAGTCGCAATTAGAGACTCGCAAAATGAAATGTACTAATGCGTCTCAGACACATTAGCGATTCCCAAATGGAGTCGCAATGGACCTGCCTCATCAATATTCATGAGCCCGCTTGCAATTTGCGACTCATTGGGAATGGGAAATAACACAGGGATGGTGGCCAACTCAGGACAGCAGATCACCATGTCTGTGTTTGCTTTTTAATAAAGCTGTTTTTTTTTAATTGAAATGTGTGAGGATATAAGTTTAAGGCGTATTGGAGGCTCCGTGCGACGACATGGAGAGGAGCATGGGCCGATAAGTGGCACATCTGGAGATGCTGTGTTCAGTGAGCCGCTGGGCACCTGCATGTCAAGACCATTGCTTTTACCTTTGCTTCTCATGATAGTGCTAAGATTCTGAGCACCTATTTGAATCTCAAATGGCTCTTCAGGCTCCAATAGCCTGTGCTTCCTTTCAGTATAAGCCAATCTCATGACCAAATGTTCTCTTTCAAGTATCAAATAATTTTGTTCAGGTTCAGACCAACATGGGACGAATGAAAGAAATAGAATATTCCAGGACACCATCATTCTGACTCTCCTTTTCAGAGACCTTTGATTCTACAATTAACATTCACAAAGACCTGTCTTGACAAATCAAGATGATACCAGATAGGGACTTGGGTAAAAATACTTTTGAGCATATTAAAGGCTTTTTCAATGTGACTGTCCTAACAAAATCCTTTCTTTACATTTCCCTTTTTCAAGACTCAAGTAATATTGTGTATATCTGCAAAGTTCTGACTGACAGGCTGAATAGGGTGTCGAAAGACGTGCGGGTTGTAAGCCCCGTCAATGCCTTTCCCTTTTTAGCATCTCCAGAGCCTCTGTTAAGCCTCTTGGCACAGATGTACCAGCATTGTGGGTGAGTGGAAGCTGGGGCCAGGCTGCCCTTCTCTTCTTAGGGCCAGATGTAGGAAGGCTATTACCAGTTCCGTTACTGACCGGTATTAGGCTTTTCTGATGTAGGGGCCGAAATTAAGGATTCGGTAATTTACCGAATCGGTAATTTAAGGAATCAGTAAATTACCGATTTCCTAAATACTGATTCGGTAAATTACCAAATTCCTAATGTAGGGAGCATATAAATGAGTGCTTATCCCATGTTAGGATTCGTTATTTACCACCAACTACAAGTTGGTGTTAAATAACAAAAAAAAAAAAGCAATTTTATGCAAATTGCTTCAGTGCCATGTTGCAGACATACATGCCCTTAGGGCATGTATGTCTGCAACATGTGCACCCATACACAATTGAGGGGTGCAACAGGGTGTCAAAGTGACACCCTGCCACCCTTCAATGTATTCCCCCTTTTACCGAATCGGTATTTACCGATTCGGTAATTGACATTCATTCCTATGGGCCTCCAGGCCCATTGGAATGAATGACAATTACCAAATCGGTAAATACAGATTCGGTAAATACCCAATCTTAGCGATTCGGTAATTTTTAGCGAATAATTTGCTACATAGCATTTACCGATTTGAAAATACCGAATGGGTAAAATTCTGTATTTTCGAATCGGTAATGCTATTTACCTACATCTGGCCCTTAGTGTTGAGAGTCATGGAGCAGAACACCCAGTTGATGAACCTGGTGTGGAAGTAGGGAAGGATGCATTTCTGTGAAACATTCTTTTACTTAAGAGTGTTTCTTTTTGTAGGCGCTCAGGCTGAACCTTGTCTTCAGGGAGTTCAACTTCAAGAAGGCCCTCCACATCCAGGATTGGTTGGTGAACAGTAGTTCTACAGATGGGCAATGCCTCTTCCAGATGCTATCTACAAACACGCCTTTCACAGTTAAGAAGATTGGGCTTAAACAGGTCAATGTGTATTGTGTTTGTATATATGTCCAAGAGTGAGTGGTGTACCTGCTTGTGTTTTAGAGTCTCACTGTGTTTCAGGGATCAGGTTGTACCATGTTGGCGATGCTTAGAAAGGTCACAACACAGATGGTGTCGCTTTTGAGACACTTTGCTTCCTTATTTTTTGGCTTTGGCTTTTCCAGTTTTGACTGAGGCTCCATATCCATGTTAGAGCTGTGAAGGTACCTGTCTACATTCTTAATCCCTCTCTCCTCATAAGTCTTAAAACCAATTAATAAAAAATGAGTAATCAGTCAATCTCTCATCAGCCCTCAGTCTCCTTCCACCTAATTCCATGATCACTCACCCATTGTTGGAGATACGCAGCTCCAGCCACCACAATCGTTCCTTTCGCACGTTTTGCCCACCTCAGGACATGGTTGATTGGGCACACATAGCTGTGCACATGTTCCAGCACCTGACACAAAAACAGGACAAAAAATTAAACAATGCATATTTTAATCATGTTTGTGAGATCTGTGTTATGTAACTCATAGCAACACCTCAGTCTTCAACATGCACCGACCAGCAGGACTTTAGTCTTTAACACACTCAGTCTACCAGGACCTCAGTACTCAACAACTGCAGTTCAGCAGGACCTCTGCTTTCAATGCCCTCAGTCCAGCAGGACCTCGGAGTTCTATACCCTCAGTCCAGCAGGACCTCAGAGTTTTATACCCTCAGTCCAGCAGGGCTTCATAGTTCTATACCCTCAGTCCAGCAGGACCTCAGAGTTCTATACCCTCAGTCCAGCAGGGCTTCATAGTTCTATACCCTCAGTCCAGCAGGACCTCAGAGTTCTATACCCTCAGTCCAGCAGGATCTCCAACTCTAACACCTTCAGCTAAAGGGGGTCTTAGGTTCCATCAGCCGCTGGCTCTTTTTTACAAAAACACAGAACATTGGTCAACCTGGGCTATGGGGCCCAGGGCTTAAGGGGGTGTTTCCAAACAAGCACTAGAGACCCAACCCTCACATTATTCCAAACAACACTCTCAGGTAGGAAGCAGTAAACTCACAGCAACCATATATGTGTACATATATATATATTCACTGAAAAAACCATAGGTTATAGACCATATATAGTTAGGAATTAGCATTTACAAAACCTTGAAAATTCACTGAAAAAACCATAGGTTATAGACCATATATAGTTAGGAATTAGCATTTACAAAACCTTGAAAATTCACTGAAAAAAAAATAGGTTATAGACCATATATCGTTAGGAATTAGCATTTACAAAACCTTATTTTACTCACAGAAAACCATTGAAATTCCATATATAGTTAGTTGCACTAACTATATATCGCGCACCCGCAATCCACTGCTGATGATGTCACATATTACATCATTCATGACATGGTCAGTGACATCACTGATGACATCACTGATGACATCTCAAATGATTAATCTTTCCAAAGTTCTTCTAAATATTTGGGACCGTTTCCCTTGCCTCTGATGCTGTCAGTGCCACTTCTTTGATGAATGTACTGGCAGGTCGGGGGTTCTCCTCCAAATCTCTCTTTTATGCAGCACTATAATTAATTGGTGCCACCTCTCCATATGACAATGCATGGTATAGTTTTTCGGTTCCTCTGGAGAGTACATCGTGGCAGATGAAGTGTGTAACGTACCGGGCATTTACCTTTTTTTGCATGTACAGGAAAGGAAAAAAAATCGAGAGTCCGAGTTCTAAGGTGTCCCAGGGCCATTTCAGTGGACCAGGCCCAAATCCAAAGAACAGGCCGCCATTTTGAGAGTCCTGTTGCAGCCGCCTGTCGCTGTAGCATCAAGAGCAGCCGAAACTCAGCTGAATGGCAACTGAAACGGTAAAGGGGCGCCCCACTACAGCAGACGAGCCTCCACCTAGGAAGGCCCTTTCACGCCGCCTCCCCCCGCCCCCTTCGGGCACCCCACGCCGTTATTCGGAGCAGTATTGTAGGATGGCCACACCAGTGCGGTAACTTGCTAGACATCACCTCGGTGGTAACCGAATCTCAGCGCCTTGTGGTGTCTTCTCTTCAGAAAATATTGTTGCGCTGCCTTTGGCCCCATTCGCACATCGGTCCGCTACTGACGCCATCTCACAGGCTAATGGGGCACCCCACGCCGAGTTCCAGCATTGTAGGATGGCCACACCAGTACAGCAACTTGCTAGACATCACCTCGGTGCCATCCGGATCTTGGCATCTCAGCGCCTTGTGGTGTCTTCTAGTCAGAAAATATTGTTGCGCTGCCTTTGGCCCCATTCGCACATCGGTCCGCTACTGACACCATCTCACAGGCCAACAGGGCGCCCCACGCCAACTTTTACCATTGTAGGATGGCCACACCAGTGCCACAACTTGCTAGACACCACCTCGGTGCCATCCGGATCTTGGCATCTCAGCGCCTTGTGGTGTCTTCTATTCAGAAAATATTGTTGCGCTGCCTTTGGCCCCATTCGCACATCGGTCCGCTACTGACGCCATCTCACAGGCCAACGGGGCGCCCCACGCCGACTTTCAACATTGTAGGATGGCCACACCAGTGCGGCAACTTACTAGACACCACCTCGGTGCCATCCGGATCTTGGCGCGTTGTGCTGCCTTCGGCCTATTCGCACATCGGTCCGCAACTGACGCGAACTCACAGGCCAACGGGGCGCCCCACGCCGACTTTCAGCATTGTAGGATGGCCACACCAGTGCTGCAACTTGCTGGACACCACCTCGGTGCCATCCGGATCTTGGCGCGTTGTGTTGCCTTCGGCCTATTCGCACATCGGTCCGCTACTGACGCCGCCTCACGTGCCAACGTATTTTCTCCGCATTTTATACCCTATGCCGCATAACAGGTCATGTGACTTGTTTATAAAACTTTTCATTGGTTCATTTTACTTTTGGTTTCCTAATGATGGAAGGCTTGATCATATGACCTAAAAATAACACTTTTCATTGGATGAAAACTTTTTTTTTTTCCCAAACGATGAAAGCCCCACCTTGTTTCTGGATGTTTCAGACTGAAGCTGGCGTCACCATGAAAGCACCACCATCTCGTGGCTCCGTCGTGGTCATTCCGCGAGCAATCATGGCAGCCGCTCCCCACCAGAAGCCTGCAGGAGTCGGGGGCCCCCAAAACTTTTGATGAATCATCAAGGCGGAGGGGACGCTTTCGAGAATGGGGTCCAAGACCTAGCAGACAAGCGTCCGATTTCCAAGGTGTCCCAGGGCCATTTCAGTGGACCAGGCCCAAAAAGGAAACAGCCTGCCGCCATTTTGAGAGTCCTGTGACAGCCGCCTATCGCTGCACCGCAAGAGTGGGTGCAACTCAGCTAAATTGCGGCTTTTGACACAGTGGACCAAAAGCGGACGGAATGGCAACTGAAACGGTAAAGGGGCGCCCCACTACAACAGACGAGACTCCACCTGGAGAGGCCCGTTCACGCCGCCTCCCCCCCCCCCGGGGCGCCCCACGCCGTTATTCGGAGCAGCATTGTAGGATACCAAAACCAGTGCGGCAACTTACTGGACATCACCTTGGTGCCATCGTTCTGCTGCCTTGGAACTATTCGCACAACAGTTTGCTACTGATGACCCACCCCCCGCGACGCCCCACGCCGGATGCCGAAATCAGTGCGGCACCCAGGCAACATCACCTGGGTGCCGTCCAGAAATCTGGACGTTGTGCTGCGTTGGGACTATTCGCACAGCCGACCGCTACTTCGTTGTTTTTCCCTAAAAATGTTTATATGTTATTACTGTTTTTGTTTTGTTCTATATATTTATAAGTTATTAAAGTTTTATAATCTTACTACTTTGTTGGAGTGCTATATATTTTTAATGTGACACATAATTGTAAAAACTTTGATGTACAAAGAGTCATCCCTGGAATCTTCCGCTTCAGGCTCGGTCCCCTCCCCAATCACAATACAGGATGGTTTTCAGATAATAGGAACGCGTCTGCTGTGACGGATCTCATCGAGTGTGGGCCTTGATCTACTATAACTCCTTTGAAGAGGGGTGATTCTTTACAGCTGGGGCCATAAACTACATCTGCAGGGCTAGCTGATACCCTAGGACCGGCCTGGTAAATCGGACACAGAGGAAAAGGAGTGTCAGAGGGTGCGGTAGTGAATAGGGCGAAAGGGAGGTGTCGGGCGGGCACAGGGTGTGATTCTCAGGGAAGAGCAGCGCAGATGGGGGGTGGTTTATTACCCATGCATAAGACAGAGAGCGGGGGTGACCACTGCCTGGGTGAGATGCTTGCGAGGGTGGGGAGCCATGCTAAGGATCGACAGCGTGCACAGAGTGGGTCTGGTCAAGGCATCTAAAATGACTGCCGTGCACGACAAAAGTGTGGCATTTGAAAAAAGGCAAGATGGCGCAGACAATGTTTTTCAACACTTCCTGATTTCCTTCGAATCGAACGTTAACAGACGTTGGGGCATATTACCAAAGTTAAGCGATATTTATCCCTAACGATGCTTAGCAACGAATTTTTTACCGCTAAGCATCGTCAGAAATTATCGCAGATAAACCTTGCTATTATCAAGGTTTATCGCAAATACGATAAAAAACGACCGCAATGCATTAATATCGCTGAAAACTCAGCGATATTCATGCATTACCGAGCTAATGCTCTTAGCCATGTTATCCACCTCCCATTGGATAACATGGCTAAGAACTGCTCAGGGCAGGTGGTAGCTTTTGGAGATATTTGCGCTTATCGCGAATATTTCCAAAAGTTGGTAATAGGAGATAGCGATGTTAGCGACTGTTTCCAGTCGCTAACATCTTGGCATGCCCACTTTGCATGTCATTAGTGATAAATATCACTCACATGCAAAGTGGGGCCCAAGATGGTCGCTATCTCCTACTAGCGGTCGCTAACTGGTGTTAGCAACAGCTAGGTAATACAGAGATAATTTTATCTCCGCGAAGCGGAGCGCTGTTACAGATATATATCTTTTTTTGAACGTTAATTTCTTAAAATCCACTGAAGCACATATATTGAGACCTAGCAAAGGCACATCGAGCTACCAGTCCCTACAATTTTGCCAAGTTTCGCGCAAATCCATTCAGCCGTTCGATTATTATTATTATTTTTTTTTTTGCCCCGCGGGTCCCTTTTAAAACCTCCACATCAAACCTAAGAGGTCAAGGAGGATCTACTATGCCCCCTTATGGTCATTTGCCCCTTCGCTTTGGCCTCCTCTTGTCTCTCGATCCTACCGAGAGACAAGATGGCGGCCGCTACGGACTGTTTGCAATGTTTACAGACGCCGGAGAACCAATCAGCTTCACAAAGCTCCGTAACGCGAAAAGTACGCGAAGCGGAGCGCTGTTACAGATATATATCTTTTTTTGAACGTTAATTTCTCAAAATCCACTGAAGCACATATATTGAGACCTAGCAAAGGCACATCGGGCTACCAGTCCCTACAATTTTGCCAAGTTTCGTGCAAATCCATTCAGCCGTTCGATTATTATTATTTTATTTTTTTTTGCCCCGCGGGGCCCTTTTAAAACCTCCACATCAAACCTAGAGGGTCAGGGAGGATCTACTATGCCCCCTTATGGTCATTTGCCCCTTCGCTTTGGCCTCCTCTTGTCTCTCGATCCTACCGAGAGACAAGATGGCGGCCGCTACGGACTGTTTGGAATGTTTACAGACGCCGGAGAACCAATCAGCTTCGCTTCACAAAGCTCCGTAACGCGTAAAGTCCGCGAACCGGAGCGCTGCCTGGTCCGCTGTTACAGATATATATCTTTTTTTGAACGTTAATTTCTCAAAATCCACTGAAGCACATATATTGAGACCTACAAAAGGCACATCGGGCTACCAGTCCCTACAATTTTGCCAAGTTTCGTGCAAATCCATTCAGCCGTTCGGCCTAAAAGTGAGGCCAACCGCCCTATGGAAAACTCAATGTTAAAAACACGTTTTGGGACCCCCCTTTTTTCTCGGCCCCCCCTTGACGAACCCCCCCCAAATTTCCAGGGGCTGCTCAGAAACAAAATGTGCCATTTTCCTGAAAAGTTCAGCCAATTCCGTCCACAAACGCCAAAGTTATTAGACATAGAATTTTCAAAAAACCCATAGAGAAAAAATCCTAACTATATATGCCTACTGGCGACCGCCAGTAGGTAATATATATATATACTTCAATTTTCATAGGAATTACTTAAGTCATGACAGGAAAGTTCATGAGGGATTCACACAAATGCAATTTTAAAGAAATCCAATGTATGTGTTGGTGCAGGAGACTTTCACCACCATTGACACAGAACATTCTGCCAATGTGGTACTAAAATGTAGGTACATTTTGTTTTCATGCTGTATGTTATCGAATTCCTTCTGGTCACCAAGTGTTTTAAATTCCAGAGTAACATAAATTCCATGCCGATGCTGAAATCGCCTGTTTTAATCCTGATGATACCAGCCAGCTTACTGAGTCCCCCTCCCACTGACCTTAGGGGTATATCTACAAGAGGATATCGCCAACAGAACGTCAGCGTTAGCGACATCCTGCTGCCCATATTCCCATCTCCTTATTTGCAAAGCGGCATTAAGCCACTTGGCGTGGCATAACGCCTCTTTGTAAAAATGTCCCTCCGTTTCCAGGTGGGCTATTTATGAGACGGTTTGCATCGCTCTTGCACCACACAACATGATGCAAGTGCAACGCAAACCTTATATATGATTTGTGAAGCCACACAAGGGCACTTTGTTTGGTCCTGAGCAGCTTCACATATCTGTAGCAGAGCAACGCAGCGCAAATCACTGAGTTGCCGCTCTCTGCCCTGGGAAGGCGTTCCATGGGGGGTGCGTGAGTGTTGCCGTGCAACTCTCATAGTTTTTGACACATTATCAGATGTACCAGAATTGGTGGACTTGGGAATGCACCAAAAAGATACGCCTTCTCAGCGGAGGTATAACGTTGAGAGTATCTATAGAGGGATGTATGACATTACAACGCATGCTTTTACATCGCATGCCTTTACAACGCGGTTTTTACAACGCAAACCTTTACAACGCATAGCGCTTTGGGGTGCTGGATAGTGAATAGTTTAATTTACTATTCCAACTCCAGTCCCCGTGGACACTAGGGGAGGTGTTGGACAGTAAATTAAACTTATTCCCTATCCTAGAGTGCCCCCCAGCGCAATGCGTTGTAATGGTTTGCGTTGTAAAAGTTGCGTCGTAAAGGCACTGCGTCGTAAAAGTTGCGTTGTAAAGGATGTTTCCCCTATAGAGTGACTAAAAAGCAGTCTCACGTTCAATCGACTAAGACTCATTCTCTTGTGAAAGGAAAGACATCCTAGAGCGGCATGCTGTGTTTTCCTTGCACCCTATTGCATGACTGCATTTGAATGACGTGGCCATGTTAGGTAAGGGAAAACCACCCAGGAAACAATAGGATTGCAGCAAGCACTCTTTTCTAAAAGAACACAACTTCTGTCCAATCAAATAGTTTGGGAAGGAAGATCAACATGTGGGCGGAGCCAAAGGCCCTCTCTCAGTCCCACTTCTATAGGATCTTAAAGCTGATGTTTTGGTGTTACTGAAGACATGAAACAGGATCCTTCAGGGGAACAGATCAGACAGCCTCATCTGATGCCATATTTAGTGCTGTGGCTGTGGCAGGCTGCCTCATCATTAACCTCATGCTCGCGGCGGTTTTTTAAAGTTTTTTTAAGTTTTAAAAACCCCGCGGTTCATGACGAGCTCAGCTCGTCATGAGCGCACGGCAGGTAAAACTCATGACGAGCTGAGCTCGTCATCAGCCTCGAAGGGGTTAATAAACAAGGTGCTTTAAAATCCATACATTAATTTTGCAACAGGAGGACCTGAACAGAACAAGCACTGGCGTTGCCAATAGGTTTCGCATTTGGAAAGTTGGAGCTATTGGTTTTGTAAATGACATTTTATATTTATATATTGTTATTGACAATGCCAATAATGATATATAAATATAAAATGTCATTTACAAAACCAATAGCTCCAACTTTCCAAATGCGAAACCTATTGGCAACGCCAGTGCTTGTTAATGCTTGTTTCAGTTGTTTCAGCTCTCTCCAAGAGTGCATGTTGTCTCCCTTCCTCCGCCTAGCGCTATGTTCCTCTCTCCCATATATGCCTTTACCGAGGGCAATGTACGCAAGAAGGTCTGTAAATGTACAAAAACGAAACACTATCAGTTTTGAAAATTTCTCCCCTACTGTGATTCGTGTGCCAAGGATGTCTCAGTGTTACATAAACAGCCCCTCTCTGCTAACCCTTCACAGACTGCTGTGCCCCCTGGGCCCACCTCCATGTAATGAAGAAATACCCTCCCCCTCTTTCAAATGAGCCAGGGTGAGGCTGTAAGCCGGTCACTTTAGGCTGCAGAAGTGGCACTACCAGAAGCCCCCCGCCACACGAGAGCACCCTGGTATTCTCACAGCGGGATGTTATTTGTCACAGAGGACACGGCTCCATGCTGGCGCCGCTCGGATAACAATCCGCAGTGACAGCACTAAAAGCGTTGTGTGTGTTTGTGCTGGGAGGCGGCGGGCTGGGGGCGGGAGGAGTGTTTCAATAGTGGATGGCTGGGGAAGCTTTAGTAAGCACTGTAAATGGGAGGCATGTCGCAGAGAGCGCACACCAGCCATCTCAAAATGAAGACACGACCAGGAGGAAGCAGCATTAATGAAACTTTAAACTGGCAGCAGCAAATGCGTCTCAAAGCACACAAAACACGCTGCATTCTAAACAAATAATTAAATAAAAAAAACATATTGCCAACCGATGAAATAAAGGAAGCAAAAAAAAAGATTAAGCACTGTGTCCGGAGGAGTGTTTCACCAGTGGACGGCTGGGGAAGCTTCAGTAAGCGCGAAAGTGAAAGCATTTTGCTCGCGCTTGGAGATGAATGCCAAAGAAAAACAAGCCGAGCCACAGAAATGATAGGAGCCTTAGCCATTGTTAAAGATAAACGCGTGGCAGGCGGATTAGGGAGATGCGCGGAGGGATGCCGGATGGGGGGGCGGGAATGCGAACGAGGGGAGGAGAAGTGTGGCAGGCGGATTAGGGAAATGCGCGTGCTTGTGTGGTCACGTGACTCACATGCACTGTGGAAAAACTGCAGTGGTTTGACGAATCGATCGAGCACTTGAATTTTCGCCTATTACATTCGCAAGCGAATGATAATAGGCGAAACCTAAAAATAAAATATGACACCAACGCAAGTGGGAATACCCCCAGGGAGTCAGGGTTTTTAGTTTTTCATCTTTGGAAACTAAACTCCAACTTTGTGAGTTTTGTTTTTCTGAAAACAAAAGCGTTTGCTGAGCGGCCAAACAGCTGTGAAACATGGCTGACCCTCACCAAACTTTCACTGTCTTCAGTGGTGCAGACATGACAGGGAATCCCCTGGAGGCAGAGACAGGCCAGACACACTTTAAATGAAGCCCAGTGAGAATGGAGCTGTTCCCCCATCCCACAGCGCCACCCAGAGGGCAGGGGGGGGACAGTCAGCCGCTGACTGCCAGCACATACTGCCTGGTTAGCATGGACTTATTTTGGTCCTTGTCAGACTGTAAATTTACTTCTGAATCCCGGTTTGTGAAATCACCTGAAATAGAGTTATTTATGTGCTTGAAATATCCGCACACTGCCACACAAGGAACTATTCTTGCAAACCTCGAATTCAATGCTATAAAAAAACACACCCTGCGAAAACTAGCAAGATCACAGGAATCAGATGAAGCATAATATCTTTTAGGAAGGAGGGAATGACTAAATCCACTTAAATTGCAAGCATCTCACTTTTTAGTTCTGGCCTAGAAACAGCTTGAGTGCAACAATCTGCTGTAATAAAAAGAAATACAAATAAAAATCCATGCATGTATAAATGCAGAGAGGGGCTTTACCCATCATTTTGAGTAAATCAGACAGTCTTGGCTAACACCAGACTTTTAAGAAGGCTGACGGTGATGTGTCTTATCAAAACTTAAGTATGCCAGCATTGGGTGCATGTGAGGTATATTAAGAAGTGTGAGCAGCACAGAGGCAGAGCCAGGAGCTGCTGAGCCATTTTATTTGGCAGTTTTATAAACCTCAGGCTTGAGCCGAAGGTATTGAGGCAGTTCACTAGAGCACCAGGTACAACACTCAAAAACACATTCATTTTGGATATTTTTTAGGTGTGGGGCGATCGAGGCCCAGATTCACGGAGGACTTGCGTTCTGCAAGTCGTTGCAAGTCCTTAACAGGTATATACTAAGCCACACATAGCAACTTTGGGGCATACTATCAAGGGGGGGGGGGGCGATAGGAAATTATCGCCGCTTTAGAGGACGTTTTCTGCCGGTAAGCGGCGATAGTTCTATCACCCTATTAGCAAGCTGTCGCTAGGCGATAGCGAGCGGTTTGGTGCCCGCTTTGCATGTCAGAGATATTTATCGCTAATGGCATGCAAAGTGGACGTACCCAAACTGTTAGCGACTGAAAGCAGTCGCTAACATCGCTATCATCTATTACCAACACAGGCGTAGCGATGGAAATATTCGTGCTAAGCGCGAATATCTCCAAAAACTAACACCTGCTCTGACCAGTTTTTAGCCATTATATCCAATGGGAGGTGGATATAATGGCTAAGACCCTGTTAGCGATAATGCGTGAATATCGCTGTATTCTCAGCGATATTCACGGATTTTGACACTATTGCCGTGAATTTTATCACTTTTGAGATAAACAATGCTAATAGCACGTTAGCTCGGCGATAAAATCCGGTGATGCGCGGCGATAAAAATATTGCTGCTAAGCCTACATAGCGATAAATATCGCTATTTGTTGATAATATGCCCCTTTATGTGGCTTTGTGCGCTTTAGGGAAATATTAACACACTGCAGCACATACAGAAGCCGAACTTTACTTTGCCTCAGTGATGGGTTCCTGGCTGTTTCCACGCATCCACCAATGGATTTTGACGCAGTTTCCGGTTTACTAAGGTAAAATAAACTTGCACCAAATGTTGTGCCTCCGAGACCCTGGAATAACAAGAATAAATGTATATTTCTCTCCTCGTTACTTCCCTTTTCTTTGTGTGATGCATTTCGAATCACACATAGAACAAGCATTGGCATAGCCAATAGGTCTCGCTTTTGACACATAGAAAAAGGAAACGGTCTTTAAGGTTTGTTTTTGTGCAAGAAGGGGTCCCTTCATGGTTCCAGGGTGTCTCTGTTGACGCTAGGCAGCACACAGCGCTCCCGGCCAGGAGGCAGCAGACATGTGCCATATCTTTGAACACATGGTGCATGTCTGATGCTACTCTTTCATGCAACACAGCAGAAAGAGTTGTCTTGCTGCGCTGCAGGAAAGGTTAGAATCACAGGATGTGAGCTGATGCCAAGACTCAAACCTGTCTCACCAGTTCCAAAGTCACCAGCTCTTGGAGTAATGCCACATCCTCTCACCGTCTGCCAAAATAGGCAAAGGCATTTTGTTTACAGCTAAAACGATGAATTATGCATGCATCTGAAGTTATGCAACCTGACAAGTAAGAGTGTGGAAGGCCTTACAAGGCTCTGTTAAAATAAAATGGAAAGGGGGACATTTCAGAGTTATTTTGAAAAACAGCTCACATTGGACTGTTTGTGCATTGCATGAAAAGGAACTCGTTTTCTGCTGAAGAGCACACGGTGCAAGAGCTGAATGCTGTCACTCACAGCCAAGCAAGCCAATAGCTGGAGAGGGCTGACTCTGTTGCCCATGCTGAGGTGGCCAGAACAAAAATGTGAGTGACAGAAAAACAGACCAATGTCTAGAGTAGGCGGGCTGAAAACCCCTCTGAATAACTATATTGTGAGCATAATTTTACTAAAATAAATCTGCCTTGACTATCTTAAGATCTAAACAAAGACATAGGTCTGGCATTGACCTTTGGCCTTTCGGCTTTGCTAAGGTTGATGTTGGTTGTGACAGGTGTGTGTATGAAGGCAGCCATTGTTTATATGTTTGATGTGAAAGAACACATTGCACCTGATCTCCCTGACCCGGAAGGTGTCTCCTTGTGCACTTAGAAGAACAGCAGGAAGCTGTCACTCATAGCCAGGTGCACCAGTGGCTGTCGTGGGCTGACCCTGTGCCCCATGCTGTATGCTGTGCTGGGCAGAACCAACTGTGCATGACAATACAGTCGCCCAATCATGAAAAGGGCTGACTGAAAGCCTCTATAAGTGGGCACCCTATATGTAGTTTTATTAAAAGTAATGGGCAACTGGGACTTATGTCGCTTGCATTGGGTCCACGGCACTCTTGCTACGCTAAAGCGTGAAGGGGTATGTGAAATGGTGTGTGATGTGTGTGAGGGCAAAGAGGTGTGTGAGAATGCGAAAAGACATATTTGAATGTCTAGGGATTGTGGGAAAGGTTATGCATGTTTACAAAGCAGTAGGGGCCTCATTTATGAGGCTAAGCGTCACTTTTACGCCGCCGGTGCGTCACTTTTTGTGACGCACCAGTGGCAGAAAAAATGCGCCTTGTTGCACCATATTTACAAAGTGACGCATCTAGGTAGATGCGTCACTTTGTAAACCCCTGCGTCACATTATACCTTCACTAGGTGTAATGTATGCAAAGGGGACGTATTGATGCAAGGAAGGGTCGTAAAAGTGACGCAGTGAAATCTATGAGATTTGACTGCGCCACTTCTAGGTCACAAATGCGCAGGCCATTTCACATGGGGCTTGCCCCATGTGAAAGGACACATTGCTGGAGTTGCATCACTTTTGTGATACACTCCAGCAATGCGTCACTTTTGCGCCATACAGATACGTCAGAAATACTGACGTATCTGTAACTCCTTGCGCAATGATGCGTCATACTGTAAATATGACGCATCATTTGTGTTGCAAGGAGGGCGCAGTGAAAAGTGACGCATCGCTGTTTTCACGCAGCGATGCGTCACTTTTCAAAAATGAAGCCCCTAGTGTGTATGTGGAAAGGTATATGTGAATGTGAAGGCACATGGGTGAATGTGGAAAAATATGTGTGAATGTGAAAGGGTGTGTGTGTTGATATGAAAGGATGTGAGTGAGTGTGAAGGCATAAATGGGAATTCGAAGGCCTTACATGAATGTGAAGGGTTATGTGTGAATATGAAGAGAACTATGTAAATGAGAAGAGGTGATTGTGTGTATGAAATGGTATATGTGATTGTGGACAGAGGTGTGTGTATGATGTGAGAATATGGACTAATATGTGTGTGAATGTGAATAGGTGTAGTTCAATTTCAATGGATATATGTGAATGTGAATAATTGTGTGTGAATGTGAAGGTTTGTATATTTGTATGTGCCTGCAGTGCTTAACATCAATTTATTTTCCCTGATGTGTTTCACAGTTAGGCCCCAATTTACAAAGGTGTCATGCAACGCATCGCGACACCCAAAAGTACTGCGCATCACTGTGTGACATGGATAGAGTAGGACAGCAGCATACCCAGAGAGATATTTTATAGATATAAGGGGTAAAAAGGTCCCAATCCCTTACTGGCAGGGAAATGAGCATAGAGTCTTCTGTTTCTGGTTCTTGCCCTTGACAGGGGGAAAACCCCCTAACCCCTTAACCCCTTCCGCCGCAGCGCTAAGGGTAAGGCGGGGCCGCGCGGCGGTCCCGTGCTCGTGACGGAACCGCTCCATCACGGCCCTAAGGTGAGCTGTGCTTGTGACGGAACGGTTCCGTCACGGACCCGCCCGCCCATTAGAACGTCAGCGCAGGCACGGAATTCGTGCCGTGCAGACGCGGCGAGCAGGCCGTGACGGAACCGTTCCGTCACCAGCACAGCCCACCCGAGGCTCGTGACGGAAGGGTTCCGTCACGAGCATGCGGGGGGTTAATGTGAGCAAGGTGCAACAGGTTTTTCTGGGCAAGATTCGTTCCATCCGTGTTTTCTGGAAAAAATTCCAATCACGCACTGGTTTGTTATGAGGTGTTTATAGTATTATTGGCATTCTGTCCTAAGAGTGAGTGAAAGAAAAACAGCCAACACGTGTTTCGCCCCCTTACATGGCCATCCGGCCCGGAGCTTCCTCAGGGCAGGTAATATTTTTGGAAGTCAATCAACGTCGTAGGGAATTAAAGGCCCTAGTGATTCTTAAGTCACGGGCATAATGCCGGGTCAAGCTATGGCAGTCAGCTTACGTCGGTCAGAGAGATATGGCACTCTCCTCCTCTCTCTCTAGTGCCAGTGCAAAATGTTGCTACCAAGCACAACGCGCACACCTTTGCACCTACTTTGTGTGTGCGCTGTACACTGCATCACACATGCAACATCGGGGAAAAAAGGAGAAATGAAAACATTTTTCCTTTTAATGCCTGCTTCCCAGCAGCGCTACTTTTTGGTGCAAATCCCTGTCCACTAATATTACTAGATAGTGTTTTGCATCGAAATCCATGGGTGGTTGCACGGGAACGTGCATGTATCACCCATGCAACGCCACCTTGACGCTAAGTAACACAAAGAAGCTCTTTGCACGGGTTTGCATTACTTTTCCTACAAACCAACTCAAATACTAGTTTGCGTCGGTGTGTAAATCCCCAACAAGGGTTTTGAGTAGGATTTGTGTTAAAAACCCAACGCGAAACCTTTGTAAATCTTGGCCCAAGTGTTTTATTTACAGACAGCGCAGCTCTAAAATAGTGGCAAGGTGTGTATCTTTTAGTTTCTGAGCTGAGCTGTCTGAAAATAAAGTGTAAATAATATCTCTTACAACAAGTCTCTTTCATGGCTTTGCTTCCTCCGTTTCACCCTCAGCACCTTCTCAAAACCTCCCCATGCTTTCTGACCTGGTCCTGACATGGTACATTCTATGTACAGAACGGTAAACAACCTTTACAACGCAACTTTTACCACGCAGTGCCTTTACAACGCAACTTTTACAACGCAAACCATTACAACGCATTGCGCTGGGGGGCGCTCTAGGATAGGCAGTCTTGAGTTTAGGCCTAACTGATGCTTTTCTGCCTGGGGGGGGGAGTATTAGAAGCCCCTTTCGATGACAAACAGAATACCCTGACAGAGTTACAAACAGAACACATAGTAGAGAATCAAGAAAGTGTAAAATCAAAGGACATATTAGAGAAGGAAGACTTAACAACAGCTAAATTGGGTAAGAATAAGAAGGCTACTCCTCAAAACCTAGATCCAGTGATCGGAAATGCACTTGAAGCAATTGTCTCCTCAATTTCAGAGATGAGAGAGGAAATAAGGCAGGACTTCACAATATCTAAGACGAATCAAGCGGAGATTAGAGACACTTGCGAAGAGCTGGGACAAAAACTTGAAGGCCTTTGTGAGAGAACGGAGGCACTGGAAAGTTCAGTGGGCCAACTGACTACAAATTTAGAAGCAGCTAGATCCAAAATTTACACTCTTCAAAGAGATGGGGACGACATGAGAGAAAAAATCGAAATGTTAGAAAACTATTCCAGACGCAACAATATCCGACTCCTCAAGATACCGAAGGGAAAAGAAGGGGGGGACCTCAAGAAATTCATTGTACATCTCATAAAAGATACATTGAATTTGGAAGAAACGTTTGAGGACCTGGAAAAAGACATTCAGCCAATACATAGGGACCCTTTTCGCCTGAATCCTGCAAGGACTAAGCCAAGGAAAGTTCTAGTTAATTTTTTAACGTATGCCCTTAAATACAACATCTTAAACCTTGCCTTAAAAGTTGGTTCTATAAAGGGACCAGACTTCGTATTTGAAATTCGATCAGATCTCTCGAAGACCACCCTAGAGAGGCAGTGGGAGTTGGGGCAACGTATGGATAAATTCAGGTCACTTGGCGCAACGGTCCAGAGGAGATTCCCCGCTTTTCTTAGGATTATGTACAACAACAAGATGCACAATGTTCGCTCCACTCATGATGCGGATGAGTTACTTGAATCTATTAGAGATCATGCTCAAGCTCAGGCGCACAAAACAAATTAAGTAAGAATATGAATCTGAACAGGAATAGTTATAAAATCAACAGAGAAATTTAAAAAAAAAAAAAAAAAGAAGGGAAAATCAAAATGATTAAGGGGTGATGTGGAAGTAATATGAGGGGAAACGAAAATATATCAAAAAGTTGAAAAAAAAAATATATAAAGTCTATCTTAAAAAAAGAAAAACTATATATATATAAACAGAAAGGGAAATGAAATAATTTAGAGCACATACACTCACTTTATTTAAATACCAAAAACGAAAATCAAGCATACCTCATTTTCATCTCTTTTATTCATGATGTTTTGATTTCTATAAAACAGAATTAGATACGGCTATGGTTTTTTCACGAAAGGTGGTAGAGGGGCGAAGGACAGGTTATTGGTGGGTGGAAATTGGCTCAACGCCGAGCCAGAATAAGTAAGGGGGGGTTTCCCAGGGGGGAGGGGGGAAGGGGGGGCAATAAAATGAAAAATCCTCATTTGTCAGATCAATCTAATTTTTCAGAAACCAACCGCTCACAGCATGCAAACAAAAATACTTTAAAGCTAGATAAATATCAAATTCATAATTCAAAAATGAAGAAGATAGAGAAGAGGAAGGCAGGGGGTGAAGTTAAATGATGGCAAACTTAAATTTCATGTCCTGGAATGTCAATGGTCTGCGAGTGCAAGGAAGAAGAGATAGGATTCTACAATATCTTAGGGATTCGCAAGCGCAGATCATTGCGTTGCAGGAAACGCACCTTCTTAAGTCTGAGGCCAATACTATACTCAAGAGACATAGATGGATAGATACATTTTGCTCCACTGACCACAATGCGAATGTAAGAGGGATCATATTTATATTTTAAAAATCTGCAAGAGCACAAATCCTAGATTGTAGGGAAGACAAGACAGGAAGATGGTTGATAGTTAAAGTCTCACTTGAGGTCAGAACAGAACATTGGTAGGTTATTACGGTCCAAATTCCGATGATCCATCGCATCTGGATGCCGTAAGAAACCATTTGATATCAACTCAGGATCCAATAATCTGGATGGGAGACTTCAATATTGTTCTTGATCTAACTTTGGATAAATCGAATAAATCCAGAGTTGCTAGTATGGTAAAATCAAGAGAAACTCTTAAATTAATTATGAAACATCTAGGACTGGCGGATTTGTGGAGAGAAAAAGCGGGCAATAAGCCGGGAGTATCCTTTAGAAACAGTCGCTTTAAACATAAATCTAGAATTGATTACGTCTTTTTTAGCTACTGTCTAAAGGATACCCTAATATCAATAAATTATATACCATCACACATATCAGACCACTCAGCGATAGTTTTTACCCTAAGAAGAGACAATTTAGTAAAACATCATTCCTGGTCTTTCGATCGGACCATTTTGTTGGAGCAGGAAGAGGTCAATTTTTTATCAGACATAGCTATATCCTTTTTCGATATTAATACAGTTTCTGCTACCCCTACAATGGTCTGGGAGACATTTAAGGCCTTCTTAAGGGGGCAGATCACAAACAGAGCCTCTTATAGACGGAGGAAATATAATGAGAAAATTAGGAAAATAGAAGAGGACATGACATTTTTAGAATTAAGACTGGATCCGACAGTTGTAACATCTCCAGATCATGAAAAGCTGGCCGAATTGAAAAATCAATTAGAAAATATTCTGCAAGAAAGAATAAATAAGAGGTGGGAAGTGAGTAAATCTTCCCACTTTGAGTTTGGCGAAGCTTCAGGAAAAATTTTGCCGTGGAAAATTAAAAATGATAAAGCCCTTAACTATGTAAGAGAAATCAGGGTTGCAGGGGAGACAGAGACTAGATGTACTAATCAAGATATAGGAAGGGCATTTTATGAATTTTTTGAGGAGATCCATAAAGAAGACCTCTCTAATGATCAACAGGCAAGAGATAGGTGGTTAGGTTCCATTATACTTCCAACTCTAACAATAAATCAAAATCTGTCACTTGAGAAAGAGATCTCGGAGGAAGAAGTCATAAAAGCAATCCGTCACTCAAAAAAGGGAAAAGCGGCAGGGCCGGATGGCCTGCCAGGAGAAATATATAGATCTCTTGAACAGATTGTAGCCCCAGAACTCACGGTACTCTTTAATGGAATCTTACTAAATGGCGACATACCACCTAAATCTTGGGGAGAAGCCACCATAGTGCTTATTCCTAAACCAGGAAAATCCCCATTGGAGTGTGGTTCATACAGACCAATATCACTTCTTAACAGCGATTATAAACTTTTTACTAACATCATTTCCACAAGATTGGCTAGTGTCATTGGCAGCATCATTCACCCTGACCAAAAGGGATTTATTAAAGGCAGACAGTTAGCAGAGTTAACTCATGAACTGGTGGGGGCCATAGACATAGCAACTGCCACCTCTGTACCCCTGGCTACCCTGACCCTAGACGCGACCAAAGCATTTGATAGAGTCAATTGGCTCTATCTCAATGATGCATTAAAAAAATTGAATTGTGGGGAAGGCTTTTGCAGAACAATTAAATTACTTTACAACACACCTTCTGCAAGGATAATGAATAATGGGGGCCTGACTGATGCATTCAATATAACTAGGGGCACAAGGCAGGGCTGCCCGCTTTCCCCACTCCTTTTTAATTTATATGTTAACCGTTTGCTCAAAGGCTTAGGACCGAGGCTAAAATTCCATCCTTTAGCTATGGAGAGTGGGGAAAGCGGGTAGCTTTATACGCGGATGATATCCTGATATGTACATCTGACCCAGTTAAGGCATTCCCAGTTATTATCGCATGTGCAAAAGAATTTTGGCAAATATCGGGATATGATATAAACTCTAGCAAGACAGAGGTAATGGTATGGAACCTTCCAAATATCCAGTTAGAAGCAAAGATCTCAACATCTATGCGCTATTTAGAAATAAGAATAACACAGGGAGTGGATAAAATAGGATCAAATAATCTAGAGAGAACACATACTGAAAGTAAGAAACTTTTAAAGTCTTGGTCACACTTACCACTCTCTATAACTGGTAGAGTGAATCTAGTTAAAATGTGTATCCTCCCCAAGTTTACTTTTATGTTTAATACAATCCCAACTGCATTTGAGCAGAAACAATTGGAAAAATCTAAGAGGGAAATTAATTCTTTTATATGGAATTATAAAACTACAAGAATTGCATGGAAGAAATTAAGAAGAAGAAGGGAAAAGGGGGGTCTTGCACTCCCAGACCTGTTGTACTACTCATGGGCTTTTCAGATTTCACATTCGAGAATGTTATTGAAAACACCATCTAATTTAACTTCTAATTCCATGTATAAAGCAACAGTAATGGGGGCAAACTTAACACCTGAAGGATGTATGTTCAAATTCGGAAACTACAAATTTTTCAAAAAAATTAAACTTAAAATGGCACAATCATGGGCTAAAAATTGGTATAACATAAGAAAAAAAATAGGCCTGTCATATTATTCTACGTATTCTCCAATTTGGGACTCACCTGGCTTACCAGTATTCTTGAAATTTATGTTATAAAATACCATAAAACAAGCAGGGATTACTAGGTGGGGTCAACTGATCAGAGACGGGAAACTAATATCCTGGAACGAATTACAAGAACTAGTAGGAACAGGAATATCCAGATTTAAATATATCCAACTAGATAGCTGGGTGAGATCACAAAGCTGTATAGACTCCAACATTGGAAAAATTAATGCGCTAGAACAAATGCTGGTAGAGCGACCCAGCGGAGGAAAAGAAGTAGCCACCTGGTATTGGCAGATGTTAGAAGAAAATGATGGGGAGTTTAAATTACCAGACGAGTTATGGGGGACAGTGATTGACACTCCATGTGATGAGAAATGGCAACAATCCTGTGGCTTACTGTATAAAACGGTAAAAACCCGCATGGCTAAGACGTAACCATCTTTTTTCAATTCACCGCGCATATATAACACCATTAAAATTGTCTAAATTTCTCCCAGACAAAAAATGTAACAAATGTAACATGGTAGATGCTAATGACATACACATGTTCCTAGAATGTCCAGTTCTCCTGAATTTCTGGGAAGAGGTGAAGAACACTTTGAACTCTATCTTACAAACATCTTTGTCAATTACTCTTCCACTTGTCATCTTTGGAATAGAAGATAATATTAAGGGCAAGGAGAAATCTTTCCTTTTTTATGCGATTTTATTGGCAAGAAGACAGATCTGTATTCAGTGGACAGATAAAACTCCCCCTCTACATTCTCGGTGGCTGTTTTCTTTATATGAAACATCTAAAATGGACCTCCAAAGAACTGCTAGCAAACGTAATTTGGCCTTTTGGGATCTTCGGATTAACTGGAAATGAACCCAGGGTTTTTTTTTTTTTGTTTTTTTTTTTCCCGGGTCCGCTGATTATGCCATTAACGCCCTTAGACCTGGGCCAGCTTAGAATCGATTGGGTCCTACGGGTTGAAAAAATACCTAGATAGAACTAAATATATTTCTTCTCAGTTTTGGGACATCTATGCCATCGGAAAAATTAAATCACGGCTTTGAGCCGTGAATGGTGGTTGGCAGGACCCTTTACGGAAAAGGGAAGGCAAATGAGGACAAAAAAAAAAAAAGCAAAAAAAAAATGTACTATCCAACACCTTCCCTACTATCCACGGGGACTGGAGTTGGAATAGTAAATTAATCAATTCACTATCCAGCGCCTAAAAGCACTATGCGTTGTAATGGTATGCGTTGTAAAAACCTCGTTGTAAAAGCATGCGATGTAAAAGCATGCGTTGTTATGTCATACATCCGTACAGAACATTACACGTTCACACAATGGAGCCCTCTTTCACTCCACCCCCTCCAGGTGCAGAAAACAGGGCGGCTTTGGATCCAGTCACAGTGAAGCATAAAGGGTCCAGGATCCTATCATGAACAGCTGCGTATGCGCAGTGCAGAGCTGTGCACCTCTTATTCTGCATCTGGGGTGTCTCAAATTCATACAGATGAGATGACCCGGAATTTCTTCTCGTTAAAGCATTAAATGGAGAAACCAGAAGTCTGGGACAGCAAGCAAGGATTGCCTCCCTCTGATTCCGACTTCTTCTGTCTAAACTTCCTCTCTCACTCTCGCTCTCTCGAGCCTCCCCACCTAACCCTCTCCCCTTTCACAAAAAACCCATCTGTTGGCCTTCAGGAAGGCGTTGAAGACATGGTTAGAGTGGAGAAGTGTGGCTCACTGGTTAGAGCGGCATACCCTGATGCAGAGGTCAGACCCGGGACCAGGGTTCAATTCCCGACGCGGCAGGGTCTTGAGCTCAAAATGTCCATGGACTCGATAATTCTCGCCTTGGTGCCTCGAATCATGGGTTCACACTCTGCGACTCTGGGCAATAGCTTGCTTAATCTCCACTATGGCCCCACCACGATGGGATGCCTGGTCTTCACCTTGGGTATGCCCAGTAGGGGTTATCTCCCAGGGAAAGCCAGGACGGGTTTCCAAAGCAAGCGCTAAGAGACCTGTCAGTGATTTGGCGCTATATAAATCGAAATTAACATAACATGGTTGTTCAGTCTCTAAGGTGCTTTTGAACCATTTAGTTGTATCCTGTCTGATGAGCAAGCGCCTTGACACCCTCGGGTTAATGCCTCGCGCTCTATGAATCTCCTTTTCATTTCATTTCTTTCGGGTAACCCAGATGATGTGCTGCTGAAGTGGACCTATTTAATGGTTCTGTTTCTTACCTTGTGGTGCTGAGAACACTTCCCCTGCCCAGAGGGCGAGCACAGTGAGGAGTAGGAGGCAGCCCGCAGTCTTCATGGTGATGCTGGAGACGGTGGCGTATGATCTCTGGAGCTCAACTTCTATAGGTTTTATAGACCCCTGGGTGGGACTCTCACAGCTGGCGTTGTTGGTGACACCCTCAAGGCTGGTCACGAGTGTTGCGTGAGTGACGCCACTCCAGTGCCAGTAATAACTCCCAGCAGCATTACCTGTTCCCCTTGAGCAATATTTATTTATATTAATTCATGGTTTCATAATTTATACAGGTGTTCCTGTTACATTAAAACAACGGTATCCTAATGTGTAGCGCCAAGTGTGATCCCGGCCGCTGTCTGATCTACACGTCCTTTGCAACCTGGCACATTCCGTCCTCTGTAGGAACAAACTAGATTTCTCCACCATTTGGAGAGAGGCCCAGCACTGACGCCTCTCTTGCAACGTTTGTCCCAATTCCTTTCTTCCAAACTGGTCTAAGCTGCCTGGGCACTTGGATCATGGCTAAACCTTCTCTTGACTCCAACTCTCCTCCTCCTCCCTCTCAGCCTCAGTCCCCTCTTCTTAATCACTTGAAGCTTCTCTTCCCTCTATCACAGATCACCTCACATCACGTCATATTCGATACTGCAAGGCCATACTCAAAATATTGTAGGCGACATATCGATGACCAAGATATCAACGAAGCAAGTCATGAGAAGCGTAGGAACGCCGATGCTCACCCATGGAACGCCGATGCTCACCCATGGAACGCCGATGCTCACCCATGGAACACCGATGCTCACCCATGGAACGCCGATGCTCACCCATGGAACGCCGATGCTCACCCATGTAACGCCTTCCCAGGGCAAAGGAGCGCAAGGCAGCGACTTGACCAGCCTGCGTTAATCCAGGTTTACCAACCAGCTTGCCTTGCTTGGCAAATCCTGCTTAAGTATTGCGTTACCCTTGCGATACTGTGTGTGACTCAAGGGCAAGATGATACAGGGCTAAATCTGTCCCCCTATTAGCACGTTGTCAAAAACACAGAAAGGGCTCTAAAGAAAGTCAAACCATTTCTTCCAGAAATAGACTTCAGAACTGCTGTTGAAGCCCTTGTGCTCTCGCATCTGGATGGTGGTAATGCTGCAGTCTCCCAGACTCCACACTTGGCACCCCTCAGGGGCATCGAGCACACCACAACACGTCTCGTCCATGGCCTGAAGAATACGATGCATAAATGCATAACCTTACCTTAACTCCACATCTATGTTTGTTCACGATAAATACACAGTCAAAGTAAACCTTTGCTCCTCTCTGCACACTTACCTGTTTGATATTTTTGCAGCCAATATTTGGGGAACAGAATTTCATGTTGTTGATATTCTGGTGCCATACCCTTCTGATGTCTCTGAACCCCCTTACACGGCTGACCCTATCAATGGCTCCTAAAACTATCACTGTATCCTTAGAACTGTCCTCCCTAAGCGAGGTTTGGGATCCACGCTGTTGTGACTCATTGTCTTTCTCTCACCACAGGGGCTTTGCCATGAGGACGGTTGACTCCCTCAGGGTTGGGTCTGAGGTCCTTACCTTTATTTCCATATATGTAGGCTTTCCTGTTTTCAGTTTCTATTTTTGGTAAATTCTGGTGGGGTTTTTTCAGTGTTTTCAATATCTTAAAAAACTGTTGTTATCAGTGGTTACACATTTTCACGCCACTAAAAACAACAGAAAAAGTGTTTTTCCGGTGTTTATGAAACGTTTTGCTTTTATCATTGCTTGCTTTCTGCACTGAAAGAACATGGTATATAGACAGTGTACGTATAGTGTATATGAGGTCCAAATAGATTTTTGCAAATTAATCTTATTGTAGTACACCACACAATACTTCTTCAGTGAGTCTTTGGGTCATGTGTGCTCGCTCTTTCCTTCCCATGTAAACTTCTGTGAAAAGGCCCTCTCAGCATTCATAGCCCCTTGGGCTGAGAACCATCAGCTAAGGGACACAGTTGAGATGACTGTTTCGTTGATGCCACATAAAGCACGAAATGATAAATATTTGCATTTTAGTTCCTGTGCATTAGAAACCAGTGCACCAGAATGGACTAAAAAGTCAATAGCATCCCTCATTAACTCTTAAGATTGTAAAGATGCTTTCAGCATACCATCTAACAAGTGGCAAGGATCTACTACAGGCAATCACTTCAGCTCGGGTATAAATTTTGACAGGTCATCAAACAACTTATTTATATACGTAGCTGAATCACTGCAAATACAAACAATATCACTCCAATCTTTGTTGAACTTGGAAAGGACCTTTTTAGCAGAGCATTACAAGTGACACTGCGTTCCATGTTTTCCAAAAGTCTGGTGTCATGTTTTCACCAATATCCCAGATGCTTGGTGATATCTATACTTGTCACTATACCTTGCATTGAATGTTTAAAGCCTGAGGTGTTGGCATTTCACCTACTATCAATACTGACCAACTAGAAACTATGGTCTGATGTATTAAGGGTTTTTACCCATTCTCTGCGGGTAAATGTGATGACACATATTAGTTAAGATTTTTATGAAACCAGCCATTTTACCTATCGGTGAAAGAATCAAATGCAGCCAAAATATCAAATAGGAGTTTGATATTTCCTGATTCTCTATAGTTTATAAAATAATTAAACTAGACCTAAAACATGAAACTAAACCCTGCATCTTTAGACCAAAGGCCACAAAACTGAAAAAGTAAAAGGAAGAAACAATATTTTAGTGGCATCCCTAAGGAACAAAACTCAAGCAGAATAATGTTACCCAGTCTTTCCCTCTGCTACTTGTATAACAAAGTTACATTGTATTGACCCCTTCAGGAAGAAAAAAATTACTTTCACTCTCTTTTTCCTTTCTTTGAATGGCATTTAGTTTGTGGTTGTCCAGGTGTTTTTTCAGTGTTTATATGTTTTCACCGGTGAGGGCTATTTTTCTTTCAGTGGGGTTTTATCAGTTATTATAGGTTTAAACCTAAAACCACACAGCCTACATATATGCATCGCTTTATCTTCTTTTTGGACTGCAGTGTTTTCTGCCATCTTGCTGTGATGGGTCAGATGTGTTTTTTTTTATTTCAACCTTTTCTTCTGTGGAATCTATGACATACTTTATTTCTGTTGTAGTACTGTTTACTCCTGGATGGCTGCTCATTCTGGACGCAGCACCCCTGGCTGCAGTGTATCAGACGTGCCACTCAGGCAGCTTCATCTTACCCCCTCTTTTCCCCGCATTTACTCCTTCCTGTAATCAGAGAATCATCATACATGGGGCTTTCAAATGGCAATGCTTTTTTAAATTCATAAAACCTCTCCAGAAGGGCTTTAACAAATTGCAATCGCTGGGGCATATTCTCAAGAAAGTGTGAAAACCATCATAACCCTTTCTACCCGTCCGTACACCACAAGATGCGTCACGCATCTGCCCCTCCTTGCACCATGGTGCGCCGCATTGTAAATGTGATGCATCCGTGGTGGTGCAAGGGGGGGATTGCATGACACATCTGTTCTGGCGCATCCCTGCTGATTTGCAGAGATGCGGCAGAAGTTGTAAATCTGCCCCCATGTTTATATATCTGCTTGCTTTTGTTACTCACCTGCCGCTGTACCTTCCCGGTCCGAAAACCCAGCAATTTACCCACCCTCCCAGTATCACCATTTTCTTAGGTTGAATTAGATCATGTTGCGTATACAAATTGGCAGTAAATAAAGTAAAGCAACCTTCAAGGCACCCACTATGATACTGAGTCTGGGTTGGTTCAACCTCCGATGTGGGTTTGGGGCTGGCTGGAGAGATATGCCTAGAGACAGTTTGTCCCTTTAGCCCAGTTTCAGGGTTGGTTTCATCGGTACCATTACTTTAGTCAGGGAGGGGGTGACCTAGTTCGAAGATAGCATCTAGCCACCTGGTGCTCCTGCACCCATTCACTGTAAATATACCGAACAAGGAGTTCTCACATACCCACTAACTCACTCATACAGGCACTCAACGCAACCAGTTGCTCACCCATACAGATAGTCTCTCACACACACACACTTACTCATACAGATACTAGCACATGCACTCAGTCACCTAAACAGACACTAAAACAACCACATAGTCTCCCATTGAGCCTCTCTCATACTCACTTACTCACCCATACAGCCACTCACACACCCACTCGCCTACCCATACAGCCACTCACATACCTACTCACTCACCCATACACCCACTTAAACACCCATCATTGACCCATACAGTCACTCATGCACCCTGTTTTTCACCATTTGCAGCCATTCACCCACCTGTTTACTGACCCATAGAGCCACAAATTAACCATTTTATTCTCCATTTACAGCCATTTACACACCCACTCGTTCACCCACACAGCCACCCACACAGCCACGCACATAGCCTCTCACTTACTCACACAGCCACAGGCACACCCACTCACTCACTCATATAAAAACTCAAAGACGCACGCATTAATCTATACAGTCTCTCACATACCCACTCACTCATCAACACACCACTTGCACACCCACTCACACATCCATACAGGCACTCAAACAGCTACCTACTCATCCATATAGCCACTCACATCCAACTGTATACCCATAGAGCCACACTCACCCACTCACACACATATACACACAGTTACACAGACACTTGCATAATCTAATTAAAATAGAATCATTCATTGGTCGTACACAAACTATACTAATGTAACTTTTGTGGCACCTTAGTATATATGTTTAACACTTTAGGAAAACACCAACAATCACAGGATGATGTCATCAGTGATGTCATTTGGAATGTCATGTGTGATGTCATTGACCATATCATGAGTGATCTCACATTTTGTATGAGTGAAATCTGAGCCTAACTATAACGTCCCTGGAACCTTTGTTTTTCTGAGTGAATATGTATATATGTATAAACATGACGTATACAAATCGCCAGTTTATTAAATAGAAAGAGGCATATATTATTGACTGTCTCTTTATTATACATACTCCACAACAGGGTACCAAGTAACATCATAATGAAGCAGTATACAGTAATAGTGCAACCACTGGTATATCCTCTGTTGTCACGAAGACGTCGTCCTAGAGATCAACCACTGAGAGATGAGCCAGTGACTGGTAGAAGGTGGCATCCTTGGAGGGAAAGAGACATGCCAGGCGGCCCCATCAGCCTGAAAGGGAAGGACGAAAGACCATGAGTGGCAGCCTGAGATTCAATAAGCAAACATCCAGTCATTCACTTGAATCCCACAGCATCTCATACAGGTGAATTCCAAGGTGTATCCCAAGCTGGCACATCCACATAGGTTTCATTGTCATTAGGAAAAGTGGTTTACCTCTGTGTGTCAGATACAGAAATCCCCATTACAGGCATGTTTCTACCCTTTCATGACTTGCCTGCCACAGTTTTTACTGGGCTGAAATATTTGTCCTGTGGACTTGAGTGTGTGTCTGAGACACTCTTGTACCCTCATTGAAAGTCATGACTGAATGAAGGTTGGTTTTACTCCAGAGTGGTTTGGGGACACCTCTGATGATCTAAAATACTTTCTCTAGCAAGTGCTTCTCCATCTGAAATGGACTGAGGTCTTGAGTGTCCCCTTGTCTGATCTCATCTGACAGAGATGTTGAGGATGCTGTTGATGGGCAGTTGGAATCAGTATGTTTCTTGTGCTCACCAGCCTGCTTTTTGGTGAGTTCTGCTGTCTGTGTGTAGCTCCTGTCCTGTGTTACTCTGCACTTGTAATATGTGGGGCGCCGGTGTCAGTGTCCAACAAATTCACACCCAGGGAACAGATAGTCACTGTCTGGACCCAGATTGGAGGCAAGTCTTTCACACTGGATCTGTCCATGCCGGTCGCCTTTGGCTCAAGGACCAATGCAGAGGCATGGCTATGTCTGGGAACAGGTGAGCATTGTAAAGTTTTGATTGAACTCCTAAGATATTTTGGTCTCCTGGTTGTTTACATATTTAGCATTGTTATTGTGCATGTTTATTTCTTTTATTCCTTCTTTTGGGTAGCTAAATATCTTATACATTTTATAAATATTTAAATACATTTGAATTTTTGTGAGGATAGTATCCGTGAAATATTCTAAAGGTCAAAATAATTGTATTTCTTACATTCTTCACAATTTCCATCTGCTCTGTGTAAGAAGGGTTTTTGTGTGGTAAAGACCTCATGAGGACTTGGGGACATATTACCGAGCCCCTTTGCGCCGCTCTTGCCCCAAACAACATGGTGCATGAGCGATGCAAATTAAAAGAGAGATTTATGAAGCCACGGATGGCCACTTTGTGTGGCCCTGAGTGGCTTCTTAATTCTCGCGTAATGCAATGCTGTGTAAATCGCTGTGTTGCATTACTCTGTGGTAGGGATGCGTTTCCGTGGGCAAGAAGGTAAAATCACCGGGCACACTTTTGATTGTTGCTGAGGCATAGACACACGAGATTTGGATCAGAGAAGCATTGTCTCCAGCAAATTGTCTTTCGCTCATGATACGGGTGGGACATACTCATTAGTTTGTTGATCAATAAGAATATTGTTGTGTTAACGTAGAGAAGTTAGGATTTCTAACACAGTGATACAATTTATAGACAGAACAATGCAGTGGGGCTGTCATATGTAAGCACACTGCAACCGGATCAGTGCTGTTCATTATATCTTTTAGCCCTGAAGAAGTCATGGGTTAATCCCTACACGACGAAACACGTGTTGTCTGGCTAAAGAAAACAGAAAATAAAAGACAACACAAATACTGACTGTGGTTTGTATCATCTACAAATGATGGTGTCGTTACTGAGCTGTGAGCTCAGCGACATGATCTATGTGTTGAAGTAAGCTGTCCATCCATGGAGCCTATGAGGCTCGACATCAGAAACGTTATGGTCTGCTGTCTCTAAATGAGGTGTGCAAGCGAGGGCTGTGCGGACGGGGTTCTGCCTCATACTTGCAATGGAGTATCCTGCCCGCCAAACTATAAATCAGGCTCCACCTGTCTTAGCTGAGTTTCCGTTTGAAGCAAACAGATATCATGTGACAAAGTGAGGTAGATGGTCTGAGACTAGGGGCACAAGATGGGAATATATTTTATTTCTTTAGGACTGCAAATATTACATTTGACCACTAAAGATATGGGGGCATATTATCCAGGACGGCGTTAGAATTATCACCGGTTTAGTGGCAGAAAACTGCAGCTAAAGCGGCGATAATGGGCTTGAGAATTCCAATAGAAGCCCAGGTTCACACCAGAACCTGGTCTTCTATGCAAATTCTCATAGGCATATTATCAAGCCCATTATTGATGCTTTAGCAGCAGTTTTCTGCTACTAAACCTTACGATAATATTTAACGCCGTCCTTGATAATATGCCCCCTAGACTTTTTCCTACGCTTTCACTGAAGAGTCTCATGGTATTTCAGTAGGTCACATTCTTCCATTTTATTGTGAACAAGGTGGAGTTGCTAAATTAACATTCTCAAGCAGCAGTATTCATAGTGGGACCCTCACCACTAACACAAACACACAAGGGGAGGGCCCTATCCTGGGCCAGCCACCACCCTTCTTCTGTTGTGCTATTGTCAAGGTTGGACTGTCCATCCACACTCACCTCCAGATCATGCGCATGCTGTCCCGCCACAAGATGTTCTTTTGCATGTTTTGCCATCGGCACATTTTTCGCCTAGCACACACAAATTTGCACATATTCCTGGAACAAAAAGTAAAGAAGCAAGAAGAGAACATTAAAAACTGGGTGTGAGAATATTAGAACAGCTGTGACAAGTGGAGCGGTACCCCACCTTGTAACCATCTCCTATGTGCACTGGTGCTTATAAGAACCAATTCATCATACCCCAAACTATCGCGACAAACAAGATGGCGGAAGGAAGCAATTGAGATGGTGCTGCCAAAGCACAGGGGTGAACTCTGCATGCATTCAGTCTCATCTTTTTTAGTCTGTGTCTGTCCTTACAGAAGGGGCCTGTGAGTCTGTCCAGACAGCTGGGCTCTATCTAGTGCCACAAAGTGTCTCACAGCTCTTCATCAGGAGGTGGCGGCTGTCCCCTAACTGAGAAGGATGCGCCCTGACTCAGGGCCGGTGAGCACCTGGCATTGGTACTCCAGCCTTCCCTCACCCAGGAGCCCCAGTAGGGCTGGAATAAGCCCAAGGTTGCTTGCATTGCCTTAGACCCCCTGGTGACTCAGGATGGGTTCCTCATCCATTGCAGTGCGTCTGCAGCCCACCAGCACATGGGAAGACACTGATGAGCGAATACACAATCAAATCGAATGACACCCAAAGAAATGTAAACATGTTTGGGTCCTTTCATAGAGCAAACCTTGCTATCGAGGCACATGGGGCCAGCTGTACATAGACTTCCGTTTGAGATTTCCTAATAGCGATGAGGCTATCGCAAACAGCTGCGTACAACCGTGCGATTCCCAATGGGTTGCAAGGGACCTGCCTCGTTAATATTCGTGAAGCAGGTCGCAATTTGCGACCCATTGGGAATGGCCAACACAGACAGGGGTGGCTGCCTGCCGGGGACAGCAGACCACCATGTCTGTGACTGCCTTTTTCAAAAAGCAGCTTTTTATTATGAAACATACCCCATTAAAGGAAAACAGGATGCATTTTTTTTTTATAAACTGAAAAGTTTCCTTTTCATTTTTTAAGAGTAGGCAATGGTCCGTGGCTGCGCAGCCTGCTCTTAGAAAATGTTTGCCGCCAAATTCACATAGGGAAGGCTCCCTTAGGGACCCCTTCCCCTTTGCATTTGGGTTACCCCTACTTCACAGTGTCTGTAAAGTATGAATGTTTTGCAACCGGGCTTATTATTAGGACTGGACGCCCTTGGCATGCCGCTTCCTGATAGTGATTTGCAAACCCAAGTTGCAATTCGGTAATAGCTTACCGAATCAGAAATAGGGCCTTATTGATTTTAAAAGTGCATTTTTTCATGTCCCAAACATTTGTGAGCTGAAAAGAGCTTTGTACAGCTGGCCCATTGCGCTGTTCAATGGAAAGGGTATAGAGTGGCGGCAAGTAAGACTCAGGTAAGAAGGGGGGTACCGATGAACTCATATTTCTACAGGTTGAGTGGTTCCTTAAAGATGGGCCTCAGGTTCTTCTGAAGTGGGTTGTATAGCATGAGTTGGATATATTTGTTTATTTTGTTTAATGACATTGGGGCCGATTCACAGAACTAACTTAAGACAAATACTAAACTCACTACAGAAGTTAGGATTTTGTCTTAAGTTTGTCTTAAGACAGACTTAAGACTAAATCCTAACTTAAGACTGTCTTAAGTCTGTCGAAGTTTGTCCTAACTTCTGTGAATACCAAAAGTAGTAAGTTTAGGATTTTGTCTTAAGGTCGTTCTGTGAATCGGGCCCATTGTATGGAGTGCACTACAGAGTTAATTCTCGCTAGGCACCCAACGGCCAAAGGAAAAAGCATGGATCAAGGAGATACTTGGACAGAGGACTGAACCCAGCCACCAAATAGAGGGGTTTTCAGCCCCACCCCATTGCAGCTCACGAAGGTCGGTCTTTTTTAAAGGTCTGGATACCGGATGACCGCTCTTTAGGGTCTTTGGCACCAAAACAGTGACATCCCTTCCAGCAATTTAAAAAACATTGAAACCGGGGATCTAAGCGCTTAGACTGGGCAGCGGGTCCTGGTTTGAACCCTGGAGCTAGAAGAGGCCTCGTTCTTTGTGCATTTGTAGATTACAATGATGATTTTGAATATGCTCTGTCTATACATTGGCAGCCTGGGATAAGATCTATCGCCCAATGTACGAACTTCTCATTTTATGAGTCCCAATTCGAGACTCGCAAAATGAAATGTACTAATGCGTCTCAGACACATTAGCAATTCCCAAGAGGAGTCGCAATGGACCTGCCTCATCAATATTCATGAGCCCGTTTGCAATTTGCGACTCATCGGGAATGGGAAATAACACAGGGATAGTGGCCAACTGGGGACAACAGATCACCATGTCTGTGTTTGCTTTTTAATAAAGCAATTTTTTGGTGGCTCGTGCGACCACATGGGGAGGAGCATGGACCGAGTGGACTAGCGGCACATCTGGAGATGCTGTGTTCAGTGAGCCGCTGGGCACCTGTATGTCAAGACCATTGCCTTTACCTTTGCTTCTCATGATAGTGATAAGATTCTGAGCTCCTATTTGAATTTCAAATGGCTCTTTGGTCTCGAATAGTCTGTGTTTCCTTTCAGTATAGGCCAATCTCATGACCAAGTGTTCTCTTTCAAGTATCAAATAATTTTGTTCAGGTTCAGACCAACAAGGGACGAATGAAAGAAATTGAATATTCCAGGCCACCATCATTCTGACTCTCCTTTTCAGAGACCTTTGATTGTACAATTAACATTCACAAAGAACTGTCTTGACAAATCAAGATGATACAAGATAGGTACTTGTGTAAAAATACTTTTGAGCATAGTAAAGGCTTTTTCAATGTGATTGTCCTAACAAAATCCTTTATTTACATTTCCCTTTTTCAGGACTCAAGTAATATTGTGAATATCTGCAAAGTTCTGACTGACAGGCTGAATACGGTGTCGCAAGACGTGCGGGTTGTGAGCCCCGTCAAGGCCTTTCCCTTTTTGGCTTCTCCAGAGCCTCTGTTAAGCCTCTTGGCACAGATGTATCAGCATTGTGGATGAGTGGAAGCTGGGGTCAGGCTGCCCTTCTCTTCTTAGGGCCAGATGTAGGAAGGCTATTACCAGTTCCGTTACTGACCGGTATTAGGCTTTTCTGATGTAGGGGCCGAAATTAAGGATTCGGTAATTTACCGAATCGGTAATTTAAGGAATCGGTAAATTACCGAATTCCTAATGTAGGGAGCACTTAAATGAGTGCTTATCCCATCTTAGGATTCGTTATTGACCACCAACTACAAGTTGGTGGTAAATAACGAAAAAAAAAAAAGCAATTTTATGCAAATTGCTTCAGTGCCATGTTGCAGACATAAAGCCCTTAGGGCATGTATGTCTGCAACATGTGCACTCATACACAATCGAGGGGTGCAACAGGATGTCAAAGTAACACCCTGCCACCCTTCAACGTTTTCCCGCTTTTACCGAATCGGTATTTACCGATTCGGTAATTGACATTCATTCCTATGGGCCTCCAGGCCTCCAGGCCCATAGGAATGAATGACAATTACCGAATCGGTAAATACAGATTCGGTAAATACCCAATCTTAGCGATTCGGTAATTTTTAGAGAATAATTTGCTACATAGCATTTACCGATTCGAAAATACCGAATCGGTAAAATTCTGTATTTTCGAATCGGTAAATGCTATTTACCTACATCTGGCCCTTAGTGTTGAGAGTCATGGAGCAGAAGGCACAGTTGATGAACCTGGTGTGGAAGTAGGGAAGGATGCATTTCTGTGAAACATTCTTTTACTTAAGAGTGTTTCTTTTTGTAGGTGCTCAGGCTGAACCTTGTCTTCAGGGAGTTCAACTTCAAGAAGGCCCTCCACATCCTGGATTGGTTGGTGAACAGTAGTTCTACAGATAGGCAATGCCTCTTCCAGATGCTATCTACAAACACGCCTTTCACAGTTAAGAAGATTGGGCTTAAACAGGTCAATGTGTATTGTGTTTGTATATATGTCCAAGAGTGAGTGGTGTACCTGCTTGTGTTTTAGAGTCTCACTGTGTTTCAGGGATCAGGTTGTACCATGTTGGCGATGCTTAGAAAGGTCACAACACAGATGGTGTCGCTTTTGAGACACTTTGCTTCCTCATTTTTTGGCTTTGGCTTTTCCAGTTTTGACTGAGGCTCCATATCCATGTTAGAGCTGTGAAGGTACCTGTCTACATTCTTAATCCCTCTCTCCTCAAAAGTCTTAAAACCAATTAATAAAAAATGAGTAATCAGTCAATCTCTCATCAGCCCTCAGTCTCCTTCCACCTAATTCCATGAACACTCACCCATTGTTGGAGATACGCAGCTCCAGCCACCACAATCGTTCCTTTCGCACGTATCGCCCTTCTTAGGACATGGTTGATTGGGCACACATAGCTGTGCACATATTCCAGCACCTGACACAAAAACAGGAAACATTTTAAACAATGCATATTTTTTACATGTTTGTGATATCTGTGTTATGAAACGACTGGCAACACCTCAGTCTTCAACATGCACCGACCAGCAGGACTTCAGTCTTTAACACCCTCAGTCTGCCGGAACCTCAGTCCTCAACAACTGCAGTTCAGCAGGACCTCTGCTTTCAATGCCCTCAGTCCAGCAGGACCTCGGAGTTCTATACCCTCAGTCCAGCAGGACCTCAGAGTTCTATACCCTCAGTCCAGCAGGACCTCAGAGTTTTATACCCTCAGTCCAGCAGGACCTCAGAGTTCTATACCCTCAGTCCAGCAGGGCCTCAGAGTTCTATAACCTCAGTCCAGCAGGGCCTCAGAGTTCTATACCCTCAGTCCAGCAGGGCCTCAGAGTTCTATACCCTCAGTCCAGCAGGGCCTCAGAGTTCTATACCCTCAGTCCAGCAGGGCCTCAGAGTTCTATACCCTCAGTCCAGCAGGACCTCAGAGTTCTATACCCTCAGTCCAGCAGGACCTCAGAGTTCTATACCCTCAGTCCAGCAGGACCTCAGAGTTCTATACCCTCAGTCCAGCAGGGCTTCAGAGTTCTATACCCTCAGTCCAGTAGGACCTCAGAGTTCTATACCCTCAGTCCAGCAGGACCTCAGAGTTCTATACCCTCAGTCCAGCAGGACCTCAGAGTTCTATACCCTCAGTCCAGCAGGACTTTAGAGTTCTATACCCTCAGTCCAGCAGGGCCTCAGAGTTCTATACCCTCAGTCCAGCAGGACCTCAGAGTTCTATACCCTCAGTCCAGCAGGACCTCAGAGTTCTATACCCTCAGTCCAGCAGGACCTCAGAGTTCTATACCCTCAGTCCAGCAGGGCCTCAGAGTTCTATACCCTCAGTCCAGCAGGACCTCAGAGTTCTATACCCTCAGTCCAGCAGGACCTCAGAGTTTTATACCCTCAGTCCAGCAGGGCTTCATAGTTCTATACCCTCAGTCCAGCAGGGCCTCAGTGTTCTATACCCTCAGTCCAGCAGGGCCTCAGAGTTCTATAACCTCAGTCCAGCAGGGCCTCAGAGTTCTATACCCTCAGTCCAGCAGGGCCTCAGAGTTCTATACCCTCAGTCCAGCAGGGCCTCAGAGTTCTATACCCTCAGTCCAGCAGGACCTCAGAGTTCTATACCCTCAGTCCAGCAGGACCTCAGAGTTCTATACCCTCAGTCCAGCAGGACCTCAGAGTTCTATACCCTCAGTCCAGCAGGGCTTCAGAGTTCTATACCCTCAGTCCAGCAGGACCTCAGAGTTCTATACCCTCAGTCCAGCAGGACCTCAGAGTTCTATACCCTCAGTCCAGCAGGACTTCAGAGTTCTATACCCTCAGTCCAGCAGGACCTCAGAGTTCTATACCCTCAGTCCAGCAGGGCCTCAGAGTTCTATACCCTCAGTCCAGCAGGACCTCAGAGTTCTATACCCTCAGTCCAGCAGGACCTCAGAGTTCTATACCCTCAGTCCAGCAGGACCTCAGAGTTCTATACCCTCAGTCCAGCAGGGCCTCAGAGTTCTATACCCTCAGTCCAGCAGGACCTCAGAGTTCTATACCCTCAGTCCAGCAGGACCTCAGAGTTCTATACCCTCAGTCCAGCGGGACCTCAGAGTTCTATACCCTCAGTCCAGCGGGACCTCAGAGTTCTATACCCTCAGTCCAGCGGGACCTCAGAGTTCTATACCCTCAGTCCAGCAGGACCTCAGAGTTCTATACCCTCAGTCCAGCAGGACCTCAGAGTTCTATACCCTCAGTCCAGCAGGGCCTCAGAGTTCTATACCCTCAGTCCAGCAGGACCTCAGAGTTCGATACCCTCAGTCCAGCAGGACCTCAGAGTTCTATACCCTCAGTCCAGCAGGACCTCAGAGTTCTATACCCTCAGTCCAGCAGGACCTCAGAGTTCGATACCCTCAGTCCAGCAGGGCCTCAGAGTTCTATACCCTCAGTCCAGCAGGACCTCAGAGTTCTATACCCTCAGTCCAGCAGGACCTCAGAGTTCTATACCCTCAGTCCAGCAGGACCTCAGAGTTCTATACCCTCAGTCCAGCAGGGCCTCAGAGTTCTATACCCTCAGTCCAGCAGGACCTCAGAGTTCTATACCCTCAGTCCAGCGGGACCTCAGAGTTCTATACCCTCAGTCCAGCAGGACCTCAGAGTTCTATACCCTCAGTCCAGCGGGACCTCAGAGTTCTATACCCTCAGTCCAGCAGGACCTCAGAGTTCTATACCCTCAGTCCAGCAGGGCCTCAGAGTTCTATACCCTCAGTCCAGCAGGACCTCAGAGGTCTATACCCTCAGTCCAGCAGGACCTCAGAGGTCTATACCCTCAGTCCAGCAGGATCTCAGAGTTCTATACCCTCAGTCCAGCAGGACCTCAGAGGTCTATACCCTCAGTCCAGCAGGACCTCAGAGTTCTATACCCTCAGTCCAGCAGGATCTCCAACTCTAACACCTTCAGCTAAAGGGGGTCTTAGGTTCCATCAGCCGCTGGCTCTTTTTTACAAAAACACAGAACATTGGTCATCCTGGGCTATGGGGCCCAGGGCTTAAGGGGGTGTTTCCAAACAAGCACTAGAGACCCAACCGTCACATTATTCCAAACAACACTCTCAGGTAGGAAGCAGTAAACTCACAGCAACCATATATATGTACATATATATATATACTTCAATTTTCATAGGAATTACTTAAGTCATGACAGGAAAGTTGATGAGGGATTCACACAAATGCAATTTTAAAGGAATCCAATGTATGTGTTGGTGCAGGAGACTTTCACCACCATTGACACAGAACATTCTGCCAGTGTGGTACTACAATGTAGGTACATTTTGTTTTGCTGGAGTTGCGTCACTTTTGTGACACACCCCAGCAATGCGTCACTTTTGCGCCTACAGAAACGTCAGAAATACTGACGTATCTGTAACTCCTTGCGACATGATGCGTCATACTGAAAATATGACGCATCATTGGTGTCGCAAGGAGGACGCAGTGAAAAGTGACGCATCGCTGTTTTCACGCAGCGATGCGTCACTTTTCATAAATGAGGCCCAGGGTTTTTAGTTTTTCATTTTTGAAAAAAAACCAAATGCTTTTGCTGAGCGGCCAAACAGCTTTTCAACATGGCTGTCCCTCACCAAACAAACTTTCACTGTCTTCAGTGGTGCAGACATGACAGGGAATCCCCTGGAGGCAGAGACAGGCCAGACACACTTTAAATGAAGCCCAGTGAGAATGGAGCTGTTCCCCCATCCCACAGCGCCACCCAGAGGGCAGGGGGGGGACAGTCAGCCGCTGACTGCCAGCACATACTGCCTGGATAGCATGGACTTATTTTGGTCCTTCTCAGACTGTACATTTACTTCTGAATCCCGGTTTGTGAAATCACCTGAAATAGAGTTATTTATGTGCTTGAAATATCCGCATGCTGCCACACAAGGAACTATTCTTGCAAAACTCGAATTCAATGCTATAAAAAAACACACCCTGCGAAAACTAGCAAGATCACAGGAATCAGATGAAGCATAATATCTTTTAGGACGGAGGGAATGACTAAATCCACTTAAATTGCAAGCATCTCACTTTTTAGTTCTGGCCTAGAAACAGCTTTAGTACAACAATCAGCTGTAATAAAAAGAAATAAAAATAAAAATCCATGCATGTATAAATGCAGAGAGGGGATTACCCACCATTTTGAGTAAATCAGACAGTCTGGTGATGCGCGGCGTTAAAAATATTGCCGCTAAGCCTACTTAGCGATAAATATCGCTATTTGTTGATAATATGCCCCTTTATGTGGCTTTGTGCGCTTTAGGGAAATATTAACACACTGCAGCACATACAGAAGCCGCACTTTACTTTGCCTCAGTCACGCGTTCCACGGGTGGCTCGGCTGTTTCCACGCATCCACCAATGGATTTTGACGCAATTTCCGGTTTACTAAGGTAAAATAAACTTGCACCAAAATGTTGTGCCTCCGAGACCCTGGCATAACAAGAATAAATGTATATTTCTCTCTTCATTACTTCCCTTTTCTTTCTGTGATGCATTTCGCATCACACATAGAACAAGCATTGGCATAGCCAATAGGTCTCGCTTTTGACACATACAAAAAGGAAAAGGCCTTTAAGGTTTGTTTTTGTGCAAGAAGGGATCCCTTCATGGTTCCAGGGTGTCTCTGTTGACGCTAGGCAGCACACAGCGCTCCAGGCCAGGAGGCAGCAGACATGTGCCATATCTTTGAACACAGGGTGCATGTCTGATGTTTCTCTTTCATGCAACACAGCACACAGAGCTGTCTTGCTGCGCTGCATGAAAGGTTAGAATCACAGGATGTGAGCTGATGCCGAGACTCAAACCTGTCTCACCAGTTCCAAAGTCACCAGCCCTTGGAGTAATGCCACATCCTCTCACCGTCTGCCAAACAAGGCAAACGCATTTTGTTTACAGCTAAAACGATGAATTATGCATGCATCTGAAGTTATGCAACCTGACAAGTAAGAGTGTGGAAGGCCTTACAAGGCTCTGTTAAAATAAAACGGAAAAAGGTACATTTCAGAATTATTTTGAAAAAAAACTAACATTGGACTATTGGTGCATTGCATGAAAGGGAACTAGTTTTCTGCAGAAGAGCACACTGTGCAAGAGCTGAATGCTGTCACTCACAGACAAGTAAGCCAATAGCTGAAGCGGGCTGACTGTTGCCCATGCTGGGGTGGGCAGAACAAAAATGTGAGTGACAGAAAAACAGAACAATGTTTAGAGAGGCGGGCTGAAAACCCCTCTGAATAACTACATTGTGAGCATAATTTTACTAAAATAAATCTGCCTTAACTATCTTTAGACCTAAACAAAGACATAGGTCTGGCATTGACCTTTGATCTTTCGGCTTTGCTAAGGTTGATGCTGTTTGTGACAGGTGTGTGTATGAAGGCAGCCATTGTTTATATGTTTGATGTGAAAGCACACATTGCACCTGATCTCCCTGACCCGGAAGGTGTCTCCTTGTGCACTTAGAAGAACAGCAGGAAGCTGTCACTCATAGCCAGGTGCACCAGTGGCTGTCGTGGGCTGACCCTGTGCCCCATGCTGTATGCTGTGCTGGGCAGAACCAACTGTGCATGACAATACAGTCGACCAATCATAAAAAGGGCTGACTGAAAGCCTCTATAAGTGGGCACACTATATGTAGTTTTATTAAAAGTAATGGGCAACTGGGACTTATGTCGCTTGCATTGGGTCCACGGCACTCTTGCTACGCTAAAGCGTGAAGGGGTATGTGAATGTGAAATGGTGTGTGCTGTGTGTGAGGGCAATGAGGTGTGTGAGAATGCGAAAAGACATATTTGAATGTCTAGGGATTGTGGGAAAGGTTATACATGTTTACAAAGCAGTAGGGGCCTCATTTATGAGGCTAAGCGTCACTTTTACGCCGCTGGTGCGTCACTTTTTGTGACGCACCAGTGGCAGAAAAAATGCGCCTTGTTGCGCCATATTTACAAAGTGACGCATCTAGGTAGATGCGTCACTTTGTAAACCCCTGCGCCACATTGTACCTGCGCCAGGTATAATGTATGTAAGGGGGTCGTATTGACACAAGAAAGGGTCGTAGAAGTGACGCAGTGAATTCTATGTGATTTCACTGCGCCACTTCTAAGACACATATGCGCAGGCCCTTTCACATGGGGCTTGCCCCATGTGAAAGGATACATTGCTGGAGTTGCATCACTTTTGTGATACACTCCAGCAATGCGTAGCTTTTGCGCCATACAGATACGTCAGAAATACTGACGTATCTGTAACTCCTTGCGCAATGATGCGTCATACTGTAAATATGACGCATCATTTGTGTTGCAAGGAGGGCGCAGTGAAAAGTGACGTATCGCTGTTTTCACGCAGCGATGCGTCACTTTTCATAAATGAGGCCCCTGGTGTGTATGTGGAAAGGTATATGTGAATGTGAAGGCACATGGGTGAATGTGGAAAAATATGTGTGAATGTGAAGGGGTATGTGTGTAAGCAAAAGGGTGTGCGCGAATGTGGATAGGTGTGTGTGAAGGGGTAAGTGTGAATGAGAATGCGAAAATGCAAAGGAGTAGGTGTGTATGTGAAAAGGTATATATGAATGTGAAGGCACATGGATGAATGACGAAAAATATGCGTGAATGTGAAAGGGTGTGTGTCGAGATGAAAGGATGTGAGTGAGTGTGAAGGCATAAATGAGAATTCGAAGGCCTTAAATGAATGTGAAGGTTTATGTGTGAATATGAAGAGAACTATGTAAATGAGAAGAGGTGATTGTGTGTATGAAATGGTGTATGTGATTGTGGAGAGAGGTGTGTGTATGATGTGAGAATATGAACTAATATGTGTGTGAATGTGAATAGGTGTGGTAGAATTTCAATGGATATATGTGAATGTGAATAATTGTGTGTGAATGTGAAGGTTTGTATATTTGTATGTGCCTGCAGTGCTTAACATCAATTTATTTTCCCTGATGTGTTTCTCAGTTAAGTCCCGATTTACAAAGGTGTCAGGCAATGCATCGCGAGACCCAAAAGTGCTGCGCATCCCTGTGTGACATGGATAGAGTAGGACAGTAGCATACCCAAAGAGATATATTTTGTAGATATAAGGGGTAAAAAGGTCCCAATCCCTTACTGGTCGGGAAATGAACGTGGAGTCTTCTGTTTCTGGTTCTTGCCCTTGGCAGGGGGAAAAACCCCTAACCCCTTAATGTGAGCAAGGTGCAACAGGTTTTTCTGGGCAAGATTCGTTATATCTATGTTTTCTGGAAAAAAATCCAATCAAGCACTGGTTTGTTATGAGGTGTTTATAGTATAATTGGCACTCTGTCCTAAGAGTGAGTGAAAGAAAAACAGCCAACACGTGTTTCGCCCCCTTACATGGCCATCCGGCCTGGGGCTTCCTCAGGGCAAGTAATATTTTTGGAAGTCAATCAACGTCGTAGGGGAATTAAAGCCCTAGGGATTCTTAAGTCACAGGCATAATGCCGGGTCGGGATATGGCAGTCAGCTTACGCCGGTCAGAGAGATATGGTACTCTCCTCCTCTCTCTCTAGTGCCAGTGCAAAATGTTGCTACCAAGCACAACGCACACACCTTTGAACCTAGTGTACCATATGACATCAAAACCTTTCCTACTTTGTGTGTGCGCTGTATACTGCATCACACATGCAACGTCGGGAAAAAAGGAGAAATTAAAACATTTTTCCTTTTAATGCCTGCTTCCCAGCAGCTCTACTTTTTGGTTCAAATCCCTGTCCACTAATGTCACTATATAGTGCTTTGCATCAAAATCCATGGGTGGTTGCACGGGAACGTGCATGTATCACCCATGCAACGCCGCCTTGACGCTAAGTAACACAAAGAAGCTCTTTGCACTGGTTTGCATTACTTTTCCTTACAAACCAACTCAAATATAGTTTGCGCGGTTTGTAAATCCCCAAAAAGGTTTTGAGTAGGATTTGTGTTAAAAACCCAACGCGAAACCTTTGTAAATCTTGGCCCAAGTGTTTTATTTACAGACAGCGCAGCTCTAAAATAGTGGCAAGGTGTGTTTCTTTTAGTTTCTGAGCTGAGCTGTCTGAAAATAAAGTGTAAATAATATCTCTTATAACAAGTCTCTTTCATGAGCTTTGCTTCCTCCCTTCCACCCTCAGCACCTTCTCAACACCTTACCATGCTTTCTGACCTGGTCCTGACAGGGTACATTCTATGTACAGAACATTCCACGTTCACACCATGGAGCCCTCTTTCACTCCACCCCCTCCAGGTGCAGACAACAGGGCGGCTTTGGATCCAGTCACAGTGAAGCATAAAGGGTCCAGGATCCTATCATGAACAGCTGCGCATGCGCAGTGCAGAGCTGAGCACCTCTTATTCTGCATCTGGGGAGTCTCAAATTCATACAGATGAGATGACCCGGAATTTCTTCTCGTTAAAGCATTAAATGGAGAAAGCACAAGTCTGAGACAGCAAGCAAGGATTGCCTCCCTCTGATTCTGACTTCTTCTGTCTAAACTTCCTCTCTCACTCTCGCTCTCTCGAGCCTCCCCACCTAACCCTCTCCCCTTTCACAAGAAACCCATCTGTTGGCCTTCAAGAAGGCGTTGAAGACATGGTTGGAGTGGAGAAGTGTGGCTCACTGGTTAGAGCGGCAGACCCTGATGCAGAGGTCAGACCCGGGACCAGGCTTCAATTCCCGATGCGGCAGGGTCTTGAGCTCAAAATGTCCATGGACTCGATCATTCTCGCCTTGGTGCCTACTCGAATCATGGGTTCACACTCTGCAACTCTGGGCAAATGCTTGCTTAATCTCCACTACAGCCCCACTGCAATGGGATGCCTGGTCTTCACCTTGGGGATGCCCAGTAGGGGTTATCTCGCAGGGAAAGCCAGGACGGGTTCCCAAAGCAAGCGCTAAGAGACCTGTCGGTGATTTGGCGCTATATAAATCGAAATTAACATAACATAACATGGTTGTTCAGTCTCTAAGGTACTTTTGAACCATTTAGTTTTAATCTGTCTGATGAGCAAGCACCTTGACACCCTCGGGTTAATGCCACGTGCTCTATAAATCTCCTTTTCATTTAATTTCTTTCGGGTAACCCGGATGATGTGCTGCCGAAGTGGACCTATTTAATGGTTCTGTTTCTTACCTTGTGGTGCTGAGAACACTTCCCCTGCCCAGAGGGCGAGCACGGTGAGGAGGAGGAGGCAGCCCGCAGTCTTCATGGTGGTGCTGGAGTCGGTGGTGTGTGATCTCTGGAGCTCAGCTTGCATGGGTTTTATAGACCCCTGGGTGGGACTCTCACAGCTAGCGTTGTTGGTGACACCCTCAAGGCTGATCACGAGTGTTGCGTGAGTGACGCCAATCCAGTGCCAGGTGTTGCAACAGTAATAACACCCAGCAGCATTACCTGTTCCCCTGGAGCCGTGTTTCTTCATATTAATTCATGGTTTCACAATTTATACAGGTGTACCTGTTGCATTAATGGAACAGTATCCTTTCGCGAAGCACCACGTGTGATCCCAGATGATGTCTGATCTACACCTCCTTTGCAACCTGGCACATTCCGTCCTTTGTAGGAACAAACTAGATTTCTCCACCATTTGGAGAGAGGCCCAGCACTGACACATCTCTTGCAACGTTTGTCCCAATTCCTTTCTTCCAAACTGGTCGAAGCTGCCTGGGCACTTGGATCATTGCTAAACCTTCTCTTGACTCCAACTCTCCTCCTCCTCCCTCTCAGCCTGAGTCCCCTCTTCTCAATCACTTGAAGCTTCTCTTCCCTCTATCACAGATCCCCTCACATCACGTCATATTCGATACTGCAAGGCCATACTCAAAATAGTGTAGGCGACATATCGATGACCAAGATATCACCGAAACAAGTCATGAGAAGCGTAGGAACGCCGATGCTCACCCACGGAACGCCGATGCTCACCCATGGAACGCCGATGCTCACCCATGGAACGCCGATGCTCACCCATGGAACGCCGATGCTCACCCATGGAACGCCGATGCTCACCCATGGAACGCCGATGCTCACCCATGGAACACCGATGCTCACCCATGGAACGCCGATGCTCACCCATGGAACGCCGATGCTCACCCATGTAACGCCTTCCCAGGGCAGAGGAACACAAGGCAGCGACTTGACCAGCCCGCGTTATTCCAGGTTTACCAGCCAGCTTGCTTTGCTTGGCAAATCCTGCTTAAGTATTGCGCTGCCCTTGCGATACTGTGTGTGACTCAAGGGCAAGATGATACAGGGCTAAATTTGGCCACCTATTCACACGATGTCAAAAACACAGAGAGGGCTCTAAAGAAAGTCAAACCATTTCTTCCAGAAAGAGACTTCAGAACTGCTGTTGAAGCCCTTGTGCTCTCACATCTGGATGGTGGTAATGCCGCAGTCTCCCAGACTCCACACTTGGCACCCCTCAGGGGCATCGTGCACACCACAACACGTCTCGTCCAGGGCCTGAAGAAATACGACGCATAAATGCATAACCTTACCTTAACTCCACATCTATGTTTGTTCACGATAAATACACAGTCAAAGTAAACCTTTGCTCATCTCTGCACACTTACCTGTTTGATATGTTTGTAGCCAATATTCGGGGAACAGAATTTCATGTTGTTGATATTCTGGTGCCATACCCTTCTGATGTCTCTGAACCCCTTTACACGGCTGACCCTATCAATGGCTCCTAAAACAATCACTGTATCCTTGCAACTGTCGTCCCTAAGCGAGGTTTGGGATCCACGCTGTTGTGACTCATTGTGTTTCTCTCACCACAAGGGCTTTGCCATGAGGACGGTTGACTCCCTCAGGGTTGGGTCTGAGGTCCTTACCTTTATTTCCATGTATGCATCGCTTTATCTTCTTATTGGATTGCAGTGTTTTCTGCCATCTTGCTGTGATGGGTCAGATGTGTTTTTTTTTTATTTCAACCTTTTCTTCTGTGGAATCTATGCCATCCTTTATTTCTGTTGTAGTACTGTTTACTCCTGGATGTCTGCTCATTCTGGACGCAGCACCCCTGGCTGCAGTGTATCAGACGTGCCACTCAGGCAGCATCATCTTACCCCCTCTTTTCCCCCATTTACTCCCTCCTGTAATCAGAGAATCATCATACATGGGGCTTTCAAATGGCAATGCTTTTTTACATTCATAAAATCTCTCCAGAAGGGCTTTAACAAATTGCAATCACTGGGGCATATTCTCAAGAACGTGGAATAACCATCGCAAAAGTAACTTAACGCAACTTTCAAAATAGCAGTCTATCGCAGGAAAATTACGCCATATTAACTAAGTATTCACAACCCGGAGACACTATGCGATAGGCCCCTGACAATACGTCATATGTCTCCAATAAAGTCAACGTGATGCCGCAAAAATGCGAAACACGAATGCAAGAAAACTTGCGATGAGGCCAATCGCAATACAAAAAGCAGTGATAACCAGCAGCAGGCCTGCAAATCCCACGCATTTGGTGGGAAAATGCACTATAAAAGCAACAAAAACAACACACCAAACACAATCCAAAGTGCGTAGCAACATGGATGCACCCTGACTGAGTGCAGGCCCAAATGAACCCCACAAGCCCCACAGCCGGATGTATGACGTTACGACGCATGATTTTACCATGCGTACCTTTACAACGTGTTGTTTACAACGCAAGTCGTTACCACGACTTGCGTTGGAGGGGTGCGGACTTAGGAATTTTTTTATTTACTATTACAACGCCAGCCTACATACAGTAGGGAAGGTGTTGGATAGTAAATTAAATTATTCCTTGTCCTGTAGCGCCCTCCAGCGCAAGTCATGTTTACGACTTGCGTTGTAAAAGACACGTTGACAGGGTACTGCGGAGTAAAATCCGCGTGGTAAAGGATGTTCCCGCCCACAGCCCACCAGCAAGGAACAACGGGTCGGGGAAGGCCAAGGAGAAGAGGGAGAGGAAGACGTGTGAGCAGCAAAACCAGATCAGCATCACAGAGTTGACAGAACACTCCCATCAACTGACCCACAATTAGACTACCCTGAATGCAGTCGGAGTGTCGTGGAGGGCAATGGAGGTGGCCAAAAGGCGCTGGCATAATGTAAAATCTAAACCAGGCACAAAGCAACTGCCAACAGGAGTAGCAGGAGGAAAGGGAGGCCAGTCATCAGTGTGGCAACGGTGCAAGGAGGTGGGAGTATGGACACAGCTCGAGAGGACCGGACACAACAACAACAGGGGGAGTAACGAGCAGGGACCGGGGGAATGGACGAGATGGGCACCATGGCACGAATGCACAATGATGTGTAGCATACTGCACACCCACAATGACCCTGGATCATGTCCCTGATCCCCGTGGCACACTGCAGCACACACACATAGCAATAACAGCACATCCACATTGACTAAAATTTGACACAATGTGCAAGCACGGCACTGCAGAACATAGGACACAACTGGCTCCGCACATGCGCAGAAACAAGCCAACTACATCTGACAGAGCTGGAAACTGTCAGATCAAAATGTACGCATACAACCTCCCATTTGTCATCCAGTCCAAATGTCCACTGGCCCGCATCTAAATCCACCACCTCCAAAACAATCACAATGTACATTATCATACAGTCTGCATGTAAACAAGAACAATGCACCAATATACATGTCAACACAATGTCAACATACATCTCCCCTTCACATTGCAGGGGGACACACAACACCTCCTGCAGAGCAGAGCAGACCACTCGTCACTGATGCCGGAGAGAACCACCACACCTTCGACACAGATGCCCTACAACAGCCCATGGACATCCCACGCAGCCCAACACCAGCACCAGGGCAGCCAAGCTACATAGAGGAGAACACAGCCCCTGCAACAGACCACACTGCAGGAAGCACCCGCAAGCACGGCTGGCTCCCAACACTACACCAACCCACATATGGCCTCCCAATACCAGGTGGCAGATGCCAAAAGGAGGTCGCTGAACAGGTGCGGGTGGGATCTAAACCCATGGAAGAAGAACTAGATCACATATGTGGGTGTCTTATTCCCCACAAAGGAGACCCACACTACCACAGAGACACATGCAGATGCATATTTCCAGTACAGAACCATGCCCAGGGGAACGAAATTATCACTCACACATCCACGATGGCCCTGTGCATGATGGCCCAGTCCACTCCTCTGACGTATTGAGTGGTTGACAACAAAGCTACATGTCCAAGCTCTAACCCGCTGCCTGTGGTGACATGTGTGCGTCTGCTGTACACAGTGTGAGAAGTTAGCCTCGCATATAATGTCCACTAGTTCTAGTGGGCACCTTGCCCCATTCTAATCAACCCTTATTGATGGTGGTTGTAAAGTCAACCTTATAGAAAGCTATCCTAGTGGTAGTGATGGAGCGAGGTGGCAAACACAACATTTTGTGTACCCCTCGTAAAGTTAATGTCCCATAACAATAATCTGTATTAATTGCATGTTTTGTGAAATTAATCAACCATAGAGTAAAGTGCACACAATATTTTTATTATTATACACGGGGAGAACTAATCTGCACGCATGGACTGAAATAAACACAGCTAAATTGTATTGTTATTGTGTTTCGAACTAATGTGCAACTTTTTCGTAAACATATGCAATTTAAATGTGCTTATTGTATTCGTTTATGTGGTGGAGAGGTCGAAATGTAAGTATAAAACGCATTTGTGTGGCTTACCTGCTAGGTAACAAATAACTGGGAAACATTAGATAGGTGGGAGGTAAACAGAACGGGTTTAAATTCACAATTTAACATAAATCTGTGATTGTTTCTGCAATAATTCCAAAATGGCCTCTGATGCCTGTGCAAACATGGACGTTTAGGTAAATTGTGAGCAAGAGCCGAACTGCGCAGGCGTGCCAAAACCTGCAAGTCAGAGTGAACTGCCTGTGCTCGAGGAGGTTCAAGGCTGATGTGGCCCGGAACCTAGGATGGGTGCCAAGCGCGGATGATGTCGTGCTCAGAGCCTGGGAAGATGTATGGATGTAAAGAAATGCCTAGGCCAAAGACTGTCTTGAACAAAGCCCTTTTCAAAATTCGCTGACACGTTGCAAAAACGATGCTGTAATGGTGAGAGGATGCTCACCCACCCCAAAAGTGTCCAATGAGGAATCGAATAAGAGATGTTAGTTACTTTTTAGATAGATTAAGTTAGGGAATTAAGGTATAAAAACCCCTGGTTTTGTGAAGTCGGGGTTGCTTTTTCCATTTCCATCGGAGATGCTGCCCGATTGCTGCCCGATTCCTGGATTTAAGACTTCTTATGTTCTTTACTTGTTTGCTTTGCAGGATTGAAGGATAAGATGAGGGTGTTAGTTAGGGATGTTAGGAGAGAATGATTTTGGAACTACCTGTTCTTTGCTAAACTTTTAACTGTTTTCTAAAATAAAGTGATTTTCTTGAGCTCTAAATAAAATGATCATTTTGAAATAAAGTTTAAGTTTTACTGAATAAAGATTTACTAATGCGTAAAAAGTCAGACATGATAAAGTTTGCTCAGAATAAAAATTAAATAAATGGAGAACTAGAAGCTGGTCTTTGAATTCTTCCTACGCCTAATTTTCATTCTAGCAGATCCATTGCCACTATGGTGGTGTGTCTGAATAATTTAAAGTTTGAATAAAACCATGTAAAATGTTTTACTTTGTATGTGTAAATAATAAATAGTTAAATAGGTTTAGAAGCCCCACCAAATGTAACAGCGTTTCTCCAGTGTGATTCACCATAGCCTTGAAGCCAAGTGTAAGTGAACAGGGCAAATGCGCAGTGTTATGGGCCCCACTGATGCATGAATTGCGTGTTTTTAGGTTTCAGGGCAATGGTGAGTATGGATTAGAAATGATTTCTGGAGCCGCGCTGGAGCAGTAGCATGGACCAACAGTCAATAGGCTAAGACTTCAAAGAGCATGTGAAGGAAGTTGTTTTACTAATTATAATCCCTTGAATACCAAATGAAAGGACACCACACAAGGTATATACCAAATATATATGTATTTATTTCTAACACAACCCTTCTGCTCTCTTTATGAGGTCAGAGGTGAAAGTACATCACAAGTTACTCAATTAGCATGCGATAAGTTGCACAATATACAGTAATGCCCTAGGGCCTCGCGAACCATATATTAAGAAAGTGGTATAAGAACCACGTCTGAAATAGAGAGTAGGCCTAGGGCCTGGGGAATCGCTGGGGCTACACTAAACAACCAAAGGTTAGGAAGTAGGAGGCCCACGGGAGACGCGTGCAGTGTCTAAACACAGTCGCGAGTTACCATTGACTTATAATGGGAAACGAAGAAGTTACAAAGTTACTGTTTAAGGGCACTTCCGATGGACTACGACAAAACCCCTTTAGACTAGGACACTTCGAGAGTCAAGACCCACAGGAGCACCGGAGTACTCGTGTTACCTCACCCAGGGAAGCCGGGTGCATAGGTGCCTTTTGGTGTCGGGTTTCGTCGTTGTTTTCTATATAGATCTGCAAAAAAGTGCTGCAGGCGACCAGACGAAAAGTGTCCAGGTGGATCCAAGGGTGGATCGAAGATCTGAAGAACCTGAAAGCAGAGGATACAGAGTCTGGGTTACTAGCCAGTGACCAGGAAGGTACCAGGAAGGAACCAGGCGATGTTGCGATGATCTCAGGTAAAGGTGAGTTTGTCTCTTCAGCCACGAGGTCCAGGAGGCATCGACGATGACCAGGCACTGGATTAGAGTTGTCCCACAATGGATCTAGTTGACTGCGGTGTCGGTATCTGGATTGGATTCAACAAGCCTTGGCAAATGTAACCCACACAGGATGTCAAGATTGGCTCTGTTGCAGACCAGCAAGGTCTGTGGCACTTCTCCTTTGGAGGGAAGCTGGAGGAAATCTGGAGCAATCAGGAAAGCAAGTTTGTTTTAGGAAAACGTCTTCAGCGGGCTCACTAGCCAATGGGCAAAGAACCGGGAAGAGGCGTCAAGCTGAAATGTAACAGCAGGGCCAACGCGGCACTCATGGAGTGTGGAGGGCTGTGCTTCGATGCAAATGGCGCTCGGGGTTGTGGCTTCTTGTACCCCAATGCACAACTGCGAGGGTAGCTCGGGAGTTGAGCAGTTAGCAAATTGCAGGATGTCCAGGGTGTCCAGTCCCACGTCTCTCGTGCCTGCCACAGGTCTCAGCTTTGCTGTGGATGTGGGTCGGAGACAGAGAAGTCTGGATATCTAGTTCCTGTGTCACTGAGTCTTTGGGTTCCGGTGGGAGCGTCAACAAAGCAGACTGGCAAAGTTGCTGATGGTGCCTGTTTCCACAGGGGGGTCACTTCTTGATCACAAGGGAAATATCTTCTGATTCTAATCAGAATAGAATGTCCAAGAGTTCTGTATCAAAGTTTCGTTCCAGGATAATCTGAAGTCCTGGGGACACAGCTCCTATACTTATACTAAGGATGGGGCTGGATTACCTGACTAGGTCCCTCCCATGGTTGGACCTGAGAAGGGGGTGGTTACACCCCTTTCCCTTTGTCCAGTTTCACGCCAGAGCTGGGGCTGGAGTGCCCTAGCAACTTGTTTGAACCGGGCTATGCATGGAGCACCTTGTGTGCCCCAGGCAGTGTCTAGATGCATTCACTGAATGCAGCCCTCCCTGCCCCAATACACAAAACCCCTGTCTGGGAAGGTGCTGGCACCTCCCTGGACAGGAAGCCTATTGTCCAGGCCTCCCTTGCTGGAGTTTCCCCCAGCAACAGGAGGTCAGACTCGTGTCTGTGGCAGCAGCATCAATTTTTTGATGCTGAGGCTCTGTTTAACTTTAACCGGGTAAAGCAGTAACTACATGTCTTCTCCCTCTAGAAGGGTGGAATGCTACCCCCGCCGCGAGGACTGGTGGGGGAGGGGTAGTATTCCAAAGTGTTTGACACCTTACACGACATGTTTCGATAAAGTCAAACCGAAGTTAGCATTAACCGCGAGGATTATAATGCACTTAAGAGTATATGGTATGGGTATATCATAGAACAGCTATAAGGAGATGGTTCCGAAAGCTGCAGAGGGGCTCAGCTCATGCTAGGGAACCCTTCAACATAAAAACAAGCACTCTGCCTCCAGGATTGTCGATGCTTACCATAGGAGTGGCTTATAGGTGTATATGTGTCTATATATATATATAGGTAGATATAGGTATACTATATCTAAGTAAGGGGTGATTGCACCACCTTACCCAGTCTGGGTGAACAGCCTGTGGTGTCAGTTTAGAAGGCCAGCCAGGGGTGGCATAATACATGTTGCAGCCCCTGGTAGGCCTTGGATGCACCTATGCCCTGGGTACCTATGGTACACTATACAGGGGCTTACAAAGGTGACCCAATACCCAATCTGGTATGTACCTAAAGTACATGGTATCAATTTACAGAGAGAACAGCTGGGCTGTGGGTCTGATTAGCAGGCCCAGAGCCACTACAAAGTCGAAAAACCAGAGAATCACAGCAAAAAGTGGGGGTGACCATAGAAAGCAGACCCTACTCTCCTACACACAGCACAATGTAATGTCGTTGGGCCCAGGGCCCTCATGCATACAACATGACCACAGGGTCACACGCAGATAGGATGTGGAACTGGCTACGGGCATGTGCGCCCGGCCCCTTAATTGGCAGGGCCACCTGTACAGTGACGCCTGTGCTGGATAGGTGTGGGGTGAGTGTAAGCCAGCCCACACGGAGTGGTTGTGTTGGCAAGAACTTGAACAATGAACACCATTGAAATGGTAACTGAAAACACCAGCATAACTGAGTCAACTGCTGAGCAACATGGAGGGAGCCGGAACAGGTACAGAGGTCACCCAACATGCAAACAGATGTGCCCGTGATTTGGGGCACTAGTGCTGAGTGCATTCATGTGAAGAAAACTTCTAGGATTGTGTCCCTTTGGGATATCCCTGATGAAGATGCAGTGGTGTGTGTTACACTTGCATCATCTTCCTCATCAACGTTCCAGGTCTCCCACAGTGCCTGAGGTGACATTACTGCGCAACCTCTCCACAGCACAATACTCAATCAGTAATGGTTCATGGGTTGCGGTGCACTGAGTCAGTGCCACCTGGAGTGCTGAGCAGGATATCAGGCAGATGATGGCATCCACGACATGTGTGAGCAACTCCATTAGTCTGCCAGTACCACCATTTTGACTCTGGCAGAAGGCTGTTGGAGGGGTCCTGGCGATGCTGGTGTGTGCCTCCTGTGGTGATGCGACATCCGGGCCGGACAGGACTCGATTGCATATGTGAGCCCTGGAAGATTGCAGTTGAGGCCGGAGGCAACCGACAGCGCAGGGCCACAGACCCATGGTGTTGACAACACCAAGGCCATCATCTCAGAGGCCATCAAATATTGAATCAAACAGGGTCCCTGACTTGAACTGCACAGAGTTAGTGGCCCCGAATGCACAGCTGCCGGCACAGGCACACCACCACGGGAGGGTGACTTGCGGTCCACTGAGGTAGGGCCACACAGACTGAGTGTGTCCTCGACAGTGTCCAAGGGGACTGTGGTGGTGGGTCACGGGGGATAGTGGAAGGTGTCCTCCAGGGCATGATGCAGAGGGCAGTAGCTGGAGGAGTGGAATGTTACAGTCTCAGTTCCACCACCAATTCGGTATCAGCTACATGAGGATGAAATTACATGCTAGTCCATAGACTCAGACTCCACCAAAGTTTGACCAGAGAGTGTCCATTAATGTCGGGGAACAGACTTAGTGGCACAGGTGCAAGAGGGGATGTAGTCTGTGATGATGCAGGTACACTGATATGAACTCCACCATTGCTAAAATCAAGACTCTGTGACCTACTGGACCACAGTGTAGGGCGGAGGCAGTGGTCAGCAGTGGCCCACAGCCATGTGTTGTTGGCTCGCAATGCACAGAGTTAGTAACACCAGGGCAGTTGTCGGTAGTGTTTGTTCAGCCCCGTAACGAAGATCTTTTTTTTCCTCCCGACTGCAATGCGTCATCCTCTTACACCTCTCTCTGCGTGCAATGATATGTACTCTGCCTTTGAAAATTGATGCTCAGTTTTAATTGTGTGAACTACTTGAGCACAGCGTAGGCCAAGGGCAGTAGTCCGCGTGGGCCCACAGACACCTGTGAATGTGATGCTATGCAAAGACCTAGTGTCACCACATCGAAGGGAGTATAGTGACATAAACTCTGCCATAAATCATGTTCTCTGCCATAGTGTAATCAAGACTCAGTTCCAAATGTGTGACCTACTTGTCCGCAGTGCATGCCGGTGGAGTATGTCAACGAGAAAGGAGTACTGAGGGCCTGTGTCAAGGAGGCCGCAATGGTCTGAGGAGGCTGCCAAGGTCGCGGGCCTCAGGCTTGGAGATTTCACCGGCACATGGTGGGCTCTCTTTGACACATGCCGGTGTGAGCAGGTGGGCATTGATGCCTGGGTGCGCAGGGGCGGGCAAGACTGGTTCGTGGACCAAGGTCCCAGAGTGCAGCAGGTGCACAGGATCGCAGGCAGCACTGCTCACGGCGACGGTGTCAGCCTCGTGGCAGGGTGAAAGGCGATGCCTTGGCAGAGATATTGGGCATTCCGGAAGAGGACCACTCCCAGAGTTACTTGCCTTTTATTCACAGCCCTACAATAGCCTGGCATACGCCAGGCCAGCCCACTCTGCTCACGCTTACAGGGGGGATGTAACAAGCTACATTTCTGCAATCTTCCCCATTGGCTGGGGTGACATGGTTACGTCCACTGTCCCCTACACTCCAAACATCATTGGTCTGTGTCAACATGGATATGTGTGTGGTCTGCATATTGCAGTCTGTCCAACCCATCCACGCCACACTTGGCATTGTGTACATTCTCATTCATGGGTCATTTGCCTCCTTCACACATGCCTGATCCCCACCTCTTACCACATTCTGCTATTGTGTGGCTGAGGTACCATGCCATTGGTTGCTAATGTACATGGCTTGCCCAGGTTCCCACAGTAAGTTGTGCTGTTGTGTCTGGTGGGTGTGCATGTTGTTTGGCATATTGTATGTGAGCTTGTGACGTGTGCATTTCCAGTGTTGTAATTTGCATGGTTGTGGAGTTGAGGTGTGTGGTGTGTTCATTTGGTATTTGCCAACGAGCAGTGCATTTCCGTGGGTGCCATCCTGGTAGCGCTGGTTGATGGTGGACTGTCGGAAGATGTAGGGATCATTCACACTGCCTGGATGGTTGGCGACGATGTTTGTGGAGATTCCCCGGTGGTCCGATATTGCCTGGACATTGGTGGAATACGTGCACTTTCTGTTGTGGTTATTGTGTGAAGTGTTGCCAGGGGGCACAAGTAGTACATGTGTGCAGTCAATTGGCCCCTGACATGTGCGGGAAGCCAGCCATGGCATATACACCTTGCTTGGTCTCCAGCTGTTCCTGCGCAGTGTGGGGGAAGTTAAGGTGCTGGGGTACCAATCTGATGGTGTCATCCATGACTGTTGTGAGGGACTTGAAATGGGCTGACTGTGTGACTCCTCTGACTCAGGCGGTTGTTGTTTGGAAGGTACCAGAGGCCAACACGTGCAGCACGGACAGCAGCTTGGTCTGAGTTGGAATGTTGGTGGTCCGCTGTGTTGGTACCGTCAGCCTGTGGACAATGGTTGTCAGGATGCGAGGGAGGGCTGTCCCTTTGAGCATGTAGTGGGCAATGACATTCTCTGGTGTTGGGTCTGTGAGGTTGGTGCATTTTCTGAGGGTTGCTGCCTTTGTCTGCGCTGCCTCAGCGTTAGTCCCGGGGGAAGGTCCTGGGTGTGGTGGCGGTGGGTGTTGTGGCCCTGTTGGGGCTCCGCGCTGCATGATCTTTGACATTTATTGCCCTTCAGGTGTGGCTCTGGGCTGGGCTCCATTTTGTGGTGCAGGCTGTCATCCCACTTTACACCAGGTCTCAGCAGGTGTTAATTTCCTGCTGCTAATGTGCCTTATCAGATTTTTGGGGATGTTATCACCAATCTGGCTAGTCATTGAGAATGTTGCGGAGTTGTGATGTTGCGGCTTTTTGCCCAGGAACGCCTACTCTGCATCTCATTAGCGATAGTTGCGGGGGTCATCTGTGGCAATGTTTTTTGCGGCTGCTGTCGCAGGTAAATTGGTGATATGGGCTGTTAGCACCAGCTTGTGAATGCTGAGATACATTTATTGCCACTTTGGCTGCGATAAAGTGCCATTAACTTGCAATAAGTCCTTGAGAATATGCCCCAAGATTTGATGAAAATGCGATAAAATATTCTAAAAACTGAAGAAACAAGAAACAAGCATAAAAACACGAAGAGAATCGAGAGCGGAGAATCCTGTGAAACACGTGCAGAACCTATAACAGTCTGTGATTGCTGCAGGAGCACCTATGGAACTTCTTGCTTCGGGAACATTAGTACTGGTATTCCACAAATACATATTTCTGAAACCACAGAATCGCATCTGTTTGACCCTTGTCTGTACACCTTCTAAAGTTACAATCTCCTTTCACCTGATGCTCACAGCACTCTCTGTTCTGTGAGTGGAGCGAGTTGACACTTCACGATGTGGAAAGCGCTTAAGAAACCAGATGGATTTTCCCACAGGACTCTCATTGCATAATAGTGATGCAATCAGTAGATCACTCCAGGGCTGGTAAGAAAGGTGTGCACACCCAGGATCAGAATAGCAGTAACATCCTGAATCACTTGAAGTTGGGAAAGAAGGACGTTAGGAAATCCCAGCTGCTGGAAATTTCCATCATGACTCTCAGACCCAATTGAGCAATACTCACACGCATCCTGGGAGAGGAGTTGGCCTAACGGCTAGGGCGTTCGACCTCGGACCTGGGGAACTGGGTTTGAGCCTCGGTAACGATGCTAAAAACATCCCATGATTCTGGGCAAACCACTCAATCGCCCCGTGCCTAACAAAAATTAATGTGTGTCCTCATGTAACGTAACTGGTGCTATGCAAAGCGCTCTGATACCCGATTCAGTTGCGGGTCAAGTTCGCGCTATATAAAACTCTGCAAAAAAAAAATATATATAACCTGTCCTTTGCACATTATCCTATACAAGAACAGGCATTAGCAAAATCAACTAGATGGAAATCCAACATTTGAAACCCCACACAGAACATGAATCCCACAATGGGGCACATGCATCATTGAGATATTTTGCACTTCTTAATTTGCGAAAAATAACGCATCGCAAATTAAGAATTGCAAAATGCTATGCATCATTATTTTCGGTATTCATTTGTGATTCGGTAAAAATCGCAATTTTTACCCAATCCCAAATAAATACCGAATTCTTAAGTTAATTTTCGCAATTCCCATTGATTCCTATGGGCCAAAAGGCCCATAGGAGTCAATTGGAAGGCATTAGCAAATTGGGAGTGGCAATTTGAAAATTTCATCGGTGCAGGGGGGGGTCCAAAGGACCCCCCCATGCACCCCTGAAATGTATTTTTCGCATCATGTTTCACACACACATGTCCTAAGGACATGTGTGTCCGTAACATGAATGTTGAAAAAAAAGCATTTTCAGCATTTTAAACACTTTTTCCAAATTTACCGAGTGGTTCAATCACTCTGTAAATTTGACACCCTAATTGCGATTTCACACTTTTAAAAGTAATGATGCATTGCTTTCAAGAAATCGCACAGCTGCGACTTCTTTAAAGCAATCGCAATTTTAGAACTCGCAAAAATGTTACGAATTCTAAAATTGCTTCATGCATCCCAAAAAGCACTTTTGGAATCGCAAACGGCCGATTTTAAGGAATCGCACCGTTTGCGACTCCAAAAATGCTTGATGCATGTGGGCCAGTATTCCTTGACAGTGTTAATCTAGCTACTCTGTATTGGGAATACGGTTTGCCCAAAATTTGGTCTGGTGTGAAATAGGGGTACCAGGGTACCAGTTGTGGATGTGAGAAGTGCAGTGCTACGGCAAGTAAAGCTTTCTAAAAGGAATCAAAAGTCTACTATCCCACTGGAGACAGCACATGAACTGCTCTTATCTTTCCAACCAGCACGAGTTGACGCCTAAGGGCAGCTGGAGGTCCCAAAAGATATGTATCTGTCACAAAGTCCCCAAGGGTTCTATACTGTTTCCTGTCATGTTCAACCTCCACATGAAGCTGCGTGCTGCTCTTCTCACAGATAATATCATTAATATTCACCAACATGCCAGTGATAGACAACACTGCCCGAAGTCTCCTCTCCTTCCGGCATCCAGCCCTCAAACACTGCCAGCACTCAATCCTAACCTGGATGTTCAATGCCAACCCAAAGAGGCTTTTCCCTCTTTTTAGGTGTGCCACAGAAGACAGCACACTGAGGGGCATATTAACAATGCCCCTGCGGCACTTTTACGCTGCCGGAGTGTCACTTTTGTGACGCTCCGGAGACGCAGGGTGCCGGCCCATATTTACAAGCCCACGCAAAGCCACCCTGCAGCCGTCTTCGGCCCGGCTTGCTTGAATCCTGATGGTGCAGTGAGCAAGGGACTCACATCTGAGTATACCCTTCCACACTTGTGGTGGCCAAAACGATTCATAACAGGGGGTGGTGATGCCAGAAACCGGTCCCCGGAAGCTTGTTTCCTTTCCAGTGAAGAATTGGCTTGGTAGTTTGGTCTGCCCTGTTCCCATGATGCACTGGGCCAGGGACAGACTAATTTGCATTTAGCCAGGTTCTGAACTGGGATGGTGCAGTGAGCTAAAAAACGGTGATGGATCAAGCCCTGATCTGTTGACTGGGTAGGAGTGTTCTGATTAACTCAGATACTCTGTCCATCACCACCCCCTTTTTGAAATTATTTTGGCCACCATAAGTGTTAAAGGGTGTGCTCAGACATGAGTCCCTTGCTCACTGCACCATCAGGATTCAAGCAAGCCGGGCCGAAGACGGCTGTAATGCCAGAAACCGGTCCCCGGAAGCTTGTTTCCTTTCCAGTAAATAATTGGCTTGGTAGTTTGGTCTGCCCTGTTCCCATGATGCACTGGGCCAGGAACAGACTAATTTGCATATAGCCAGGTTCTGAACTGGGATGGTGCAGTGAGCTAAAAAACGGTGATGGATCAAGTCCTGATCTGTTGACTGGGTAGGAGTGTTCTGATTAACTCAGATACTCTGTCCATCACCACCCCCTTTTTGAAATTACGCTCAAAGAAAGGCAATGCTGATGGGCCAAACACAGATCTCTGAAGCCAGTGCTCAACCAACCGAGCTATCTCACCAAACAAAAGCTGCATGTCATGAAAGAGAAAACTTTAAGAATTGGGAAACTGCTTGTAGACTGGCAGTGAAAACTGGGGCCTTTCTTCCCTCGGTTGCCACAACCCACTGAGCAGTGCCAGACTTGAGGCACCCGCGCCAGAACCTGAATGATCATCGTCATGTAAAGCCCTCCTCTACTTTGGCATCAAATAAGTGGCTGCTCCAGTTCCAGAGAGCAGCAGTCACAGTAAGATGCTGGCACCTAGGGCCATATCTATGAGATGCTTGCATCAATGTTTGCACCATGCAAAGTGGTACATGTGTGATGCAAGCCTCTGAGTCAGATTTAGTTGTGAGTGGCTCCATATTTACAAGGACTGGTAAACCTGGGACTGCTTCAAAACCTTACGCCTCCTTGGGTGAAGCGTAGCGAGGAAAAAGCCTCTCAGTATTGTTTTCATGGAGGAAGGTGTCTCTTCCTGTGCAAAAATATTCCTGGCTGCAACATAGTGCGTGGGTGTCTGTTTTTGTGCTAGGCTGCCAAAACAGCGCCAGACCAAGGGGAAAGGACAGGGATGAACCCACATGCCTTAAATATGATGCATTCCTGCCCTTTCCCAGCGATGGAGGGCACTGCAGAAAACTGACTTGCTGCACTGCCCAGGGCCACTATTTCATCAATATGGCCCTTGGATTTAATGCAAGACCAAAGAAGCATTGGACGAGAGCTCCTGTAGGACGTTGTTGCAGTGCACTCATGGTAACGCTCTATTGCCCTCGCCGGGGTACCTACCACTCCTGCCCCGGGACTCCGCTGTGTACATGGCATGTTGTTAGCAGTGCCCATGGTGTGGACCCTGTGGAAGACGGCACATCCAAGGAGCTGATGGTCTGTCTATGATGCCACCACAGAAGTCCTCTCTGCACACGCCTCTAAAATATGTCCTGCTGGTTTGCCTTTTCTAGTAAATATCACCTTCTAAATTCACCAGAATAGTTTCATCCATCAGATTAATCCAAGAGAAATGGGGATGACAGGGATATCTAGACCAGCATTCCGGACACATTTACACAAAGAAAGGCACGCTTTATCAATAAATATTTCATGAAGACTGTGTGTTTCTCACATGAAAAGGTCCTCATTGGTCAACTGGGGAGTGGATGGGATTTCCAAGGCATAAAAACAAACTTAATATTCTGTTTAGCCCAGACAGTTATTTGTGAAATATTTGCCAGAGTGCAGTTCCTCTGTTTACTAGTGTGACAGCGCTTCAGCAGAACATGTGCCTTTTCCAAGCAATCCGGGCTCTGCTGCCAGGTAGGGACCATGAGATGGTAAAGACGCGATGCTCCAGGGGAGAGACAAACACAGCCAATCAAAGAAGGAGAAATACAGGCTATCAGAAGGATGGTGAAGAGGCAAACAAAGGGATGGTAAAGAGACAATGCTCCAGAGGAGAGACAAACACAGCCAATCAAAGGGAGGGTAATGGAAACCCAGGTTAGATGTGCAGGACATCTAACCTAGGCTTCTATTGGAATACTATAACACACATTAGCAAGCCCATTAACGCCGTTTTAGCAGCAGTTTCCTACCGCTAAAACGACGATAATTTTAACGAGGTTCTTGCTAATATGTCCCACAGATTTTTTTAAGCATATTGTAGATTATATTACCAGAGATCTCCAACACATGTTTCTTTTGAATGGTATGTTTTTTTATTAAGGCATAAGGCTGTTTACAGACAAGTCAATTGGTATGTAACTGTAGGAAAGTACCTCTTTCACCATGATTCGCCCCCACTTGATGCCTGATGTCTGATGTGATTTCAAACTGTAAGTGCACTGGGCCCCTGTATTCAGGATCCCAGTGCCAGATCTCTTTCTAAAAACTGTACTACGACTGGCATGTTTCAGTCCACAGGCGGTCGTATAGGTCCTGGACTTTCTTCAGGGCAATGGTCATCCACCCTTGACAGCCAAAGGAGGGGGGTTCCATTCCTGTCAGTTTATAAAGGGCGAGTAGCTGCTCCTTATGTGAATGTAACAGATAGTTGATATGTCATGCGTGGTTCTCCATCCAAACTGCGGAGACAAAATCGTTGCACAGGGGACCGTTAGGCCTGATGGGGTAGCCCTGTAGTCAAACCTCCGTCAAGTGTCCTGTCCCGCCTGCCCCGCCTGTAAACCTACTTGGTCTCGGATTTATTCATGAGTGTATCTCCTGTATTGCCTCTGTGAGTACAACAACTTAACACTACTCTCTGATAAGCCTAACTGCTAGCCCACATTACCACAAAAAGAGAGTTGGTATAAATTTTTTGTACCTCTGACTACCCACCTGGGATTCCGCGGACTTTCTACATAGTATACTTAATTTTAGTACATTGTGCTACAGAGAGACAGTTTGTTGTGTCTTAAATTGAATGTGTTTGTGCCCACCATAGTGTGCATCTGTTCACCATTCTTTTGAGGCCTGGATGCCTCCTCATCTGTCCGTGCTCATTTGAATGTTTTTGCATATATGAGTTTTATGTGTTAAGTATATTGCACAAAAAAGTATAGTGCACATTCTGTAGGTTTCAATAGACTGCTTAAGATTTTATGTAAGGGATAAAGTACCCTCTGCCATACATTATAAGAATACTTCTCTGACCATAATCAGGAAAGAGGCCAAAGGTTAAGTTACTTTAAAAAGTCATGGTACTTCAATATCACTTTCAATATATTTTAAATGCATGGAAGATGGTATTTCATTCCTTGTAATGCATTATCACCCTTCCCACAAACTATTTAAAGCCTTTGGCCCAGATTGAATAACATTTTGTGCTGTGGTTGCATCACTTTTTTGGATCAACCATGATTCTAAATGTTTCAAAATGCCAGTCGAGGTTTACAAAGCCAGGCATGGACCATTTTGAGGGAGGTTCTCAGGTGTTCTTTTCACATGCCTCATATCACGCAAGGTGTCCTTTCTGCTTCCTGAGAGGGCATGCTTGGGAGAGGGAGGGAGGTGCCCAAGTGTTCTTTCTCCATGTCTCATATCACACAAGGTGTCCTCTCCACCAGTCCCTTGCTGCTTTGAGAGGACGCTCAAAAGAGGGAGGGAAGTGCCCAGGTGTTCTTTCCACCTGGTTGATACCACACAAGGTGTCCTCTCCGCCAGTCCTCTGCTGCATTCTGTGATAAGACATGCTTGGGAGAGGGAGAAAGGTGCCCAGGTATTCTTTCCACATGTCTCGTATCACACAAGGCATCCTCTCTGCCAGTCCTCTGCTGCATTCTGTGATAAGACATGCTTGGGAGAGGGAGAAAGGTGCCCAGGTATTCTTTCCACATGTCTCGTATCACACAAGGCATCCTCTCTGCCAGTCCTCTGCTGCATTCTGTGATAAGACATGCTTGGGAGAGGGAGAAAGGTGCCCAGGTATTCCTTCCACATGTCTCTTATCATACAAGGCATCCACTCTGCCTGTCCTCTGCTGCATTCTGTGATAAGACATGCTTGGGAGAGGGAGGAAGGTGCCCAGGTGTTCTTTCCACATGTCTCGTATCACACAAGGCATCCTCTCTGCCAGTCCTCTGCTGCATTCTGTGATAAGACATGCTTGGGAGAGGGAGAAAGGTGCCCAGGTATTCTTTCCACATGTCTCGTATCACACAAGGCATCCTCTCTGCCAGTCCTCTGCTGCATTCTGTGATAAGACATGCTTGGGAGAGGGAGAAAGGTGCCCAGGTATTCTTTCCACATGTCTCGTATCATACAAGGCATCCTCTCTGTCAGTCCTCTGCTGCTTTTTGCGATCGCAAACACAACAAGATGATGGACGGAGTGCTGAAACTTTTCAACCACTCACCCCTAGTCACAGAATTGGGTTTAATACAACATTCGTTTGCTCACTATGCCACCCCAGGTTAGACTCAGCCATATCTGCTGCATTCTGTGATAGTACAGAAACAGTGGCCCCGGACCTATCTATTCCTATAAATACCTGATATGTACACTTATTATTCAGTACCAAGTTCGAACATACATTATGGCAGCTCACTGTAACCAAGAATCCAAATTAGTTAAAAATATAAGTTTACAAGAAAGGCATATATTTATTAATCACAAAAAATTTACAAAGGGTAAACATATTACTCGGTTATCATTTAGAAGATAGAATAAGGTTGCTCCAAAGGAACGTGAAAAGCAAGTGCCCTGGCGTGAGGTGAGTGCAAATAGGAGGAAAGGGAAAGATCTCAAGGTGGAATCAGAAGGCAATTTTAATAGTTATATAAGTAAGATTGATGACCAATACTCAATCTCTGAGGCCTGGCCAGTGATGGTTAATTATGCAATTCATTTGTACAAATGTTTCACAGACATTAGAGAAATATATCATATTTTGCCAGGCAGGGGAAGGAAAGGACATGTGGTCCAGGCCTGTTGGGGTGGGCGTCGATGTTTCGACCCGACTTGCATGCAAGGCGGGTAATTGGAACCTCAGCGTGCGGGCCTTCCTCAGGACAGGGGGAGGGGAGAACTGAAAGCAACCTTAAAGGATAAAAAGCGAGGCCCATTACTAATTTAAAAAATTTCAAAAGGTGCTGTACAATGTAAAGGTGAAAACTGCCTGTCCTACCAACCTGAATATAGTGTTGGTAGGGATCGGTGTGGCCACCTGAATTAGGGCACGAGAAAATAGAAGCGCACATCAAAAGGATGTTCTAATTATATACAAGTGCTAATGAATGCTAAGGAATAAAATTAGGGTGGTCTCACCCGCCTCGATGTTGCAGTATGGTACCCGTTGGGCTTCAGAAGAGTCCATAATGTACGAGGGAACGTATCCTTATCTTAAAATAATGCGATATTTAGTTTATATATCAGGCCGCCCCCGTAATTGTGCTGGACATCAATAAGAGAATTTTGTTTACACTTACCCGCCTATATGTTGCGGTGTAGTGACCGAAATAAGTCATATAGGTACAGAATTCAATCAGCAACTGAAAGTAGAGATAAAAGGGGACGGGGTTGATTACAAAGTCAAAAGGTAACCAAACCCCTAGTAGCATCCCTTTATGGCCCGTTTATTACCTTTACGTAAAATCCTTCGGGATTGTATGACTTAACAACTACTGCCTAAACCACGATGTCTGGAACAACGAAGGCTAAACCACGACCATTACTTAACCACTACATTTTAAACCATTACTCCCTAAACCACGAAAAAATAAGATTTAATGACACTTTTTCAATGTATGCCTTTTTTTTGTAAAATTCTAGTTGATATCTGTTTACAAATACGAGCACACTGATTATATTCTGTTCGTGATTCGAAAGCATTTAAAATTGTTAAAATCTAAGCAACACTGCCATCTCCTGACATAAACCGGTAATTTAAATGTAAACAACCTTAGCTGTATTTGAAACTTAACTATTACAAATGTATTCTTCACGTTATATTTCTAACTATATATATTTTTTTTATCGTATTTGTGGGGGGAGTCCCCCCACACCCTCCATCTACCCATTTATACGTTTTCCTAAATTATCAACTCCAGTGTTCTAAAAGTCATGGTTCCATCCTTCGTTGTTTCGTCGTTCGTGGATGTTACCTTCTTGGTTCAGCCCTCTTCGTTGTTCACTCTTCGTTGTTCCGGTAAGTCGCTGTTCAAACATCGTGGTTAAGGATGTTTCCCCTCCTTCGGTCCTCACTCCAATGCGGAAACCTCAGAATGAGCCGAGCCAGCAGGAAGGCTTATAGCGGCTCGATGACACAAGGACGAGGACGTACAACGAAGCGCCAACGTGGCGTCTGACCTACTTTGGTGAAACGATCACGGTAGCGAGTCGGTCAGGCTATTGTGATGGAGAAAAGACTTTAAGACAACACCGTGGCAATAATAAATGATCCGTGTGGTGCCTCCAAGATGACCTGTAGATGGTGCTCAACTGAATGGTTCTAAGGGGTTCTCATGGAGGACGATTTAGAATGGAATAAGGAACAATAACCATGGAGGACGATTAGCTCATTTGGAATGAAATAAAGAACACAAAGCAACATAAATCACAAAACAAAGTACATACAATGATGGCCTACTTTCTGTGACATAATGATAATTACAGTGAATGAAGAACAGTACAACGTACATACAAAATTAGCATATTGATGGCCTACTCGTCGTGACATAACAATAATTCTAGTGAGTGAAGAGCAATAATTTCATAGAGATATCATCATATGTGTTTACATAGAACCTTCACGTCCGTGAGGGACATCAATCACACATTGAAGGTAATAAGGTGTATAGTGTGCCGGAGCACATATATAGTTGTGTGATGTGAATAAAGTCGCTGTGCAAAGAGGCATCACCCAGCCTATCATCCAATGGTCAGAAACGACATCTGCCTGGAGATTTCCTCATACTCATACAGGCCTCTTGCCACAGTATCACAGAGATGTATCCATCTTCACTCACGGATGTTAAGGATGTTAGAAAAATCACCTCCCGTTGAAGTGGCCTTGACTTTTTCTATCACCCACCACCTAAGACTTTCTGTTATATGTCCAAATGCTTTGAAGTGTTCAACAAGTGGAGGTTTTCGTGCAAAAGGTAATCACATTATTGCATGAAAAGCAACATGATTAAAAAGTCCATAAATTGCCATTGGCATTTGGTATCAGATGAGTTGGGGGTGTGCCTCCTCCAATGCACGCTTTCAAGAAAGGTAAGAATGTGAGAGATTATGTAGTCAAGTCTCTATTGCCCACTGAAGCGAGGGCTCTACAATCAACACTTTGGGATATCCCCCCAGTGAAAGGACAGCATAAGTGTGGACAGTGAAAGGCATGCTCAATGGTTAGAGAATTAAACCATTTTACCCACAACAACCACACGCATACATTACAAGACCATGCAAACTGTAATTCCACTGGAGTAGTTTACGCCATAACATGCACTTGTGACTTTTTAAATATTGGTCAGTCGATACAAAAAGTGAAGACACGCATCTGCAACACTGCAGTCGTATTCGCTGCCAAGTACAGGGTGCACCACTTGTTGAACACTTCAAAGCATTTGGACACACCAGAAAGTTTACTGAAGTATTTTATGTAAAGGTAATAAACGGGCCACAGAAGGATGTTACTGCGGGTTTGGTTACCTTTTAGCCTTGTAATCAACCCCCGTCTCCTTTTATCACTAATTTCAGTTGCTGATTGAATTCTGCACCTATATTGATTTATTTTGGTCACTACACCGCAACATATACGCGGGCAATTGTAAACAAAATTCTCTTATTGATGCCCAGCACAATTACGGGTGCGGCCAGATATATAAACTAAATATTGCATTATTTTTAGATAAGCATACGTTCCCTTGTACATTATGGACTCTTTTGGAGTCTAATGGGTACCATACCGCAACATCAAGGCTGGTGAGCCCCCTCTAATTTCATTCCTTAGCTTTCATTTATTTATTTATGAGTTTTGTATATCACCCCCGAAGGAGTATCACTGAGCTGCAGAAATGTGGAGTAAGCTAGCACAGAAGCGTCTAAAACAAAACAGTTTCAAAAAGCCTTCTGAATTGGAGATGATCCGGACATTGCCTCAGCGAGTGGGAAGCTGATTCCAATACAGAGGAGTGAGGTGCGAAAAACCTTTCCCCACCCATCCTTGACTTCTTAACCCGGGGTACCACAAGGAGGTATTTTGTGCCTGAACATAGATCCCTTGTGGGGGTGTAATGAATGAATTTCTTGGTGAGGTAGGCAGGGTCCAAACCATACACAACCATGTGGACGGTGCAGCAGATTTTAAACTTAATGTGTTTGCACACCGGGAGCCAGTGAAGCTTTTGGAGAAGAGGAAGAGAGGTGGATCTTGAAGGGACATTTAGGACCAAACGGGCGGCGGTATTCCGGACTACCTGCAGACGGCCCAGTGAAGGCTCATTAGCTGAGACCAGCAGAGTGTTGCAGTAATCCAGTCTGCTTAGTACCAATGTCTGGATAAGGGTTTTCCATGTAGAGTCTGGGATAATAGGGAAGACTCTCCTCAACAAATTGAGCACATGGAAACAGGTACCGACAGTGTGGGTCACATGTTCCTTCATAGTCATAGTGGTTAAGTGTGGCTCAATGGTTAGAGCGGCAGACCCTGATACAGAGGTCTATCCCGGGACCAGGGTTCAATTCCCGCCTCGGCGGATCTTGAGCTCAATTTCCTCTGACCTGATAATTCTCGCCTCGTGCCTATTCTAATCATGGGTCCCACTCTGCAACTCTGGGCAATAGCTTGCTTAATCTCCACAATGGCCCCAACAATGCTAGGATGCCTGGCTTCACCTTGGGGGTGCCCAGGAGTGGGCACTTCACAGGGAAAAGCCAGGAAGGGTGCCACAGTAGTATGCGTACAAGCGCTTGAGATACCCCTTGGGGGTCAATTCGGGTGGTATACAAATACTACTACATTTACATTTACATTTACATAGTCAGTGCCTGATCTAAGCATACAGGTAGGTTTTGACAACAGTCTTAGGCACAGGGGGGGGACACTGAGATCCACTGGCCACCAATCCGGTGACCACATCAGCGGAGCCTCTCCAAAGAGCATGATCTCTGTTTTCCCTGCGTTGAGTTGGAGGAAGTTACTCCTCATCCAATTGGATATTGCTATCATGCCCGAGGAAAAAGTGGACTGGGCAGAGAGAGTAGATTTGTTCAATGGGAAGATAAGCTGCGTATCATCAGCATATGAGATTAGAGTAAACCCGGAAGACCTCAAAAGGTTGGCCAGGGGAGCGACATAGATGTTAAACAATGTGGGGCTTGAACATGGGCCCTGAAGCACTCCCTTGGTCAGTTTCATAGTTTTGGGCCTATAAGTCCCAAGGTTAACAGTCTGCGAGCAGTTGGAAAGAAAGCTTGTCATCCACTGCAGGGCTACTCCTCCAATTCTGATTTCCTTTAGTCTCCTGAGCAAAGTCTGGTGGTCCACCATGTCGAATGCGGCCCAAGAGATCTAACAGCACGAGAAGTGTGGGTTGTCCACTATTTAAGGCCAACGTGATGTTATCTGTGACAGCCAGCAGGTCTGTCTCCATGCTGTATTTTGGCCTAAAGCCTAGCACTACTATGATTAGCACTTGTATGTAATAAGAAGATTCTTTTGATGTGCATTTCCATCCTTTCTCGCCCTAACTCAGGTGGCCACACCGATACCTACCAACACTGTGTTCAGATTGGTAAGACAGGCAATTTTCACCTTTACATTGTACAGCAACTTTTGAAATTTTAAAAATTAGTAATTGGCCTCCCTTTTAATCCTTTAAGGTTGCTTTCAGTTCCCCCACCCCCTATCCTGAGGAAGACCCGCAGGCTGAGGTTATACCTTCCCGCCTTGCATACAAGGCGGGTTGAAACTTCCACACCCACCCCAACAGGCCTGGACCACATGTCCTTTCCTCTCCCTACCTGACAAAAGATGATACATTTCTCTAATGTCTGTGAAATATGTTGTACAAATTAATTGCATAATTAACCATCACTGACCAGGTCTCAGAGATTGAGTATCTGTCATCAATCATACTTATACAATTATTAAAATTGCCTTCTGACTCCGCCTTGGGATCTTTTCCCTTCCTCCTATTCTCGCTCACCTCACACCAGAGCACCTGCTTTTCTCGTTCCTTTGGAGCAACCTTATTCTCTCTTCTAAATGATAACCGAGTAAAATGTTTACCATTTGCAAATTTTGTGATTAATAAATATATGCCTTTCGTTGTTGCACATCTAAAATATTTTTAACCAATTTGGATTCTTGGTAACCGTGAGCTGACTATATGTATGCTCGAAATTTGAACTGAATAATAGGTGTACATATCAGCTATTTGTAAATGAAAATGTTTTCTGTACCATTCGATGCCCAGGTCCCAGGACCCCATTTCCTATAATGGCATTCTGAAAGGACATGCTCAGGAGAGGGACGGAAGTACCCAGGTGTTCTCCCAACATGGCGCCCAGGATCTGGAATTCACTTCCCCCAGAAACCAGACTAAATGCCTCAACCGTTTCATTCAAAAAGGAAGTGAAAGCGTTCCTCACGGCAAAACTCACCTACTCATAGACCAAGGTATCGCGGGGACCAAGCACCCCCTTGCCACTAACACTTACATCGACAAAGGACTTTCCAGACTTTCTAGGTACGCGCTCTGACCGCAACCTAACTCAATGGTTTTATGTTGTTCCTGTACCCTAACGCCTCACTTTGCACTATTTATTATGTATTCTTGATGTGCCTACATTTACTCGTTTGTATACTCAGCCTGTTTGAATGTCATTTTTATAGTAAAAGGAGCCTGCAAGGATTTGATTTGCAACAATCTTTTTGTTATTCACAAATAAATCATGGGGTTAGTCCTACCGGAACAAACACCAGAGTGTCATTAGACAACATCAAGCAAAAATGATATCTGAATATGAAAAAACACGGGAGAACCTAGTAGTTTGGAAAATATATCTTATTTTATATTTAAATTGAGATTGGAGTACAAATGAATAAAACAATCAGCAATTAGTCATGAAAAGAAGCCAAATCAAATTAACCTTATAATGCATGACTAAACATCTATTCCAATTAAATCAAAAGCAAAAAATCTCTCAATGAGAGTATATATTGCTCCAGAATAACAATATTTCTGCGGAATAGAAGATGATAAAGTCGACGTTTCGGTCTGTTCAGCTTTAGTCCATCAGACCATCTTCAGGACGAGTTGAATTATGGTTGGAAGAAAGGACTCCTATATTGACATGATACAATATGTTACCTATCCATCACAGACGATTCATAACACAATCATAAAAACATAAAAGAACTAGGAAACCCATGTGCAAACAGAAAAAGTGATTAATGAATCACAGAGTGCAAATATCAAATTTGCGCACCACCCAGGGAGAGTCAAGTGATTTCAACACCTTCACCTATTTATGCTCTCAGGGGCGAATTCTCCGCAGGCTGAGCAGCCCATTGGCCACTGACCCTCACGCCCTCAAATGCCCTCTGAGTCCAGAAGAAGAGACAAGAGTGTCTGCACTGTCAGGACTCCATAAAGATGTAAGGAACTTCACCTGTGGCTGACTCCATTCAAAGGCCGGACAACGACTCATCCAGGACCAGAGGGCCGGTTCCAAAAAAGAAGGTGCACTCCTCTGAAGCCCAAGTGCTTCACCTGAACTCCCTAGTGCTAGAGGTACTAATCCCCTGCAGTCGTCGGACACAAACCATACTTCCAAGTTCCAAGAAGTAATGTCCGCCGGGCTCCATTATGGACCAGCCTGAAAGTAACTGGTCAGAAGCCTTCAAGGAAGAGTAATCCTGAACCTCACAAACATTTATACATCCTACTGCATTCCTGGGACCAATGAAAGACCTGTAACCCATCTACCTTTGCTGGGACCAAAGTTTTTTGGTCATCTGGTCAGTCCTGACTGCTTCACTTGATGCCCCACATGGGAGGACTCATCTACACATAGCCCCCTCCACTTTAGTGGCACAGTTGTTGAGCCCTTACTTCCCAAAGTTGTCTGCATTGGCGCACCTGGTTCAGTAGTTCTGTTCAACACCACAGATAACCAAGAGCACACCCAGGAGCCAAGCAGAGTTGTTCTTCCTGACATTTCCTGGTCCTGGGGCCCCTCTAAGCTCTGCACCCAAGGGGCTCCTCTGAACTTGCCCTCCAAGTACTGCCTTGTCAAGTGATGCATTTCTGACTGCGCCCGCATATCCTGTTCACCACCAAGGACAGCCAAGTCACCTTTTGGCTCTCTGGGCAAGGTAAAATTGGTGTGACTGGTGAGGCTTGGTCTGAGGACCCACAAGACCTTAATTCCAAGTGGGCTCCTTGGAACCGTTTCTGCAAGTGGCCGAGTGTCACCATTTGTTTTTCCCATTGACCGCAATGATAGCTTGACAGCTCTGCAAAGTATTCGCTTTGATTCTACTGTAAATTACTTAACTCTGGTTATATGTAGTGCATTTTAATTGTTTTGGTGGTTAAATGTATATAAACATCAGCTCTATGTTTGTAAATTGTTGTTGGATTTCTTTTGAGTTGTGTCAATTACTTATCATCCATAGTGGTGTTGTAATTCGCTTCACACATATTCCTCTAAGTAAGCCTAACTGCTCTTCGGCAGTCTGCCAGGACTGAGATAAGGTTACCAGGGTTAAACCTAGGTCGACTTTTGGGTATTGTGTTAGTATTACATGGTAAGGCCTCCCAGCCATACCACACATTTCAACCACCGTGCGACAGTAGGTGATAAAGGGGTTCGAACTAAAGGTTCATACAATCCTTCACCTCTATGTAGAGGGCACCGAGCAATGTTCTGGCATGCTAATTATAAATGTGAATATGTGTGTATTTTTGGGAAGGAGCACACAGCTTAAAATACTGCCAGAGTGAAGGTTTAAGAAAATGCAGTACCTACAAGAGAGCTGGTGCAGTGTGCATGTGGGGAGTGGTGAAGTGAATCAAAATGAAGGGCGAGTGTGCAGGAGAACTGGTGCAGTGTGCATGTGGGGAGTGGTGAAGTAATTCAGATACAAGGACGTGCGTACAGGGGAGCTGGTGCAGTGTGTATGCAGGGAGTGGTGAAGTGGATCAAATGCAGGGACGTGCGATCTGGAGAGCTGGTGCAGTGTGAATGCGGGGAGTGGTGAAGTGAATCAAATGCAAGGATGTGCATGCAGGAGAGCTGGTGCAGTGTACATGCAGGAAGTGGTGAAGTGAATCAAATGCAAAGATGTGCATGCAGGAGAGCTGGTGCAGTGTGCATGCGGGGAGTGGTGAAATGAATCAAATGCAAGGACGTGTGTTCAGGAGAGCTGGTGCAGTGTGCATGCGGGGAGTGGTGAAGTGAAGCAAATGCAAGGACGTGCGTGCAGGAGAGCTGGTGCAGTGTGCATGTGGGGAGTGGTGAAGTGAAGCAAATGCAAGGACGTGCGTGCAGAAGAGCTGGTGCATTGTGCATGCGGGGAGTGGTGAAGTGAATCGAATGCAAGGACATGCCTGCAGGAGAGCTGGTGCAGTGTGCATGGGGGGAGTGAATGAAATGCAAGGATGTGCGTGAGGGAGAGCTGGTGCAGTGTGCATGCGGGGGATGGGGAAGTGAATCAAATGCAAGGATGTGCATACAGGATAGCTGGTGCAGTGTGCATTAGGGGGTGGTGAAGTGAATAAGATGCAATGACGTGCATGCCAGAGAGCTGGTACAGTGTGCATGGGGGGAGTGGTGAAGTGAATCAACTGCAAGGACATGTGTGCAGGAGAGTTGGTGCAGTGTGCATGTGGGGGACGATGAAGTGAATCAAATGTAAGGATGTTCATGCAGGAGAGCTGGTGCAATGTGCATGTGGGGAGTGGTGAAGTGGATCAAATGCAAGGACGTGCGAGCTGGAGAGCTGGTACAGAGTGCATGTGGGGGAGGTGAAGTGAATGAAATGCAAGGATGTGCATGCAGGAGAGCTGGTGCAGTGTGCATTAGGGGGGTGGTGAAGTGAATCAGATGCAATGACGTGCATGCCGGAGAGCTGGTACAGCGTGCATGCGGGGAGTGCTGAAGTGAATCAACTGCAAGGACATGCGTGCAGGAGAGCTTGTGCAGTGTGCATGTGAGAGTGGTGAAGTGAATGAAATGCAAGGATGTGCGTGCATGGGGAACTGGTGCAGTGTGCATGCGGGGAGTGGTGAAGTGAATCAAATGCAAGGACGTGCGTACAGGGGAACTGGTGCAGTGTACATGTGCTGAGTGGTGAACTGAATGAAATGCAAGGATGTGCGTGCAGGGGAACTGGTGCAGTGTGCAAGTGGGTAGTGGTTTAGTGAATCAGATGCAAGGACGTGCGGCAGGGAGAGCTGGTGCAGTGTGCCTGTGGGGAGTGGTGAGGTGAATCAGTTGCGTGGACGTACATGAAGGAGAGCTGGTGCTGTGTGCATGTGGTGAAGTGAATGAAATGCAAGGACATGCAAAACAGAGATGGAACTACTGTGAATTATAAAGAAGAGTAGGCAAGACAGTGCCCCAGGACCTAACGGTGTTCCTCAGGCAATCTACAAGCAAGATCCACATTTTTGGGCCAGGAACCTTAACAACTTGTTCCGTATGATCAATGTTGCCAGTAGTATTCCTGAAAGTTGGAGAGGTGCAATCATTAATCCGATATACAAGGGCGGGGATGGTAAGGACCCGGCAAATTATCGCCTGATTGCACTGATAGACGCAGAGGCCAAATATTATGCCTCATTGGTTCTAGCCGACCTTGTAAAATGGTCCGATGAAAATAATAAAATCCCAATAAACCAGTCAGGTTTTCGACATGGCATAGGTACAATGGCAAATGTCGTGGCAATAAGTCTGATTGCCGAAAAAAGCTTACAAAACCATCAAGCTTTACGTCTATGCTTTGTGGACTTTAAGGCGGCCTTCGACCGGGTAAGTTGTCAAACTTTATGGGCCAAACTAAAGCAACAGGGCCTGCCTGACACAATCTTAAACTCAATTATGGACCTTTACACCAACACTTGGATGCAGGTTAAGATCGACAATGGCCAAAGGTTAACAAGGAAGATCGTCACCAGCGAAGGCTTGAAACAAGGCTGCGTTTTGGCCCCTCACCTGTTTAATTTATTTATGGCAGATCTGACCCCAAGGGTAGACAGGGTCAACGCACATCCCCCACGGCTAGGAACTTTGTCCCTTACTCATTTATCCTACGCGGACGATATTGTCCTCCTCAGCCAACTAAAATAGGGCTGCAACGCCTTATGCATGAGCTGGCCGGATACACCAAGGCTAATCTGATGGAAATAAACAATACAAAAACAAAGGTTATGATCATAACGCATCGTCGTCCTAAACAGCGGAAATTTAAATTAACAACATGAGCCTGGAGGTGGTGGACAGTTATAAATATCTAGGGATACATCTGGACAAACGGCTCACATTCTCGACGCATTTCGAGGCTATCAAAAAGAAGGGAGCAGCACTATTGCATGCATTCTGTAGCCTATCGAAACAGCTAAAAGGCCCTTTGTTTACTCCCCTCCTTACAGTCATCAAAGCTAAGTTACTACCAACAATATCATACGGTAGTGTGGTGCATAATGGAAGAAGTGCTCCGTTACTAGATAAAATCCAAACGAGAGTGTACAAACGTGTATTCAGCTTACCCTGTGACGCCTCACCCGCACAGGTACGCCTCGAATTTGGCCTTCAGTCTCAAACATTGTACAAAAAATATGAGTCAATCACATTTTGGTATAACATCTGGCTCAATTGCGACATAGAAATGAATTCTGCCATTTGGGAAGCCCTGCAAAGCAACCCGAAATCTCACTATGTGAACTATTTAAAATATTCTCTGACAAGCACAGAGTTAACATCTGTTTGGCAAAAGAAACTACCAGTACCAGTATTCAAGCAGCTTGTAAAAAAAGGAGCCAATATGCACTCGTTGATCGAAGACAAATTGACATTAAGACGCCGTGCGCATGCCTGGATGATAATACAATCCTACAAAAGACCGGCTCCAGCTGCTTATTTAGGTCTCGCTTTCCCTTCATACTTAAAATCAAAGTATTTGAAGCTACGTCTGGGAAAATTACCAACAAATGCCGACCAGCCTGGCTGGAGGTCTCCTGGTCCTAAGGATTGCAACCTATGTGGTGCAGCGGTGCAAGACATGATCCACCTGATTTGCATTTGTCCGATGCTAGAGCATGTCCGGCGGAGTTTACTTAGGGAAAAGCTCAATGCAAAAGGTATTCGTACATGCCGTTCCGCTATATTAAATGTGATGGACTCAGAAGATCCTCAATTCATTAGTAGAATTATAAAATTTGTTATCAACTTTGAAAATTTATCCAAAAATCCAATTTGAACCTGAACTCCTGAACTCTGATTTTGCGAACTGCTTTGGCTGATTAATAATCTGTAACCCAAACTACTGTGCACAAGTTATTAATTCAAATAGGAAATTCACTGTAGCTGTGTTTTTATCTTTTCTACTTAGGAGAGTTTTTTTTTAATTTCTTTTTTTTTACAATATGTATTTTATTTATAAAGTGCGTAAAGGAATGTGGTTTTAGTATTTGGTATATTGTAATGGTTTTAACTAACTATACAATAAAGAATTTACTGAAAGGCAAGGACATGCTTACAGGAAAGCTGGTGCAGTGTGCATGTGGGGAGTGTTTAAGTGAATCAAAATACAAGAACGTGCGTGCAGGAGAGCTGGTGCAGTGTGCATGCGGAGAGTGGTGAAGTGGTGAAGTGAATCAAATGCAAGGATGTGTGGGTACTAGAGCTGGTGCAGTGTACATGCGGGGAGTGGTGAAGTGAATCAAATGCAAGGATGTGTGGGCACTAGAGCTGGTACAGTGTGCATGTGAGAGTGGTGAAGTGAATCAAATGCAAGGATGTGCATACAGGAGAGCTGGTGCAGTGTGTATGCAAGGAGTGGTGAAGTGAATCAAATGCCAGGATGTGTGTGCAGGAGAGCTGGTGCAGTGTGCATGTGAGGAGTGGTGAAGTGAATCAAATGCCAGGATGTGTGTGCAGGAGAGCTGGTGCAGTGTGCATGTGAGGAGTGGTGAAGTGAATCAAATGCCAGGATGTGTGTGCAGGAGAGCTGGTGCAGTGTGCATGGGGGGGATGGTGAAGTGAATCAAATGCAAGGACATGCCTGCAGGAGAGCTGGTGCAGTGTGCATGGGGGGAGTGGTGAAGTGAGTCAAATGCAAGGACATGCCTGCAGAAGAGCTGGTACAGTGTGCATGCGGGGAGAGGTGAAGTGAATAAACTGGAAAGACATGCGTACATGAGTGCTGGGGAGGTGTGCATGCTGGGAGTGATGAAGTGAATCAAATGCAAGGCCATGCCTGCAGGACCGAGTGAACAGATGTTCCTGGAGGAGAAAGAGATGAGGGGTAAGATAGGCAGGTAGAGTGTTTCAGAAAAATAAAAAGAAAAAAGTAAGTAAATATCAACAGATAGACGCAGAGGAGATTTGTTCTGACAAGAAGGCCCCCTTCCACAGAAAACAGTGATGTTTAATTTGTATTCTGCTTAAAACGGTTAAATGACTTTGTATCTATTGTTATGTGCATCACTGAAAAAAAACAAAGGTTAAAGGGACATCATCGTAGGTGTAAATATCAATATACACTTTGGGGAAACGGTGCACACTCAATAGTGACACAGGAGAAATCCGTAATTAAATGTACATATATTTCAGTTGGTGCTCAGGAGGAGGGAGAGCCACTAAATCGTCCTCAACTGGAAAAGGAACTTCTCCTCAATTGTTCACAATGACTCCAAGTGTCCAGTGTCTTTTATTTAGACATCCAGGCTTGCTTTCAGGAATTACAATCCGCCATTCATGTCAATACAGCTCCTTGCCAACACGTGTTTGGTCCGTTAAATATAACTAGACTTCATCAGGGCTGAAAACATAAAACAATGGCATCATAAGGAATGTGGGGAGTGATGGAATCTAGAGTTAAACCCATCACCAAAGTATATAACCTGAATTGTGCCGTGCACAGTATTTCTATACTATAAAATAGCTGTTATCTATTAGCCACTCCAATTAACAGGAAGGTATAGATACCGATATCATCTACAGAAAAGAAGAAAATGGAATAGAAAAGTGAGAAAACCCGTAGGTGTGAGCACCCTCATGTGTTAATTCATGGCTAGGACCAGTGTTTTCCAAATGTGTCACCTTCTTGTATTTGGTTATTGCATGCTTATAAGTGTTGGCCTTGAGTAGTAGGCCAAGCAAAAAAACTAGGGCTTACCATATCAGTGATTGCTATTGTCCTGTTCAGTTAAAAAAATAAAAATAATACTCTCTTTCCAAGTATCTGAAATGAATTATGTAGCTATTACTAAAATGCCTCACTTACCATAATTTCATCAGTCCGAGCATATTTAAATGTAAAACGGCCATTATGCCATTCTGCAAAACTGAAATGTGAAATAAAGAAGTTTGAGTCACAACATGAGGTCCAGTTGTGTGGGCACCATGTTACACATGACGGGACCAGAGCGCGTCAGCAATAATATGTGGATATATGTGGATATATGTTGTTCTGAATGTATAGCCAGCTCTACCATTCACATAATCCCATTAACATAAAGCCTAACACGTAACTCCTGGATGGGAGACACTACCTTATATTCATGAGCATAGTAAAGTGTATCCCATCACCCGGCTATTTTGTCAACATACGGCTGGTTCGCCCCGTTGAACTAGACCGACAAAATCCATAAAATATGCCAGAGTTTCTGAAATAAGAGTACTGGGAGACGCCTAGCTAACTTAGCACGCTTCTCTTACTATCTCACTATGTGTCAGCACACAATAGTTGTTAGCACTGTTAAAGGGGACATAGCCCTTACTGATCTGTAGAGTACTTCCCGTCATGTGCGGTCTTCATGGCGTTCTGCGTGGGCACCATCTTGTTAGGCCTTTACATACCCTTCATAGTTCAAACCGTAAATTGACCCCAAATACGTGGCTTCCATCTTAACGGGTGCAATTATATGCTAGATATATATTGTTATAATAGTGTTATAAGAGATTATTTAACTTTTGACATATCAAATGCGACATAAGTGAGTCGTATGCTTTATACATTCTTTCTGCCATATGATCATCTGTCGGTTGCTGCATTCGTGTTATTAATATTATTAGCGTGCCTGTCAGGGAATAAAGCTACCGGTAAAGTAGAAACGTAATAATACTTATGAGTGTTGTGAACGTACATGATTACTTGTGCAACTAGGCTCCTACGATAAGTCATGATATATTAATATTTAATCAGTAATCGTCAATTGCCAGTATCAATCAGCAAAATGTAGTTGTGTACATTGACGTACATCTAAAGTACAATAGTAGGTGTGTGTGTACACCATCTCATTGGGGACTATGGTACATGGCTGCTCTATAACCACCATCACTGGTTTCTCCGTATAGAAAAAAAAAAAAATTAGGGAGAGTGAGCAGAATTAAAATAAAAAGAAGAACATGATTAATATACAGAAGAGTTAGTTAGACCAAAGTGTCATATGTGGTGTCGGATACTATAGCACAACACGACAAAATACTCCAGTGGACCCCAGGGTGGTCAATAGAGTAGAGGGTGAAGAATTTTAACCTGAGGTCTAGAACTAAAAAGGTAGGAGCCACACGAATAGAGAAACTATAAGGTTGTGTCTAGCACAGCCGTGTATATGGGGCAAAAAACTAGTTCATTTATATTACCCTCACACACCCTAGTGGTGTCATGCTTCATCATCGGGTCACCCCGACCCCTACAAGTCGGGGTGGGCTCGACCACATTGTTAGGAAGCTCTTATGATATATTAGAGGAGGGGGCTTTACGTAAAATAAAATCACCCAGATAGATCCCCGGTGTCCCTTTATTTTGGGGTCTATCTGAGAAGTTAAAATACTGTATAAAAATTATTTATACAATGGGTCTCATCAGGGTATTATGGTCCTATGACCCTAGTGCCAACATGTTTCAGTCCTGCGTGGCCGTGAAGGTCCGGGACTTTCTTCAGGGCAAGGGAGCCCCCTATGTGTGGTGAGAAGGATGGGAATCCCTATCCTAATAGTGTAGTGAGGGCAGAGTAGCTGCTCCCCAAGTTGAGAAGTGTGTTACGTGTGTCAACCGGCAGGCTGCGTCTGGGAAGAAAAACACAACAAACAAAATCATGTATTTGTGAGCAGGTTGCTTTTCCTGCAGTGACATAGGTGGTTATGATCGTGTGAGCATGCACCAGGATTTCAGTGCATGTCTCTATAGAGGTGTCCGCCCCTATTTGTTCCATTTAAGTACATGCCTCCGTGACATATCGTAGATTACGTGACGGAATTACTGTCTCAGTGGCGATCTAATCGCATTCTGATATTTTGCATCCATAAGCGACTAGTGAATATACATGTTGTAACAGAACACATGCACCAAAGTAGTCAGTCTCAATCGTATCCACTCGATAAGTGAACCCCTAGTTCTCAGTCATTCTTAAAAACATTTGCATCATCACCCGGTTTCACCCATAATGTCATGCACATCTGCGTGGTTGTAATACTACACCCAAATTGGGAAGTCGGCTTGCTTAACACAGGACCGGATAACATGAGGGAGGTCCTAGTGGTATGGAAATGTGACCGGATTACCTTGTAGTGGTCGCAATGGTAGGAAATGGGAAAATCGAGAGCGGTATTCTCACAAGCGCGCTGGGTGTAAGTTACTTACTTCTACTGGAAGTCTCACCCTGCAAAGTACCTACATCGGATCCGGTCCTCGGCTTTTGGCAACCGGACTGATCGGGTCGTTGGTAAATAAAGTTTAGAAAGCGGCATCAGAGGGTGCCGTAGGTCACGCCTCTAAGCGTACGCGTGTGACGTAATACGTCACGCGTGTGCGTAACGTGGAGAGCAGGACGGGATGGGAAATGTAGTTTTTGGCCGTGTGTAGTTCTCAAAACAATGCGGAATATGCATAGCGTATGGGACGAGAAAGATGGCAATTTTTGTTCTTAAGGCCATCATATGTGCCACAGTGGTTCGGGGTGGGTTTCAGAAAGATGCTAAACTTGTCTTATATCTGCCGGAGGAATATACTAAAATCATGATCAAGGCTGTAGAACTAATACACACAAGCAGACAAGGCAGGGAATTCGAAGCAGAGGTGCTCAGTTCATGCTCTAGGTATTTGACAGTGGATGGTGAATCATGAAATATAGGACTACCTAGATTCATTTGTTGAGTTGGCTCCAGGGTATGGCATCATTGAGACCATTAATATGGGTCTTTAAACGATAAACCCAATGTTGTTCCCTCTGTAAAAGTCTCTTTTGAAGATTGCCAGTGCCTTTTACCTGTTCAATTATCGTCCATTGTAGGTCTGTGTCTTTGTGATGTTTTTCGACATAGTGAGCTGTTAGTCAGGTGGCTGTAATTGCTCTCCTGATTGTACTCCTATGCTCACTGATACGTATTTTCATTTTACGGCTCGTCATACCTATGTACATAAGTCCACAGGGGCACTTGATGAGATAGACCACTGATTCCGAATTACAGTTGGTGTGGGATCTTTGTTCCCATACGGTGCGGAGCCCCAAGTCGATGGTCTTTGTCTGTTCAGTGAAAGCACAGGCCACACATGAGCCGCATGGATAATGTCCAGTGACTGGTCTGGTATTCCATAATGTGGTTTGATTATCAGTTTTGGGTGTGTATGAATCTGTGTGAATCAGGACATCTCTCAAGCTTTGATTTCTTTTAAATGAGAACATAGGTTTCTCATATGTCAATTTGTTAGATGTTAAAATTGGCCATTTTTTATTTATGATTTTATTTATGTCATTTGACGACGAGTTGTATGTGGTAACACAGATAATTTGTTGAGGTTGTGTTGTCTCCTTGTCTTCTAGGAGGGCTTCACGTGGGGTGTTTCACGCTCTCTTTTTCTCTTTTTCAATGATGGTATCAGGGTAGTCTTTCTATTTCAATTTTGATGTCAGTATCTCTGCCTCTTTTTTATAGTCTTCAATTTTGGAACAGTTTCTACGGATTCTTAAAAACTGCCCAACCGGGAGGTTTTCTCTTAGGGCCCGTGGATGCACACTATTGAATCTTAGTAGACTGTTCTTATCAGTCGGTTTTGTATACAAAGAGCTCCCCAGGGATCCATTGTGTGTCGTTATATTGACATCTAGAAAGGGGATGGTTTCTTTGTTCCTGTTCAAGGTGAAATGTAAATATGGGTTTAGTCCATTGATCCAGATTGCAAAACTGTCAATGCTACTATCATCGCCTCTCCATATGATAAGGATATCATGGATGTAGCGGTACCACTTACATATGTTGTCAGTGTAAGGGTTTTGAGACCATATATGTTGGTCCTCGAAGTGACTCATATAGAGACAGGCTATGCTTGGAGCAAAAATAATGCCCATAGAAGTTCCATGGACTTGCAAGTACAGTTGGTCGTCGGATACTATAGACCATAGTAGTTGAAAACCAAATTAATGCTCATCTTAATCTGATGTTATGTGCAGAAGTTGGGAATGGAAAGGATCTATGTTGATCGTGTCTATCACATGTAAATGTGTGTACCGTAAACGGATATCTCGGGTCACCTTGTTTCACTGCCCTGAAGTGTTCTTGAATTCTCTCTATGAGCATCCTAATGGTACTCCATACGTAAATTTTCTGACATTTGCAAATTAATACATAAACCACATAACGAGTATAACAGTTTATATTGGTCCTCCTCAGAAACTTTGGGCTCTGATTATAAGAAACTTCACTCACATATATACTCATTCTACACATGGAACAATGTCCACATTTAGGCAAACCTTTATTTCGGGTTGTCAGACAGTCATCTTTCTTAGTTTGTACGGGGTACCTTGGACTGATAAGTCCACCCAGTGTCCTCCCTTTCCGAAATGTCATGCTTGGATTCTTCGTAACGTGTTGTGCAATGTTTCTGTCGCTAGTCAGTAGGTACCAGTGTCTTTTGAATATCCTACTTATGTCTCCTGTATTGCTCCCAAATGACATAATAGGTCTGATGAGATCCTTTTGTCTATTAGTCTTTTTTGGGTTATCAGAGAGTGTTGCTGTTCTGTCCAATTTTATGGCTTCATTAAAAGATCTATTGATCAGATGTTTATCATAGCCTCTTATTTGGAATCTGTTCTTAATTTGTTCCCAGTTCCTTTTAATTACCTCATTACAGCTGCAGTTCCTCCTAGCCCTAACCATCTTGCCAAATGGTATTGACTCAATCAGATGGTTGGGATGGGAACTGCTTCTGTGTAGCACCGAGTTACATGAGGTGTCTTTCCTGTACAACCTACTACAGCTGTTGGTTGTGTATATACTATTCCACATCTAGAAATACAATTCTTTTCTTGCTTGAATTCATAGTGAATTACATATTATATGTGTTACTTTCCAAGTGATGTTTGAAGTTATTCAATCCATCTGCAGTTCCTATTTCTGCCCCCAAAATGGATAAACAGTATCCAGCATGCTCCTTTGCTGCCCCAGATCCACTCCTTCTCAAACCATCCCATAAAGAGGTTCGCGTACGAAGGAGCGAATATGGAACCCATAGACGTCCCGCTAGTTTGCTGATACCATTTGCCTTCAAACAGGAAAACACTATTCTGTAGATTAATCTCAATCATTTTTAAAATAATTTCTTTGTTTAGTAGTAACTCTGCTGGTCTTTTATTTAGAAAGGGTGTAATTGCTGTCATTCCAAATTCCTGAGTGATATTTGTATACAAGGAGACGGCATCTAGAGTTACTAGAGTCGTCTCCTTCTCCCATACTATATCATTTATAATGTTAAGCACATGTTTCGTATCCCTGATATACGATGGCAGTTTAGGTTCCAAGGGCTTGAGAAATGTATCTACAAAATGAGATAGATGTTCTGTGGGTTTCCCTATACCAGAAACAATGGGTCTCCTGGGTGTAAAGGGGGCCTGTTTATGAATCTCTAGTAGGGTATACAGACACAGGAATCTAGCTTTATTGATTTTAAGATATGTGCATTCCTCAATTGTCAATAGTCCTGTGTCATACCAGCCTTTAAGATTCCTATTCACCATACAGTTTATTCGCAATATTGGATTGCCTTCTAAAGCTGTGTAACAGGCATCATTTGTAAGTTGGGAGTAAATGTCATTATCATAGTCAGATCTATTCATGACCACTATGCATTCCCACTTTGCTCTCCCTTAGCCAAAGGGGAGCTCGCCAAATCATTGCCCAACAGACAGTCAACAGGCATGGCTGGCCTCACAGCTACTTGAAGGGTACCTGAGACCCCCCCACTCAAAGGGAACCTGAGTCACCCTGCAGTGGCTCTCTGTGTTGTCAGCGGGAATGACAGAGTAAATTGCATGGGTATCACCTGCTCCTCAGACACCAAACAACAACTGACAGCTGTCACATTGGCTCTGGTGTCTCTTAGAGCCTCCACCCTATGGCCATTGATGGTCACCCATTGCCTGTATTTCTTAGTGTTATCAGGCAGCTGGGTCCTGGGGACCAGCTCACAGTCTACTAAAGAGACTAGGGACACCTACCTTGGGCACCCATCTCCTCTCCCAGGGCTACACTAGCCATCTGCCGGGGAGTGCACCAGTGGGCGCTGTTTTACCTTTGTTGGGACACTGAGGATCCCAGAAGAAGTGGCCCACCTGACCACAACCTAAACATCTCTTGGGACCCGTCTGAACAGGCTTATCTGTCTGGCACTTGACTTCATCTCAAGGGGAGGCTGGAACCCTTCCTTTGGTTCCCTTGGGGATTATTCTGGGACCCTATCTGGAACCCCCTCTGTTTACCCTTGTCTCCCCGACTCTACTGCTGGGGACCCTGCCAGCCTTTAGCGAAATCTCCCACATTACCCTTGTGGACCCGGGTACTAACCCAGTGGTCTGCCTCGGATCACTGAAACAATATCGACAGACCGAATATCGAGTACTAAAATTATCGACGTAATTATATCGAGTACAAAAATATCGACTCGTAATACTTAAACATAAAACTACAAAAATATCGACGCAAAAATATCACAACCAAAACACAGCGAAAACAACATTATCGACCCGTGAAAATATCGCAATTAAAAAAAATCGACTTTCAATACACATAAAGACATAATCCAAAATATCGAAAACTAAAATATAGACCACTAGAATATCGAAAATTTAAAATATCGACTGCACAATACATAATAACTATACGAATATGTCTGAAAAAACCACTTGAATCGTAAAATTAATCAGCATACTTTGATAAAATATAACATACTACAATTAAACAATAAATAAACAGCAACATTTATAACATAATAAACATTTTTATAATACAATAAATTCACATGATATAATCATATACAACATTATACAGCTCACATTACAAAACAATGTTAAATAAAAGTAATGAAATATAAATGCAACACAATATAAAACCATTACCTACCATCTACAAAACGATTCACTGAACTACCAAAAAAATTCAAAATATCTCAAATAACCAATAAAAAACACCCAAAAATTAAATGGACCAATCAAATCAACCAACACATAATTCAAACACTATATAAAGAAAGAAAACACACAATTAGATACCACTTGGTGCTACAAAACGTGAAGAAGGGGAAACTCTGCCAAATTTTCAACAGAACAGAAAAATGCTACCATCAAAGAAAAGATAAAGAAAGCCAAAGTAAGTACCTGACATTAACTACTAGGCTTAGCACTACAAACTACAAATAATAAATTAAACAATAAACTAATCTTTTTCTTTCATTTTTACCATGTATTGCAGATATGCCACAATTAAAGAAAAAAAGGCCAACATTTTCAAAACTATCAACTCTAAAAACAAAGTAAGTATACACACTGATATAACAGAGACGAGTTATAAAACAAAACTTAGAAAGAAAACCTCCAAGTGAAAAGGAATCCAATACTTGTAAACTAAACATATACAATAATGTATTTTTCTTTTACCAACAGAATCCATCAACAAAAGAAACAGAGAAGAAAACCATCAAAACACAGAGCACAGCCCTCCAAACAACTAAAAAACTGGTAAATATACTGTGCAAATGTGATAAATGTAATGATAAAAGTAAAACAAACCTACATTTCTCTATGTAACATTTATTCACTGTAGAAAGAAACCATAACAATGACAGAAGAAGCTAAATGTGTAACTTCACAAAAAGGCAACATGCTTCTGTGTTATATGGGCTATACATATACCCAAGAAAAACAACATCAATTGAAAGTGTTTTGGAAATGTAGCAAATATTACAGTAATAAATGTTATGGTCGTGCTATAACTCAGGAAACAACTGTAACTAACACAACAGAACATAACCACCCTCCCAACATTACAGAAATAGAAATTAGACAAATGCTTGACTCACTAAAAGAAGCAAGCACTAACACAGACCGCCCATCTACAACTATTCTTAAAGACAATCTAAGAACTCTCCCCCAACATGCATCAAGTCAAGTCCCTTCTATAGATTCTCTAAAAAGGACAATAGCTAGGCAAAAAAGACTAACTACAGCTACACCACCTGCCCCAAAAACATTTGAGGAAGTCCAAATACCCCCTGAACTAACAATAACCCACAATAACAAACCTTTCATAATATATGACAATGCATGTAAAGAAAAAATAATTATAATGTTTGCTACAGCTGACAATATGGTGAAATTACACCAATGCGAAACATGGATGATGGATGGCACATTCTCAGTGTGCCCAAAACCATTCTACCAATTATACACCATCCATGGACTCTATCAAAACTGCAATATCCCCTTCAGATATGCCCTACTACCCAACAAACAGCAAGCAACCCATACTGAGATACTAAATAAAATAAAACACCTAACAAATAATTACTTACCCCAAAAAATTATCATTGACTTTGAGAAAGCAATGATAAATTCAATACTTAAAACCTACCCTCACACAGCAATCCAAGGTTGCTACTACCACTTTAACAAATGTATATTGAAACATATACAAAAATCTGCCCTCAGGACCCAATACTGCACTGACAGTACTTTTGCCTACCAGGTAAAAAAATTAATTGCACTGGCCTATGTTCCAGTTACAGACGTAGCGGAACATTACAACCTATTAATAGACAGCCCCTATTATAAAAAAAATGAAACTAAACTAAGCCCTCTCTTAGATTATTTCGAAGATACATGGGTAGGGAGACTACACAGATCGGGACACAGAAGGCAACCCAAATTCCAAATCCCCTGGTGGAACGTCTACCTAAGTACACTAAATAAACAAGCTAAAAGCAACAACGCTGTTGAAGGATGGCACAATGCTTTCCAAGCAGGTACAGGCAGAGGTTCCCTAACCCTCCATAAACTACTTCAAGCATTACAAAAAGAGCAAAGCTACCAAGAACTCCGAATGGAACAATCTATAACACAAATAGGCCCAAAACTAACTAAAGAAACGAAAAAAAGGTACAACACCTTACAAAGTCAATTAACCCTATAGCCAACTACCAGAGACCTACCATACCTGTCTACCATAGCTAAAACAATTCTTGAAACATAAGTCACATACCTACACTATTCAAATAGTAAAAATTAAAATATAGATATTAAACACATGTTAAAAAACGGTAACAAAATTATTGAAATATATTTAATATATTTATTTAATTATATCTAAATAATTCCCTTACAATTTCTAACATATACCATAAAATAACATAAAATATAACATAACAATACCACCCAATAAAAAAAATGAAAAATACTTACTCACTTTGTTGCTGAAGAGAAACCTTGGTAACCAAATAAATCATTCCTTCGAAGAAATCCACCTAAACAATCCAAACGAGATCATCCAAAAATAACACGAAATCAAAAAAAACTCTGCTCCAACACAATCCACTCGGAACCCTCAAAAAACCCGAAAATAGTTCACAAAATATAAAAAACGCTCCATGGAAATGTAATATAAATAAAATTTAAAAAAACAGATCCATAACGATTCTTCTCCATAACGGATCCAACGATAATCCATGAAAGACCCGAAAATAGTGTAAAATATAAAAAATGCTCCAAAAAAACCCGAAAATAATAGAAAGTGTGTCTCTAATATATTAAAAAATAATAGAGACCCTTCTTAAAAAGAAAAAAAACGCAATCTTCTCCCAAAAACGACATCCACATAAAGTACCAGTAAAATAGAAATAATACATACCCACCCGCACACAATACACCCCAACATACAATATAAAACATTATTAAACACAATACAAAACATTATATTACATTTCTAACGCTATTCTTACCTCACCAACATACTAACGCAAAACTAGTAAACCGGAACCAAAACGATAACCGTAACTACTGCCTAAAACACACACATACTACAACTACCAAACAAAATAACACTTACACACACTCCACAAACACTCAAACTAAACTTATAACTGATATAAAGTACTTAAAATTAAACTTACCCTTCCACACGCAAAGCAGGCTCCAACCGCGACCTCTTCCAAATCGAAATTACCCAAAGTAACATGGCGCATTTACAAAATAGTCACAAACAAACAAATAGTCCCATTTTTATTAACATTAAATAACATTTAAAAATTGTTTTACACATGTTACAATATATATTATGTAACTATTGTATTTTTTTAAATTAAACAAAAATGTAACATTGTTATAAAAATTATTGCAATGTACTATATGTTATTTTCTATGACTTTATATTAAATAAACAAACATTTATCTTATTAAAAATTACTTACATGACCGTATGAATATACAATACTGTTATTAATATTACTATTATTTACTGTTTATATAAACAAATATTTTACCTACAAACATTACCAATGTATCTGTAAAAATTATTAATATTAATATATTATATATTAATAATAATTATTTATTTCAAAATATTCTAATGTAAATACTATAACAATGTTAACAAAACCTTCCTTTTTGTATTAATGTTTATAAATATGTGTATTATAAAAATTGTTTAGAAATACTACCACAATGTTAAAAAATTATAAAAAAAGTTTTTGTATATGACTTGTCAAATACATTTTTATATTTACATTAAAAACTGTGAAATAAACAAAACAATGTACACTTAATAAATATTACTTTACTTCAAAATAATTGTAATAAATTATGTTTGCAATAGACAAATGTACAACTGTAATGAAAATGTAAATATTTTTAATTTATCTAATGGAAATAAAAATGTACAGATAACATTAAAAAATGTCAATAACATTATTTTCTGATTTCTTATTTTACAACCTACATTTTGAAATTAATAAAATATTTAAAACATGCTGTGACTCAAAAACAAAATTTAATTACTAACAATTATAATAATTAATTAATATTGTTATAATAATTTTACCATACACCATGAGTTCAACATATTTACTATCATTATATGTAATTTCACAAAATACTAAACTTTCATATATTATAACCTACTATTCCCACTACATCAACTATATATTCCACCAAAATACTAAGGAGTCAACCAAAATAATTTTTCATTCCCACTCCACCAAGTACAAACTCAAAGAAGGTGCTGGACACAAAACCCATATAATGTACGATCCCCACTTCACCAAGTACAAGTTCAGGGAAGGTGCTGGACACAAAACCCATATAATTAACTATTCCCACTCCACCAAGTACAAAATCAGGGAAGGTGCTGGACACAAAAACCATATAATTTACTATTACCACTCCACCAAGTACAAAATCAGGAAAGATGCTGGACACAAAACCCATATAATTTACTATTACCACTCCATCAAGTACTAAATCAGGGAAGATGCTGGACACAAAACCCATATAATTTACTATTACCACTCCACCAAGTATAAAATCAGGGAAGATGCTGGACCCAAAAGCAATATAATGTACTATTCCCACTCCACCAAGTACAACGTCAGGGAAGGTGCTGGACACAAAACCCATTTAATTTACTATTCCCACTCCACCAAGTACAAATTCAGGGAAAGTGCTGGACACAAAACCATATAATTAACTATTCCCACTCCACCAAGTACAAAATCAGGGAGGGTGCTGGACACAAAAAACATATAATTTACTATTTCAACTCCACCAACTATAAACTCAGAGAAGATGCTGAACACTCAAACAATATAAATTACTATTCCCACTTCACCAAGTACAACGTCAGGGAAGGTGCTGGACACAAAACCCATATAATTTACTATTCCCACTCCACCAAGCACAAAATCAGGGAAGGTGCTGGACACAAAACCCATATAATTTACTATTACCACTACACCAAGTACAAAACCAAGGAAGGTGCTGGACACAAAACCCATATAATTTACTATTCCCACTCCACCAAGTACAAAATCAGGGTAGATGCTGAACACAAAACTCATATAATTGACTATTCCCACTCCACCAAGTACAAAATCAGGGAAGGTGCTGGACCCAAAACCCATATAATTTACTTTTACCACTACACAAAGTAGTAACAACAGAAAAGTGCTGGACAATCAACCTATATAATTTACTATTCCCACTCCACCAAGTATAAACTCAGGAAAGAAGCTAAACAAACAACCTATATAATTTACTATTCCAACTCCACCAAGTATAAACTAAGTAAAGATGCTGGACAATCAAACAATATTATTACGTAATCCTACAACAACAACAAACTCAGTTAATGTAGTGTACACAAAACCATTATAATTTTGTATTATATTTTTTGTTTTTTTTATTTTTTCTCAATTTTAACATTTTATTTAAAAATTTTACAATTTCAAATATTTAAAAAACTCAACACCCTATACCCATAAAAACACATATTCCACTCTTAAATTTTACTTTACATTTTTTAATTTGTCAAAAACTAATTAAAATAATAAAATGTATTTAAAAAAAAAATGATTTTTTTTTTAAAAACTACCCTCCCTATTCCCATAAAAACACACATCCCATTCCTAAATTTAGGTATACATTTTTAAGATTTAAAAAAATGTTAATTTTTTTTAAAATTTTTTTTTAAATTATTAATATTTTAAAATTTTACAACAATCTACACCCTATTCCCCTAAAAACCCACATCCCACTCCTTAATTTTGTTCAAATTTTTTTACAAAATTTTTTCATTAATTTTTACATTTTATTTTAATTTAAAAAAATTCTAATTTTTTAAACAATCTCCACCCAATTCCCTTAAAAGTTAAAAGCCACATCCCACTCCTAAATATTTTTCAAATTTTTAAAAAATGTATTTTACATTTTTTATTTTTTTATTAAAAATCAAAATTGTATTTTATACATTCAAATTTTGTATACACTCCCCACCCTATTCCCCTAAAAACCCACATCCCGCTACAATTTTTTTTTCTAAATTTCAATTTTTTTCTAAATTTCTTTTTTAAATTAAAAAAATAATAATATTTTCACCTTAAATTTTTTAAAACACTCCCCACCCTATTCCCCTAAAAAACAACATCCCGCTCCTAACTTTTATTATACATTTGTTTAAATATTTTTATAATTTTTAATTAAAAAATTTTAAAAATAAAAAAATAAATCACTTTTTTAAAACACTCCCCACCCTATTCCCCTAAAAACCCACATCCCGCTCCTAAATTTTATGATACTTTAAAAAAAAAAAAAAAAAAATTATTATTTATTACAATTATATAATAATATATATATTGTTAAATAAATTAAATTTCATATTTAACAATCTAAAAAAAATATAAAAATATTCTTACACTCTATATTTATAATTTCGATATTTTAACTTTCTATATTTTTACATTCGATATTTTAACACTCTATATTTTTACATTCCACATGCGCTGTTGCCGCCACCGGAGCCCAGGAGTCACAGGAGCCAGCTGGGTGAGAGAGCGTGCGACAGGGCTGCGAGCGAAGGAACCGGGACTCGCTTTCCCAGGAGTCCCGGCAATCCTCCGGCCTATCACCTGGCCCGCTCTCCCTGACCGCCCCGCCCAGCTCACCTTTTTAAAAATCCCCGCCTCCTATTGACATTGGGGTCGTTTGCTGTGTGTGTTCCTGCTGCCGTTGGGAGACCAATTTTACTACTTGCGGAACCCGCTTCGCGGGTCCCGCTGCGCTGTTGCCGCCACCGGAGCCCAGGAGTCACAGGAGCCAGCTGGGTGAGAGAGCGTGCGACAGGGCTGCGAGCGAAGGAACCGGGACTCGCTTTCCCAGGAGTCCCGGCAATCCTCCGGCCTATCACCTGGCCCGCTCTCCCTGACCGCCCCGCCCAGCTCACCTTTTTAAAAATCCCCGCCTCCTATTGACATTGGGGTCGTTTGCTGTGTGTGTTCCTGCTGCCGTTGGGAGACCAATTTTACTACTTGCGGAACCCGCTTCGCGGGTCCCGCTGCGCTGTTGCCGCCACCGGAGCCCAGGAGTCACAGGAGCCAGCTGGGTGAGAGAGCGTGCGACAGGGCTGCGAGCGAAGGAACCGGGACTCGCTTTCCCAGGAGTCCCGGCAATCCTCCGGCCTATCACCTGGCCCGCTCTCCCTGACCGCCCCGCCCAGCTTATTCCAGCCTTAGGCCCATATAAACCTTTGTAACCCGCTGCGCGGGAGCGCCCGGGGCGAAGCCCGGGCAAAGGGCGGGCCCTCTGAGGCCCTCGTAGGCCAGAGCAGGCCGGGCTGGGCCCACTCTCTAAAACCCACTCCGTGGGCTTGTGTTACAGGTTAGTTAATGGCTACCCTACCTGATGGGGGGTCACCTGGGAAGAAGGGCAAACTTCGCAATGGGTCACTAGACAATTACTTTCCCAAGGTACTGTCCGAGGGGGAGAAGGAATTGATTATGGCTGAACGCAGGGCTGAGCGGAGGCGTTCAATCGAAAGCTTGAAAAACAGATCCTTTATTGACTCTGCGTCTGTATCCTTGTTCACCGAGGGGGACTTAATCGACCTTGGGAGGGAAACCGTTAGTCAAGAAGGCTTCCCACTTTTACTGCGTGACTGCACTTCTTCGCCTGGTATGTCCCTTGATCCTATTGTGATTGACCCCCCCTACCCAGATCCCATGCCACCCTGCTGCTCCCCTGAAGCTTAAATCATTGAAATCCAAGCAACTAGTGGTTGCACAGATACACGGACCACCACCAAATAAAAAAAGGAGGAAATTAAGGGCGGGACAAGGCAAAGTTAAAATTTCCCATCTAGACTTTGGCAAAGGCCCTAAATTATCTTCACCGCATGTAAGGGCTACCATGGAAGTTGCAACTACTGTAACACCCGAGGCATCACCAATGGTGGCTACTCCGCTTGTTGAGGTCCCCAATATAGCAGTTTTAGTTAACAGTCAGGGGCCCTTATTTACAAACTCATCGACTCCTCCTCCACCTGTAGGGGATTTCGAACTTTTACTGAGGTCTCTGTTGCTACCCGTGATTGAGAGTCTTAGGAAAGTCGAAAATAGATTGACCTTAGTAGAGGCTGCCTTAAATAGTATGGCCACGGTGACCAGGGCTCAGGGGAGTGGGGGAACACAACCAACACCTTGTACTGGGGTCTCGTCTAGCGAGACTGTAAAACCCCCAGTAGCTACCCCCTCTGCTCTACTCCAGCCGTCTAAACAGTCGTCTCAGCATCAGGGAAAGGCGGCGCCTGCTATACATAAAGAAAATCCTACAATGAACCCGATCATTTCTGTAGCTGGGACAGAAGGTGGCCCCCAAAGGCCAATGACAAAGGCTCCCCCAGTAAACAGAAGCGAGAGACAGGGGGAAGGGGGACGCACCAGAGGTCCTTTTACTAGGGTACCTCAAGTGGAAATTCCACCTCAGGCGGTGCCCTATGTAGTAGTCATGACCGGGGTTCCTCCATTAGCAGACAATAAGAAGGAAGGTTATGGCCAATTGAAAAATAAAATAATTCATTGGTTGAGGACATTCAGGCCTATAGCCCCAAATGTGGATGGAGATATTGTGCATGTCAGAAGGATCCCGTGGTTGGGTAACACTAGGAAAGATATTGACGGGGATCTAGTGGTGGTCAATTTTAGAGACCCCCGTGCAGTGGACTACATTTTAAACTGGCCATATGCAGGAGGAGGAAACTCTATTACACCTAGGCCCTTAACCTACTTTTACCCGAGGCCGGTTCCTTACCCCCCCAAACATAGGGAAGAGTCTTATGCCCTATGGCCCAAGCAGTTTGGTTACAATAGTACTCATCAGGTATTTGGCCAGCATCAGCTTTACCCTAATGGTCAGTCTGGTTGGTTTACGGTTCCACAGAGACATCACCTAAGCCACAATGGTGCAATGGAGCATCTTAGACCCTTCACCCCCTTAGATACTTTCAATAGGTTTTCGCAGCTTAGTGGCATGGAGGACTGCGATTGATGCTTACAGCCTATGGAGGAGGGAGGCGGTAGACATGGAGTGGATCCCCAGCAAGGAGGAATTATTTGTGACAATTCCCAGGAGGTAACCATAGATGACTCTAATGTCATCCACTCGAATATGCCTCATTTTGATGCCCCGGGTATGTCTATTGTTGTTGATTGTTCTGAACCCGACAGGCAATCTTGTTGTGTGAGTAACAGCCACCAATCTAGAGGTGTGGGAATGGAGCCGGGGGGGTGATCACGGAAGGGTTCTCTCTAGTGCACAAGGGTTCTAGGGTAATAAACCTGATTTCCTGGAATGTAGCCGGGCTAAAAAGGAAGTTAGACATTCCTGAATGGCATGAATTCATCGAGAAGTTCGATGTCTGCCTGTTTCAAGAAACTTGGTGCTTGACACCAATTGATAAATCTGGCTACACTACCTTCTTTTCCCCAGTGATAAGTAGAGGGAAAGGTAGACCAGCAGGAGGTCTTTTAGTCTGGATAAGAACTGACCTAGATTGGGACATGGCCTCTAATGACACCCAGTGTAATGATTTAATGCACCTTTCTTCCAGGGGTCATATCGAGGGGATTAGGCTTGAACTTTTTAATGTGTACGCTAGAGGGGCTGCGGGGGATAATACTTCGGCAACCATATTGAGCCTTGATTCTGCTCTAGCTAATTGCCCTCCCTCAGCCAGAATTATGGTGGGTGGCGATTTTAATTGCACGTTCGAACCTCTTCTTGGTGATGATCCACTAGGTACTGAGGAGGACGACTCCAGGTGGTCTATCCCCCCCTTGACGGTGCCCCCCATCCGGAAATGGTCTGCTAGGGCAATCCAACTGAACGCCCTCACTAGGGAGCACAAATTAAGAGCCCTTAATGGCAGGACCCGGTCTGATATATTAGGTGCAATGACTTTTAACAGGCTATCGGCCCCGTCCAGAATTGACTATATTTTAATGAGTGTTAGTATGTGGATGGACCTTATTGATATGGAGGTGGTACCCACCCAGGAGAGCGACCATAATCCGCTTTGCTGCAAGTTTAAATGGGGCAAAATTAAAGAGAAAGGGATGAGTGCACCGTTGAAACTAACCAAAGAGATCATCCCCTACGAAAACAATCGTAGATTGAAGTGGGACAAGGCTCAGCTAAACGCAGACCAACTAGAGACCATTAAATTTACCATCGAAGCCCTGTACAGGGACTTGGAAGCAATGGATCGGGTGGTTGCTAGCCCTCCGTGCCTTTCTTTACAACTAGATTCTGCATATAAAGGCACGATAGATCAAGTGAGTCTTTATTTCACCTCTAAAGGGAAAACCCCCAGATCAAATAGGACTCCCCCCATATCCAGCAACCCATGGTATTCAACGGACTGCAGGGGGAAGAGGAAAAGTTTGTCAGTTGCCTTGCTCTCAAGGAATCCTACTCTGGTTAGAGCGGCCAGGAGGGAGTACTTGAGAGCAATTGCTCTGGCAAAGCGCGAGTGGGAGGAGGAGCACTGGAGGGAAATAACAGACGCCGTCAGCAGGAGGGACTCGACGTTATTCTGGGATTTAATCAATAGAGCTAGGCAGGGTAAAACCCAGCCTTTAGCAACCCATATAACCAGCCTGCAATGGTTCAATCACTTTTCATCTCTGTATGGCGGCAGTGAAGATACATCTGGCCCTTTGGTTGCTTGTGGGGAGGGAAGGGATCCTGACGGGGAGACGGAGTGCTTATTTATGGCCTCCGAAGTAGTGGCAGCAATTAAACATTTGACGCCCAAAAAGGCAGCTGGGCCGGATGGGATCCCTGGGGACCTCTTGATTGCTGAACCCCTAGCCTGGGCAAATTTAATAGCCACCATAATGAATTTGTTAGTAAAGGGACACCCCGTGCCAGATTCATGGAAGGGTGCCGAGGTGGTCACAGTGTACAAGAAGGGGGCAAGAGATGACCCTGCCAACTACAGACCGATTAGTCTGATAGACATAATCCAGAAAGTGGTTGGCAGGGTCATTATCGCCAGGGTGGGCGACTGGATGGAGGAGGAAGGCATTCTCTCTCATCTGCAGGCCGGATTTCGCCAAAGGGTGGGCACGATGGACCAGGTCTTTCGGCTGTTTGGGATCTATTGGAAGGCAGTTACCATCAAGAAGGGGAGCCTATATATGGCCTTCATAGATCTCAAGACGGCCTTCGACCTGGTCCCCCGTGCTAAACTGTGGGAGATTCTGAAAAGTTTGGGCTTTCCTGGCTCACTCTTAAGATTAATTGTAAGACTCCACGAGGGGACATACGCCAGGATCAGATGGGGTACACAGGGCCAACTGACAGATAGGGTACCTGTGAGGAGTGGAGTCCGTCAAGGGTGTGTCATGGCTCCGACTCTCTTCTCCTTGTTTGTGAATGGTGTGGTGGACCATCTGAGAGGAGAAGAGACGGATGCCCCAACCCTGGCGGGGGAAAAGATTCAGACCCTGCTCTTTGCTGATGATACCTTACTGATAGCTAAATCCCCGATAGGCCTGCACAAACTCCTGCAGCGTTTCTCCTCCTTTTGTACAGAGAGAGGCCTAACCATCAACACCACCAAAACCAAATTGATGGCCTTTTCACCCGCCAAAAATTTTAAAAACAATTTTCTGCTTAATGGGACTCCCTTGGAGTTGGTCGAGGCATTCGACTATTTAGGGGTCCGGATAAATAGCCGAATGACCTGGAAGGATCACTTAGCGAAAATGCTATTGGGCCACAAAAGAGTGTCGGGGTGATCTTACGAGAGTACCGGGCATCAATTAGTAAACCAGTGTCCCCGGTAATGGCCATCTACGATGGCCAGATACTCCCGGCTGCATTGTACGGCTCCGAATTATGGGGGTTCGACAATGTAAATGAGCTAACCTTAGCAGAAAATAAGTTTTTGAGAGATGTGGTGGCACTCCCTGTTTCCACCCCGCTTATCCCCTTGCGGTTAGACCTTGGTAGACGTGCCCTAAAGGATATAGTGAGGCTGCGACCATTGCTTTTTTGGGTCCGCCTGAGAAGGACTAAGGAGTTGGCCAAATATGCTGAAGTACTGGACGAGCTAATTTTACTCGACTCTGGGTGTAAAATTGGCTGGTTGAAAAATTTGAGGCTATTGGTCTCCCAATTGGGTTTGAGAGATATTTGGGAGTCTCAAGCGCCCCCGCCCAAAATGGTGATCAAGAAATTATATTGGGATTGGGTTCAGGCTGAAGCATCACGTGGTATAACAGGGGGTTCACTTACAGAGTCTTTTCGGGAGTGTAAGTGTGTAAGGAAACTTGAACCCTTCCTTGACTTGATAACCAAGCCTCTAGACAGGGCCCTCTTTTTAAAATTAAGGTACGGTACCCTCCCGGTACACGAATTTACTTCAAAATGGTCCAACCAGGGCGGCCCCTTGCGATCTTGTCCTGGCTGTGCGGCCCCTAAAGAGTCCGTGGCCCATCTTCTTTTTGCCTGCCCTGCGTATAAAGTGGCGCGGAAAAACTGGTTGAAACCAGTATGTAAAGGTTTGGGGATGAGGTGCCATCACTCGGCCTTACGAGTGATTACATCGGATCTATCATCTACCCCATTGATATGCGGAGTGGCAAAGTTTTTAGGTAGTGCCTGGATTATTAGATCAAGATCTCTGGGAATGATTGCAAGGCCTCTACCTACCCAGAGTGGAGTTGTTTGAAGCTGCTAATTCTGAGTGCCTGGAGTATTTTTTTTTGTCCGTGGTTTTATTAATTATGACAGTGCTCAGTCGTATTTTAAGTATGGTCAACCCTTGTTGTTGCTAGTATAATTTGATGGAATGTATTTTAAAATGTATATTGTTGTCTTTTATGGTGATCAATTTTACCGAATAAAGATTTATACAGTACATTCCATATTCTGACATTCTATATTTTTTTATTTCGATATAATGACATTCTGTACTTTTTTATTTCGATATTAATTAATTACTAAAAAATCGATATTTTACACAATCGACATTAACAATTCGATATTACTACCTTCGATATTTTTTTTAACTATTAAAATCAAGTGAACTTACCTCGATATTACTTACCTCGATATTATTGCAGACTCGATATTCCTAACTCGATATTATCTCCATTCGATTAAAAATACTCGATATTTAGACTGCATTACGTCCGCCTCCTCAGCAAGCTTCCTAAGGTTAGTCAGCCTACTATCAATATGGTGCTGGCGTAGCTCTCGAAAACAATTACTAGACAAGTGCTCCCATGAAATCAAGTAATAGAATGCTTCAAAATCATTAACTTAGCTACAATCACCTAACCATCCAATGCTCTGCAAAAAAAAGACAAATATTCCACCCAAGTACTTGACTCCAGTTTCCTACAATTTCTAAACCTTTGCCTAAAAAGCTCTGCGGTCAGCCCATGCCACCAGAGGGAGTAATTTCTAAACTCTTGGCTTTCAACTCCAACTCACTCAACATCCTTTCATGCTCTAAATGCATTCTCTTCTCTTCCAAGGCTAACTTCTTCTTTTCTAATTCCATTTGACCACCCAGCTTGAGCTTGGCTAACTCCAATGTATGCATTCTATCCCTCTCCCTGTCCTCCAGCTCCTCTGGATACAGGCACTTTGAAGACCCACTGCTGCCTGGCTTGAAAGATACTTTCTCCCCGGTCAGGCCCAATGGCCCATCCAGCTGCCCATCTGCATTCTCTGCCTCCTCCCTAGTTTCTTCAGGATGCTCAGTAGCATTTCTAGATTCCAACCAGGCCCTCAGCGCCTTTTGGAACTCTTCCTTCCTGGTGGTGCTTTTCACAGGGATTTTAAATCATTTTCAGAAGGTTTTCAGCTGTGGCCCAGTGTAGGTATCAACCCTCTCTTCTTCAAACTGTAGATCCATAGATACGTTGGATGCTGCTTTGGTCATGGTGGCAAGAATTGTCAGTTCTTAGCAAAAAAATTGATGTCCCAAGAAAAACATATTCTACCAAAATGTATGTGGTCTGCACTCAATAGTAGTGTACTCCAATCACTGTATATAAGTCACAAATGCAAGTCCAAATCCTCACCGCTAACCTCCAATGTTAGAAATAAGGGACTCTAGTTGGCAGAGGTAGGTACCTTTGACCACATAGGGGCCCTTGCTTCTAGTCACGGTAAGGGGGCTACACATTTATGAACATACACAGTAATACAGTGAAAACACTACAAATGGACACCATACCAGTTTAGAAAAATAAGTAATCTTTACTAGACTTAACGCGAGACAAAACAATAGAAATCCACAATACATTATTTAAAAATATGACTTTCAGATGGTAAAAATAGCTTACTTCAATGTAGTTGGTAAAAGCGACACTTTACTCTCAAAGTACCTTGGATGCGTCACGCAATACGAACAAAAGGATCAAGGGTAAGGTGATGCATTGGTTCCTTGCTTCGGTGGAGGTGATGCATCAGTTCCTTACCAGAGAGGGGGTGAAGCGTCGGTTTCTTACTGCGTTGCGGTTATGATGCGGAAAAATGTTGCCGCGATGCGACGATCCGGAGCGAAGCGACAAAATGGCATCTTTGATGTGATGCGACATTGTGGAAGTGATGCGTGCACGCCCGAAATCGATGAACATAGGAGCCGCGACAGGCCCTGCGACACGCTTCTCCGATGATGAGATGCAACCTCTACGGCCGCGGCACGCTTCTCCAGTGATGCGATTCGCTTCCTCTGCGCTGCAACGCTGAACAGCTGCGGCGGCGACAAGCTTCTTCGGTGATGCAACAGCAACTGCTGCACTAGCAACACGCTTATTCCTCGTTGTGTCGCGCTTCCAGTGGCACGCAGTCTCCAGAGGGCCCAAAGCAACAGCAACCACTATTTATGCACCATAAGATCTCCAAAATGTATACCATCATTGAAGAAATGTTTGCATAACAGAAATATTGTTGTCTATGGTGATGATTAAATTTACCACTGTATATTAGTTTGTAAATAAAGTGTGTTAGTTGTGTTTGTGTGAGAGTGTGAGAATGGATAGTGGATTGTTGATCAACAGAGGATGGAAGCTGAGTATGAATTTGTGACAGTGTAGTATTTTTTAGCACAAAATTGTTCTTTATGTATGTTGATTGTTGCAGCCTTTAAATGTTAAATTAGTGAATAATAACCAACAAATGATGTAAAATGTATTAATAAAAAGTGATTTATTCAGACTGAATTACAAGTCTTGTTCACATATTGAGTTTAAATCCAATGGTGATGAATTACAAATGATATACTGAGAGTCACAGTATTGGCAAATGTATTATTTTCTACTACCAAAACAACAGCAGCCACCTCACTGCAGGTAGAATTCCCAGCAAGGAAACTCAGGGGGAGCTGGTGGTGAAGTCTTTGTGTCCCTGAGACTTCAGAACAGGAAGCAAGCTCAGCTTGAAGCCCTTAGAGATCTTCCCTCATGATAGTAAAAGTACACACAAAGTTCCTTTTTTCCTTTCCTTGGCAATAGGTAACCAGTGCAGGCCAACCCCAAACAGCAAACAGCACAGGGGCAGTCTCCTACTTCAGCTTCCTTGGTTTCTCTTCTTGGCAAAGGGTTCTTCTTAATTCCCAGAAGTGATCTAAAGTTCTGGGGTCTGGGCCCCAATATTAATACTGCAAAATCCGTTGTCCTCTGAAAGTAGATAGTATCTGTTCCCAGCCGAAACCAGTTCTGTCCTCCCTTGTGCAGCTTCCTGGCAGGAGGTGGAGACAGCATTGTTGAAAGCAGACCTAGCACAGGTAGCTGGCCAGAAAACTCCTCCCCCTACTCTCTATTCTATGAAGGTTCGGGTTAGTGAAAGGAAATCTCCTCCCCCTACTCTCTATTTAATTCAGGTCCTATTCAGCCCAGCCCTGACCCATCAGACTGCTGGAGCCAAGGCCCTCTCCAGCCCCCTGTCACTCACAAACCAGAAATGGAATACACAAACCTAGCAGAGGCAAGAAAATACCTTCTTTCTTAAAGTGGTATTTTCAAACACAGAATGTAAAAATCACCCACGGTAAAAGATGCATTTTAACGTTCTGAGTTCAGGCATACTAAACTTTATTTTCTTATGTTGTTCCCTGGGTCAGTTATGATTATAAGTTGTTATAATCCACTGCCCATTCTGGCCTATGGGAACAGATATCCTTGCAATAGTGAAAAACGAAAGTGGCTGTAATTCACTATCAAGACATGCCACATACCTAAGGGCATGTCCTACCTTTTACATAAATCCACCCTGCCCGTGGGCCTACTTTAGGGGTGACTAATTTAGAAAAGGGAAGGTTTAGGGATTGGCAAGTGTGTGCACTTGCCAAGTCGACATGGCAGTCCCAGACTGCACAGAGGCTCTGCAATGGCAGAATGAGCCATATTTTGCAAGCCGCTTCTGTGGGTGGCACAATCATTGCTGCAAGCCCACCAGCAGCATTTTGTTTACAGGCCCTGGGCACACATGGTGCACTAAACTAGGGATTGACAAGCAAATCAAATAAGCCAATCATGGAGTCACTAATCTATAACAACAATTTACAATAGGGAGCATTCTTACTTTGGCACTGAATAGCAGTGGCAAAGTGCCCAAAGCATCTAGATCAGCAAAAATACCTGAGGCAACAGCGATAAAATGTAAGGGAGACCCACGCCAATGGTGCCAGGTCTAACATGGCATATGAATCACTTATGTCGCATTTGACATGTCAAAAGTTAAATAATCTCTTATAACACTATTATAACAATATATATCTAGCATGTAATTGCACACGTTAGGATGGCCGCCACGTATTTGGGGTCAATTTACGGTTTGAAATATGACGGGTATATAAAGGCCGAACAGGATGGCGTCCACGCAGAACGCCACGAAGACCACACACGAGGGGAAGTACTCTACCGATCGGTAAGGGCTATGATCTCTTAACAGCGCTAACAATTATTTTGTGCTGACATATAGTGAAATAGTAACAGATGTGTTCTAAATTAGCTAGGCGTCTCCCAGTACGCTTATTTCAGATACTCTGGCATATATACTGGATTTTGCCCGGTCTAGGTCAACAGGGGCGAACCTGCCGTATGTTGACGAAATAGCCGGAAGATGGGGATACAGTTTACTATGCTCATGAATATAAGGTAGTGTCTCCCTTCTAGGTTTTACATGTTAGGCTTTATGCTAATGGGATTATGCGAATGATAGAGATGGCTATACATTCAGAACAACATATATCCACGTAATATTGCCGCCCGTGCCCTGGATCCGTCACGTGTTGCCCACACAATGGGACTTCATGTTGTGACTCAAACTTCTTTATTTCACATTTCAGATTTGCGGAATGGCATAATCGCCGATTTACATTCAAATGTGCCTGGAATGATGAAATTATAGTAAGTGAGGCATTTCAGTAATAACTGCATAATAAGATACCAGATAAGAATATTGAATTATTGAATCATTTAAGATACTTGGACGCGTCACGAGAGAGTATTATTATTATTTCTCTAACTGAGCAGGATGCTGGCAATCAGTGATATGGTGAGCTCTAGTTTTTTTGCTTGGCCTACTACTCAAAGCCGACACGTATAAGCATGAAATACCCAATACAACACGGGGAAACATTTGGAAAACACTGGTTCTAGCGATGACTTAACACATAAGGGTGACGTACTCCTATGGGTTTTTTTGATTTTCAATTCCATTTTCTTCTTTTCCTTCTTTTACATCGATATCCCTGCCTTCCTGTTAATTGGAGTGGCTAATAGGTAACAGCTATTTTACAAGTACCGAAATACTGTGCATGGCACAATTGGGGTGAAATACTTTGGTGATGGTTTTAACTCTGGATCCCATCACTCCCCACATTCCTTATGATGCCATTGTTTTATGTTTCTGCCCTGATGAAGTCTAGTTAGATTTAACGGACGAAACACATGTTGGCAAGGAGCTGTATTGACATGAATGGCGGATTGTAATTCCTGAAAGGAAGCCTGGAGGTCTGAATAAAAGACACTGGACATTTCTACATATAATCACACTTGTATTCTTGACTTTGACTGCTTGGAGTCATTGTGAACAGGTGTAAATATCAGTTAAACAAACCATACCACTGAAATTCACCAGTTATAGTTAAGTAACTATATCTTGTGCCCTATGGTAACTATATCTCGCTCCTCCTCCTGTTAACAATTGCTGCAGTGACTTTATAAATAATGTCATAACTGATACAACATGCGAGGTAGTTAGCAGGGCATGGAAAGGGCGTGAGTTATAGTTACTTTAGGACACGAGTTATAGTTACTGTAACTGGTGAATTTCATCGGTTTTGTTTTGTTTAGAAACTGTTGGCTCAATTCACAGAACTAATTTAAGACAAAATCCAAATATTACTACTTTTGGAATTCACAGAATGCACTTACTACTTTTGGTATTGACAGAATGGACTTACGACTACTAACTTTACGTCCGCACTCAAGCTGGAGATTCCGGCTTGGAGGCGGAGATTCCGGCCCTAGATGGGACTTCTGGCCCGGAGGTGGGGATTCCGGCCGGCCCGTAGCAGAGATTTAGCCATTGCCGAAATCTCCACCTCCGGGCTGGAAGTCCCACCTCTTGGCCGGAAATCCCACCCACCGGCCACAAGTCCCACCTTCGGGCCGGAAGCTCTGCCTCCGAGCCGGAATCTCCGATCCGAGTGCGGCTGTAAAGTTAGTAGTCGAAAATCCATTCTGTGAATACCTAAAGTAGTAAGTGCATTCTGAGATTACCAGAAGTAGTAAATGCATTCTGTGAATACCAAAAGTAGTAAGTGCATTCTGTGAATTACAAAAGTAGTAAGTGCATTCTGTGAATTACAAAAGTAGTAAATGCATTCTGAGATTACCAAAAGTAGTAAGTGCATTCTGTGAATTACAAAAGTAGTAAGTGCATTCTGTGAATTACAAAAGTAGTAAGTGCATTCTGAGATTACCAAAAGTAGTAAGTGCATTCTGTGAATTACAAAAGTAGTAAGTGCATTCTGAGATTACCAAAAGTAGTAAGTGCATTCTGTGAATTACAAAAGTAGTAAGTGCATTCTGTGAATTACAAAAGTAGTAAGTGCATTCTGAGATTACCAAAAGTAGTAAGTGCATTCTGTGAATTACAAAAGTAGTAAGTGCATTCTGTGAATTACAAAAGTAGTAAGTGCATTCTGTGAATTACAAAAGTAGTAAGTGCATTCTGAGATTACCAAAAGTAGTAAGTGCATTCTGTGAATTACAAAAGTAGTAAGTGCATTCTGTGAATTACAAAAGTAGTAAGTGCATTCTGTGAATTACAAAAGTAGTAAGTGCATTCTGAGATTACCAAAAGTAGTAAGTGCATTCTGTGAATTACAAAAGTAGTAAGTGCATTCTGAGATTACCAAAAGTAGTAAGTGCATTCTGTGAATTACAAAAGTAGTAAGTGCATTCTGTGAATTACAAAAGTAGTAAGTGCATTCTGAGATTACCAAAAGTAGTAAGTGCATTCTGTGAATTACAAAAGTAGTAAGTGCATTCTGGGATTACCAAAAGTAGTAAGTGCATTCTGTGAATTACGAAAGTAGTAAGTGCATTCTGTGAATTACAAAAGTAGTAAGTGCATTCTGTGCATACCAAAAGTAGCACGTTTAGGATGTTGTTTTAAGTGAGTTCTGTGAATCAGGCCCAGAAGGTTTTAACTGATATTTTCCCCGACCTTTTTCATCCCTTTGTCTTTTAAGCATTGCTGGTTCATCTGAAGGACAGGGGCTGCTTTAAAAAAAGTTCTCCGTTTGGAAATGCAAACCCAGCCATGGTGGTCTGTGTCCCTCGCAGGCCACCGTCCCTGTGTTCCCAGCCAGCCTCAGGGGTTGTAAATTGCGTCCTGTCAGTCAATATTCATTGGGCTCGAGGCGCTGCAGTCTCCTGGGACTCAACAGTGTTTAACTGACCTATTCATATAAAGGTCAGTTTGAAAATCAGACACCAGTTGCAAGATTTCAGTTCGCAATTGGCAAGCAATGTTTACATCGAATGCAAAGAAGCTGAGAGGGATATAAAAAACATGGGGGGGGCACAGCTAGAACCTTCGATGGATTAAAACCATTAAAAGAAGAAATGTAACAAGAGTGAAACAATTCAGTCTCACAAGTTACCGAGTCCCAGTGAGGAGGAAATATGAAGAGTTCACACCAGTTTTAATCAATCAATCACACTAGATTTGGAGAGCGCTGCTGTCACCGCGAGGGCTTCTGGGCGCAGATTGACAGATTCATTCCGCTAAACGTGGCGCTCTGCCAAGTCTGAAGAAGAGAAGGGAGTGTGAGTATGAGGTGAGGAAGGCGTCGATACTGGGCTTTTCTGCAGATGTTGTCATCTGGGAGAGGAAGGTCCCGTTTGAACCCGGATGAGAGGGAGAGATTACAAAGGACACGCAGGTGAGCAGCGGCCGAGGATCACACGGCTCTATGAATACAACAGGAACACCTGGATAAATAAGGAAACCATGAACTCCCAGGGGGATTAGTCAGTGATGCTGGGAAGTGTGGCCCTTGCTTCACCTGGCCCTGGGTGACGTCACGCAGGCACTGCCTCTGGACAGGCGTCACCGACACTGCAGGGTGTGTCACCCGAGGGTGTATAAAAGCCATCGGCGCTCAGCTCGAGAGATCAACCCGCCGACTCCAGCAGCATGAAGGTCGCCGGCTCCCTGCTCCTGCTCGCCCTCTGGGCCGGGGACGTGTTCTCAGCGCCACCAGGTAAGAGCCCGAACCAAGGTTACTTTTGAGGTCCGGGGGTGTTTGCTGGCAGCTCGAGAGGCCCCAGACTGCAGGGGCTGCTGCATTCAAACCACAGGAAAGCAAACACAGAGGGCGCCGGCTCTGGGAAACAGCCAGGGGGCAGGCTGGGGGATTTAATTGAATTGAATTAGGGATTTGTAAAGCGCAATGGGAACCTTGGAGGGTTCTTCCAGGGCTTTAAGGGGACCGGGTCTCACCAAGTCTGAGCACCGGCAGTTTTTTTATCCCCGTTGCCTGCTCATGACGGAACCACGCCGTCATGAGCCACGGGCGGTGGTGCTTATGACGGCGTGGTTCCATCATGCGGCTGCCGCTCCGCTCACTCGGCTTTATTTCCCACTTGACCTTCACACCTACCCCTTCACGTTGATGCACAATCCTTCACAATCTCACATAGCACATCACATTCAAGCATGCCCCTCTACATGCATTCACTACCCATCACTTGACCTTTAAACCATCACATTATGAAGCCAAAACAAGTTGGAACTGGTCTGGGTTTTCTTGCATTTCCTCTGAGGTGGACCTGGCCTGACAGTACAGGGCAGACTCTTTCCATTGGTGTGGACTTAAGACCGATTTACATATGGCCGATCTTTGCTTATGTATCATAGTGGGAAAAAACAAGGGTCTGAAATGTGGCCCCAGTCATTACCAAATGCAGAGATGATTTCACGAATTCCGTCCATCACCATTGATTTTCCTCAATGCTGGTCTCTGGTTGCTTCACCACGTGTGTTTTAGCAAGAGCTACATACCTGGGGCTCGCATGGCAGGACCCCATGTCCATGTCGATTTCTTTCGCCAATTGGGCGATAGGACTTTTTCACTTATATACATATTAGGCCCACATACACCTAATTTATATATTTTTTGTATAATACACTTTTAAATAAACATTTCATGTGAGTAAGGAGGGAATTTGAGTGCTTTCCCGTCCTGAAGAAGGAGTTGGATACTCCAAAACATGTCCATGTCGACGCACTTAAGAGGTAACTGTACATAATTATACAGCCACTACCTCGCCTAGCACGTTTTTAATAATACCAGCCAGGGTTTAATTACATTTTTTTCAACCCTGGGCCAGGTATTTTTTAATATCACCCTCACCTCACTACTCACATTTAGTACCCCACACACCACCACACATAGTCAACACGATTAAGTGCTCCCGCGCAATCGTTTGGTCGCAGCACGCCGCATCCCGTAGAGGGGTGCGAAGACCCCAATGATGGTAGAATGACACCAAGGGCCCTTTTGGTGTGTGAGGTGTATTTAAACAACACGAAGTGCTCCCCACCACAGTAGGGACCACTTTTCTAATCCCCAGTGGATTCCACTTTGTTTATTTAGGACCCAGCGTGCCGCAGAGCCGCGGGATGAGTCGGAGGGAGCTTGAGGTGAACCCCCAGCCCAGCTGTGCATTTGGTCTGCATATGCCCCGCAATAATGAATGCACGGCGATTACTTTTAAATTTTTATTTAATGAGCGAGTGATCCGTACATGCAGAGCAGCAATCATGAGAAGCCTGGACTCTACTCGATCCTCGCCTAAGTTGTAAGTTGTTGAAGTATTTGCAAATCCACGACAAACTCGTAAAACAGGCTGTGGGAAGTATCCAAAAAGGCAAGCTATAACCGGTATGACATTGATGCGGAGGTTAAAATTGTGGCAATCGATGACATCATGAACCATGGAATCATGCTTGCCATATCTCCTAAGTTCCCCTCCCCACACAAATAACCTGTTGAAAACTGTAAAGTACTTGTAGCTATGCTCTGAATATATTTTACGAAACTGTATTATAACTCTGTTATGTGATGTGTTAATACATATAACGTTTTAATGAAGATGGAGCGACATCCTTTTAAAAATGTATTTAAACTGTATTTTGTATTGTGATGGTTTTTATTAACTATATACAATAAACAACAAATACTCGCAGAGCCTCATTGGATCAGAGCCCCCGGTCACCAGTCAGAGGCAGGCGCTGCTACCCCTGCATTAGCCTTTTAAACCCTGGCACCAGCCCTGCTGTCCCTGCTCTGAGGTCAGGAAGCCAGTGGCGTGAAGGGAAAGGACACTGTCTTTCTGAGCACCGTTTACCTTATACAATTTCATCCGTGTGCCCTTCTCCTGTCCCTTCAGCATCAAGTAGGAGACGTTTAGGGGCTAAGAGTAGGGTGGAACATCTGATGATATGGGTACCAACGCATAGATGATGTCACTTCTTGTCCACCCCCCATTTTGATGACGTATTATCCATGTCTGAGTCTGGAACATTCTAAGGGAGTGTTTCTCTCTAAGGGGTGGATTCAGAATGAGGCAGGTGGGATTTGGTTTACGGTTGTGGGAAAAGTCAGCAAAGGTTCAAGGTTCTGAGGGAATGGCGTATTGACCGCCGCCTGCCATTACTCATGAACATCTCCAGCCAATAGGATGCTGTGCACATTGCTGTGGTGCCAGAATGGGGCACTCACATGTTTCTAACATGTTTTCTAATGTCTGCTCATACTGCCGTATTTCTCTATTCCAGTCATAGGACTGTGCGCTGAAATGTGTCCACCAGAAGGAGATTGTCCTGAGGGTCAGACCTGCGTAAGCAATGGCTGTGGACATGAGTGCAGACCAAGTCCCGGTGAGTATTGACGCGTGATAGGAAATGGCCGACCTCAGAAGAGAAGGCTGGCAGCAAGTCTGTGGTCCTCCCATGGTGGAACCCCTCCTCCCAGGGGTTGTGAGGGTCCCACCCGTGGCCGCGATGCTGCCTTGAGCCTTTGTCTGAAGCAATAAAGCCTTAATGCATCTGTGTCTTATAGTAAAATGGAGGCATGTGATGACATCATGAGACTGATCACTGGACACACAGCGTTGGCTAAGATGATCAACCATGATGCGAGATGTACATATTTTGTTTATAGTGTGCATTAATATATAACTAAGGTATAGTCTTATTTGTATATTTATTTTATTTGTTTTGTTTATAAAGAGCAATATTACTATTTAAGTCAGGTGATGTTTATTGGCAGTTCATAGCAAACCAGACTAATGGTGCCACTGAATTCAAAAGGTGAGGAAATACACCTACATTAACACAGGGCACAATTTGATACAAAATGTCAAAAAGAATTATCCAGCTGGGCAAGATGGCCGCTGAGGAGTTGTGCTGAGAAGTCGCACCACTTCCCTCTCCTGCTTGCGCTCATTTGGTATGCCTAGAATGCTGTGAACTCTAGATGGCTAGATGGCTGGTGAATACTGGTGGCAACAAGGACTAAAAGAATACATACGGCTTATAAAGCAGCTTCCCAGGGTTGGATTAAACTGGGACAGGCTGGTACGTTGGGCTGGCGGTTTGGAATACGAAAAGAATGTGGGGTTGGCCCACAAGATGCCCCTTCGATCTGCTAAATTTGATAAAAGGAAGGAAATGTCGAATCTATCGGCGGCAAAGAAGGCAGTTATTGCGGCTATGCCGAGCACCGATTCAAGTACTGGAAAGTCTGGGAAGTCTCTGGGGGCGATACGAAAGGTCCCGGCTGTCCCGGCTGTCCTAGCTTCAGCAGTAAAAAGAAAGACTGAGCTACGCTGTAAGACAGCGGTGACAACGGGAAGTGCTCTGGTTAATGCTGCGGAACAACGGAATCAAAAAATGGGCAGAGCGGATAAAACATACAAAGGTTTAGATGTCCCGAAAAGTAAAGACTCAGGGATGCGGCAACCTACCCTAAATGAAGTTTTTTCCGCGAAGGTTCCCGGGCAGTCCGATGGTCTACAAGAGCAGCCAGAGGCCGGTGGAAGCGTCCTCGAGGACGCTACGGAAACAACGGAAGCAACGCTGAACGCGGAGAGTCAGGTTGCTAGGCAATGCATGGATCCCGTGCGAGGTGCAGAAGCAGAGCAGAAACCCGAGCAGCAGGTTGTGGACGGGAATGGCTCGCTGACGGAGAAAGGGCCAGAGGCTGGTATGGCAGGATTAACACCCAAGGTGGCGCAAACAACGGTAGGAGGTACCGATGAGACTCTGGGGGATTCAGGCTAGGGGAATGCGGATATGCTGGGGGCCTTGCTGTTAATGGAGGCTGAGATGAACTCCCAGAAGCAGACAAACAGAACCTGGGGCAGCAGGGACAGCTTGACTGGCAAAAGTAAGCAGGAGAGAACCAGAGTTAGGAATGCAAAAGAATGGGGTAAAGGTGGTTCAATAGAGGGGGAGTGCTTTTTTTCTGTGAATGAGGACACAGAATCTGAATCAATAATCTCAGGAAGTCCCGAGGAGGAGGAGGAGTAGGGATCAGATTCAGGCTCTGAATCTTCTGGAAAAGACTCCACGCAACGAAAACAAATCCCCAGATCAAGGAGGCGTGTGTCTGGGTCTCCATCTCAACCTGAAAGACGTTTAGAATGGGACTACTCGGCTACTTCACAGGAATATCAGGATAACGGTGCAGCTGGGGGCCCCTCTCGAAGTGACTCTTTTGAAATTTTATTCACCACCCTGAAGCAGATGCAAGCTGAAGCAAGAGCAGATAGCCGCAGAGCAAGGCAGGACACTAAGAAAATTCATGGATCTCTTAGGAAAGTAAATAAATTGTATAAAGAAGTTGTGGGCAGAGTAACCGAGGTAGAAGAGCGCACAGGAAAATTGGAGGACGATGTTGGGAGCTGGCAATCATTTAAAACTGAACACGAAAAGATGGCGGAGGACCTGCGCTGGAAGATGGAAGATTATGAGAATAGACAGAGACGGAACAATGTCAGAATTCTGGGTGTGGCAGAAGGGACATAAGGACAGGATGTAAGGCAGCTTGTTGTAGACCTATTAAAGGGGGCCTTTCCAGAATCCCAATGGCAATGGGAAAGGGAGGTGCAGAGGGCACATCGGTTCCCTTTTGTGTTAAAGAAAGAGCAGGCCACAGGAGGTCAGGGCACATTACCTAGGGCAATTCTTGTCAATATAGGGAACTTTTTGTTAAGGCAAGAGATCATAGATAAAGCAAGGCTGGACAGTAGGCGATCATTTCAGGGTGTCACATTCTTCACTAGGCCCGACTTTTGTCACGCCACTGTCGAGCGCAGATGGAAATTGAGGCAAATGATAGCACCCTTTCAGGCCCTAGGTGTAGAAGCATATCTTCTCTATCCCTCAAGGCTCAAGGTAGTGGTAAAAGGGAGGGCCTGGATGTTATCCTCAGAGATCAAAGCCCAGCATTTTCTAGATGAGATTAGGAATCAGAAAGCTGGATCAGGAGTAGGGATGATGAATCCTTGACACTAGATGTATGGGCTAAGTGCTCTTGGTTATCTGTTAATTTTGCTTAGTTGATTGTGGTAAACGTTTTTGAAAATGAAACAACACAGCATAACATTAGATGGAATGAAGCAGTGGAGGGAAGCGACTTGCACAATTTGCTGCAGCCACACATAGGTTTTACGACCTATTTGCCTGTAATGGGATGGGGGGTAAGGGGGTGGGGGGGAGGTAAAAGAGGGGGAAGGGCGGAGGACGGCAGGGGGGGCAGAAATGGCTCACGAAGGTTTTGTGATTTAAGTTTGGCACAGCACACTTGGATAGAAAATATGGTAACATATGTTCAAGATATACAGGATACAGAAGGAAATGTACGGTATCAACATAAGTATTCTTTATCTAGCAGACTAGCAGGGGTACTTGTTGGTTACAGAATCAACCCCAATGGCGTGTAGAATAGCCTCAATAAATGTTTGCGGGTTGAACTAAATAAATAAAAGACATAGAGTGGCTGCACTTTTGAATACTCTGAAGTTGGACCTGGTCTGTTTACAAGAGACGCACATAGAAGGCAATAAGGCATATCTTATGGAGCAGCTGGGGTTTGTAGTGTTTAGCAAAAACTAACCAAGGGACCAAAACTAGAGGGGTGGTAGTGTTGGGTAGAAATAAAGACACAGTGGTGAAAAGGAAAAAAGAAGACCAATGGGGGAGGTGGGTACTGTTGGAATTAGTCTTTAAAGGGGAGACAATTACGCTGGTTTCAGTTTCTGGGTCCACAGAGGATGACCCGGATATCTTTCAGTACTTGGATGTGGAGTTGGCACAATGGGCTGAACCAATCATATGCTGTTGTGATTTTAATCTGCACGACCCAGTTAGTTCATTTTTGCAACCTGGGAGTCAATATCTAGGTAGGAAGAAAAAAAAAACTATAGAGCACTGTCAGAGATGGTGTTTAATAATGCTTTGGTGGATCCATGGATAAAATGGCACCCGAATTTAGATGGCAGTACTTTTTTCTCAGCCCCCCATCAGGTATTGGTTAGACTGGATTATTTTTTAATTTCGAATAGCCTGGTAACAGGCTCAAAAATAGAAAGACACCCACGCATTATATTGGATCACAGTCCATTAGTATTAACAGTTAAATTGGGTCAAGCTCAAAGGAAAGAGATACAATGGACGTTTGAAAGGGCTTTGCTACAGGACCAGGAATATAGAATAGCCATGGCGAGTTGGATTAAGAGCTTCTGGGATATAAACAGAGGGACAGCATCCCCAGGGGTAGTGTGGGATACGTTCAAGGCTGGGGTTAGAGGGGAGACAATGAGCTTTGTTTTTTCAAAACAGAGGAGGCAGAAGCTGAAGGTAGAAGAGATGCGTAAAAGCATCTTGAGAGTTGAACAAGAGTTAGCATTGGCGATTAGACAGGATTCTCCGTTAGATCAGATACTGCTTAAGGGTATAGCACTTAGGGCAGAGGCATTGGAAGGGATTGCCAAGAAAACAACTGAAAAGTATTTGGCCAAAAGGGAGAGCGTATATGAGTTCAGTGAATGGGTGGGCCATCTCTTAGCTGTTCGGACTAGGCAGAGAGGAGCGGCAGCGGATATCAAGGAGATTATAGATGCACGTGGAAACACGGTTCAAGAATCAGATCAGATAAGGGAAGTATTCAGGCAATTTTGTTCAGATCTTTATGATGTTGATAACACGGGGGTGCAGTGGACATAGAAGGATATCTGAGGGAGATACCCCCTTCAAAACTCTCACTGGAGGATAAGGCTCAACTAGAAGATACATTTCAGTTAGAGGAGTTTGTTACGGCGCTAGGCAGCCTACCTTCGGGGAAGGCTGCAGGTCTGGACCAGATTCCGCTGGAGTTTTTTAAGACATTTCAAACAATTCTTATGGGGGATATGTTTAATATCATGCTACTGGCACAGAAGGGTGAGTCGGTACCCGATTCCTGGGGAGGGTCCGACATTAGAGTAATTGCAAAGAAAGGGAAACCGGTGACCACTCCAGGCTCATATCGCCCGATCACTCTGATGAATTCAGATGTGAAGATATATTCCAAAATGCTTGTTAAAAGATTATCAAGAGTTATAGAAAGTCTGGTTTGCCCTTCCCAGCATGGATTTATCCTGGGAAAAGGGACAACACAACATATCAGACAGGTAATAACTATGTTTGATGCAGCAAGTACCCTAGGAGACCCTATGGCAGCGCTGTTTTTAGACGCAGAGAAAGCGTTTGATAGGGTCTCCTTGGGGTACTTATGGTCGGTTATGAGGCGGAGTGGCATTGGGGAAGGTTTCATAAGAGCTATACAAACTCTTTATAAAAATCCAGCGGCTAAGATTAGGGTGAAAAGGGGACATTCGACAGCTGTTAGAATTAGCAGAGGGACCAGGCAGGGCTATCCATCATCTCCCCTACTATTCGCGCTATATCTGGACCCCTATCTGCGTAGATTAGAAAGAAACCCAGGCATACCGGCAATGAGCTTAAATGGCTGTAGGGTAAAAACACTGGTGTATGCAGATGATGTTGCTATATTGACGCCCAATCCCATAGATGCAATTAGGATGATGGAAGCAGAGGCTCGTGGTTTTGGACAGGTTTCCGGATATAGTTTGAGTAGATGTAAAACACAGATTGTTGTGAATAGTTACTTGAGCTGCAATGATGATAGGGTTGTTGATTCAGCAGTATACCTGGGGGTGGCAATATCAGCAAATTTGGATCGGGTGGTGGGAAACAATATGACCCCCTTAATGACGTAAGTAAAAGCGGATTTGGAGAGGATGAATAATCTGCATTTGTCAAGATGATAATCCTACCCAAGTTTCTTTATTTTTTTAGATCAATCCCTTTATTTTTTGAGGCCAGCTGGTTTAATTCTCTGGAGGCTATTTGTAACAGGTTTATCTGGGCACAGGGTAAGACACGTAGGGCTTACAGATTTATGTTCCTACCTAGAGAGAGGGGCGGGTGGGGTGTCCAGGATTTTAGACTTAACTATATGGCAGCCGCCTTGCAATATATGCAGGGATTGATAGGCGGAAATGATTGCGATCCAAGAGTCAATAGTTTCTCCACGAAAAGTATACACAGCGGTAGTAGGGTTGGATGTCGGAAACTGTTTCTTAAATTGTATAGACTTTGGATATTTCAAAAGAACGAGGTTTAAGACAATATTGGCTGTGGTCAAAGTATGGAATGTTTTTCTAAAAAAGTCCAAATTGGGGAGATATAATCGGTATGTTAGACTGTATAAAAACAGGTCATTCCCTCTATAAATATTTGGAGATTAAATTATGCTGGACTGGACGGAAAGAGGTATTCTACAAATTGGAGACATATTGAAACCGGAGGGGATGGTGCAGTTTACAGATCTTAGAAATAAATATGATATGAGCAATAGAGACTTTTTTAAGTATCTCCAGATCAGGAGTTTTCTAGTCAATAAACAAGGAGGACCAGCAGGATTTAACAAGAATGAAATTTTGGAAAAAATAAGAATAGCAGGGGATCGGTCGATTCGCTCTTTTTATGCAAGCCTGGTAAAGGAGAAAACCGATGATTTGGAAAAATACAGCAATAGGTGGGCGGAGAAAACAGGTGGGGAAATGGGTTGGTTTCAGGAATCATTAGATCTAGGTCGAACAATATTGTGTGCATCCCCCCTTCAATCCCAGCACTACAAAACCATATATTCACTTTATTTTACTCCAGCCAGGATAGCACAATGGGGAGGTACCACGGGAATTACCTGTCCTAGATGTAATGCCATCGAAGCTGATAGTATACATATATTTGCCACTTGTCCGCAACTCCATACGTTGCACAGAGACATTGAGGGGTTTCTGGGTAGAGCACTAGGGATCCGAATTAAGCTTACTCCGTCTTTTATTAGGGGTTGGTGGGGATAATGATGGTGTACAGCGGGAGTTTATATGTGTGGCAATGGCGGTATAAAGACTAATAATAGCTAGGGCCTGGTTGGATAAGAACCCACCGACAATGCAGTGCTGGTTGGCTAATTTATTAGCATCATACAACATGGAGAAGAATATATATGCCCGAAAAGGAAGGAGAGGGAAAATGATGGGCCTGAGAATATGGGAGCCTATAAGCAGATGGAAGGAGGGATTAGGTTGAATGTGGAGTTGAAATTGGTAGGGGTATTGTGTTTTTTTGTATATAATTATAAACAAGATAGTGAAATGTAATGGATACTGTATATCTGTATATCGGTGATTGACATGATTGACATGAATTAATGGAAATTTAATTAATGATGAAAAATGTATAATGTTTAAAGTGTGCGTAAACTGAAAAATAAAAAATATATTTTAAAAAAACAAACACAGGGCACAACTGCTGGAAAAACAGCGATGGGCAAGTTTGCATATTTAATTCACCTGGATGTCTGAGAGAGGGACACCCTAATATATTATGAAACAGGTCACATTTAAATAAACAACAATTTAGCATAATCCCAAAGAAACTTTAAAAGAAAATTTTTTAGGTTTGCTTTACGATTCTATAAATTACGTGTAGGTTTTTCAAAATGTCTATTGGTGGTATGACTCAGAAACAGCTGAAAGTCACACTGATCTTAAAAAGACATGTGGAAGTTGGTATCACACCTTTAAATTGTGTTTAGAAAGTAAGAGAGGGATTCATTAGGAGGTAAAAGTGCTAATATTCACAAGCATTCCCGCGGGCCTCTAGTGCACAAAAAGGGGCTGCTCTCAGTGGGCTGGGCAAAGCCGGACTGGCTATAGCGGGTACCGGGCATTTCCCCGGTGTGCCGCCAGAGTGGGGGCGCGTTTTGGGTCCCTGGGGGCCATTTTTCTTACCAGGGGCCTGCAATATCGGCCATCCGTGTAACACAATCGGCTTAAGCCGGCCCTTACAAACAGCTCAGTTTCAACCCCCACCGTCCCCTGGGGGCCGGCTGAGGTGTTTGCCAGCGCCGGTTTCGGTTCCCAGTCTGGCCCCGGGCTGGGGGTTTAAAGCGCCCTGAGGACTGGTTACACGTGTACAGGGTCTCTACATGCAAGCAGCCGCCCTGCCAAGGCACAGGCTGACACTTCTTTGATTCGTTTTGCCTCAAGTAGGGGGAAAGGAATTCCCGCTCTAAATATAGAGGCAGGCCCCTATATTCAGCCTGGCTGATGACGACTGATTAGCCCGAAACCAGTCCCAGGATGCTTATTTCCGGTCCAGGGAAGACATGGCTTGGCAGTTCGGACTGGACTGGTCCCATGAAGCACAGAGTCAGACTGATTTGCATGCGGCCATGTCTGAACTGGGGTGGTGGAGTGAGCTAAAGAATTAAACCCAGATCAGTTAACTGGGGGTGAGTGCTTGCAATGTTCAACACTCTGTCCATCATCGCCTTTGGTTTTGCTAAATATAGAGGGGTCTCTCCCGCCGCACAGTTTCACCCCCGTCTTGTGTCCACAGCATCTCAGTCTAATGAAAGACTGACTGGACAGAAGGAAGTGTGGAGAAGGCATGTAAGGCCGCCTACGAGGCCACCACCCGACAAGTAATTATTCAATCAGTGGTTCTGCCACATCTTGACTATTGCAACGGGTTGTTAGTGGGTGTTAATAAAACTGTCACGAAGAGACTTCAAAGGGCACAGAATGGATTAGGGTTGTGAGAAGTCCGTACAGGTTCATGGTTCTGAGGGAATGTCGTATTGACTCTTGCCTGCCATTACTCATGAACATCTCCAGCCAATAGGATGCTGTGCACATTGCTGTGGTGCCAGAATGGGGCACTCACATGTTTCTAACATGATTTCTAATGTCTGCTCATACTGTCCTATTTCTCTATTCTAGGTGTAGGGCTGTGCGCTGAAATGTGTCCACCAGGAGGATGTCCTGCGGGTCAGACCTGTGTAAGCAATGGCTGTGGACATCAGTGCGAACCAAGCCCCGGTGAGTATTGACACATGATAGGAAATAGCCGACCCAGAAGAGAAGGCTGGCAGCAAGTCTTGTGGTCCTCCCATGGTGGAACCCCTCCTCCCAAGGGTTGTGTGTCCCACCCTGGGCTGTGATGCTGCCTTGAGCCTTTGTCTGATGCAATAAAGCTTCAATGCATCTGTGTCTTATAGTAAAATGGAGGCATGTGATGATATATCATGAGACTGATCACTGGATAAACAGCGTTTGCAAAGATGATCAAATATGATGTGTCAGTTGTACATATTTTGTTTATAGTGTGCATTAATATATAACTAAGGTATAGTCTTATTTGTATATTTATTTTATTTGTTGTGTTTATAAAAGGCAATATTACTATTTAAGTCAGGTGATGCTTGTTGGCAGTTTAAAGCAAACCAGACTACAGGTGCTGCTGAATTCAAAAGCACCGACACACATAACTACATTAACACTGGACACAAGACCTGGGAAATATAGCAATGGGACAAGTTAGCATATTTAATTCACAATGATGTCACTAACAGGGACATCAATATATGTATATATGTTTTAACTCTTGTAATAGTCCACACTTACAACTAAACTAGTCCCTTTGAAATGAACAACAGTTTAGCATAACCCCAAAGAAACTTTAAACATTTTGTTTGCTTTACAATTCTATAAATCAGATTCTAGATATCAATTGGTGGTATACCTCAAACAAAGCTGAAAGTCACACTGGGGCATATATACGAAGGCTTATTGCTGCAGGAACGTCACTTCTTGCTACGTTCCTTTGGCCATAAACTCTTCACGTTAATAACACGGCGACATTAAGCCACTTAACATGGCTTAACGCCGCCTTGTAAATAATGCCCCCTTTCACGCTACAATTAGTGTGAAAGGTTCGGGCACTGGGTGTTTCATTGGGCATGCGGTCGCAACACTCTTTAATGTTGACGATGCCCCCTATTTACAGGGGTGATGTAAATAGGAGGCAGCCACAAAATTAAGACAAAAAAAACAAACCTGGTCTAAACATGGCGAAACAAGGAGAAATTAGTTATTTCTCTTCGTTTTTGCTGTTTCTATCTGTTATATTCTGCAGCACACATAGAAAGAGCAGATCGGCATGAATGACGGTTCATGTGCAGGAAGGTGTCCCTTCCTGCACATAAACAATCATTACAAAAAGACAATTTGCAACTTCTGTTTGCTGCACAATGAAGCGCACATCGGAGTTACTAATCGCCATTAGTGATTGTTTATGTCCAGCTCCTTTAAGGTCCAAGTTCGTCTGGTATACTCCTTCCAGACACCTTCGCTCATCGGATGCTAAACTGGTAGTCGTTTCCAGATTTAGGAAGGTCAGAGCTGGTGGTAGATCCTTTCAGGTGACTGCCGCCAGACTCTGGAACACTCTCCCCATCGAGATTGGGGCCACTAATGAACTTCTGCAGTTCAGGAAAAAAGTAAAAACCTGGCTTTTCCCTGGCTAGTCTCTCTCCCCTGGTATACTCGGTTGCTTCTGCTTCTATCTGGGTTTGGATTCTGTTAGCGCCAGGATGCCTGCAATGGTGACAGTCGCGCTTTACAAGTTCATAAAATAAATAATAAATAAATAAATTATGTGCAGGAAGGCATACCTTCCTGCACATAAACAATCATCCCCTCAACGCTGACACCTTTGTACTATGATCCAAGGGTTCCTGCGTTGGTGCTGCAGCTGAATTTAGAGCCAGCGCTAGAGGAAATGCAGGGCTACGCCGTATTATCGTAAATACGGCGCAGCCCTGCCTTTTCAGAATGGCGGAGTGTGGTGTTAGCAATTTCGGCTTAACGCTACCCTCCACCATCCCCTAGTAAATATGCCCAACTGTTCTTAGATGTGTAGACATTGGTATGACACCTTTAAATTGTGTTTATGGAGCCGACAAGGTATTCATTAGGCGGTAGAAGGGTCAATGTTAAGTCAGATAAGAGATTCCCAAGCAGCGACGCCCCCAACCCCATAACCCACCCCAGGGCCTCTAATGCACATCTAGGGGCTGTTTCCAGTGGGCTGGGTTTAAAGCGCCCTGAAGCCAGATTACACCCATACAGCGTCTCTGCATCCAAGCAGCCGCCCTGCCAGGGCACATTCTGACACTTCGCAGATTCTTTTTAACTCAAGTTGGGGGAAGGGGGCCCCACTCTAACTATAGAGGAGGGGTGTCTCCATACCCCCCTGTCCACCCCTGTCTTGTGCCTGAGGTATCACAGTATAATGAAAGACTGACTGCAGAGTTGGAAGCGTGGAGAAGGCACGTGCAAGGCAGGCAGTCCCAACCCCACCACTGCGGAGACAAGGGTTGGTGTAGGTAATGCCTACAGCTCACCTGCGGCTCCACAGCCTCAAGGTCACTATCAATGTCTTTAGTACCTCCAAATATATCCCAGCTCCACACACCAACTATCAGATAAGACCAGATCAGAATACACTTTATTCGATTAAAAAAATAATTTGAATAAAATAGATCAAAAAAGGACTCAGACATTTTAAGAAAGAGGGGACCATCCATTGTCATCCGGTGTCTAACCACCCCTTTCAGATATTTGGCAATATGATCAGTCACGGGTCCATCATTTAAATATTGCAGCTTTAGGAAGGCAGGTTGGCATTGTCTCAGGCCATACCTCTTTGGTATACCCTCTATTATTGGCTTAATTTATCCTGTTTTATTGTTTACATAATGTGGTTTATAAATAATCACAAACTGAGGGCTGAGGCAATAGAGAACACCTGCACCTGTCAGACAAGTATATGGGAGAGTAAAATTGGTGCTGAGGAACCAAGGAGTACACCCCTCTCTACTCCTTATTTGAGATAACACGAAACAAAATCAACATCAGTAATGGTTTCGCACACAAAAGATGAGCTTATCAAATTTTAGTTTTTAATGACAATTATTGAATATAAGTCCAAAAAATTCGCAATCGCCGTAGTCTTGTTCTTCGCACTTGGCGTTCTTTATTGAAAAACTGTTGATTTTGACAGGCAATTTACAACCAGTAGCCAACACGTTTCGTCCCCTGAGGGACTTCTGCAGGGCGCAAATGAAATACCACAGTGTATGTTCACTGTTAGTTTTCTATGATGGCAATCATGTCCAGGGATCACATATCTTGTACAGTGTGTAGTATCTTACTAATGGCGTGGTAACCAAAAGCGAACCATCATGGTGTCTGCTTCAAAGGGATATCCCTGGTCATTTGACCTGAGACCGCTGGTCACCAGTCAGAGGCAGAAGCTGCTACCACTGCATTAGCCTTTCAAACCCTGGCACCTTCCTTGCTGTCCGTTCTCTAAGGTCAGGAAGACCAAGGCATGAAGAGAATGGACATTGTCTTTCTGAACACAGCTTACCTTAAACAATGTGATCTGTTTGTGCTTCTCTTGTCCCTTCAGCATCACTTAGGAGACTACTTCATGCGTAGGGGCTAAAAGTAGGGTGGAACATCTGCTGTCATGAGGACCAACGCATAAATTATGTCACTTCTTGTCCACCCACCATTTTGGTGACTTGTTCTACATGTTTCAGTCTGGAACATTCCAAGGGAGTGTTTCACTCTAAGGGGTGGATTAAGAATAAGGCAGATTAGGGTCATGAGAAAAGTCAATAAAGGTTCAAGGTTCTGAGGGAATGGCGTATCGACTCCCGCCTGCCGTTCCTCATGAACATCTTCAGACAATAAGATGCTATTTACATTACGATGGTGCCAACATGAGGCACTCACAGGTTTTTAACATGTTAACAATGTCTGTTCATACTACCCTATTTCTCTATTCCAGACATCGGACTGTGTGCTGACATGTGTGGACCAGGAGGATTTTGTCCTAAGGGTCAGACCTGCGTAACAAATGGTTGTGGCGGTAGACAATGCCAAAAAAGACCTAGTGAGTATTGACGCGTGATAGGAAATGGCCAACCTCAGAAGAGAAGGCTGGCAGCAAGTCTTGTGGTCCTGCCATGGTGGAACCCCTCCTCCCAGGGGTTGTGAGGGTCCCACCCTGGGCTGTGATGCTGCCTTGAGCCTTTATCTGAAGCAATAAAGCTTCAATGCACCAGTGTCTTATAGTAAAATGGAGGTATTTGATGTGATGAGATATCATGAGATTGATCACTGACCATACAGCGTTTGTTAAGATGATCAAATATGATGTGTAAGTTGTACATAATTTGTTTGTAGTGTGCATTAGTATATATCTAAGGTATAGTCTTTTTTGTACATTTCTTTTATTTATTGTGTTTATAAAGGGCATTATTACTTTTTAAGTCAGGTGATGCTTGTTGGCAGTTCTAGAGCAAACCAGACTAATGGTGCTGCTGAATTCAAAAGCACCGACACATATAACTACATTAACACTGGATGCAAGTCCTGGGAAATATAGCAATGGAACAAGATAGAATATTTCATTCCCAATGATGTCACTAACAGGGACATCAATATATGTATATATGTTTTAACTCTTGTAATAGTCCACACTTAGAACTAAACCAGTCCCTTTGAAATGAACAACAGTTTAGCATAACCCAAAGAAACTTTAAAAATCATTTTTTGTTTGCTTTACAATTCTATAAATCAGATTCTAGATATCAACTGGTGGTATACCTCAAACACAGCTGAAGGTCACAATGGGGCATATATAGGAAGGCTTATTGCCGCAGGAACCTCACTTTTTGCGACGTTCCTTTGGCCATAAACTCTTCACCTTAATAATACGGCGACGTTAAGCCACTTAACATGGCTTAACGCCGCCTTGTAAATAATGCCCCCTTTCATGCTACAACTAGTGTGAAAGGTCCCGGCAGTGGGTGTTGCATTGGGCATTCGATCGCAACACTCTTTGATGTTGACGCTGCCCCCTATTTATAAGGGTCGTGTAAATAGGAGGCAGCCACAAAATTAAGACAAAAAAAACAAACCTGGTCTAAACATGGCGAAACAAGGAGAAATTAGTTATTTCTCCTCGTTTTTGCTTTTTCTATCTATTTTGCATTCTGCAGCACACATAGAAAGAGCAAATCGGCATGAATGATTGTTCATGTGCAGGAAGGTGTCCCTTCCTGCACATAAAGAATCATAAAAAAAACAATTTGCAACTTCTATGTGTGCTGCACAATGCAGCGCACATCGGAGTTACTAATCGCCATTAGTGATTGTTTATGTGCAGGAAGGGACACCTTCCTGCACATAAACAATTATCCCCTCAACGCAGACACCTTTGCACTATGATCCAAGGGTTCCTGCGTTAGTGCTAGGCAGCTGAACTTGGAGCCAGCGCTAGAGGAAATGCAGGGCTACGCTGTATTATCATAAATACGGCGCAGCCCTGCCTTTTCAGAATGGCGGAAATTGGTATGACACCTTTAAATTGTATTTATGGAGTCGACAAGGTATTCATTAGGCGGTAGAAGGGTCAATGTTGAGTCAGATAAGAGATTCACCAGCATCCCACCCACCCTGGCCGCTAATGCACATCCAGGGGCCGCTCTCAATGGGCTGGGGTTTAAAGCGCCCTGAGGCCAGATTACACACGTACAGCGTCTCTACATCCTGCCAGGGCACAGGTGACACTTCTCAGATTCCTCTTAGCTCAAGTAGGGGGAAGGAAGGGAGTCCCAAATCTAACTATAGAGGGGGGGTCTATCCAGACCCCCAGGTTCACCCCCGTCTTGTTCCTGCAGTATCTCAGTCTAATGAAAGGCTGACTGCACAGAAGGAAGTGTGGAGAAGGCACGTGTTAGGCTGCAGTCCCAACCCCACCCCTGCGGACACAAGGGTGGGTGTAGGTAATGCCTACAGCTCCCCTTCAGCCTCAACGTCATCATTTATGGCTTTAGTACCCCAAATATTTCCCAGCTCCACACACAGGCTATCACATCAATTATCCGTCCATTTCTAGGCGCTTGGTCAGTTCTAATAAACAGGGCTGCCCTGGACGATGAAACCCTAAAATATTAGGGTTAGTGAAAGTAACATCACACACCCTTTGACATCAATGATATCACAGGAAGTGACATCACACACCCATAGACAGAGGCACTGAGTGAGAGTTAGTGAGAGAAAGAAAGAGAAAGTAGTCAGACAAATGGGTAGGAAAGTAAAAGGGAGACAGAGGAACAGACAGAAACAGAGGAACAGACAGAAAAATAGAGAATTCAATAGAAACAGACAGTGGGGCGAGTGTGAGAGGGAGAGTGGGAACAGGTGTAATATGTACAAGAGAGAAGCACACACATACCGTTCACTTTCACATAAATCATGTCATATTCAAACAAGCATGACCCTTCGCACTCGCACAATTACCCTTTCCTATTCACACATACCATTCACATACGGGAAACAGCCTTAACCAGGCAGCCTAAACTGCGCATGACTAAACAACACAGGCGGAACTACGCACGTCTAAATCACGCATATGCCTTTACCACGCATATGCCTTACCACGGATATGCCTTTACCACGGATATGCCTTTACCACGGATATGCCTTTACCACGGATATGCCTTTACCACGCATATGCCTTTAACACGCAGATGCCTTTACCACGCATATGCCTTTACCACGCATATGCCTTTACCACGGATATGCCTTTACCACGGATATGCCTTTACCACGGATATGCCTTTACCACGCATATGCCTTTACCACGGATATGCCTTTACCACGGATATGCCTTTACCACGCATATGCCTTTACCACGCATATGCCTTTAACACGCATATGCCTTTAACACGCATATGCCTTTACCACGCATATGCCTTTACCACGCATATGCCTTTAACACGGATATGCCTTTACCACGCATATGCCTTTACCACGGATATGCCTTTACCACGCATATGCCTTTACCACGGATATGCCTTTACCACGCATATGCCTTTACCACGCATATGCCTTTACCACGCATATGCCTTTAACACGCATATGCCTTTAACACGCATATGCCTTTACCACGCATATGCCTTTAACACGCATATGCCTTTAACACGCATATGCCTTTACCACGCATATGCCTTTACCACGCATATGCCTTTACCGCGCATATGCCTTTACCGCGCATATGCCTTTACCGCGCATATGCCTTTACCGCGCATATGCCTTTACCACGGATATGCCTTTACCACGGATATGCCTTTACCACGGATATGCCTTTACCACGGATATGCATGGTTTAGACTTTAGTAGTAGTTAGGGCTCTCTACTCAGAGCGAATGGTGGAGGGTCGGAGTTGACTTCCTGATCGGACGAGGAACCGAGTGGTGAGTACGATTTCCGGGAGTTTAGGGGTCTGGTAACTTATTAGGGTTTTAGGGCTCAGGGCGGTTGGTTAGGGTATTTTATAGGGCAGAGAGGCCAGTTTTAGGGTCAGAGTGGGGGGCTGGGTAGGACTCAGGTCCGTGTTTTAGGCCTTCTGGATGGCTAGGGGGACGGTTTTCGGGCGGGCGGCTGGGGTGTTTTTTAGCTCCAGGGTCAAGGTTTTAGGGCTCAGGGAAGGGGCAGTCGGGTCAATTTCAAGGCTGAAGCTGGGTTTTAGGGCTCGGGGTGCAGGGCCCGGGGAGGCAGTTGGATTTTAAAGCTGGGGTCTGGGTTTTTAGAAGTCAGGGTGGGGGGCTGGGGTGTTTTTAGGTCTGGGGTCATAGTCTGGGCAGGGCGCTGGGATTTAGGACGGGTTTTAGGACTCAGGGCAGGGGCTAGGGCATAGCCTTAATTGTGCATATGCCATTACCAATAATGCCATTACAACTAAATTGGTTGTAAGACATGCGTGGTAAAGGCATGCTTAGTTAAGACACAGTTGTTGGTAAGACCGCGTTGTTCAGGCACGTGTGGTGAGGGATTGCACCCCTTCACATTCACACATGCCACTCTGATTCACATATACCCATTCACGTTCACCCCTACCCTTTCACTTTTAGATCTAACATACACTTTCAAAGAAGCCTTTTCATATTCGAACATACCCATTTAATGTCACGCATGCCCAATCACACTCACAAATGCTCCTTCATATTACACATACCTCTATGCATTCACATTTACCCTTTCAGACTCACACATCATTCACATATACCCCTTCACATTCAAACTTACCCTTTAGACTCCCACATAGCTTTGTACGTTCATATGTACCCTTTAACAGTCATGCATAGCACGTTCACACACATATTCATGCATACTCCATACGCTTGCATATCACTTCACATTCAAAAATCCCCCTTCACAATCACACATACCACTCTGATTCAGATATACACCTTCACGTTCACCCATACCCTTTCACATACGGGAAACAGCCTTAACCAGGCAGCCTAAACTGCGCATGACTAAACAACACAGGCGGAACTACGCACGTCTAAATCACGCATACACCTTCACGTTCACCCATACCCTTTCACATTAAGACCTACCATACACCATGAAATAAGACCTGTCTTATTCAAACCTTCGTATTCAATGTCATGCATGCCCCATCACATTCACACATACACTTTCATATCTCATATGCCCCCACATTCACATATATTCTTTCACATCGACATTTACCATTTGGCACTCACACATACCGTTTCACATTCGGATATCATTACTATTCACTTATACCCCTTCACATTCAAACATACCTCTTCATTCATATTTATCCCTTCACAATCAAACATACCTTTTACATTCATGCATGTCCTTTCAAATTCACACATAGCTTTGTATATTCATATAAACCCCTTCATTCACCCATACCCTTCACAAATTCTCTTTTATATTCACATATGCCCTTTTATATTCCCACATACCCTTCCACATTCTCACATACCATTTACATTCACATATACTTGTTTATATTTAAGCATGCCTCTTTACATTCATGCACACACCTTCACATTCACACAAAGGTGAAGAGGTGTGGCTCAATGGTTAGAGCGGCAGACCCTGATGCAGAGGTCTAGCCCGGGACCGGGGTTCAATTCCCCGCCTCGGCAGGTCTTGGGCTTAAAATTCCACGGACCTGATAATTCTCGCCTCGGTGCCTATTCCAATCATGGAGTCCCACTCTGCAACTCTGGGCAATAGCTGGCTTAATCGCCACAATGGCCCCCACAACGCTAAGGATGCCTGGCCTCCACCTTGGGGGTGCCCAGGAGTGGACACCTCACAGGGAAAGCCAGGATGGGTTCCACAGCGGTATTCATACAAGTGCCTTGAGACCCTTGCGGGTGAGTAGTGCGCTATACAAGTATCAATTTACATTTACAATATTCATGCATACCCCTTCGTACTTGTGCATACAACTTCTTTTTCAAAATTACCCCATTACATTCATTGATACTCCTTCCCATTCATGCACACCCCTTCACAACCCGCCATGGACCTTCAGATTCCATTCTTATCTTGTGACAATCTTGCATTTCCTCTCACATTTATGCGTTCACCGTCGGATTCATGCTCATTGACTTACATTCACATATTGCCCTTTGCTTGAAGGCATATCCCTTCACGTTCACACACCCCTTCAAATTCCCACATTCCCCTTCACTTTGATGCACACCCCTTCACATTCACACATAGCACCTCCCACTAAAGCATACCCCCCTACATTCATTCACTATGTATCACATTCACTCAAAGGTTCACAATGACATTTGAACCATCACATTACGAAGCCAACACTGGTCTGAGTTTTCTTGAATTTCCTCTGAGGTGGACCTGGCCTGGCAGTACAGGGTGGACTGTTCCTATTGGAGTGGACTCAAGACTGATTTACATATGGCTAATCTTTGTCTAAAGTAGCACATTTACCTAAAAAGAAGAGTACATATTATCAAGGCGGGCGGTATGAAATTAAAAAAGCGTAGATAATTTCATCGCACTATTAGCAAGCTGTCGCTAACATCAGTTAGCGACAGCTTTGAGGCGATAGCGAGCGGTTTGGGGCCCGCTTTGCATGTCAGCAATATTTATTGCTAATGACATGCAAAGTGGGTGGACCCAACCTGTAAGCGACTGAAAGCAGCCACTAACATCGCTATCGCCTATTAGCGAGATAGGCGAAGCGATAAAAAAAATCACGCTAAGCGCAAATATCGCTGAAAACTAACGTCTGCTCAGACCATTTCTTAACCTGTATATCCAATGGGACTTGGATGTTCAGGTTAAGACCCTATTGGCGTTAATGCCTGAATATCACTGAATTTCCCGCGATATTCACGCATTAAGCCGCTATCGCCGCATATTTTATCGCATTTGAGATAAACGTTGCTAATAGCACGTTATCTCAGCGGTAAAATCCGGCGATGCGCTAAGTCGCTAAGCTCATTTAGCGATAAATATCGCTAGATGTTGATACTATGCCCCAAGGGTCTGAAATATGGCCCCGAATTAAGAAATGCACCGATTAATTCCCGCATTCCGTCCATCACCTGTGATTTTCCTCAATGCTGGCCTTAGGCCACTGCACCTTGTGTCTTTTAGCAAGAGTTACATACCTGGGGCAGGATTCACAAAAGTAAACTGAGACTTAAGTTTAACTTTACCATTTTCGGTATTCACAAAGGGAATTTAGGAGTAGTAAATTTAGACTTTTGTCTCAGTTAAATTTACGCTTTGATCTTAGGGCCTACGAGTAGGGTGGAACATCTGATGTCATGAGAACCAAAGCATAGATGATGCCACTTCTTATGCACCCATCATTATGGTGACTTGTTGTCTATATTTGAGTCTGGGACATTCCTTGGGAGTGTTTCTCTCCAGGGGGTGGATTTACAATGAGGCAGGTGGGATTTGGATTAGGGTCTTGAGAAAGTTAGTAAAGGTTCAAGGGTCTGAGGGAATGGCGTATTGACTCTCGGCTGTCAATACTCATGATCATCTTCAGGCTATAAGATGCTATTTACATTACTGTGGTGTCAAAATGGGGCACTCACAGATTTTTAACATGTTAATAATGTCTGTTCATACTGTTGTATTTCTCTATTCCAGACATAGGAGTGTGTGCTGAACTGTGTGGACCAGGAGGATATTGTCCTAACGGTCAGACCTGCGTAAGCAATGGTTGTGGGCATCACTGCAAACAAACCACTGGTGAGTATTGATGCATGATAGGAAATGGCCAACCTCAGAAGAGAAGGCTGGCAGCAAGTCTTGTGGTCATCCCATGGTGGAACCCCTCCTCCCAAAAGTTGACTTAGTATTGAGGGTCCCACCCTGGGCTGTGCTGCTGCCTTGAGCCTTTATCTGAAGTAATAAAGCTTATAGTAAAATGGTGAAATGTGATGTGATGAGATATCATGAGACTGATCACTGACCACACTGCTTTAGCTAAGATGATCAAAACATGATGTGTAAGTTGTACACCTTTTGTTTATAGTGTGCATAACTAATGTGTAGTCTTATTTTTATATTTATTTTATTTGTTGTGTTTATAAAGCGCACAAGGTGCTCTGATGCAGAGCTAACTGTAGGTAGACCTGCTGCGTGACACCCACTGACGCTTAAAGAGTTGCATATTAAGATTCTTTCCTGAACTTCAGGCAGAATCTGAGACCCTGTGGTAAGTCATTTCAGGATGAAGCCATCCGGAGAGCAGAAGCCTTACCGCCCTGGCCGACCTTCCTAATCTTAAACACCTCCTTCAAGTATACCCTGAGGAGCTGGATGGCATGGACCAAGAAAGCATCTGCCTGAAGCTGTCCATTGTTATAAACGGCTTTAAAACTAAAACAAAGACTTTTGACTAGGTCTCGTTCACGTATGGGAAGCTGGTGCAAGGAGTGCAATTACCAAGAGATGGGAACACAGCCGGGCAATTTAAGGAGAAGTAAGGCAGTTGGATTCTATACTAGTTGTGCTTTCGACAGATTAGATGAAGGTAAACCAATTTACAGTGGACTACATAATTCATTCTTGCACCATCAATGGCTTGAATAGTGGGATAGCCAGAGTTCTCAGCGATGAAAGAAATATGTTCCCTTAAAAGTCAGAGGTGAAAGAAGCTGCCCTCAGATGCCTCAGTAATCAGGATCTTGAAGGAAATGTCATCATCAAATATCATACCAAGATTTGTAAGAGTCCTGAAAGAAGCTGGGTTGAGGCCCAGTGTGTCAAATCAGGAACCTGGGGATCAAATAGATGAAGGACCACCCAGAACTCTTAGCAGAGTTTTGTCTGAGTTACATTTAAGGAATTTTCTTGACATCCAATATTCCTTCAATCATATTGTGTGTGTTTATTGTACCACCTTAAGTGACAAAGGTATGCTCAGACGTGGGTCCCTCTTCTAACTGTGTGACTAGAGACAAGCTACACAATACTGACGAGCCCCAATTAGGGCAAAACTAGTCTTGCGTTACTTGTGTTATGGTTCAGGATGGACCTTCCCGGGCTGTACAGGCTGCACTGTTCCTATTGGCACAGGGTCGAGACTGGTTTGCATATGGTGTATCCTGAGGTGGCATGATGGGGGAAAAGAATGATGTATTGGAAGGCGAGTGATTGTTGGTGGTCACTGGTCACACACATTGAAAGTATGTCTCCCATCATATTTTATGTGTTTGATGTACTATTGAGAACGCCACATGGCATATGCGCTCCTATTCCCTCTACATGGAAATCTACAAAGCATAGATTTAAGCAACGTTGTAAAGGAACCAACTGTGCAAAAATATTTTCAATTCTTTTTTCATATTTTCTTCAATAAAATCATTTTCCCTGAGAAGAAAGAACTTCTCCCACACCCTATCAAATCTAAGTGTGATCCAGCCCTTGGCTGAAATAAATCCCTTGCCATTTTGAGGGAGGGCGGAGTGATATTAGAGTTCCCTCTGTGGGTGTTCCCAAACGTCCTACTTCCTTAGTGGAATTTATGACTGCAGGTGTCTCTTCATTCATAGTGGAGAAAGCGACAGTATTACATCATTTACTCCTGCCAGGAATCCCTTTGTGAACTTGTTACAGACTGAAGTGGAGATATTTTCAGTACCCTTCCAAACTAGTCAAGAGCTTCTGGTCAAGGTTCAACATTTGTCATGTTAACTGTTGTTATGCAGATTACTTTGTCGCACTACCTCATTGATCCTTAACTTTGCTGCCACACCATCCATGGCCTTTTGTTAATTGTATCCTTGTTTTTCAGCCTGATGGAATCATCCAACACATCTCACTCTAAGGTCTCCACATTTGAAGAGTCTCATCAGGCCCTGACTCTTCACTCTTCGCGTCAATCGAGAATGGAGCAGTTGGGGCATTGTTTGCTTATTCTGTTTGTCACAACTCGTCATTTCTGATGTTGCTTGGTACATGATGCGGAGCAGGAAAAATAAATTATTTCCTATAATATCAGACTTCTGCTCTTTAATAAAATGTAGATAGAGTTTCGTGCATTGACAATAAAAAACGTCATTTCTGATGGGTACCTTTTGATAATCTACAATGGGTGACTTACGAAGTAGTTAGTTAGTTTGGTTGTTCCCTTTCCTCTTTCCTTCAAGCTATGGAAAAGTGTTTGATCATCTCCTTCCTCTATCTTAGTACTCTCATTACTTGCATCTTCTTTATTTTCTTATCTATTGGATCTCCTTTAAAAGGACTGGCTGAATACATGTCTAGTTCTATTTACTTGCGGGCATATCTACACACTATAATTGTCCAATATGTGCATGGTCCTTGAACTGAAATAAATAAATGCCAGCTCTGTATCTTGAACTCAAACCTCTGGCCCTGTGGCTCTAAACAAGTATCTACTACAGAAATATCTATTTACCAAAATATTGCAGTCGAAATAATTACCACCAAAATATCTATTCTTAAATCAAAATTACCAAAATACTGCACATAATAAGCAAATTATAAACATATCTACTACTGAAATATCTACAACAGGAACACAGTGTTTTAAAAATAAAGTCAAAATAAACAAAAAAATAGAATATAAAATATAGGATGGGGAAAAAATGATAAAATAATTAAAACATAAATAAGTTAAATAGTAATAATATAGTAATTAAATCATTACAAATGGTTACATTCTCCTCCCCCAAAAATAAAAATATATTTACTTTCAACACTACTTTTCTTGATCATACACTATAAATAACGTTGAACACTTTTATAAATATATTATTAAAGAATCTCTTTAAAAAAAATACAACTTGAAAATAAAGTGTTCAAAATACATAGAACATGAAGAATATAACACAATTTCTAAGTTTAAATTTCAATTATATTGTTATTGGTTGTTGTTTATATTGTGCCCTTTCATATGACATCACCTATTACATCACTCAGGACTTGTTCTATGATATCATTGATAACATTCCTGATTACATTTGAAATGACAGAATTAATGACCTCACCATCCATGGTAAATGTTTTTTCAGATTAAAATGCTATCTTTTAACGTACATTGTCATCTATCTTTAACATCACTTTAACCTTTAACCATACAGAGAGGTATATATGAAATAAATGCTGCACTGTTCAGCCCATGACCCTCTCACACAGCCAGCGCCGACTTCCGCTGAGCAATCAATAAGAAATTCAGATGCAACTGGAATATGTCTTGAATAAAAAATCAGCACCTCTTGACACTGACATTCATATGCTTAATTGCATAGCGTTAGACACTGGTTCCACGTTTCTTTTTAAATAAGGCCTTTCTCCAACCAGCATTTTGTTTGTTTCCCTAAAACCTTAACTTCACAGCCATCTTGAGTCATAGTACAGAACATAAAATAGGACTACAAACTTTGTTACAACTTTTGGATACAAACAGCCACCAATGTTGAGAAGGGTTTCGTAGGGTTTCTTTATTATATGTAATATATTTCTGAAAGTCAAACACTATAAGATAGCACATACTCTTTCAGATATTCCATCCTTTCAGAAACTTCTGACAATCACCAATTAAACATGTAATTTCAGAAATATATTAATCTAGTTGAGGTGGACATTCTACCATTACAGATGGTTTAGACTCCAAAGTCAAACACCTAAACATCTCCAAACTTACACTCCAAATTAGTATGTGTGCAAAACTGTTTCATTCAGATTTTTCTCCTCCCACTGCTTCTGATTTTTTGGTTAAATCTTACCAAGGGTACAAAAAGAAACAAGAACTGTGACATGGTACATATACAAGAAAAATGAGTAAACGAGAGGAGAACCAGTTCCAATTAACAGAAAGCTTATGAACCAGTTCATTGTCATTTTGTTGCTACATTGATATCCCCTTATTGATCCAAATGAAGCCACAGCTCTTCGCCCTGATTCAGGCCTCCTGGATAGTTAGTTTCCAATGCAGCAATGTTCTCCAATTCTAACTTTCTCAGGATTTTTTTATACCATCTCTTGGTTTCATTTCAACACAATCAGTGCTCACAGACATATGTTTACTTGCATCACTACTATGTTTGAAAAGGGGTACTCTGAGTTGAGGTCGTAGTTTCAACATATGTTTATAGATATCCAGTAACCATTTTACCTTCACCAACACACGTTTCGTCTATTGTGTAAAATGTTGCTGCAGACTTCATCCGAGCTGCAAACATAAATATAATCATAATTTAGGGAGGAGCACCCAAGTAGTTAAGATACTGTCACCTGGGTCAGAGTACGAAAATACATCTTGGGGTATATGTACAAGCTCCTATTGCCACGGGAATATCACTTAACGTGGCTTAATGCTGTCTTGTACATAAGGACCCCTTTCACACTATGCTTAGCATGAAAGGAGTGGGCAGTGAGTCTTGTGGTGGACTTTCCACTGCAACAACCATTGATTTTGACGCTGTCCCCTATTTACAAGGGTGGCGTAAATAGGAGGCAGTGCTAAAAAATAGAACCAAGGAAAACCTGGTCTTAACTTGGTGAAACGAGAAAAAATGCTTTATTTCTCCTTGTTTTTGCTTTTTCCATTGGTGCTGCCTTGTGCAGCACACATGGGAAGAGCAAAATGCCTTGGATTGTTAATGTGTAGGAAGATGTCCCTTCTTGAACATAAACAATTTTAAAAAGAAAATGACATTTTGTAACTTCCATGTGTGCTACATTAGGCAGCAGACAAAGAAAGTGACAATCGCATTTAAAGATTGTTTATGTGCAGCAAGGGACACGTTCCTACACATAAACAATATTTCCCTGCTTTTGGGACACCCTTGCACTATTGTGCAAGGGTCCCTGCGTTGGCACTAGTCTGCTAAGTGTAGCACCAGCGCAGTGGGAAAATGCAGGGCTGCACCATATTCTTGTAAATATGGTGCAGCTCTGCATTTCTGAATTGCAGGAGTGAGGCATTAAGCATGGTGGATTTTAAGTAAATATGTGAAAGAGTGGGATAAAATAGGACAGGGTGTACTCTACAGAAATATTTTAATAAACGAGTCCTACTTCCTATACTAAAATGTGCTACTACCTGCTAGAAGTGATTATCTAAGGTAGCTGCCTACGCCAACAAATCCATACTTACTAGGAACTGCATAACCCAGTGATCATGATCCTCTTGTGACTGGCGTTGGTGCTGGATGATAAATTTCATTAGCAGAGCAGCAGAATTTATTAGTAATTCTGTGTTACAAGATTAATGCAGAATTACTAAATTCCACTAATTTCTCAGACGAATACAATATTTCACACACCCCTACTAAAAACACTTCAAACTAGGGAATGAGGTTGTGACTCAAAAACTAGTCATGAGGTTACCAATTTTAAGGGATCGACACCACTGTTCCACAAGAAAGCTCTGAGAGGTGTACAGTTAATTGCTGTTCTAATAGATAGAGGGCCCAGCTGTAACATCTGCACACTCAGTCTAAAAACAACCATTCACATAAGATAATTACTTCACATTTAAATTAGTGCCCCAACCCAAGACCTCCTCTAATTCAACTTTAAAGGATTCCACTTCAGAGTAGAACCACAGCCTCACCCAATAATGGAGCGGTTTCAAGGGTCTAAATGATCAATACCTTTAAGCCCTGTGTCAAGAATCAGGAGCAAATTTGGTGATCTGTGAGGAAGATTTAGTACTGATTTAAGGAGGGTATTTTCCTTTGTTGTCAAGTTATTCGCATTAAAAATACCCCATAATTACGCTTTATATAAATCTGTGGATTGAGCCTTGAGTTTAAACAATAGAATGGCAAGAGAGACAGCTTTGAACTGACTTGACCGATGCATTTTCAGAATTACTGAGGCGCTATGATCTACTAGGAGGCTGCTCTTCTGTTACTTGGATTCCAAGGTAATCAATTAAACACCCTTAAACCCAAATAGCCAAACATCTGTACTGATTTGAGAAGAATCTTAACCAAATGGGGTTTACCATTATAGGGGTTATATACCATATATTTGGTCTTGCAAAAGTCTTCAAGTGTGTTTAAGAGGTATTGCAAGCCTGAAGCAGTTCTAGTTGATAGCAGGATGCCATCTGCGAAATGTGTTGCCACTCAACTTTGGAGTATCGTTGGTGCAACAGATGAGGTACTCAACAGCACCATTAATATACAGAGAAAATAGAGGGGGAGCCAAAACACAGCCCTGTCGAACTCCCCTATGCAGTGGTATTGGAGTGGAAAGCTCTCTCGGCCTACCTCATCTGACTTGAGCACAATTAGACTGGTGGAGTCTGATAAGGATGTCTAGAATGTGGGAAGGAAAACACATTGATCTCCCATCATCTCTTTCTGGGAACCAGACCAAACACTGCCTTAGACCAATGAAGGCCAATCACAGATGGTTTTTAGTGAGGGTGATGTACTCCCAAGTAATAGCGAAAAATGAAAGATTTGGTGAGTGGTACTAACTTTATTGTGAAAACCTGCCTGGAGAGATGAAAGAATTTGAGCTCCACCCATGCACCAGAAGCTGCTTCCCAAAAATCATTTGCAAATAGTCAAGGGGGATTCTATGTCTGTAGTTCCCGGGGTCACCCTTATTGGCCTTTTTATAGATTGTTATAATGTGTACCCTGTCCCAGGAAGCAGGTGGATCTGCTCCACTCACTAGTTCATTAGAAAGGAGATTAATATAAGGGTTCACATTTCAATCTCAGATTAATATAAATCTGCAAGGTTCATAGCAGGATCTGGGGCTTTCCCCAGGTGTTCTTCCTCTAGAACAAAGTAGTTATTAAATAGCTACTCACCAAGGCCAGGGATGTCCACTCCTAGCAGGTGGAGCAGGTGTTGCTCCCGGTCGAGGAGATCTGCTCACCAGTGCGTGGCTTGATCATAGGTGCGCGGACCCCCGACTCCCTACGCATGGCCCGGCACACCTTATCCCACAGCTGGTGATGCTCCCGGAGGCCATACCCTTGACCGGGCCTGCCCCCTGCTGCCACGGTCTTCGGGAGGTGGCGCAGAACATAAAATATAAGAGCGGCCACCTCCACCGCACTGTAAACCTCCCTGGCCACTACATCCTCCCCCCTCAATCTCCTGCAAGGGAGCCGGGTACGGGGTGCGGGACCCTTCCCCTTGCTTTTCCCGGCTCCCTTTGCCATGGTCCTGGGCGAAAGAAGAAAAGAATAGGGGCAAAAAAAGTAAATAACATAAAAGAGAGAGCTAAACAAAAAAAGTAGTTATTAAAGTAACAAAAAGTTGAAAAAAACATAGATAGATCTAGACAAATAAGGAGACAGATAATGAGCAAAAAAGACCCAAAAAAAAGTTCCTAGAAACAAAGGATTGCAAAGATTGAAAGAGGATAGAAAAGCCATGCCCAGAACCATAGCAATGAATGAAAAACATGATGACCGCGCCCATTGAGGACCGCGTGGGTAAGTTTGCGCAATATTTCCCCCGCGAGCATGCAAAAACGTGCACGAACACGTAATCGCGACCCGCGCACAACGCGCGCTTGCAAATAGCGCCCGGAAACGGAAATACGCAACACGCACAAGAGGGCCGCGCCCATGTATGACCGCATGGGTAACTTCGTGGTTGATGTGCTGCAGACGGCCCGCGAACACGCAAAAAAATCCGCAAATTCACACGAATTTGCGGATTTTGCAGAACGCGAATTCGCGCATTTTGCCCATACTTAATGCTTACCCATGAAAGCCCATGTTTATTAAGGAGAGAAGGAAAACTACAATTCCCAGAAGGCATTGTGCTGCTGGCTCAAAAGCATGGACTAACTGAAAGTGTCACACATAACATAAGCCAACTTTGCAGCACTGCAGAAACAAGTCAAGATCATCTCTGACAGGCAAGCAGACCTGGTGCAGAGTGCAATACATGAAATCATTACTTCCGCCCAGCCTGAGAGATTATATGCCAGAATCGTTTGTAAAATACTAGTATGGGTGGTTAAGGGCATGGGTGTAGAATTCTTAGTTCCCAACATATGTTCTTCCAACATACATGGGTACTCACTAACAAGTAGCATTACATATAGATTAAACACTCACAGACAATAAAAGTACACTCAATACACATTCTTGCCCCCAAAAATGTTCTAATACAAACACTTTTTATAGATATAAAAACACGTAATACATGTTTTCACTTTCTACCACTCCTATACCAAACATTTCCACAGATTTTTTAAGTCTTTTACTGACAGTAGCTCATCTAAATTCGGAGGGCTGTTTGCCAGCCTTTTTTAGGTCGAGCTTCGATCGACCTGTTATGTCTCTTTTGTGGGGTCTGGCAAACCCACTGATTGCCATGGGTTACTATCTGTGGTAATCAGAAATGCTGGCTTCTTATTGGTGTATTTCTGTAAAAGTCCCTCGTTTGTGTGTTCAGCTCTCTTTCCGGCGAGTTCACTCAGAGAGCATTTTGGTCAGCCATCACACAGTACACCATGTGATGGCCTCTATTCCCTCCTCCCGTCTGCATGTGATGGCCCCTCCACACTTTTCAGCAACGGGGTAAAACAAGGAATTGTAAAGGTGTGCGAGTGCTGCATACAGCTTCTTCTCCTGGGACACGTGCAACATTGGCGAGCGAGCCTTTCGCCTTCATCTCCGTAAGCAACAGCCCACTCCCAACAAAAGGCGCGGCTCGCCAAACTCTATTTTATCATATTTTATGCTTTTAACCCCTTTCACGCTGATGACGAGGTCAGCTCGTCATCAGGTACACCTCTCGTACTCTGATAAAGGAGCGGCTCGCCCAACTGTTTTTTTAACAAAATGTTATGCTTTTCGTAGGCAGGGCAGCATGCCGTCTGTGCCGTGCTGATTTTTCTATCCACCTCTCCTTCTCTATTTCTCCTTCTCCCTCCCTGCTGCTCTCTCCCTCCCGCTGGAATGCTGTTGCATAGCTCGGACATGCCTGCAAGGTAGCCCCCAAACTGCCCAGACACGCCTGCGGCTCCTGCTGCTTCCATCCGTTTTGTAGTCTCCCGACGCTTTACCTGGTTTGTTTAAAATCTACATCCACAAACAAACATAGACAGACAGACACACACAACTGCACGCAGACACACATGCACACACAAATATGCAGTAGATCAAACAGTGTCCACGGTAGCCATAGGGGAGCAGCGTGGTGGGTGGCACTACTGCCATGATGAGGATGGACAGTGGACACTAGTGAGGTGCTCTGCACCCATGGTGCCCTTGTGGGGACATCTGGTATCACTGCAGAGCCCAGGCAGGAGCGTTAGGGGTTGTTTTTTAAATACTACTGGCCCTGTGTCCAGTGGCCAGCCAGTGCCAGGGCGCATATGATGCAAGTGCCTGGCATAATGCAGCCACAGATAAACCACAATCTCTCCCTCCAGGACTGATCCCATATATCGTCCATCATTGCTGCTCCTTCAAACCTCTCCCTTCTAAGGAAAAATTCTCACATGTGGGATGAGGAAACCAAAGTACTGGCTTACTGCGCGTTGACACTGTTTATCCATTGTTTCCTACTACCTAAAATCAAGAAAGAGCTTTTAATTAAACCAAGCATGTCTATTACATGTGGAAAATCTTCATTTATGTTTTTACCTCTTCTCTTCCCCCAATACGTAGCCGTAAGTGCTCCCTTCACACCTCGCCTTAGCCTTCTGCCACATACCGCTCTTATTGATCACATGTTCAAACTGTGTGACCCTGGCCAAATTACCTATCATCTCTTTGTCCCCATTCTCTGACAAACATTGAACCCCGTGAGTGCTTAGATTAATCTCTATACCTGTTTTAAGCGGCACAATATGGAACTGAACGGTTACAGTGGCAGTCGCTGCTCGCATCACGAGCTACTGTTATTACTGTTGTAATAAGAAGGCTATCCGACAAGTTTACATTAGTGGCCTTTTTTATCCCCAACAGTGAACCACCTCTGTGCCACAAACCAGGTTGGCATCAGAAATGTAAAAAGAGGATTATATATATTTCTATTGCCTCTACATTGCTAATACAAAAGTCATAACTGTTAAAAACATTTCGATTTCAATGCCACTAGCTCTAACGAAAAAAAAGAGAGACCTATTACATTGATAATGCTTGTTTTAAACATCTGCCTTTCGAAGCACAAGACCACACACACTGAAACTTAACATGGCTTGCACATGAAGCTAACCCACAGGGGTTGGACATTTCATCCAAGCTTGCTTTCAGGTGTTACTTCTCACACCTCTTGAGTGGAAGATTAGTATAGTAACTGGAAGAAAGAAAATGTCCACAATACGGAGAAAGCCTGTCCCCCTAACCTGATCCCCGTTGTTCACAAGGTTATAAATAATAATTGCAAAATGATTTGCAAACCACACTTTATAGACTTCTGAAGCACCTGAGTCCATAAACACTATTGAAAATAAAAATATACTGAACTATTGTCCTACTAAATATGAACACGTAAACAAATATGTTAAGTAAATGATCATTTGATAAGTAACAATTTATGTTAAGAAATGATGTTCAAGCATTCGAGATCTCCGTGGATTTTTGTCCTTTGTTTCACAATTAGTTAACATCTAGAGAGGCTTCCTGATCAACTAGCAGGGGCGGTGCATCCATTGGGGTGCTCGGGCGTTGCCCCACCTGGCCCATGGCCCCAAGTCGCACTGCGCGCAAGCAAAATAGCAAACTTTAAAGACAAGTACTTGCGGCTCTGCTCAGGCAGGCATTCAATCGGCGCTGAAGGGGGGTGGGGTGGTGGCGGGGCTGGCTGCAGCAGCAAGGAGGGTGACTGACAGCAGCGCTTACTAAAGTGCAGCTGCAATAGTGCGCATGCTCGATTTTGGGCTGGCCTGAACATGCACACTAAAGCCACCTCCTAAGGACCAGGGGAGCGAGGGGGGAGTTGTGAACTCCGAGGCAGAGGGTTGCTTCATGCAGCAACCCCTGGTCTCTAATGGGCGGGTCGTCTCCGTGCCCTAGCCAAACCTGGCGCTGCTAATGCAGCGTCTCGATTGGCTGCCTGAGACACCGCGCAGCCTGAGGGCTGTTTTTCAAAAGGCGCAAGAGCGGGACCGGCCCAGGACAGAGCAGCACAGAAGGCGCCAAGCAGCCCCCAACATGGGACCCCGGTCCAGGTCACCCGGTCAGGTAAGTTTGCTTTATTTTAATCTCCGTTATTTTAAGCTCCCCGCGCGACCCTCCCCCGAGTATGCGAGCCGTGACTGATCACTAATAGTTGTTAAAATGACAAAATAATGACATAGAATTGCTGAATGTTGCGCCATGTTATGCTGCATAATTCGCTCTTATTGCCGCTCATGTCTTCCGTGCCGCATAATTGGGCCCCCCAATGCTTCGGGCTTGCAGTGGCTGTGGTAATAGGTCCACAAAAGTAGCATGCTGTGGCTGGCATTTCCCGGGTACTCTGTAGTTCTTGCCACATCTTGAAAGCCAGCCCCAGCCGGAGGCGACCTGGTGCTATAAGCCCATATGGCCACATTAGCAGCTCTCTGAGCAGAAGCGGCTCCTGCTGTCACTCCATACTGGCCCACCCCGTCCCTGAGGAAAGTGTAAGTACAAATTGTAATTGTAAATTGTATTTAAGAGTGCTGAAGAACCTGAGCGAAAATAAACAAACAGGCCCGTTTTTTAGGTCTCGCCTATGCAGTGCACATGCGCTGAATAGGAAAAATACCTTTTCCGATCGCTTTGGCTTTTCAGCGAAGAACATACACGCGTTCCATTGCCATCAATGGCAACACGTGCACGTGTGGCGATCCACTTGCAGTAGCACTCAGCCGTCACCATATGGTAGCAATTATCACGGCGAGAGCCGCGCGCTCCTGCAGATGAATCGTTCAGGCCCCCCTCCTCCCCCTGTTTCATTGGTTGCGCGCCTCTAAGAGTTGCACGTGCCCATCGGTGTTTAGCTGCTGCTGTGGGCGGGCTTTAGCGACGAAAGTGAAGTGGCGGTGACGCCTTATACGGAGTGACTAACTGAGTTTGAAGAAGCTAGCAGCGCGGGGCTAATGCAGCTTGTTTGCCTACTAAGCCTGGACGAAGGACTGTGGTCAACTAAAGGATACGCGTGACTCGTGTCAACGAGATTTCTGGTGGTAAGTAAATCCACTAAGACAGGTTCAGAGATCTTCCTAGACTACATTGCTGATGCCATACCTACTATGCAAGAGCGACATGGCCCTTACTTGTACATCAGCACATCATCTCCTCCTTCACTAGCATCTGCTACTTCCGGTAGTGTGACTCCCCTCCCCGGTGCTGCGACTCCCACCGATGTACGGCCTTCTGTGTGTGAAGGCCTGCATTAGCCGTTTACGCCCGGGTTGTCACTGCCATCATCCATCTGTGCATCTGTAAGCCTCCGTCCCTGTCCTTCGCCGGTAGCAGTACTCATCCGGTGAATCCACCCTCACCTGTCGAAGGGGCTTTTCCTCTAGGTTTCACGTCCGCCGTAGAGCACGGGACAAGAGGCTTGAAGTTTTACTCTTTTTAGAAGCTTAGTGGAGACTGTCAACGAGAGCATAATAGGATGTACTCAGATTTTCACCCCATCTTTGGATAACTACGCTTTTTGTTTTGAGAAAATGCAAAAACTGCAAAAAATCGAATATTTTAATATTGTATTTCCATAATATGTTTCGTACAGCTGACGATTTATAAGTGTATGTCTCTATTCTTGTGGCGTTTGGGGTGTGCTTGCCTCATGCTTCAGTATTTGTGGCAGCTGTTGATTTCTATCCCTCTGACAGTCAAGCTTGTATGTGACGTGTCTTGGAGGTGATAATAAAACACAAGCAAGCATGAATTAGACAACAATAGCTGTCCTCTGAAAACAAAAGCCTGTTTGTTTACCACACGTTATACTACCCTTTTTGCCGCTTTCAAAGGATACAAATATCAGGCTGTATTATTTTCCCAATTTAATTACTGAGAGGGTCACGTGTGATAACCAGATCACCGTCGACACCAGCAGCGAGCGTTTCACTAAAAGAGCAATCATGACACTTTCCCGGCAAAACACAAGTCGCATTCTTAGGCGGCCCTGTCTTATTATGAATGCACATTTATTTGCTTTTCTTATTCATGAAGCACGTATATGACGTGTCTTGGAGGTGATAATGAAGCACAAACAAGCATGAATTATGGACCGGAAATAAACATATGTTTTCACCTAAATAAGTGAGAATTGTGTTACTGTCAGGAACATCTTTGAGAATTTATTCCAGCACCTGTTCCCAGCTGCATATATATTTACATTGAGAGGAACTTTTAATTGGCTTCGTCCAAATATTAATCTGGAGGTCAGGTTGGCAGCGGGTACGCTGGAGAGGAAACGTGATGCCCTAAAACGTATACAGATGAGCCTTGGGTGTGAAAGTGAGGGGAGAAAGACAATAGCTTTGTGCAAAATTGAACACCTCATAAGGTAAAAATATTTGAAAGTTCCATACGTCATCTGCATTTCTTCTTCCATGTGGGTATCTTTGTATGTTAAAAGCACCAGAGAGCTGCTGCTGTTGTGTGCAAGGCAGCTACCATCTTCAAGCTAAGGGAAACATTGAAACAAACTTAATAAGCAGATGCAAATGGGAAGAGATGCATTTCTGACTCTTTGGGGCTGATTAGGAATTGCACGGTACTTGTTTAGGGCGTGGGGGTAAATCTGCAGGTGAAATTTAAATTACTGTGCAGTAACATCGCACCCGTACCATGACATTATGTATTGGAATGGGGAATGAGTCTGTGGAGCTGGACTTCCTGGTTGTAAGGCCACACAGAATTCCCAGTTTTAAGGGTTTTAAGGGGATGTATGACGTTACAACGCATACTTTTACAACGCCTACCTTTACATCGCAAGTTTTAAAACGCATACCATTACAACGCATAATGCTTTTGGGCGCTGGATAGTGAATAGTTTAATTTACTATTCCAACTCCAGTCCCCGTGGATAGTAGGGAAGGTGTTGGATAGTACATTAAACCTATTCCCTATCCTAGAGCGCCCCCCAGCGCTATGCGTTTTAATGGTTTGCATTGTAAAAGTTGCGTTGTAATGGTAGTTCGTTGTAAAAGTTTAGTTGTAAAGGCTGTATACCGTTTTAAGGCATACATTCACACTTGCTCTGAGAAACATTAGTGCCTGGTAAAATCAGATCAGACGCTGGAACGCCCCACCAATCATTATCAGGTGGATTAAAATTCCATAGGCAAACCTGTTCCACCTGTCTTATAATAATTATTGGAATGGGGAATTACCATGTGGAAATGGATTTACGGTCATGAAACGATGCAGAATTCTAAATTCCATGTGATTTCAAGCATACATTTACTACCTGATCAATGTATGTGGGGGCGTCTGTGTGGGGTGTGGATGGAGGGAGAGGCTGTGGGGATTAGGAAGGAAAGGGGCATAGAAGGTGGGGCAGGGGGTAGAACTGAATGCGTCCCCACCAGAAATAAAAAAAAAAACGAATCGGGTAACAAGGCTTGACTTCTGCTGCCAAAGTCCACTACGATTTTACTAAGTAGAATTACTTCCTGTAAAATGGGGTCCGGTGTTCCAGCAACTAGGAATGCCAGGTGCTTTAATGCTGATCCACTCTCGATCCTACAGTAATTCCTCTCTGCCTGACTCATAACTATGGCCCTTTTCTGAAAGAGACAAACAACCAGAGTAGGTAACAAGGGCTGAGAGTCGAAGGTGTGGCGTAATGGCCAGAGAGGCTGACTTTTGACCTGGCGGTCTACGTAGACTCAACAGCCTGTGATTCTGAGCAAATCACGTAACCACCCCGTGCCTAGGAACAGCGCCTAGGGCAGTCTTTCTTCTCGCTCCTCTGCCTCTCTCCTCTCTTTTCGATCCCCCTGTTTCTTGCCCTTTCTGTTTCCCTGTTACTTTCTCTCATCCCCAGATTGTGTCCCTTTTCTCTGACTTTTGCTCCCCTCTTCTCTCTAATACCATCACACTACGCACATAACTATTATCATTACAATTGTTTTTTTGGGGGGGTGTAAACTTGCATATACCACCAACATACACACCAGCAAAACACACGACACACATACATCCCACCCACACACGTTATATCACAACTCACCACTATATTCCACACCATGCCACTACACTTACGTCACTAAACTAATCACAACTTGCGCACCATTTTTACAATATTAAACACAACAGCCACATTGCTCTATAACATACCTTAAAAACATTACAAAAATCTCAGCCTAAACAATTAAAAGGTCCCAAAGGAGAGATCTATTGGCTACGCCAATGCTTGTTTAACTTTTCCTGCTGTTAGGGCGCATTTAGATCTGCATTCTTTGAAAACGTTAATGTTTCAGCTGAACTTCCATTCGTGTCTGTCGCCAGGCTTTCTTTATAGCTCCTTAGTGCCAAGACCTCTGGGTGTCAGCTGCTCTTAATAATAATTAAGGCTCCCTGTTTTCCGTTTTTACGGATTTTTACAGATAAATACAGACAGAAAACAATGTGTTTTCTGTCTGCATTTATTTTTTAAAATGGAGAAATACAGTAAATCTGCTTCTTTACAGTGACTGTTCGTGCTGTCTTTCCTGAATTTAGCCCAACAGCTGAGCAGATGGACAGCGTGGGAAATTGAAAAACAGGATGACATTTGTTTAAATAACTGCATTTGTCAACTAACATATATGGTATAATGCTAATATTTGCCGGTGGATGGACAGTTATGTAATATTTGCAAGTTAAATAGCTAAAACACGACAGACATCAAAGTATGACTGCACGTCTATCATTTAAATACATATGGAAATGTACAGTTTTACAACTACATTTATATGCAAAACACATAATAAATATGGATAAATACTGATAACATGGCCCAAAAATACATATGGATAAATACAGACGGAAATGTTAAAAAAATAAATACCATAAAACCGGGAGCCCTAATAATAATAGCTTTAAAATACCCTCAAAATGGGCCCTCCTTTGCAAATCGGACCAGATATCACGGGGTGGGATGATTAACTTGCGGTACAGTACCCATTGTTCTATACCTAGCAGTTCTTTAAATGGGCTGGTACTCACCGGTACTGAGTACCGGCACTTCTTCATTTTCTCCCCTTGAGTACCGGCACTTTTTACTAGAAGAAAGAGAGTACCGGTACTCATGGGGATCTGACTTTAACTGAGGCAGCGCGCTCCCTTTATCCCTCAAGTTATACTACGGCAGCACCTTTCAAGCACTGCACGGAATCAATCACAGGAGCTCGTCACCAGGACCCAGCGTGAGCTGCTTTGTAAATCAGAGCAGGGGTGTGTCTGCAGAGTCATTTGCTTACACTACAACAAAGTATTTGAAAAGAGGGTCTAAGGGGATAATCTTTAAAGACCACGTGGTATTAAACCCCCACTCACAGTCTAGTACAACAGAACAAATACCACTGGTCTATTCATACATAAACATGTGAAAAGAAGAGAAAAATGTCTATGGTCAGTCTGTGAAAGTTCGCAGGCAAAGATGAAAATGAATCCCATCAGTCCACCCAGTGGCAGAGCATCATCATCTGGGATTTGAAAAGGAAGATGGTGAGGTACTGGGTTTTTCAGAACCGGCACAGACACCGGTAACCCAGCGGTGTCAGGGTACACCCAGAGACCTCGGGTTCTTCCTGATCCAGACCACAGAAACTCAGAGTCTTCTAGGTGATGTCAAAGATTAGTTTATTGGCTGCAACCAAGGTAACAAGTGTCCTAGAAGTACAACACGGGGAAGTATATTCTCAGGAGACTGCTCGAATTTACAAAATCAGGCTTCTCTTCTTATACACTATTTTGGGCTTCAGGCAAAACATTCTTGGTTGTAAAGTAAATCGTTAACATATTTCTAGTACAAAGAAAAAGCAGAGTCATGATGACATGTACATATTTCACGTCGTGCTGCCCATAACAAATCACTTGGCAAGGCCCAACATTTCATCAGATATCAGTGGACCCCCAATAAAAACAGGCACCTCCCCATCATAAAGTAAGTGAAGCAAAAGAGTAGAGACAGATGTGAGCAAGATACGGCAGGTGTGTGTGCTGAAATGGCTTTATGGCTTGCTGAGCCTTGATGCTATCTTGCTCGGCCACTGGGAGGGGAGCTGACCTAACGAGTTTGGCCTGGGGCAATGGTTCCAACTTGCACAGGTCATGGAAAAGTCGATTAACCCCTTCGACGCTCATGACGAGCTGCGCTCGTCATGAGGTAGCCTCCTCGCACGCTCATGACGAGCCCAGCTCGTCATGTAAAGTGCACTTTACGGATTCCCAGCGTACGGGCGGAATTCCGCCCGCACGCATGCGGTTAAGGAGTATGTGTCCTTGTGGAATTGAATTCAGCTGGATTAAGGCCTATGTAAAGGGCAACACATAAATGGAAGCCAAGGGTTCAGAACGCAAATGACGATTTCGAGGTGAAATCGTCATTCGAATATGCTGAAAATATATGTACATGATGTACTCGTCATTCTCGGTCTTTTGATACCAAATTCGTCATGTTTCGACGAAGTTTTAATTCTCGAGTCCAGAATGATTACACGAATCCAGATTTTCGGAACCACAATCCCTCCTTTTGCCCTTACATAGGCAATTAATCTATCCTCATGTTAGTCTGAGTCCAGATCTATATTCCTAAAGTCATTGAGATGTTGCTGTAACATCATTCTAGTACTTAGTTCATCTCTTGACACAGGTTTCCTTACACATGATGTAACACAGAGGCCACATATTGCAGGAGCACACTGTATGCATAGACAGAACAGGAAAAGAATGGCTAAGACCATCCCAATGACCATTAGAATTTTCCATCCCCAGGCGGATATTAGTTCCCAGACCCATCCCATCAATGACCAATCTCCTTTATCCACATGAATAGATTCGGAAATCTTATGTAGTTTGGAGATGGCCTGGTACACTGTTGGAGCGTTATCAGGGATAAAGATACAGCAACTAGATTGGATAAATCTACATACTCCACCTCGGTCTGCTTGGATGACATCTAAAGCGACCCTGTTCTGAAGGGTCATAAGCCGATCCGACTGGAGCTCAGCAGTCAGGTTACTAAGGGCACCAGTAGTTTCTATCACAGTGGACTCAACTACCCTTGTCAATTGCCTTATGTTTCTGCTGTTAGCCATGGATCCCCAGAACGGCAGGAAACCCTTTGCAAAGTCTCCAAATTCTTGACCTGCAGTGTCTTCTTCACTCAAAACACCTCTAACTATCCTTGTCCGGTGGTAGTCTGCCGCTGCTGTGTAGGTGGGAGGCAACAGGAAGGAGGAAGGAAAGAAAACAGGAGCCCGAAAAGTCAGGGGGCAACCATGTATAGGCTCTATCGTGGCAGATGAAATAAGTACCCTTGGCTGCTAAAAACGCAGGGGAAGTCTGAGATCCAAACATATACGTTTCAGTACAGACACTCTTCCCTAACTGAGCTCTGGGATTCGTGCCATTACCTTGCAGACATAGATGACCCTGATGGGGTACAATCCAAATCGGGGACGACCTCTTAGCTTGCTGTTTCTCACTTAAGGTAGCTCCATATCCAGTCATGTTCCATCCTATGTATAATAGTGTCTCATCTCTAGGGATAGTCTCATAAGAAATACCTTCCTTAATCATGTCAACTATACCTTTAACTAGAGCACTTTTTCTAGGATTGTCTGTTGTAGAACGCAGGGGGTAGATTTCGTGTGCATATATGAACATTGTCCTATATGCCCATACAGAACCATTGTGACTAAATGGCAGGACAAATAGGGGATACCTTTATCCGTTGTGTGAGGCATGAGACCGCACACCCAACAGTTAGTTGTGTTCATTACAAGTTGGTGTTGGTGTAACAACTGAACAAAGGAGTTATTAACGAACTCCAATCTCCTATTTGATTCGTGGTCGGGCAGAGGGTGGAAAGAATGAGAGGAAACAGTAGGGGGAGGTATAGGTGATGCAGTGGGCGCAAATGTTACATGGAAAGAGAATAAAACATAACTTATCAAAAAGATCATTACGCTGAATAGCATAAAAATACACAATATTATAAAACTTTTCTTTGTCATCGTGGTACACAGTCTCTGCTTAAAGTTCATTTGTTTGGCAGGTCTCTCCACATCGGGAAACTCCATCCTCTCTAAGGTGCTGCCCGCGGTGGGAGGTTGCCTCTGCTAAGGGATGCTTCCGTCAGTCTAGGGCAACTCTCTTGTACCAACCAGAACTACCGACCTAACGTCGTCAGCTGCACCCCAAAGACTTTAATCAACCGCGGCCCTAGCAGCGGAACCCGGATGGCGGTTCGAAAAACAAAAATGAGCAAGTTTCCTAGATGGGAGAGCTGCACTTTCAAAAATAGTACTTGGGGAAAAAGAAAATATCGTTTTATTTGTCCATGGATCTTAGTCTCAAATTGCAAAAGAAATGACTTTATTAGTTCGTTTGTCTCGGTCTCAAATTATACCGTTGCTTCCCAGATATTGTCTGATCTGGGAACAAAAGGTCAGGCTCTGTAATGTTCACTCGCTTGGAAGGTGGCACAGTCTGGTGCAAAATGTTTTCGTTTTCTTGTTCAGAGTCAGTTCCATTTACATGTGAATCATTGAAAGGGACGGTATTTGGCACAGCATCAAGTTCTTTACTCTGGTCATAGGGCAGAGGTAAGGGTACCCTTTTACAGTGGACCCCGTGGATCCAGGCCTTCTTCCCTTCCACTCGAACTGCCGATCTGGTAGAGAGAAGGACGAGGTGGGGTCCCGTCCACCTGGGCTGGTCGTTTTTAGTCCTTTGGAAATTCCGCACCAGCACCCAGCTTCCAGGGTCAATGCTGTGTCCCGGAGTATCAGAGGCCGGAGGCAGGGAGTCATGTACCTGTTGATGCAAAACACGCAATTTAGCCGTCAATTCATACAGGTAATCAAGCAAAATAGGGTGTTCTAGCTCGCTGAACTTCTTGGGCCTAGGCACTCCCCATATGTTGGCTGGCCGGCCAAAGACAATTTCATAAGGGCTGAGTTTCACTCGTGAATGCACAGTCATTCTGGTCGATAGGAGTGCTAATGGTAGAGTGTCAGGCCATTTAAGACCTGTGCTCGCTTGGATTTTGGCCAATTTAAGTTTAAGCGTGCCATTGTAACATTCTACTAATCCAGCTGATTGGGGGTGATTTGCAGCGTGGAACTTCTGCCTAATGCCTAGCCCTTCACACACTCTTTTCATCACACGGCCCACAAATTCACTTCCGTTATCAGACCAGACCATTCTAGGCATTCCAAACCTGGGGAAGTACTCTTTCACAAGGGCTTTCGCTGTGGACAAGGCAGTGTTGTCTTACAGGGGATATGCTTCTACCCATTTTGAGAAAGCACAAACAACAACGAGCACGTATTTTAAGTTGTTGCACCTTTACATGTGTATGAAATCTAGCTGCAAAACCTCGAACGGATACGTAGGAGGTGCAAAATGACCAGCTGGAGTTGGGGTTCCCCTACCAGGATTGTGTTGCAGACACACCATGCAATTCTTGACAACATTCTCTGCACACTTGGGAATCCCTGAATTCTTCCACACTGGGGCCAACAACTCGCAAATCCCTTTCACGCTGATATGAGCCATTGTAACCACTGCAAGCACATATGCATCGGGTAACAACCATATCTGATAGTCTGTCGATTCAATCCAACAACCATTTGCATCCATTCTACCTGTACTCTCTCTCCACGTGCTCAACTCTTTCTCTGTGGCCTCAGCTTGGATGGACTTCACCCTCTCTATCGTGTCCTCTCATATTCCAACATCACCAATCCATCTTGCAGGGCCTGCAACATACATTCGGCTCATCACATTCTTTGCCGTTTCTTTAGCGATCTCGTCAGCAAATGCATTCCCACGACCAACATCATCAGTCACCTTCTTGTGAGCACTACATTTCACAATCGCCATTTGCAGAGGCAAGGTCAGTGATTCAAGAAGCTCATTCACCAACTGACCATGCTGAATCTTAGCTCCATGCGAAGTCAAGAACCCACGTTCTCTCCACAATCGTCCAAAACTGTGAGTCACTCCAAACGCGTACTGGCTGTCGGTGTAGACAGTCACTTTCATTCCTTTCGACAATACACACTCTCTCGTGAGTGCAACTAATTCTGCAGCTTGAGCTGAACCATGTGGTACTCATGCAGTTTCAACAACTGTGTGCAAAGTCGTGACAGCATATGCTGCAGTCACGTTACCATTTGGGAGCTTGAAGCATGAACCATCCACCCATAATGTACCATCACATTCAGCAAGAGGAGTGTCAAATAAATCTACTCTCCCTTTTGTTTCTTCCTCTGTTGCGAGAAAACAATCGTGCTGTTCTAAAGCATCTGATTCCTCTGCAATTGGCAACAATGTAGCTAGATTCAAGGTACTGCACCATTTTATGTGCACATGACTCGCTAGCAGTGTCAATTTGTAACTGGACAGTCGAGCACTAGTTAAGTGCTGTGTCTTGGTTCTATTTAACAATGTGTCTACTGCATGTGGGACCATCACGATTAGTGTATTATTCATTACTAGACCAGCAGACTGTCGAATAGAAACAGCTGCTGCTGCTGTGGCTCTTAAACAACTTGGCAATGCTTTAGCTACCAAATCCAAAGTTGACGAAAAATAGGCGCATGGGCGCTGCCTACCTCCAAATAACTGAGTCAACACAGACAATGCACAGCCCTCCTTCTCGTGAACATACAATGTGAAAGGCTTACTGTAGTTGGGGGTACCTAACACAGGAGCCCGACATAATGCTGTGCGTAATTCGAGAAAACTTTTCTGACACTCTTCAGACCAAGGAATGGGATTGGGTGTACCTTTACATGTTAATGCCACCAAGGGTTTGGCCAGTAGCGAAAAATTTGGAATCCACTGTCTACAGTACGATGTAATGCCCAAGAAAGCACGCACTTCTCTCTGTGTTCTTGGCACATTCAATTTCGCTATTGCCTGAATTCTTTCTGGGGTCAGTTTCCTTCCCTCCTTCGATAAGAGGTGACCTAAGTAGGTCACTTCTTGTCGGCAATATTGCAGTTTGGAAAGTGACACCTTGTGATGCAGATCACACAGATGACTCAATAATGTCAACGTGGCCTTTTTACAAATTTTCTTAATATCTGCAGCAATGAGCAAATCATCCACATACTGTACGAGAGTAGCACCTTTAGGTAAAATAACCGTATCAAGCTGTGTTTTTAGCGCTTGACTGTATATTGATGGACTTTCACAGTAGCCCTGAGGAGCGCGTTTAAAGCGGAAGCTTCAACCTCCTAAACTGAAGGAAAAGATATCCCTGCTCTCCTCAGCAATCGGGATACTGAAGAAAGCATTCTTTAGGTCAATCACCGAAAACCAAGAGGCAGAGGCTGGAATCATAGTCAATAATGTGGTAATGTCGGGTACAACTGGAAATTGTGGCACAACAATTTTATTCACTTCTCTAAGGTCAATCACGAACCTGTACACAGGTGGCTTAGAAGGGTCAGTTCGTTTTAAAACAGGCAGAACAGGACTATTGCAAACATTTCCTCGTGTTTCTTCAATCACATCCTTTTTAATCAATTCGTAAACAATAGCTAGTAAAGCTTTTTCACCCTCACTAGAAATTTTGTATTGGGGAATTCGTGGCATTTTAACGTTGGCTTTCAATGTTACAACATATGGTGGAATTTCTAAAAGACCTACATCATTAGGACCAGTGGCCCAAAGAATATCTGGGAGAATCGACAATTCTGCAGGAATTTTATCCCTCGACAAATACATGGGAGAAACCACTTTCTTACCTAAAGTAAGTTGTACTCCTGAAGGAGAACAGTACAAAGTCGCATACAATCTTTTTAACAAATCCAATCCTAGCAAGTTTTCACCACAACCTGTTGTCAGAATAAGGGGTGCTTCGAATTCACAAGGACCAACAGAAAGAGACAAAGGATCAGAAATCGGATTTCTAACTGGGGCGCCAGAAAAACCTACAGAAACGTTCATTTCGCCAGACAAAGGTGCGCCAGGGAGTTTGGAGTGCATAATAGAACTCTTTGTAGCACCAGTATCCAACAGAAAAGGTTCTGACACACCTGATGTAATCACCTCAACGTATGGTCCACTCTGATCTACTGGAACTGAAACAACTCCCTCTCTTTGTCTTTGGCTGTCCTAGCAATCATTATTCTCCAAATACTCATCTTCTGTATAGTAATCATCAACGTAGTATTGAGCTGTCCTATCCGATGCGTTATTTTGCGGATCAAACCTGTTCATAGAGTTTTGTGGTGGAAGGGGACGTGCGTTCTGAGGGGCGTTTCCACGCCCTCTACCTCTAGGTGCTTGCTGACTGCCACGACCTCTAACACCAGAAACTCCATTTGCACGTTGTAATAGAATAGGACAATTATACTTGAAATGACCCTCTTGTCTGCAATATGAACACTGGTTGGGGCCTACAGGTACACGGGGTTGAGTGTACTCGACTCTTTGCGAGTTCCTCTGATACTGTTGAGGCTGCTGGAAATTATTCTGGTAGTGATTCTGGCTACCATTATTCTGATTACCACCACCACGTGGCGGACAGGCTTGCTGTAGAAAAACCTTCGTTTTTAGTTCTTTAGTTTTCTTTTCTACTCTATCTTTCTCATCTTTGTCTCTATTTTCGTAATATTGTGCAGTAGCCAATATCTGGGCTAAAGACGAGACTGCCCAAGAACTTTCTGAATCCTTTAATTTTTTACACAATTCAGGAAGCAAATTGTGCACGAATTTATCGACAAACAATCTCTGACCACCTTCTGTGGTCATATCTTGACCGCTGTGGTCAACGAATGTTTCTTCAAATCTGGTGAAGAAATCTGAGACTGTTTCTTCTTTCTTTTGCTTGCATGCAGATAACTTATCCCAATTTACACGTATTGCAGGCATTATCGTTTTCATATAATCAATTATTTTACCAGGCAGTTCTGCTATCAAAGGTTCAGGCTTAGCGCCACCTACTTGTAGGGCATCTGTCGCAGTAATGTTAGGCCATGAGTCACCTAATTCCTGATCATGATCTATATGACAATTTTACCCCATAAAGGCTGTGGAACAACATTCCCAAATAGCATATCGATATCGGCTAAATTCATTATACATGACCCAGCAGTTTGCGACAACTCTTTGTAATACCCTGCAGGATTTTTACGCGGATCAGGTAATGTTTGTTTAAGGGCTAAAACTTCAGCTCGCTTCCATTGGACATGTACCCATACACGCTGAAAGTGTGGCAGAATAGGTGGGACAGCAGTCGTGTCACCCTCTCTCCACTGTGGGGGAACTTCTCTCATAGGGTATTGTCGCGCCTTTTTCCTACTAGATGTACTAGATTCAGATGGTGACCCAGAACTGCTTCCCTTACTCCGATATGATAACAACATTTCAACTGCTTTTTCCACATCTGGATCTACAATCATACCCTCTCCGAACTTAAACCGTACACGACACATCTCTTGCGGGATGTATTCCAGATCATTGTCTTCTAAATCCTCGCAAAGAAAAACACACATCTGTTCGAAAACATATCTCTGTGTCGCTGCTTCCCATTGATGGAAGACTTCCATGACAGACTGTACATCATATTTTACAGTGTCCAAAACCCATTTCCGTGCTAAACTATTCAGTGAATCTCTCTCTTGATAATCAGGCAGTCGACTTCGCAACTGTCTTCTTCCCATGTTAGGGGTCGTAGTAGGCGACCCGAAAAAGAGGTAAAAGAAGGTTAGTAACAGTGCTGGCCATTTTCTGCCGAATGGAAGGTGAAACTGAAGGAAGAACGGGTGAAAAAACGGGGTGAGATAAGGCAGGGGCAGAGATAGCAGTAGAGGTATCAGGTGAAATAGAAGGCGCACTAGGCAAAATCGTAGAGGGAGCATTAGGAGAAGTAAAAGGTACATTAGGCGAAATCGTAGAAAACACAGTTGAAGCAAGTGTGGTTGGTGGGCCTGGAGCAGGCTGCACCACAGAAACAGGAGTCAGCTGGAGAACAGCTGGAGGGTGCTGTGGAAGAACAGGAGGAGTAGTTTGCACAACTAAAGGTTGCGGGGGTGCCGTGGCATTTTGCGCATAGGGGGGTGGCGAATTTAGTAAATGCGACATTAATGGGTCTTTTTCACGCTCTTTTGCTGCCTCTTGCTGAAGAGACGGCAAAACTGGATAACATTTATCTATTGCCATTTTACGTTGCCTGTGCAACTGCTCACTCATCTGCTCTTCTTCATTATCTTTAAACTGCATAGCAGCTTGCATTACTGAGAGTCCCTCTTCTCTCTTATTTTTCTTAGCTAATTTGATTTCTTTTTGTTTGGCTTCTTTACGCCATAAGCGGAAAGAGTCAAACATCGCCGGCCGGGCTTTCTTTTTAAAGAGTTTAACTTCAAGGTTGTCTAAGATTTCGGAATCAAAACTACCATATTGGGGCCATTTTAGAACACCATCTTTCCTGGTGTATTTAATCCATACTTCGTTGTAGGTGATGGGGCCTACCCCATGTTTCACATATAGCTCGTAAGTTGGAGTTCCAACTGGAGGAACCGGACATGAGTCCTCCAATCGGCAGTCCCTATTATTATAACCAAGACAAAACAAATTTCCAAGTCTAAGACTAGGCATCTTTTCTCTTTAGTCTAATTCCAAACTTCAAAGGATTATCGATTATGATATTTCTCGTGAATACACAAGTCCTTCGGTTTTGGTGCTTGCAAGTACCAACACAAAACTTTTTATCCCAAGGATACCAAACCTAAGATCAACTAAGGACTGGGAGACGCTCCACTTATACTTAACTGAAATGTCGATGACGTCACCAGAAGACTCGTCTTAGTGTTTCGCTCTACCAAACTTCAAGGGTCCAAATCAGGGCGATAGCCAGGACAGCAGTCCTTGTAGCCGTCGGGAAGCGGGGAACCTCGCAGCAAAGACCTTCGGACCACGTCGACATGCAGGGGTCGATGAGGTGGTTGGCCGTCCTCCGGAATTTTCACACGAAGCTCCTCACGATCCTCTGGCTGACTGGTACCACTGGAATCGCCCCAAACGTTGGGCGCCAGCTGAGGTACTGGGTTTTTCAGAACCGGCACAGACACCGGTAACCCAGCGGTGTCAGGGTACACCCAGAGACCTCGGGTTCTTCCTGATCCAGACCACAGAAACTCAGAGTCTTCTAGGTGAAGTCAAAGATTAGTTTATTGGCTGCAACCAAGGTAACAAGTGTCCTAGAAGTACAACACGGGGAAGTATATTCTCAGGAGACTGCTCGAATTTACAAAATCAGGCTTCTCTTCTTATACACAATTTTGGCTTCAGGCAAAACATTCTTGGTTGTAAAGTAAATCGTTAACATATTTCTAGTACAAAGAAAAAGCAGAGTCATGATGACATGTACATATTTCACGTCGTGCTGCCCATAACAAATCACTTGGCAAGGCCCAACATTTCATCAGATATCAGTGGACCCCCAATAAAAACAGGCACCTCCCCATTATAAAGTAAGTGAAGCAAAAGAGTAGAGACAGATGTGAGCAAGATACGGCAGGTGTGCGCGCTGAAATGGTTTTATGGCTTGCTGAGCCTTGATGCTATCTTGCTCGGCCACTGGGAGGGGAGCTGACCTAACGAGTTCGGCCTGGGGCAATGGTTCCAACTTGCACAGGTCATGGAAAAGTCGATTAAGGAGTATGTGTCCTTGTGGAATTGAATTCAGCTGGATTAAGGCCTATGTAAAGGGCAACACATAAATGGAAGCCAAGGGTTCAGAACGCAAATGACCATTTCGAGGTGAAATCGTCATTCGAATATGCTGAAAATATATGTACATGATGTACTCGTCATTCTCTGTCTTTTGATACCAAATTCGTCATGTTTCGACGAAGTTTTAATTCTCGAGTCCAGAATGATTACACGAATCCAGATTTTCGGAACCACAATGGTCCAGATATAGGTGACCCACTAATCATGAGCGTGTGTCACCTTAATCAGAATCTTCCAGTGATGGATCATGCCAAAGACATGTGTGTACAGTGGTGAGTCTTAGGTTTTGCAGTGAAAAACAATGTGCAAAAAAATCAAAAAAAGAGATGAAACTAAAATTGGCTATCACAATGTCAAAAGAAACTTTATTAAGGGAGCATTGTGGTGTCAATAGTTAAAAGCAGGTGTAAACAGTTTGAAATAATAACTGTTAAAAGTTGGAAAATATATACATAAGGGGGTCTACATGTTTCAGCCTAAAACAGGAGTATTTCAATCCAAAGGCTTTCTTCAGGACCACTCAATACAGTACTGCAAAACAATAAGCAATATTGAAACAATATTGGTTTCCCCAAGACCCCGTCACTTCCCTTTTAAAGGGCTCCTCAAAATCGGCGCATTTCTACAGACTCCACCTGGGCCTTTGTTTTGTTATCCCTGGTAAGAAAACATTGCTGGGGAGATAGCTCTGTGGGTAGATGCATCTGCTGCTGAAATTGGAACCGGATTTTCGCTAATTTGACAGACAGCAGCATTAGAACGATAGGAATGAATAAACATAGCATATGTTGTTAATAGTGCTGTGAAGCAACAACGCTGTGCAGACAATTGCAAAGTAACAGTTGCTATTAGCATAAACTCCTGGATTTGGAAAAAATAATGACCAGACTTCATAGTGCAAGATGGAACGACACAAAAGTAATATGTACCAGCCAAAATAAATGACTTTTACTGCAATTATATTTACTTTAAAGATGCTGCTCTGATTTGGTTATAATAGGAAACATGTTGCAGCTAAACACTGCAAAACTATAAAATATCTTGTAAAATTATATATACTGGATATCAAATCCCCGCGTTTAATTGCTGTCTTCTGGAAATAAACATTCTGCTTTTAGCACCTCTATGGGGTCCGTTGCAGGGCCCGCTGAACGCAAGGGGCCATCCGTTGGAAAGGACGTGCCCCTAGTTTGTTACCGCAGTTTAGAACACTTCTCTCACATACACATGGGAGCCTTCAACTAAAGGCACCACTCACACATGGGAGCCTTCAACTAAAGGCACCACTCACACATGGCAGCCTTCAACTAAAGGCACCACTCACACATGGAAGCCTTCAACTAAAGACACCACTCACACATGGAAGCCTTCAACTAAAGGCACCACTCACACATGGAAGCCTTCAACTAAAGGCACCACTCACACATGGAAGCCTTCAACTAAAGACACCACTCACACATGGAAGCCTTCAACTAAAGGCACCACTCACACATGGACGCCTTCAACTAAAGGCACCACTCACACATGGAAGCCTTCAACTAAAGGCACCACTCACACATGGAAGCCTTCAACTAAAGGCACCACTCACACATGGAAGCCTTCAACTAAAGGCACCACTCACACATGAAAGCCTTCAACTAAAGGCACCACTCACACATGGAAGCCATCAACTAAAGGCACCACTCACATATGGCAGCCTTCAACTGAAGGCACCACTCACACATGGGAGCCTTCAACTAAAGGCACCACTCACACATGGGAGCCTTCAACTAAAGGCACCACTCACACATGGAAGCCTTCAACTAAAGACACCACTCACACATGGAAGCCTTCAACTAAAGGCACCACTCACACATGGAAGCCTTCAACTAAAGGCACCACTCACACATGGAAGCCTTCAACTAAAGGCACCACTCACACATGGAAGCCATCAACTGAAGACACCACTCACACATGGAAGCCTTCAACTAAAGGCACCACTCACACATGGAAGCCTTCAACTGAAGGCACCACTCACACATGGAAGCCTTCAACTGAAGGCACCATTCACACATGGAAGCCTTCAACTAAAGGCACCACTCACACATGGCAGCCTTCAACTGAAGGCACCACTCACACATGGGAGCCTTCAACTAAAGGCACCACTCACACATGGAAGCCTTCAACTAAAGGCACCACTCACACATGGGAGCCTTCAATTAAAGGCACCACTCACACATGGAAGCCTTCAACTAAAGGCACCACTCACACATGGAAGCCTTCAACTAAAGGCACCACTCACACATGGAAGCCTTCAACTAAAGGCACCACTCACGCATGGAAGCCTTCAACTAAAGGCACCACTCACGCATGGCAGCCTTCAACTAAAGGCACCACTCACACATGGGAGCCTTCAACTAAAGGCACCACTCACACATGGAAGCCTTCAACTAAAGGCACCACTCACACATGGAATACTTCAACTAAAGGCACCACTCACGCATGGCAGCCTTCAACTAAAGGCACCACTCACACATGGCAGCCTCCAACTAAAGGCACCACTCACACATGAAAGCCTTCAACTAAAGACACCACTCACACATGGCAGCCTTCAACTAAAGGCACCACTCACACATGGAAGCCTTCAACTAAAGGCACCAGTCACACATGAAAGCCTTCAACTAAAGGCACCACTCACACATGGCAGCCTTCAACTAAAGACACCACTCACACATGGCAGCCTTCAACTAAAGGCACCACTCACGCATGGCAGCCTTCAACTGAAGGCACCACTCACACATGGAAGCCTGCAACTAAAGGCACCACTCACGCATGGAAGCCTTCAACTGAAGGCACCACTCACGCATGGCAGCCATCAACTGAAGGCACCACTCACGCATGGAAGCCTTCAACTGAAGGCACCACTCACACATGGAAGCCTTCAACTAAAGGCACCACTCACGCATGGAAGCCTTCAACTAAAGGCACCACTCACACATGGAAGCCTTCAACTAAAGGCACCACTCACGCATGGAAGCCTTCAACTAAAGGCACCACTCACACATGGAAGCCATCAACTAAAGACACCACTCACACATGGAAGCCTTCAACTAAAGGCACCACTCACACATGGCAGCCATCAACTAAAGACACCACTCACACATGGCAGCCTTCAACTAAAGGCACCAATCACACATGGAAGCCTTCAACTGAAGGCACCACTATAATAATAATAATAATACACATTTGTAAAGCGCACAATCACCCGTAAGGGTCTCTAGGCGCTGGGGGCCGTCGGGAAGATTAAGCGAGCTATTGCCCAGAGTCACATGGTGCTGGGCTAACCTGCCGCCGGAGCCGGGGATCGAACCCTGATCCCCAGATTCCAGCGTCAGTCGCCCTGGCCGCGGCGCCACACCTCTCCCACATGGAAGCCTTCAACTAAAGGCACCACTCACACATGGCAGCCTTCAACTAAAGACACCACTCACACATGGCAGCCTTCAAATAAAGGCAACACTCACACATGGCAGCCTTCAACTGAAGGCACCACTCACACATGGCAGCCTTCAACTGAAGGCACCACTCACACATGACAGCCTTCAACTGAAGGCACTACTCACACATGGCAGCCTTCAACTAAAGTCACCACTCACACATGGAAGCCTTCAACTGAAGGCACCACTCACACATGGCAGCCTTCAACTAAAGGCACCACTCACACATGGAAGCCTTCAACTAAAGGCACCAGTCACACATGGAAGCCTTCAACTAAAGGCACCACTCACACATGGAAGCCTTCAACTAAAGGCACCAGTCACACATGGCAGCCTTCAACTAAAGGCACCACTCACACATGGAAGCCTTCAACTAAAGGCACCACTCACACATGGCAGCCTTCAACTAAAGACACCACTCACACATGGCAGCCTTCAACTAAAGGCACAACTCACACATGGCAGCCTTCAACTGAAGGCACCACTCACGCATGGCAGCCTTCAACTGAAGGCACCACTCACACATGGCAGCCTTCAACTAAAGGCACCACTCACACATGGCAGCCTTCAACTAAAGGCACCACTCACACATGGCAGCCTTCAACTAAAGGCACCACTCACACATGGCAGCCTTCAACTAAAGGCACCACTCACACATGGCAGCCTTCAACTGAAGGCACCACTCACACATGGCAACCTTCAATTAAAGGCACCACTCACACATGGCAGCCTTCAATTGAAGGCACCACTCACACATGGCAGCCTTCAACTGAAGGCACCACTCACACATGACAGCTTTCAACTGAAGGCACCACTCACACATGGCAGCCTTCAACTAAAGGCACCACTCACACATGGCAGCCTTCAACTAAAGGCACCACTCACACATGGCAGCCTTCAACTAAAGGCACCACTCACACATGGCAGCCTTCAACTAAAGGAACCACTCACACATGGAAGCCTTCAACTAAAGGCACCACTCACACATGGAAGCCTTCAACTAAAGGCACCACTCACACATGGCAGCCTTCAACTAAAGACACCACTCACACGTGGCAGCCTTCAACTAAAGGCACCACTCACACGTGGCAGCCTTCAACTAAAGACACCACTCACACATGGCAGCCTTCAACTAAAGACACGACTCACACGTGGCAGCCTTCAACTAAAGACACCACTCACACATGGGAGCCTTCAACTAAAGGCACCACTCACACATGGCAGCCTTCAACTGAAGGCACCACTCACACATGACAGCCTTCAACTGAAGGCACCACTCACATATGGCAGCCTTCAACTAAAGGCACCACTCACACATGGCAGCCTTCAACTAAAGGCACCACTCACACATGGCAGCCTTCAACTAAAGGCACCACTCACACATGGAAGCCTTCAACTAAAGACACCACTCACACATGGCAGCCTTCAACTAAAGGCACCACTCACACATGGCAGCCTTCAACTGAAGGCACCACTCACACATGGCAGCCTTCAACTAAAGGCACCACTCACACATGGCAGCCTTCAACTAAAGGCACCACTCACACATGGCAGCCTTCAACTAAAGGCACCACTCACACATGGAAGCCTTCAACTAAAGGCACCACTCACACATGGAAGTCTTCAACTAAAGGCACCAGTCACACATGGAAGCCTTCAACTAAAGGCACCACTCACACATGGAAGCCTTCAATTAAAGGCACCACTCACACATGGCAGCCTTCAACTACAGGCACCACTCACACATGGCAGCCTTCAACTAAAGGCACCACTCACACATGGCAGCCTTCAACTAAAGACACCACTCACACATGGCAGCCTTCAACTAAAGGCACAACTCACACATGGCATCCTTCAACTAAAGGCACCACTCACACATGGCAGCCTTCAATTAAAGGTACCACTCACACATGGCAGCCTTCAACTAAAGGCACCACTCACACATGGCAGCCTTCAACTGAAGGCACCACTCACACATGGCAGCCTTCAACTAAAGGCACCACTCACACATGGCAGCCTTCAACTAAAGGCACCACTCACACATGGCAGCCTTCAACTAAAGGCACCACTCACACATGGCAGCATTCAACTGAAGGCACCACTCACACATGGCAGCCTTCAACTAAAGGCACAACTCACACATGGCAGCCTTCAACTAAAGGCACCACTCACACATGGCAGCCTTCAATTAAAGGCACCACTCACACATGGCAGCCTTCAACTAAAGGCACCACTCACACATGGCAGCCTTCAACTAAAGGCACCACTCACACATGGCAGCCTTCAACTAAAGGCACCACTCACACATGGCAGCCTTCAACTAAAGGCACCACTCACACATGGAAGCCTTCAACTAAAGACACCACTCACACATGGCAGCCTTCAACTAAAGGCACAACTCACACATGGCAGCCTTCAACTGAAGGCACCACTCACGCATGGCAGCCTTCAACTAAAGGCACCACTCACACATGGCAGCCTTCAACTAAAGGCACCACTCACACATGGCAGCCTTCAACTAAAGGCACCACTCACACATGGAAGCCTTCAACTAAAGGCACCACTCACACATGGCAGCCTTCAACTAAAGGCACCACTCACACATGGGAGCCTTCAACTAAAGGCACCACTCACACATGGGAGCCTTCAACTAAAGGCACCACTCACACATGGAAGCCTTCAACTAAAGACACCACTCACACATGGAAGCCTTCAACTAAAGGCACCACTCACACATGGCAGCCTTCAACTAAAGACACCACTCACACATGGCAGCCTTCAACTAAAGGCACAACTCACACATGGCAGCCTTCAACTAAAGGCACCACTCACACATGGCAGCCTTCAACTAAAGGCACCACTCACACATGGGAGCCTTCAACTAAAGGCACCACTCACACATGGAAGCCTTCAACTAAAGGCACCACTCACACATGGAAGCCTTCAACTAAAGGCACCACTCACACATGGCAGCCTTCAACTAAAGGCACCACTCACACATGGAAGACTTCAACTAAAGGCACCACTCACACATGGCAGCCTTCAACTAAAGGCACCACTCACACATGGCAGCCTTCAACTAAAGGCACCACTCACACATGGCAGCCTTCAACTGAAGGCACCACTCACACATGGCAGCCTTCAACTGAAGGCACCACTCACACATGGCAGCCTTCAACTGAAGGCACCACTCATGCGGGTCCAACTCCGATAAACCTTTCCTCCGCTCCATGTTCCTTTTGAACATTGTCTCTTCTGTTAATTACCTCACTTGTAAAGCGCTCTGATACCGCAAGGGTCATGTTGGCGCTATATAAAACCTTCAAAATAAAAATAAAAATAACTGATACAATATGTGAGGTTATTAGCAGGGCGTGGGCGGGCGCGAGTTATAGTTACTATAACTGGTGGGTTTCAGTGGGTTTTTTTGTTTAATACTGTAGGTTTTCACTGACATGTTCCCCTAACTATAACATCTCTTTGTTTTTGAAGCTTTCCCGCTCCTTGAAGGACGAGGCCTGCTTTAGAAATGCAAACACAGCCATGGTGGTCTGTGTCCCTCGCAGGCCACCGTCCCTGTATTCCGAGCCAGCCTCAGGGGGTTGTAAATTGCGTCCTGTCAATCAATATTCATTGGCCTCGAGGCGCTGCAGTCTCCTGGACTCAAGATTGTTTAACTGACCAATGTTTACATCGAATGCAAAGAAGCTGAGGGGGATATAAAAAACACGGGGGGGGTCGAGTCTAGAACCTTCGATGGATTAAAACCATTAAAAGAAGAAATGTAACATGGCGTCGATGCTGGGCTTTTCCCAGATGACGCAGAGTTTTCATCTGTGCTGGGAAAGCCCCGGATGAGAGGGACAGGTTAGAAAGGACCCGCAGGTGAGCGGCGGCCGAGGATCACACGCGGCGTCAGGGAGTGAGACTCAGGAACACTAAATAAATAAAGAAACCATGAACTAACAATGGGGTGGGAAGAGTGGCCCTTGCTTCACCTGGCCCTGGGTGAAGTCACTCGGGCGTCCAATCAAGGGGTGGATAAAAGCCATCGGCGCTCAGCTGCCGGGCTCACTCCCGCCGACTCCAGAAGCATGAAGGTCGCCGTCTCCCTGCGCCTCCTCGCTCTGCTCGCCCTCTGCGCCGGGGATGTGTTCTCAGCGTCACACGGTAAGAGCCCGAACCACGATAACCTTTGAGGCAGGTGATGCTTGTTGCCAGTTCGAGAGGCCCCAGACTGTAGGGGCGGCTGAATCCAAACCACAGGAACATACATGAGCACCGGGACAAGTAAAACCGCGAGGGGGCAGGGAGGGGTATTTCATTGAATTGAATTGGGGATTCGTAAAGCACTGCTGTCCCTCCCACTTTTGAGTAAAGCAAAGGCAGGGCTCTGGGGGCCTTTGAGGGTTCTTCCAGGGCTTTAAGAGGGCCGGGTCTCACCGGGTCTGAGCACCGGCAGTTGTTTCAAGGGGGCTTCGAAACCAGGCCGGGCCCACCCAAACATGAGCCGTGGCCCTCGCACCGAGGGCTTGAAGGCAGCGGCATTGAGCTCAAAGTGCTTCAACCCCCCCCCCCACGCACACCCAATGGGAAAGCTGCCTTGTGTTGCAACTCTAGAAACACCCACAGAAATGCTGGTTTTCAGCGGCGACGGAAGCAGATTGGCCTAAAACACTTTCACCGGTTCAGAGGAGCAGTAAAAGCCCCAAAGAAGGAAGGCGCTACCTTTCAGCTCACCATAACGACGCCCCCGCTCAGGTCTGACTCGGCTTGTCCCATGAGTACTTGCGCTCGCCCATCTGTATTTTATTTATAGAAAACGTGTGAATAAGTCGGCGCAGAATAAGATACATTTCTCATCACAAATGGACGTTACCGTTTTATGAGCCTATCTTCGTTTTAAGAGCGAAATTGCCTCCTAATTGTTTTGCCCTAGTCGCAATCATTTGTCTGTCACTAGTTTTTAAATGCAGATGAACTGTGTTTTATGTGGATAGCTCAGTGGGTTACTGCCTCTGTCACAGAGATCCTTGTGTGACTTGGAGTTCAGAAGTTACAATCCTGTCATAGGACAGTAACCAATGAACGGTCATCAGAGAGCTGCATACAAACATGAATGGTATAGTTAGAACTTCACTTTTTTTGTTTTGTGATATAGTTAGAACTGCCCCAGTCTTTCATTATTATAATGTTGCTAAAATGAGTGTGTTTGGGCAGATATACATTTTTATCAGTAAAGCTGACCCCCATGGAATATTCTTTAAATCCTAAGGTTGTTTCCCCAGACCAAACCCTTTTAAAATATCCCGCCCACCAGTATGGATGACATATGAACCCTACACCTTGTAATCCTCATTGGCTTATGTGACATTCCCTGTAGTCTGATTAACATACTTGTATGATTCATTGTCTCTGTGTAATGTGTGCGTGGTGTAAGTACTGACACACACTACACCGATATGAGTAGCGCCATCCAGCAAAGGACATGCATATGAGGGAGGGGCTATGTGAAGATGAGGGGCACTGGAGGAGGGTGGAAGTGAGGGAATCTGAGGAAGAGTTCATGGGGGGAGCTAGGGAGAGATGAGGGACACTTGTGGCGGGTGGGAGTGAGGGAATCTGAGGAAGAGTTCATGGGTGGAGGGGGAGCTAGGGAGAGATGAGGGGCGCTGGAGGAGGGTGGAAGTGAGGGAATCCGAGGGAGGGGTGGAGGGGGAGCTAGGGAGAGATGAGGGGCACTGGTGGAGGGTGGAAGTGAGGGAATCCGAGGAAGAGTTCATGGGGGGAGCTAGGGAGAGATGAGGGACACTTGTGGCGGGTGGGAGTGAGGGAATCTGAGGAAGAGTTCATGGGTGGAGGGGGAGCTAGGGAGAGATGAGGGGCGCTGGAGGAGGGTGGAAGTGAGGGAATCCGAGGGAGGGGTGGAGGGGGAGCTAGGGAGAGATGAGGGGCACTGGTGGAGGGTGGAAGTGAGGGAATCCGAGGAAGAGTTCATGGGGGGAGCTAGGGAGAGATGAGGGACACTTGTGGCGGGTGGGAGTGAGGGAATCTGAGGAAGAGTTCATGGGTGGAGGGGGAGCTAGGGAGAGATGAGGGGCGCTGGAGGAGGGTGGAAGTGAGGGAATCCGAGGGAGGGGTGGAGGGGGAGCTAGGGAGAGATGAGGGGCACTGGTGGAGGGTGGCGGTGAGGGAATCCGAGGGAGAGTTCATGGGTGGAGAGGGGAGCTAGGGAGAGATGAGGGGCGCTGGTGGAGGGTGGGAGTGAGGGAATCCGAAGAAGAGTTCATGGGTGGAGCTAGGGAGAGATGAGGGGCACTGGAGGAGGGTGGAAGTGAGGGAATCCGAGGGAGGGGTGGAGGGGGAGCTAGGGAGAGATGAGGGGCACTGGTGGAGGGTGGCGGTGAGGGAATCCGAGGGAGAGTTCATGGGTGGAGAGGGGAGCTAGGGAGAGATGAGGGGCGCTGGTGGAGGGTGGGAGTGAGGGAATCCGAAGAAGAGTTCATGGGTGGAGCTAGGGAGAGATGAGGGGCACTGGAGGAGGGTGGAAGTGAGGGAATCCGAGGGAGGGGTGGAGGGGGAGCTAGGGAGAGATGAGGGGCCCTGGAGGAGGGTGGAAGTGAGGGAATCCGAGGAAGAGTTCATGGGTGGAGCTAGGGAGAGATGAGGGGCACTGGAGGAGGGTGGAAGTGAGGGAATCCGAGGGAGGGGTGGAGGGGGAGCTAGGGAGAGATGAGGGGCACTGGAGGAGGGTGGAAGTGAGGGAATCCGAGGAAGAGTTCATGGGTGGAAGGGGAGCTAGGGAGAGATGAGGGGCACTGGTGGAGGGTGGAAGGGAGGGAATCTGAGGAGGAGGTCATGAGGGGGAGGAGGAGCTAGGGAGAGATGAGGAGCACTGGAGGAGGGTGGAAGTGAGGGAATCCGAGGGAGAGTTCATGGGTGGAGGGGGAGCTAGGGAGAGATGAGGGGCACTGGTGGAGGGTGGGAGTGAGGGAATCCGAGGAAGAGTTCATGGGTGGAGGGGGGTATCTAGAGAGACGAGGGGCACTGGAGGAGGGTGGAAGTGAGGGAATCCGAGGGAGAGTTCATGGGTGGAGGGGGAGCTAGGGAGAGATGAGGGGCACTGGAGGAGGGTGGGAGTGAGGGAATCCGAGGGAGAGTTCATGGGTGGAGGGGGGAGCTAGGGAGAGATGAGGGGCACTAGAGGAGGGTGGAAGTGAGGGAATCTGAGGAAGAGTTCATGGGTGGAGGAGGAGCTAGGGAGAGATGAGGGGCACTTGTGGAGGGTGGAAGTGAGGGAATCCGAGGGAGAGTTCATGGGTGGAGGGGGAGCTAGGGAGAGATGAGGGGCACTGGTGGAGGGTGGAAGTGAGGGAATCCGAGGGAGAGTTCATGGGTGGAGGGGGAGCTAGGGAGAGATGAGGAGCACTGGAGGAGGGTGGAAGTGAGGGAATCCGAGGAAGAGTTCATGGGTGGAGGGGGAGCTAGGGAGAGATGAGCACTGGAGGAGGGTGGAAGTGAGGGAATCCGAGGGAGAGTTCATGGGTGGAGGGGGAGCTAGGGAGAGATGAGGAGCACTGGAGGAGGGTGGAAGTGAGGGAATCCGAGGGAGAGTTCATGGGTGGAGGGGGAGCTAGGGAGAGATGAGGAGCACTGGAGGAGGGTGGAAGTGAGGGAATCCGAGGAAGAGTTCATGGGTGGAGGGGGGAGCTAGGGAGAGCTGAGGGGCACTGGAGGAGGGTGGAAGTGAGGGAATCCGAGGAAGAGGTCATGGGTGGAGGGGGGAGCTAGGGAGAGATGAGGGGCGCTGGTGGAGGGTGGGAGTGAGGGAATCCGAGGAAGAGTTCATGGGTGGAGGGAGATCTAGGGAGAGATGAGGGGCGCTGGTGGAGAGTGGAAGTGAGGGAATCCGAGGAAGAGTTCATGGGTGGAGGGGGGAGCTAGGGAGACATGAGGGGCACTGGAGGAGGGTGGAAGTGAGGGAATCCGAGGAGGTCAGGAGGGGGAGGGGCTACAGAGAGATGAGGGGCACCGGAGGAGGGTGGAAGTGAGGGAATCCGAGGGAGAGTACATGGGTGGAGGGGGAGCTAGGGAGATGAGGGGCACTGATGGAGGTTGGCAGTGAGGGAATCCGAGGAGGAGGTCATAAGGGGAGGGCCTATGGGGAGATGAGGGGCACTTGTGGCGTGTGGCAGTGAGGAAATCGGAGGAGGAGGTCAATAGGGGGGCCATGGAAGGATGAGTAGTAAAGGTATTTACGGAGAAAGAGGTTATTGGTGCGGACTCAAGAAAGACTTTTGCATCAATGCTGAAGCCGGCCCTGTCAAGACCTTTAATTGGCAGTCTGGCCACGAGGGCTACTGTGGAACATACTTTAAAGTGCGTGCTAATTATATTTAGTGCTATATTCAATGTTTTTAAGTTTGAAGGTGATTTTACTAATGTTTTTACCGGTAAAAATGAAAGTGGAGCCCGATTGTGCCTGATATGAGGCAGGGGCTATGGTCAGCTGTGAGATAAGGTGCACTGGAGAGGAGTAGTGGATAGTCAAGCCTGTAAGGGAGTGAGTGTGTTGCAGAGTCTGGGGTCAGGTGGATGTAGTAATGAAGAGGCATTCTCCATGAAGGCTCACACAGATTGAGCCAGAGAAGTGTCACTCACCTGACACTCCCACCTCAGAAACCTCCTCTTCGCATCAAAGGAACATTACATGGGAAAAAACACTTTTTGAGAGTGATCATATTTAGAAAGATTTGGAAAAGAGTGCGTCTTACTGGGCCTTGTAAGACTAAGAAGAGAGAAAGGAGGGCCCTGAAGCAGGCCTGCCCAGACATATATGCAACAAATCAAGCCCGCATTGGCCCACCCAAATGCACCCTTGGCCCAAAAATTCCTGGAGCCGGGCCTGTTCGAAACGGGTCTCTATCGGGCTCTGTTTTGTGCCCTGGCACAGGTTGACTGCAGTGGCAGCAGGCACAACGATGTGCGCTGCTCACTTCCCACTAGTGGAGAGGTTACAGCATGACATCATGCCAGGTGACCCCCCAGTTTTTCCCCATTTAAAGCCCTGGGTTCTTCACATGAGAGAGTGGCAGATAGTGTCAGGGGCCGAAAAAAAGCCATGCCTTCAGCTGTTTCCCGAAAATGGGGTTCTAGGTACGTGTCCCTCAGTCTCGCGGAGAGCTTGTTCCAGGCCATGGCCACAAAAAACGTAAAAGATTTGCCTCCTTTAGGCTGAACGCTTGAATAGAGGAGGTTTAACAATTCCGCCGCAGTGCTGGTGAATTAATGAGTGGGCAGGGTTGGGACTGCCCCCGGCTGTCCTCAGCACATGTCCAATCTTTGAGTTTCTATATTAATTATTCATGTATTTTTGCACGAATTTGAAAGATTATTGTATACTGTATGTTGCTAATGGATTTTACTATGACTCTTATTTGTAAACATTTAACCTGCTGAGTAGCTGTGCTTTTATGGATCTGATGTTATCTGAATGAAGTCTTTGAACCTTGAACCATAGGTTCATGACCTTTAAACCATCACATTATGAAGCCAAAACAGGTCGAAGGTCTAAACTGGTCTGGGTTTTCTTGCATTTCCTCTGAGGTGGACCTTGCCTGGCAGTGCAGGGTAGACTGTTCCTATTGGAGCAGAATCAAGACTGATTTACATATGGCTGATCTGTGTCTAAAGTAGGATAGTGACAACAAACAAGGGTCTGAAATGTGGCCCCAGTAATCACCAAATGCAGAGATGAATTCCCGCATTCCTCCCATCGCCATCGCTTTTCCTCAACGCTGGTCTTGGGTCGCTGCACCTTGTGTCTTTTAGCAAGAGCTCTATACCTGGTGATCGCATGGCAGGACTCAGCGAGCCGCAGAGCGGGGAGATGAGTCGTAGGGAGCTTAAGGTGAACGCCCTGCCCAGCTGTCCATACGAGGGGGGCATCATCTGAGCACTCGGTCATGCAATCCGAGGCAGGAGCTGATACCCCTGCATTAGCCTTTTAAACCCTGGCACCAGCCTTGATGTCCCTGCTCTGAGGTCAGGACACCAGAGACATGAAGGGAAAGGACACTGTCTTTCTGAGCACAGTTTACCTTATACAATTTGATCCGTTTGTCCTTCTCTTGTCCCTTCTACATAAAGTAGGAGACTACTTCATGCTTAGGGCCTAAGAGTCGGAGACATCTGATGTCATGAGTCCCGAAGCATAGATGTCACTTCTTGTACAGCCGCCATTTTGGTGACTTGTTGTTCATGTTTGAGTCTGGAACATACCATGGGAGGGTCTCTAGGGGGTGGATTCAGAATGAGGCAGGTGGGATTTGGATTTCGGTGTTGAGAGAAGTCAGCGAAGGTTCTGAGGGAATGGCGTATCGACTCCCGCCGCCATTACTCATGAACCTATTCAGGCAAGAAGATGCTATTTCATTACTATGGAGACAGAATGGAGCACTCACAGGTTTTTAACATGTTAATAATGTCTATTCATACTGCCGTATTTCTCTTTTCTAGGTGTAGGACTGTGCGTTGAACGGTGTGGACGAGGAGGATATTGTCCTCCGGGTCAGACCTGCGTAAGCAATGGCTGTGGACATCACTGCAAACCAAGCCCCAGTGAGTATTGAAGTGTGATAGGAAATGGCCGACCTCAGAAGAGAAGGCTGGCAGCAAGTCTTGTGGTCCTGCCATGGTGGAACCCCTCCTCCCAGGGGTTGTGAGGGTCACACCCTGGGCTGTGATGCTGACTTGAGCCTTTATCTGATGCAATAAAGCTTTAATGCATCTGTGTCTTATAGTAAAATGGAGGCGTGTGATGTGATACCATAAGCTAGCTGTGTTCATGTGGGTGTGGTTTACCCTTTCAATGTGTATATCTGTCTCTCTCTGCCCCACAGTGGGGATGAGAGAGATAGACCGAGAGACAGAGACAGCGAGAGATAAGATAGGCATAGAGAGAGATGGTGAGAAGAGGAAAGTAGAATGAGAAGGGAACATTGTGAGAGTTACAAAGATGGACAAATTGGGAGAGAGAAGAGATAGTGAGAGGGCAAGTGAGATAAGAGAGAGCAAGAGGCAGAGAGTGAGAAAAGGCAGAGATGGAGAGATTAGAGGACAGACGGAGAAACACGCGAGAGAAGTTTCACAGTATGACACAGTGAAAGGGGAAGTGTGAGCGATGCAGCGAGAGAAGGATAGAGGTGTGGGAAGGGAAGATTTCACAGATTAACAGAGGGAAATTGTTTGAAAGAGAAGAAATCCAAAGAAGCCGAAGTAATCGGAAGGGAAAAGAGTGGAGGGAGAAGTTCATACCAATTGAATTTCATGCATGATCCTTCAGAATCACACATACCCTTTCACATTCACACATGTCATTCACATAAACATCATCACATTAACCATGCCCTTTTCCATTCACATACACCCCTTCACACACCACTCTGATTCACATACACCACTTCACATTCACACACACCACTCTGATTCACATACACCACTTCACATTCACACACACCACTCTGATTCACATACACCACTTCACATTCACACACACCACTCTGATTCACATACACCACTTCACATTCACACACACCACTCTGATTCACATACACCACTTCACATTCACACACACCACTCTGATTCACATACACCCCTTCACATTCACACACACCACTCTGATTCACATACACCCCTTCACATTCACACACACACCACTCTGATTCACATACACCCCTTCACACACCACTCTGATTCACATACACCCCTTCACATTCTCACATACCACTCTGATTCACATACACCCCTTCACATTCACACACACCACTCTGATTCACATACACCCCTTCACATTCACACACACCACTCTGATTCACATACACCCCTTTACATTCACACACATACCACTCTGATTCACATACCACTCTGATTCACATACCACTCTGATTCACATACACCCCTTCACATTCCACTCTGATTCACATATACCCCTTCACGTTGTCCCATACCCTTCAAAATTTAGACCTACCATACACTTTCAAATGAACCCTGTCGTATTCAAACGTGCCCATTCACTTTCATGCATGCCCCATCACATTCACACATACACTTTCACATCAAATTTACCCTTTCACACTCACACATGCCCTTCCATATCAGCACGTCATTCACATTCAATCATATCCTTTACATTCACATATACCCCTTCACATTCAATCATACCATTTGCATTCATATAGGCCTTTCACATTCACACATAGCTTTGAATGTTCATATATACCCCTTCACATTCACGAATACCCTTCACAAATACTCTTTTATATTCAGACATGCCCATTTACATTCACAAATACACTTACACAGTCACACATACCATTTCCATTCATGTATACCCTTTTATATACAAGCAAACTGGTATATCCAGGCCCGGACTGGCCATTGCGGGCACTGTGCAATCCCCCTGTGGGCCGCAAGGGTGAGGGCCGATTTTGGGCCCCTGGGGGCAGTTTTTGTTACAGGGCCGTTTTTGCAGCTTAGCTGCTAAATCGGCCCTGTAACAAAATCAGCTGAAAAGCGGCACAGGCAAAGAGCTCTGTCACCCCCTCTCCCTTTTCCGGGAGGGGGGTTGGGGGGCGGCCGGCTGAGCACTTTGCCAGGGCCAGTTTTCGTTCCCAGTCCGTCCATGGTTATATCCTGCCTATTTAATCATATGTATCCCAGTTTACCTTTTTTCCTGGATTTTCAGCGATAATCGCACATTCATCAGCTATCGCTGGTATTCCTATCGCTTTTCAGATCAGCGTCGCTGATCGCGCGCTATCTCAGCGATAGCCGGCGATAATTATCCTAGCGCTAAGTGTCCTTAGCGATAATTATCGTCAGTTGTTGGTGATATGCCCCAATGAAGGTTCACGGTTCTGAGGGAATGGCGTATCGACTCCCGCCTGCCATTACTCATGAACATATTCAGGCAATAAGATGCTATTTCATTACTATGGTGACAGCATGGGGCACTCACAGGTTTTTAACATGTTAATAATGTCTATTCATACTGCCGTATTTCTCTTTTCTCTGTGTAGGACTGTGCGCTGAACGGTGTGGACGAGGAGGATATTGTCCTGAGGGTCAGACCTGCGTAAGGAATGACTGTGGACATGTGTGCGAACCAAGTCCTAGTGAGTATTGAAGCGTGATAGGAAATGGGCAGCTTGAGAAGAGCAGGCTGGCAGCAAGTCTTGTGGTCCTCCCAAAAATGTGTTCTGACTGGGGCCCGACTGGATAACGCCTTGATAGAACTCTTGAAAGGGGAGGCAGAGAGTGTTATTGCCAGTAAGGCAGCGAAAATATATACAACTAAAAGGGAGAGGTGCTATGAATTTAGCGAGTCAGTAGGGAGAACTCTGGCTATCCGGGCAAGGCAACAAGAAGCGACAGGAACAGTGAGAGAATTTAGGGATACATCAGACAGGGGGCATACAGATTCGGAGGGAATAAGGGAAGTATTCAGGACTTTTTATGAGAAGTTATATGATGATGAATCAGCGGGCGGAGATGTCCGGAGAATTCCTCCAGGAGATTCCGGTAGACATATTAGAGGAGGAGGATGCAGAAGGTTTAGAGGGGATTCTGCAGGCAGAAGAAGTTAAGGAGGCGGTATGGAAACTTCCCTCAGGGAAAGCAGCGGGGCCCGACCAAATACCTATTGAGTTCTATAAGGTGTTTTGGGATATTCTGGAGGATGGTATAATAAAAATAATGCAGCAGGCACAGTCGGGTGAGTCCATCCCCGGATCATGGGGGGGCGCAGAGATAGTAGTAATATTGAAAAAAGGAAAGTCTCAGGAGGAGCCGGGTTCATACAGGCCCATTACCTTAATGAACTCAGACGCTAAAGTATTCTCCAAAGCATCAGCTTCAAGATTTGCCGGAGTGATTGATAAAATGGTCAGCAGGGTTTAACACGGTTTCATACCAGGAAGGGGTACTACCCACCACACACGCAAAGTAATAACCCTATTCGATGCCACAGCAGTCACAGGAGAGCCGATGGCAGTTATGTTACTTGATGCAGAAAAGGCATTTGATCGGGTCTCCTGGGACTATCTCTGGCATGTACTGGAAAGATCAGGTGTCAAACAGGGATTCCTTAAAGCGATCCAGGCGCTATATTTAAATCCAGTAGCGACTGTGCGTGTGAATGCCGGGAACACGGGACATTTTCGAATAAAAAGAGGTACAAGGCAGGGGTGCCCCTGCTCACCGCTTCTATTCGCCATGTATATGGACCCACTCATTCGCAGAATAGAGGCGTGTGAATTGATGATACCACTATCAACACTCATTGGGCACTGCAAAATTCTAGCATATGCGGATGATGTTGCTGTAATCACGCCAACCCCCACGGAATCTATAGAGCAAATCGAAATTGAGGCCTTGAAGTTTGGGAAGATTTCGGGGTATAAATTAAATACGTGTAAAACACTAACCATCAAAAACTGTTATACTATTTGTACAGACAGCCGAGTGGCGCAGGCAGGAACGTACTTCGGTGTAACTATTTCGGCTGATCTAGATTCTCTGGTAGAGAAGAACATCTCACCTCTAATCAAGAAAGTTCAGAAAGACTTGGATAGGTTGGATAACTTGCATTTGCCAATTGTGGGACGGACGAATATAATAAAAATGCTGGTTCTCCCCAAATTTTTATATCTGTTTAGAGCAATACCTTTATTATTTGATGCCAAATTATTCAAAAAAATAGAGCATATGGTTAATAGATTTATCTGGGCAAAAGGGAAAACCAGAAGGGCCCTCAGGTTTATGACATTGCCAAGAGAGAGGGGAGGATGGGCAGTACCTGACCTAAGGCTATATTATTGGGCAGCAGCTCTTCAATATATGGTAGGATTACTGGGGGGGGGTGGAGCCTGAAGGCTGGAGTGAGCTTGGGACGTTGGCAATATATGGGTAAGTTTTGGGAACAGAAGCTGAGAATGTACTCTTGAAATACACAGAGGCTAGTTACTACAAAAGGACAAGGTTTAAGACGCTATGGCGGCATATACTGTTTGGAAAGCTTTTATTAAAAGAACGGGCTTGGGGAAGTATAATTTATATACCAGATTTATAGATAATCCAAATTTTCCAGAAGAGGTCTTTTCGGGTTCTACATTTATGGAATGGGAAAGCAAGGGAATTAGAAGGGTAGGGGATGTAATGGGGGAACAAGGTGTTTGCCAATTTTCATAATTACAGGCAAGGTTTAAGTTAGACACTAGGCATTTTTTTAAATACCTACAAATAAGGAGTTTTTTATTGAGTAAAAGGGGGGGACCACTGGGGTTCAGGAGAGACCCGGTCATGGAAGTGATTCATGTAGGGGAAGACTGTACAATTAAGAGGTTTTATGCTGAACTGATGAAGTCAAAACAGGATGATCTCGAAAAATGGATAGATAAATGGAAAAACAGTCTTGATATCAGCGGGGAAAGTTTTGGTATTTCTCTAGAAAAGGGATACTCGCTGCTATGTTCGGCACCACTTCAAGCGCAACATTATAAAACGCTATACCATCTATATTACACCCCTGCAAAAATAGCTCAATGGGGAGGCACAGTGGGCATTAAATGTTACAGGTGTGGAAGTTTGGAAGCCGATTTGGTACATGTGTTTGCAACGTGTCCTCATTTATATTTACTTAAAGACATTGAAGGTTTTATAAATAACATACTAGGAACTGAAATTTTGTTAACCCCCGCAATAATCTTATTAGGAGTGAATGAGGAGGAGGGGCAACTACAAGGCGGGGGGGGAATTTCTATTTGTAGCAGTAGCAGTATCAGTTATGAGATTATGTATAGCATCTGCATGGATAGACCCTATCCCACCTACTTCATCACTGGTTGGCCAAACTATTAACAATGTATAATTTTGGAGAGAGAGATTTATGCAAGAAAGGGGAAGGAAATTGGGTAAGCTAATATGGGACCCCATTACACGATGGAAAGAAGGGAGAATGGATTGAAAACTAGAAATGAGCGAATCCTTGATAGCCATGGTTTTCTATAAGGTATTCAGATGCTTACCCTGATACACTTGGAGAGGGATAACTATTAGACAATCGATTATGGATAAACTATACAAAAGAGAATATATGCAAAATAATGAAAAGTAGCATGCTAGTAACTGTCTATTATGATTGTTTGTTTTGCTCTTGTTATGACTTATGTTTTCAGAGTTTGTACTGTTATCCTTTGCTTTTTTTTCTGCTTGAAGTAATGTGCCGTGCCTTGTATGTAAAAGTAAAAATCTCTAATAAAAAGATTTAAAAAAAAAAAAATGAAGCGTGATAGGAAATGGGCAGCTTGAGAAGAGAAGGCTGGCAGCAAGTCTTGTGGTCCTCCCATGGTGGAACCCCTCCTCCCAGGGGTTGTGAGGGTCCCACCCTGGGCTGTGATGCTGCCTTGAGCCTTTGTCTGAAGCAACAAAGCCTTAATGCATCTGTGTCTTATAGTAAAATGGAGGCATGTGATGACATCATGAGATGGATCACTGGCTAAGATGATCAAACATGATGTGAGTTCTACATATTTTGTTTATAGTGTGCATTGATATATAACTACGGTATAGTCTTATTAGTATATTTATTTTATATGCTGTGTTTATAAAGGGCAATATTAATATTTAAGTCAGGTGATGTTTAAAGCAAACCAGACTACAGGTGCTGCTGAATTCAAAAGCACCGACACATATAACTACATTAACACTGGACACATGTCCTCGGAAATATAGCAATGGAACAAGTTACCATATTTAAATCACAATAATGTCTAAGACCGGGACATCCCAATATATATTATGAAATCAGCCAAATTAAAATAAACATTTGAGCAGAATCCCAAAGAAATAAAAAAAATAAAAAAATTTGGCTTGCTTTACCGTTTTATAAATCCCGTGTAGGTTTTTCAAAATGTCAATTGGTGGTATGCCTCAAACAGCTGAAAGCCACACTGATCTTAAACAGATGTGTGGAAGTTGGTATGACAAAAATTGTGTTTAGAGAGTAAACCAGGTATTATTAGGAAGTGAAAGTGTTCACCCTGCCAGGGCACAGGGGACACTTCACCAATTCCTTTTGCCTCAAGTAGGGGGAAGGAAGGGAGACCCCGCTCTAACTATAGGGGGCGGGTCTCTCCACACCCCCAGGTTCACCCCCGTCTTGTGTACGCAGCATCTCAGTCTAATGAAAGACTGACTGCACAGAAGGAAGTGTGGAGAAGGCACATGTAAGGCTGCAGTCCCAACCCCACCACTGCAGAGACAAGGGAGGGTGTAGTTAATGCCTACAGCTCCCCTCCTGCTCCACAGCCTCGACGTCACCATTTATGGCTTTAGTGCCCCAAATAAATCCCAGCTCCACGCACCGACCATCAGATCAAACATCTGTCCGTTTCTAGGCGTGTGGTCACTTCTGATAAACAGGGATGCCCTGGACGTTGATCCCCCCCTGAAATACCAGGGTCAGGGTCAGTGAAAGTGACATCACACACCCTTTAACATCAATGATATCACAGGAAGTGACATCACAAACCCGTTGACATTAATGATATCACAGGAAGTGACATCACACACCCGTTGACATTAATTATATCACAGGAAGTGACATATGACTTTGAATCCCAGAAAGTGATGCAACATGACCTTGAACCTGATGACATCACAATAATTGATGCCACTCCACTCAAGAACGAAATGATTACATTTTTCAGGCAACGCAGCAGCTACTTTGCGGCGCTGCACCGCCTAAAAGGGAGAGGGCAGGAATGCCCCATATATAACATTACATGGTGCATTCCTGTCCTCTCCTTGCACGGGTGTACTTTTGTCTGTCTAGCGCAGTGAAGGCCGCTTTGCATCATGCTGCAAGTGTGCCTGTTTGCTAAGCAGGATTGTTTTTGGGCAGGAAGGGACGCCTGATGCTTTTCCTCATGAATGCAGCACACATAAAAGAGAAATAAAAGTCAAGGAAAAATCAAGATATTTCCCCTCGTTACTCCTCCCTTGGGAAGGCGTTGGATTTTGACATATTCCCAGGTCTAAGACTCAAGGTAAATCTGGGACTGCGCCTACATTCATGGCGGATGTGACTCCATCCATTGAACACCTCCATGGGCAGAGTAATGGACGCTGAGACTTCTGCTGTCTTGTGTTACTCCAGATTTACCGAACCCTACAGGGACGTGCAAGGGGGCCATGCGTGGCTCGGTAAATCTGACTTTAGTTTTGCATTACTGTTGCGTTACTCCAGATTTACCGAGCCCCACAGGGACATGCAAGGGGGCCATGCGTGGCTCAGTAAATCTGACTTTAGTTTTGCATTACTGTTGCGTTACTCCAGTCGAGCCAAAGTCTAGCCCGTCTGCGCCGGTCCGCGGCCGGACGGGGCGCGGGGTCATAGCCTCTGTCACCTCTAAGTCCCTCGATATACAGTATGACAGACAAGAATTGTTAGATCTATGCCCTACCATTGCCCTTCGCTGTAAACACTCTATGGAGGCTACATCGATACATAGCTGCACTATATGCACCTTCACTCCTGATAAATGCCTCACCACATTTAACACGAAAGGGCTGCTAAAAGCGGCGTTGCTGAATTGCAGATCCCTTAAGAAACATCGTACTCAAATTTATCATCTCCTTGAGGATGAGGAACTCAACATCTTGTTTCCCACCGAGACCTGGTTGGATGAGCATTCTGACCCTGATATAATAGAGGCCATGCCACCTGGATATTCCCTCTCCAGACTCTATAGGAAGGATGGCAGAGGTGGGGGTATTGCTATAGCAACTAAGGCACCCTTAGAATACTCCCTATCTCCCCTCTCAATAGATCATAGTGAAGCAGGTTCCTTCACTATCTTAATAGGGCCGAAACACTCCCTTTCAGGTATCCTTGTATATCGCCCCCCAGGAAGGCTTCACGACTTTACATCTAGCCTTATTGAAGCTACAACTCACCTAGCACTGAGAAAAACCAGATTTCTAGTGCTGGGAGACTTGAATGTCCACTTTGACAATCCCCTTGATAGTGAGGCCTCGGACCTAAAGGATGATTTGCTCTCCTTACAGTTAGAACTCAAAAACCAGGACCCAACTCACCAACTAGGACATTTGTTGGATCCCATTTTTGGGAACTGGAATGGAGTACTCCCTCTGCCCCCACTACCGATACCCTGGTCTGACCATTTCGTGATTCCGATGCAAATACAGATTGCTGCTACCGAACTTAGTCCTGATACTGCTCAACGCTATCAATGTAGAAAATGGAAAAATTTCTCCCTTGACACCTTCATTAAGCTACTTGATAATGCTGGTCCTCCTGGAGGGTTTGACTGTGAGACAGCCTATAATCAGCTACAAAAACGCATCTTAACAGCTTTAGATAGCACTGCCCCTACTCGCACGCTGACCAAAACCAAGAGGGCCAGTAAAGCTAATCCGTGGTTCACCCAGGAACTACGTTTAGCCAAATCCGCATGTAAAAAACTTGAGCGGACATGGCGCATCAATTTCTGCCCAAAAATTAAAACCTTGTATAAAAAAGCTCAAAAAGACTATAACAAAATGATTCGAGCATCCCACTATAACACTCTTATCACGGAAGCAGAGAGTTCCTCGAAAGAGCTTTTTAAGATCTTTAAAGAAATCTCTATAATGACTTCGAACAATACTTTCCATAATTATTCGGTGGATACTTGCAACAAGATCGCCAAGTATTTTGCTGGCAAGATCACTGACATTTATGCCAACTTCTCGGGTAATATAAAACCAGGACACGACTTTGTTGAGAGGGAAGATGCCGCTTCCACAGACTTCTGCCTGTGTAATTTCACGGTCCCTCCCCCGGAAACCTTTATAAAAACATGCCAAAGCATTAAATCTGGCTCCCCTCGGGACCCTGCTCCTCCCAAAATAGTAGCTGCTAGTCTAGCTGTCCTGGAGCCGCACCTTAGATATGTGTTACAAATCTCCTTCTCTACAGCCTGTCTGCCTGAAGACTGGAAAAAAGCAATCGTACTTCCTATAAAAAAAAAGCCCAATGTGAGTCAGGAAACCCTAGAGAATTTAAGACCTATATCTCTGCTACCTTACCTAGCAAAAGTCGCAGAGAAAATAGCCAATACGCAACTTATGGCTCACCTTGAATCTCAAAATGCTTTACATAGCTCTCAGTCTGGTTTTAGATCGGGCTACTCAACAGAGACAGCGCTCCTGAGAGCGACTGAAACCTTACGGGAGGGAGCAGATGAGGGTAAGACCATGGCACTCATTATGTTGGACCTCAGTGCCGCGTTTGACACTGTAGCACACTCCATCTTGCTACAGTGTCTAAACAAAGCTGGGGTCACCGGGAAGGCATTGGGTTGGCTGAAAGCTTTCTTAACCAATCGGAGCTTTCAGGTTCAGAGAAGCAACTTTCTCTCGGACAGCATAGCTTTAGACCAGGGGGTACCTCAGGGCTCGGCCCCGAGTCCCACCATGTTCAACCTCTACATGGCCCCGCTGGCAGGGGTGGTCCAATCGTACGGCATAGAGCTAGTCTCTTACGCCGACGATACCCAACTGCTGATCTCCCTGTCCCAAGCCCCCTTCTTGGCTGCCGAAAACTTTAAAACCTGTATGAGCGATCTTGCAGATTGGATGACCCAACACTGCCTCAAACTTAACGGCTCTAAAACTGAGGTGTTAATAATTGGAGGTAAGGATACAAGCTGGACCAAAGAGTGGTGGCCATCCTGTCTGGGGTCTTTACCCACTCCTAGCAGAGAAGCTAAAAATCTAGGTGTTTGGGTGGATACCAAACTCTCCTTTGACAGCCATGTAAACAAAATTGTAGGGAAGTGCTTTGGGGTCATGAACTCTCAACCGTACCCTGGACCTCCTCCCTTTGGAGGCCAGGCGTACCATGACTCAGGCCCTAGTAACTTCTCGTATGGATTATGGCAACGTGCTTCTTCTTGGTACTTCGGAAAAGAACGTTGGGAGACTGCAGGTACTACAAAATTCAGCAGCACGGTTAGTATTGAGACTACCTAGAAGAGCTGCTTCTAAACCCACCCTGGCAACCCTTCATTGGCTGCCTATTAGGAAGAGAATTCTGTTTAAAGCACTCCTCTTGTGCTATAGAATTATCTCTCATAAAGCACCATCCTACTTGTCTGACCTAGCTGTTTCGTACGAGCCAAACAGAGCACTTCGCTCGATGGGAAAGGGCCTCCTCATGATCCCCTTTATAAAAAAATCCAGAATGGGAGGTCGGTCTTTCCGTTCCCTGGCAGCAATCAAATGGAACTCCCTTCCCACCAATATTAGGCTAGCAAATAATGAAGCCACCTTCAGAAAACTACTAAAAACGTACCTATTTGCCCTTTAGGCTCCCTACCTCCACTGTTCTCTGATACTTTCCTTTAGCGCGGGGATACGCCGGGAGGTGTCACCAGGCGCTTTATAAACCCCTTTATTATTATTTATTATTTACCGAACCCCACAGGGACGTGCAAGGGGGCAATGCGTGGCTCAGTAAATCTGACTTTAGTTTTGCATTACTGTTGCGTTACTCCAGATTTACCGAACCCCACAGGGACGTGCAAGGGGGCCATGCATGGCTTGGTAAATCTGACTTTAGTTTTGCATTACTGTTGCGTTACTCCAGATTTACCAAGCCCCACAGGGACGTGCAAGGGGGCCATGCGTGGCTCAGTAAATCTGACTTTAGTTTTGCATTACTGTTGCGTTACTCCAGATTTACCGAACCCCACAAGGACGTGCAAGGGGGCCATGCGTGGCTCAGTAAATCTGACTTTAGTTTTGCATTACTGTTGCGTTACTCCAGATTTACCGAGCCCCACAGGGACATGCAAGGGGGCCATGCGTGGCTCGGTAAATCTGACTTTAGTTTTGCATTACTGTTGCGTTACTCCAGGTTTACCGAACCCCACAGGGACATGCAAGGGGGCCATGCGTGGCTCAGTAAATCTGACTTTAGTTTTGCATTACTGTTGCGTTACATTGCGCAATGCAAGGGCAACGCAACACTTTGATAAATGTGGCACCTAGTGTATGTATTGATAAATAAAAGGGACAGTTACATAAAACATGTTTAAGAAAATGGTCAACCCCACCAATATAAATCAATATGCAACAATGCAATAATATACCCTCCATTAGTGCTGATTCGACATGCATTTCTTTTACCAAACAAAGTGTAATGTCCCAATCAGAGCTGTAGAAATTAAACCGCACGATTACTGCATGGGTTACATACTGTTCTTCATGCCTCTTTTGCCACCTGTGAGGCCTCTTTTGCCCCCTGTGAGGCCTCTTTTGCCACCTGTGAGGCCTCTTTTGGCACCTGTGAGGCCAGAGTTTGCAAAGGCAGTGCTAGGGGTCTGAAAGGGTAACCCCAGAGCCGCACCCCCTGGTGAGCCCTAAATGATGTGAGGTCTGCAGATCAAAAAACAAAAGCAAGGGGGTGCTTGGCCACTCCCCACTGCAGATGTATGAGCTAGCTGATTTACCCTTTCAATGTATATCTGTCTCTCTCTGCCCCACAGTGGGGATGAGATAGATAGAGAGACAGCGAGAGATGGTGAGGAGGAAAGGAGAATGAGAAAGGGAAAATTGTGAGAGTTACAAAGAAGGACAAATTGGGAGAGAGAAGAGCTAGTGAGAGGGCAAGTGAGATGAGAGCAAGAGGCAGAGAGAGAGGAAAGGCAGAGATTAGAGGACAGATGGAGAAACACGAGAGAGAAGAGTGGAACAGTATGACAGTGAAAGGGGAAGTGTGAGAGATGCAGCGAGAGAAGGATAGAGGTGTGGGAAGGGAAGATTTCGCAGATTACCAGAGCAGGAAAAATGGTTTGAAAGAGAAGAAATCCAAAGAAGCAGAAGGAATCAGAAGGGAAAAGAGAGGAGGGAGAAAATCATACCAATTGAATTTCATGCATGATCCTTCACTCTCACACACCCTTTCACATTCACACGTGCCATTCACATAAACATCATCACATGAACAATACCCTTTTCCATTCACATACACCCCTTCACATTCACACATAGCACTGTGATTCACATACACCCCTTCACATTCACACACACCACTCTGATTCACATACACCACTTCACATTCACACACACCACTTCACACACACCACTTCACATTCACACACACCACTCTGATTCACAAACACCCCTTCACATTCACACATAGCACTGTGATTCACATACACCCCTTCACATTCACACATAGCACTGTGATTCACATACACCCCTTCACATTCACACACACCACTCTGATTCACATACACCACTTCACATTCACACACACCACTCTGATTCACAAACACCCCTTCACATTCCACTCTGATTCACATACACCCCTTCACGTTGTCCCATATCCTTTAACATTTAGACCTACCATACACTTTCAAATGAATCCTGTTGTATTCAAACATGCCCATTCACTTTCATGCGTGCCCCATCACTTTCACACATACACTGTCATATTACATTTACCCTTTCACACTCACACATGCCCTTCCATATTAGCACGTCATTCACATTGAATTATACCCCTTCACATTCAATCATACCCTTTACATTCATATAGGCCTTTCGCATTCACACATAGCATTAAATGTTCATATATATACCCCTTCACATTCACGAATACTCTTCACAAATACTCTTTTATATTCACACATGCCCGTTTACATTCACAAATACACTTACACACTCACACATACCATTTCCATTCACGTATACCCTTTTATATACAAGCAAGCTGGTATATCCAGGCCTGGACTGGCCATTGCGGGCACTGTGCAACAAAATCGGCTGAAAAGCGGCACAGGCAAAGAGCTCTGTCACCCCCTTTTCCGGGAGAGGGTTGGGGGGCAGCCGGCCGAGCACTTTGCCAGGGCCAGTTTTCGTTCCCAGTCCGTCCCTGGTTATATCCTGCCGATTTAATCATATGTATCCCAGTTTACCTTTTTTCCTGGATTTACAGCAATAATTGCACCTTCATCACCTATCGCTTTTCAGATATGCGTTGCAGATCGTGCGCTATCTCAGCGATAGAAACCAGCGATAGGCGGCAATAATTATCCTAGCGCTAAGTGTGCTTAGCGATAATTAACGTTGGTTGTTGGTGATATGCCCCAATGAAGGTTCACGGTTCTGAGGGAATGGCGTATCGACTCCCGTCTGCCATTACTCATGAACATCTTCAGGCAATAAGATGCTATTTCATTACTATGGTGACAGAATGGGGCACTCACAGGTTTTTAACATGTTAATGTCTATTCATACTGCCGTATTTCTCTTTTCTACGTGTAGGACTGTGCGCTGAACGGTGTGGACGAGGAGGATATTGTCCTGAGGGTCAGACCTGCGTAAGGAATGACTGTGGACATGTGTGCGAACCAAGTCCTAGTGAGTATTGACGCGTGATAGGAAATGGGCAGCTTGAGAAGAGGAGGCTGGCAGCAAGTCTTGTGGTCCTCTCATGGTGGAACCCCTCCTCCCAGGGGATGTGAGGGTCCCACCCTGGGCTGTGATGCTGCCTTGAGCCTTTGTCTGAAGCAACAAAGCCTTAATGCATCTGTGTCTTATAGTAAAATGGAGGCATGTGATGACATCATGAGATGGATCACTGGCTAAGATGAACAAACATGATGTGTAAGTTCTACATATTTTGTTTATAGTGTGCATTAATATACAACTAAGGTATAGTCTTATTAGTATATTTATTTTATATGCTGTTTATAAAGGACAATATTAATATTTAAGTCCGGTGATGTTTAAAGCAAACCAGACAGCAGGTGCTGCTGAATTCAAAAGCACCGACACATGTAACTACATTAACACTGGACACATGTCCTCGGAAATATAGCAATGGAACACGTTACCATATTTAAATCACAGTGATGTCTAAGACCGGGACATCCCAATATATATTATGAAATCATCCAAATTAAAATAAACATTTGAGCAGAATCCCAAAGAAATAAAAAAAATTAAAAAAATTGGCTTGCTTTACCGTTTTATAAATCACTTGTAGGTTTTTCAAAATGTCAATTGGTGGTATGCCTCAAACAGCTGAAAATCACACTGATCTTAAACAGATGTGTGGAAGTTGGTATCACAAAATTGTGTTTAGAGAGTAAAAGAGGTATTCATTAGGGAGTTAATGTTCGTAAGCAGCCCCCCGCGGGGCCTCTGGTGCACATCCAGAGGCTGCTCCCAGTGGGCTGGGTTTAAAGCGCCCTGAGGCCAGATTACACAAGTACAGCATCATTACATCCAAGCAGCCGCCCTGCCAGGGCACAGGGGACACTTCCCTGATTCCTTTTGCCTCAAGTAGGGGGAAGGAAAGGAGTCCCTGCTCTAAATACAAAGGGGGGGGGGTCTCTCCACACCCCCAGTTTCACCCCGTCTTGTGTCCGCAGCATCTCAGTCTAATGAAAGACTGACTGCACAGAAGGAAGTGTGGAGAAGGCACATGTAAGGCTGCAGTCCCAACCCCACCCCTGCGGAGACAAGGGGGGGTGTAGGTAATGCCTACAGCTCCCCTCCGGCTCCACATCCTCGACGTCACACTTTATGGCTTTAGTGCCCCAAATAAATCCCAGCTCCACACACCGGCTAACACATCAAATATCCGTCCGTTGCTAGGCGCGTGAACAGTTCTGATAAACAGGGCTGCCCTGGACGGTGATCCCCTGAAATACCAGGGTTAGTAAAAGTGACATCACGCACCCTTTAACATTAATTATATCACAGGAAGTGACATCACACACGCATTGACATTAATGATATCACAGGAAGTGACATTATATGACTTTGAAGCCCATAAAGTGATGCAACATGACCTTGAGCCTGATGAATTCACAATAATTGATGCCACTCCACTCAAGAACGAAATGATTACATTTTTCAGGCAACGCAGCAGCTACTTTGCGGCGCTGCACCGCCTAAAAGGGAGAGGGCAGGAATGCCCCATATATAACATTATATGGTGCATTCCTGTCCTCTCCTTGTACGGGTGTGCTTTTGGCTGTCTAGCGCAGTGAAGGCTGCTTTGCATCATGCTGCAAGTGCGCCTGATTTCTAAGCAGGATTGTTTTGGGGCAGGAAGGGACACCTGATGCTTTTCCTCATGAATGCAGCACGCATAGAAAGAGAAATAAAAGTCAAGGAAAACTCCAGATATTTCTCTTCGTTACTCCTCCTTTGGGAAGGCGTCGGATTTTGACATATTCCCAGGTATAACACTCATGGCAAATCTGGGACTGCGCCTACATTTATGGTGGATGTGACTCCACCCATGGAACGCCTCCATGGGCAGAGTAATGGACGCTGAGACTTCTGCTGTCTTGCGTTACTCCAGATTTACTGAGCCGTGCAAGGGGGCCATGCGTGGCTCGGTAAATCTGACTTTAGTTTTGCATTACTGTTGCGTTAATCCAGATTTACCGAGCCCCGCAGGAACGTGCAAGGGGGCCATGCGTGGCTTGGTAAATCTGACTTTAGTTTTGCATTACTGTTGCGTTACTCCAGATTTACCGAGCCCCACAGGGATGTGCAAGGGGGCCATGCGTGGCTCTGTAAATCTGACTTTAGTTTTGCATTACTGTTGCGTTAATCCAGATTTACCGAGCCCCACAGGGATGTGCAAGGGGGCCATGCGTGGCTCTGTAAATCTGACTTTAGTTTTGCATTACTGTTGTTACTCCAGATTTACAGAGTCCCACAGGGACGTGCAAGGGGCCATGCGTGGCTCAGTAAATCTGACTTTAGTTTTGCATTACTGTTGCGTTACTCCAGATTTACCGAGCCCCGCATGGACGTGCAAGGAGGCCACGCCTGGCTTGGTAAATCTGACTTTAGTTTTGCATTACTGTTGCGTTAAATTGAACGATGCAAGAGCAACTCAACACTTCGATAAATGTGGCACCTAGTGTATGTATTGATAAATAAAAGGGACAGTTACGTAAAACATTAAGAAAATGGTCAAACCCACCAATATAAATCAATATGCAACAATGCAATAATATACCCTCCATTAGTGCTGATTCGACATGCATTTCTTTTACCAAACATAAAGTGTAATGTCCCAATCAGAGCTGTAGAAATTAAACGGCACAATTACTGCATGGGTTACATACTGTTCTTCTTGCCACCTGTGAGGCCAGAGTTTGCAAAGGCAGTGCTAGGGGTCTGAAAGGGTAACCTCAGAGCCGCACCCCCTGGAGAGCCCTAAATGATGTGAGGTCTGCAGATCAAAAGACAAAAGCAAGGGGGTGCTTGGCCACTCCCCTCTGCAGAGGTATGAGCTAGCTGTGTTCATATGGGTGTGATTTACCCTTTCAATGTGTCTGTCTCTCTGCCCCACAGTGGGGATGAGATAGATGAAGACGGTGAGACAGACCAAGAGATAGGTAGGCAGAGAGAGAGAGATGGTGAAAAGGAAAGGAGAATGAAAAAGGGAAAATTGTGAGTTACAAAGAAGGACAAATTGCGAGAGAGAAGAGATAATGAGAGGGCAAGTGATATCCGAAGAGAGAGCAAGAGGCAGAGAGTGAGGAAAGACAGATGGAGAGATTAGAGGACAGATGGAGAAACACGAGAGAAGAAGAGTGGAACAGTATGACACAGTGAAAGGGGAAGTGTGAGCGATGCAGCGAGAGAAGGATAGAGGTGTGGGAAGGGGAGATTTCACAGACTACCAGAGAAGGAAAAATGGTGTGAAAGAGGAGAAATCCAAAGAAGCAGAAGGAATCAGAAGGGAAAAGAGAGCAGGTAGAAATTCACACCAATTGAATTTCATGCATGATCCTTCACACTCATACCCTTTCACATTCAGATAAACATCACATTAACAATACCCTTTTCCATTCACATACACCCCTTCACACACACACACACCACTCTGATTCACATACACCCCATCACATTCACACACCACTCTGATTCACATACACCCCATCACATTCACACACCACTCTGATTCACATACACCCCATCACATTCACACACCACTCTGATTCACATACACCCCATCACATTCACACACCACTCTGATTCACATACACCCCATCACATTCACACACCACTCTGATTCACATATACCCCTTCACGTTCTCCCATACCCTTTAACATTTAGACCTACCATACAATTTCAAATGAACCCTGTCGTATTCAAACATGCCCATTCACTTTCATGCATGCCCCATCACATTCACACATACACTGTCATATCACATTTACCCTTTCACACTCACACATGCCCTTCCATATTGGCACGTCATTCACATTGAATTTTACCCCTTCACATTCAATCATACCCTTTACATTCATATAGGCCTTTCACATATAGCTTTGAATGTTCATATACACCCCTTCACATTCACGAATACCCTTCACAAATACTTTTATATTCACACATACCATTTCCATTCACGTATACCCCTTTATATACAAACATACTGGTATATCCAGGCCTGCACTGCCCATTGCGGGCACCGTGCAATCCCCCTGTGGGCCGCAAGGGTGGGGGCCGATTTTGGGCCCCTGGGGGCTGTTTTTGTTACAGGGCCGTTTTTGCAGCATCGCTGCAAAATCGGCCCTGTAACAAAATCTGCCGAAAAGCGGCCCAGGCAAAGAGCTCGGTCACCCCCTCCCACTTTCCTGGAGGGGTTGGGCGGCCGGCCGAGCACTTTGCCAGGGCCAGTTTTCGTTCCCAGTCAGGCCGTGGTTATATCCTACCTATTTAATCATATGTATCCCAGTTTACCATTTTCCTGGATTTCCAGCGATAATCGCACATTCATCAGCTATCGCTGGTATTCCTATCGCTTTTGAGATGAGCGTCGCTGATAGCGCACTATCTCAGCGATAGCCGGCGATAATTATCCTAGCGCTAAGTGCGCTTAGCGATAATTATCGCCGGTTGTTGGTGATATGCCCCAATGAAGGTTCACAGTTCTGAGGGAATGGCGTATCGACTCCCGTCTGCCACTACTCATGAACATCTTCAGGCAATAAGATGCTATTTCATTACTATGGTGACAGCATGGGGCACTCAAAGGTTTTTAACAAGTTAATAATGTCTATTCATACTGCCGTATTTCTCTTTTCTACGTGTAGGACTGTGCGCTGAACGGTGTGGACGAGGAGGATATTGTCCTGAGGGTCAGACCTGCGTAAGGAATGACTGTGGACATGTGTGCGAACCAAGTCCTAGTGAGTATTGACGCGTGATAGGAAATGGGCAGCTTGAAAAGAGAAGGCTGGCAGCAAGTCTTGTGGTCCTCCCATGGTGGAACCCCTCCTCCTAAAGGTTGTGTCCCACCTTGGGCTGTGATGCTGCCTTGAGCCTTTGTCTGATGAGATAAAGCTTTAATGTACCAGTGTCCTACTAAAATGGAGGCATGTGATGTGATGGGATATCATGAGACTGATCACTGGATACACAGCGTTGGCTAAGATGATCAAACCTGATGTGTAAGTTCTACATATTTTGTTTATAGTGTGTATTAATATATAACTACGGTATAGTCTTATTTGTATATTTTATGTTTTGTGTTTATAGAGGGCAATATTACTATTTAAACCCTTCCATGCTGATGACTGCCCCCAGCCTTCATGCACTATGGGGCTCGTGTACTGATGACGGCTGGGGGCCGTCATAAACCCGCCCACTCGCGATTCTGCCGCACAGGCGCAGAATCGTGGCCGCATGGAAGGGTTTAAGTCTGGTGATGTTTGTTGGCAGTTCAAAGCAAACCAGACTAATGGCGCTGCTGAATTCAAAAGCACCGACACATATAACTACATTAACACTGGACACAAGTCCTGGGAAATATTGCAATGGAACAAGTTATCATATTTAATTCCTAACAATGTCACTAACAGGGACATCTATCTATCTATCTATATATATATATATATATATATATATATATATATATAAAACCTACTGGCGGTCGCCAGTAGGTAGTTATAGTTAGATTAGTTTTCCATAGGAAATCCGCAACATTCTATTGGGAATAACTTTGGCGCCGAAGGAGGGATCTGCCTGTAACTTTCCTTAACTTTGCCTCGCTGCGCTCCGCTCCTTCCCTGAAAGTTTCAGGGGGATCCGTCAAGCGGGGGCCGAGATAAAAGGGGTGTCCCAAAACGTGTTTTCCCCCATGTTAATTTCCATAGGGCGGTTGGACTCACTTTTAGCCCGAACGGCTGAATGGATTTCCACCAAACTTGGCAAAATTGTAGGGACTGGTACCCCGATGTGCCTTTGCTATGTCTCAAGATATATGCTCCAGTGTTTTTTACGAAAATGAACTTTGAAAAAATATATATTGGGCTACATTGGGCTATATATATGTTAGAACCCAAATGTAGCCCAATGTAGCCCAAAGATGGCCACCAGAGACAAAAAAAACAAATGTAGCCCAAATATCAGCCAGATGTAGCCCAACTATAGCCCAATGACAGAATGTCCCAGAGTGTTCTAAAGAACAACTAGAGCGCTAACAGTCTTACTTATGACAAAAGTATGGCACACCTGAAGTCATCTTGATTGGAATGAAGTGTTAACACTTAATACATTGAAGTTGAAAAGGAACAAAATGAGGGGTTTCACTTTGCCATAGAAATTTTATATATATATATATATATATTCACTGAAAAAACCATAGGTTTTACACCAGTTGTAGTTAGGTGGACATTTTACTGATATAAAACCAATGAAATTCCACATTATAGTTAGTTGGACTCACTATAACTTGCGCGTGTAATGCACTGCTGATGACGTCACATATTACATCACTCATGACACCATCCAGTGAATGTGTGTCTTTCTGAAAAATAAATGTTATATATGTATATATTATTGAATATCTTAGTGAATACATATATTACTGAGTAATGCTTAAATATTTAAATATATGTATTAGTGTTTCACTTTGTGTATAAGTGGCTGCATGGGTTGATGAGTAGGTACATGTGTATGTATATAGGTTATTAGATGTTTTTCTTAGTATCAGTATGAGTGTTTGCATGGTTTGGTGGAGGTATTACTTAGTACATAGATGCAAGAATGACTGAGTCTCTGTATGTGTTTTGAAGACAGCATATGTGAAGGACTGTATGGGTGGATTAGTGTGTATATGTCTGTATTAGTGAGTGAATGACTGTCTTATTAGTGTCTTTATCAGTAACTACATATGTTTTAATGTAGTATATGTGAATATTGCTGTTTATAAGTGACTATATGTGAGAGTGAGGGATTGTAAGAGTTCCTGTTTAAATTAGTATGTGTTTCTATACGTGATTTTTTATGAGAGTAAGTATGCGTAAGTTTCCTTAGACGTAAAGTGGTAGTGTGTGTATAGCTGTTTATGCAAATAAATGGATGTTCAATAGTTTATTTGCATGTGTGAGTATGTGTGTGAATAACTTTTGGATGATTGTCAGTGTGTAACAGGATGTGTAGGTGTATCACTACATATGATTAGTGAATATATGTATGAGTGACTATATAGAACTGTTGGTGAATTAGTGCATGTGTATATAGATGGTGGAATTATTGAATTGGTTGTTGTAACTGGTATGGGTATCTCCATTTTTTTGAAAATGTTAGTTTCAATTGTTGAATGTGTTTCAAGGGTTAGATTACAGTGAAAGGAGGTCTGTCACTGTCACAAGGATGGTGTCATCAGTGATGTCATGAGTGATGTAATATGTGACGTCATCAGCAGTGCATTACACGCGCAAGTTATAGTGAGTCCAACTAACTATAACGTGGAATTTCATTGGTTTTATATCAGTAAAATTTCCACCTAACTACAACTGGTGTCAAACCTATGGTTTTTTTCAGTGAATTTCATAGGTTTTGTAAATGCTACTTCCTAACTATAACGTGTGTAAAACCTATGGTTTTTTCAGTGAATTTCATTGGTTTTTAAAATGCTAATTCAGAAATATCTCGTGTATACAACCTATACTTTTGTCAAAGGTCTGGCAATATTTTTTTCGGAAACAAGCCGTTTTCTTCACTGTTCAAGTTGCATAGAGACTCCTTGTAAAGCGATACAGAATTAGAAAGTCTGTACCTTGCCTTTTTTTGAACGCATTAAAATTTGTCTGTAAATAAAAATAGCCTTTCTAAACTTTCGTGCGCGACCCGGTGTGCGCACTCTCGGCAACAGTTCTCAATAAAATGGATAGCGCATTTCCAGGCTTTCGTGCGCGACCGACTGCGCGCACCCGCCTATATATTTCGTGAAAACTTTGCAATCTGAACTTATTGAATTTCTTCACAGACCCATCAAAGAACTTGTACTACGTCAAAGACACTAAACCTAGGCTTCTTTTTTATTATGAAAATTTACATTAAATGGAGCCGAATGTCTTTTTAAACTTTGGTGCGTGACCGAATGTACACACCTTGGTATTTAAAAAAAAAAATATAAAAGGTTTTATACTTTAACAATTCTATGCTTGAATCGAGCTCAGAAGATATATTAAATCCGGATGTGTTTGGATTTACTCCTTTTCACGTTTTGAAACTTCGCTGAATTAGACCGCTCCTTCCAAATGGCGTACGTGACCAGATACTGTCACAGCCTACACGTCCCGAGACGCGCATGTGAAGTCATGTGACTCGAAAACAACACTTCCAATTGGTTCTTAGTAGTTTCTATTCTGCAATTTACACGGAGCACTCCACCCACTTATCTCACTATCTTTTCTACTCTCCAAAGAGAACAACGTTCAACATCTTTCGAAAGACTTTCTTTTCACGCGATAATGTGAAATACTGAGATTGTTACAGGATTTTCTATCAGCTATGTGTTCCCATTTCTGTTGAAGCACTAACACCGTGGAAAATTCCACCGATAGCAGTGATATTTTTAACGCAGAGCACCGGCGATTTTTATCACTTAGAAGCCTTCCTATTAGGAAGGTTTATCTCCTAAGTCTCTGATTCTCAAACTGTGCAACGCGGCTCCCCTGTGTGCCGTAATGAAGTGCTAGGGGCGCCGCCCACACTCTAGTGTGACTAACCATCTATAAATTCCAGACATCTCTACCCTGTTATCTGCAATTATGAGCATCAAAAGGAGCTGCGCTACGCCCCTGTGAGAGGCCTCACTCCCACTGCTCGAACAGCTTGGCAGTCCTCCAGATGCACAGGAACAGCCCCTCCGATCCATTGAAGTTCTCTGTCGTGAGAGGCCTCACTCCCACTGCTGCAACGGCTTGGCAGTCCTCCAGATGCACAGGAACAGCCCCTCCGATCCATTGAAGTTCTGTGTCGGTCTCAATACCACTTACGAAATGAAAATAAGCACTGAAGAATATTCAAGCATGTAGTACTCCTCCTGCTACAGCATACAGAATGCATTGTATTACCTATAAAAAAGTGAAACACCCACGCTACAATCATATAGAATACTTCCTCTAAAGAAGCCTGTGAATAACTTTAAAACATCAGGTTAACCTTTTTTTACTCTCTCATCATTGTTAAAGATAAGTATTTACAATACTATATTAAACAATGCCATGGTTGTTGCTTTTTAATTTTAAAAATCTTGCAATCTTTCACAAACCCAATACTCATGGCTTCTTTTTCGTGACAAAAATATTGCAATATTACATACCTACATAGAATAACAGAAAAAACATAAAACTACAAAGGCCAAACAGTCTACTAAACGCGGATTTGTAACCTATGGGGCAGATTTATGTTAACTACTTCATACCCAGATATGCACCAGTTAATGTGCACCACAGTATGCTAGTGCTCCGTTACCCATGGTGTGCCACATTTGAAATGTGGCGCACCATGGTACAAAAACACCATACATGCGTAACACATCTGTGCTGAAAAAGTAATACATTGCTAGAGTTGCATCGCAACTGTGATGCAGCTCCAGCAAGGCTCACCAATGCACTATATTCACAATCCTGCGTCAATACCTACGCCTGCTTCAAGCACATGCACAGTTTTGAAACAGCATGGGCCTGAAAGTCACTGAGTGAAATATCATACATTAGTCAGCCACTTTCAAGACGCAATCCTTCAGAGGAACACTTACCGTTTATTAGAGGTAGATCGTCCGACTCCACCGGAGGACACCCCTAATAAAAAAGACATATATATATATAAAATGCGGACTAGCCGCTGTATCGTGCTAGCAAACTTTAACTTAAAAATCGTTAGAAAAAACAAAAGGAATCGAGCAAAATCAGTAGGCCACTGATAGGATCTCTTTTTGACCTCGCTAAAATAGAAACATTAGGAACAACCCCTCATGAGAAATATGAAACTAGTAAGAGAAACCGAGCTCGACGCCATGATGGCTGCAACATAGCTCGGCTCCGCCGCCCACCCCGCCCAAAATAATGACCAACCCTATGCAAATATTATAAATAAATACAACACACCAGCAAAGTAACAGGGTAAAACGTTTTATTAAATAACTATTTACATGGCAGCCTGCTGCAACATGAAAACACTTCCAATTGGTTCTTACTAGTTTCTATTCTAATTTACACGCAGCACTCCAACCACTTCTCTCACTATCTTTTCTACTCTCGAGAGAACGTCCTACATTTTTTGGAAGACTTTGGTGAAATGGCTACCGTATCTCATTCATCTTCCGAATCTGAACAAAATGATCGACTACCTTTAAGAAGAAAAAAAGAATCTTTCATCTGGCAATTTTTCACTTATCCTGAAGATCAAAAGTAACCTGCACGATATGTGACTCGTTTCTCTCAAGAGGAAATCCAACAAAAAAATATTCCGTTTCCATACATACCATGGTGCGGCATGTCAAACAAGTGCACCCTCTGCAATTTGCAGAGGCATCGACAAAAGTCCTGGCCACACTATTACCATTAGAGGTGGCCAGCACATTTTCTGATCGACGACCTGTATCTCCATCGAGTGCACTGATGGACTTGCGATATTTAACTATATATGGTCTATAACCTATGGTTTTTTCAGTGAATTTTCAAGGTTTTGTAAATGCTAATTCCTAACTATATATGGTCTATAACCTATGGTTTTTTCAGTGAATTTGCTCCGTCCCCACCCCGCCCAAAATAACGTCAAATCCTATGCAAATATTATAAATATATACAACACACCAACAAAGTAAGAGGGTAAAACGTTTCATTAAATAACTATTTACATGGCAGCCTGCTGCAACATCGATCCAAATGCATGACACTGTTCCTGTCAAGGTAGCATAGCTGGCGGCCTAGGGGTAGAGGACCGTTGTGCAAATACCCCGGGGAGGACTCTGGATATGCTTGGTCCCTGAGATTCTTCGATGTCACTGCCTTCCAAAAATGGCATAAGTCCTGGATGTTCGGTGCCATACTTGAGGGTTTGACCTAAAGACACGTCCTACGGTGCCCAGGTCCAACCATCACATATACCTGCGCCAGGAGATGGCGTGGGGTGCACTGGAAGGGAGAGGCGGGGCGAACGAGCCTCCCCCACCTCCCCAGGTGGAGGTTTCTCAGCTGCACCCCAGCACTTCACTCGACATAGGCGGCCGGCTCCCGGGGTCCGGTGGAACTTTCAGCCTTTTGGTGACTCTTCCATTCTGGACCTTGTCCCACAATCCATTTGACCTGAAGACACGTCCTGGGGTGCCCTGGTCCAACCATCACATATACCTGCGCCAGGAGACGGCGTGGGGTGCACTGGAAGGGAGAGGCGGCGCGAACGAGCCTCCCCCACCTCCCCAGGTGGAGGTTTCTCAGCTGCACCCCAGCACTTCACTCGACATAGGCGGCCGGCTCCTGGGGTCCGGCGGAACTTTTAGCCTTTTGGTGACTCTTCCATTCTGGACCTTGTCCGACAATCCGTTTGACCTGAAGACACGTCCTGCGGTGCCCTGGTCCAACCATCACATATACCTGCGCCAGGAGACGGCGTGGGGTGCACTGGAAGGGAGAGGCGGCGCGAACAAGCCTCCCCCCACCTCCCCAGGTGGAGGTTTCTCAGCTGCACCCCAGCGCTTCACTCGACAAGATGAGTTGCGCCCGCTCCTGTGGCACATTGCCTCGCTCGGCCAGCTGAATTATGCCTGCTCTTGCTATTACAGCGTCTCACCCGCCATCCGGCTGAATTGCACCCACTCTTGCGGTACAGCGACAGGCGGCTGCCACGGAGCTCAGGAAATGGCGGTCAGCTCCACAGACTTGGGCCTGGCCTGCAAGGATGGCTCTGGACAACCCTGGAACTCGGACGCTTGACTGCTACGGCATGGGCCCCACTCCCAAAAGCGTCCCCTCAGCCTTGAATATTCTACAAGAGTCACCGGGGCCCCCGACTCCCGCAGACTTCCGGTGGGGAGCGACTGCCATGATTGCTCGCGGAATGGCCACGACGTAGCCACGGGGTGCTCTCATGCTGACGCCAGCTTGAGTCTGAAACTTCCAGAAACACTGTAGACTACCAATTCAATCAGTTCCGGTGGAGCCCCAACGACGTATCGCGTTGTTGCATAATGCGTCATATGACGCGCCGCGTTTGCGCACCCAGAAGTGCTCCGGTGCGCGAGGCGCAGCTTCCCGGAAGCAATCCGGGGCGCGGAGCGCGTAACGTAAGCATAACAGGTCATGTGACTTGATGATAAAACTTTTCATTGGTTTAGAAATATTTTTTGTCCCAAATGATGAAAACCCTCCTTGTTTCCTCTTGGCTCCTGCCCCCTCCCCAAGTCTTGCTCGGCCAGCTGAGTTTCGCCCACTCTTGCGGCCTACGACATGGATACGCCGGGGCGTTCTGGATCAGTATGAGCAAATATACACTTGGGGATTCACAAGCAACAACAAGCCTTTGTATTTGGAGCTCTAAATCAACAACAGTGACAGAGAACAGAACCGAACCGAACTAAGCACTCAGGGGCTACGTTTAAACGTAACATCATCTCCCCAGAGTTACATCACCTTACACACACATCCACTCTGATCTCCTTGGCCTCAGTCAAGCATCAATAGTATGATTTTCATAGGTGAGTCTAGGTTCATGGATTTCCATCCACAGACTAAAAGCCTGGAGTGGGAGTGAAAAAACCATAACTAAGTAAGAAGGAAGGCAGAAACAGAATCTTCCTCTGTAACATCCGGCTCTGCATCGCTACTTACTTATAAATGCAGAAAACTCAATTAACACAAGGGCTCTTTACAGAGCCACCTTGTATCAAAGCACTGAAACTTCTGATTTATCTCAGTTTTCACACGCTTGTAAATAGGTGTGCGCGCCAGAGTGCGCGCACCCCGCAACTTTTTAAAAAAAATAAATATATATTTTCGCCTTTAAGTACCTTACTGCACACCCTGAGAACCTACGCAGCAAAACAATCTCTACCTTCTCCCCTTTCCATGTTCCAACGCTTTGAAATGAACAATATATTTACTCGCAGTGACAAAATGGCGGTCAACACTTCCTGATTTCCTTCGAATCGAACGTTAACAGACGTCACGCAGCAAAAAAAAAAATCCGCGCGCAGCCGCTTCAGTGCGCGCACCCGTGCGCGCGTATACATATATAATTGACTTTAACTTTAATTTTCTCAGCAACTACTGAACGGATTTACACCATTCCAAAAAAAGCGTAATCTGTGAGCCGAACTCTACAGTTTTGCCAAATTTCTTATAAATCCATTCAGCCGTTCGACCTGTAGCCGTGTCTAAACGTCCTATGGAAAATAACATGGAGAAAACACGTTTTGGGACCCCCCTTTTATCTCAGCCCCCACTTCACCAATCCCCCCCCAAACTTTCAGGGAAGGAGCGCAGCGGACCGAGCCATCTTCTTTGAGAAATTCGCAAAGATTCATCCACCAGGGCCAAAGTTAATCCAAATAGAATGTTGAGGATTTCCTATGGAAACTAGGTCCTAACTATAACTATCTACTGGCGACCGCCAGTAGGTAATATATATATTCACTGAAAAAACCATAGGTTTGACACCAGTTATAGTTAGGTGGAAACTTTACTCGCATAAAACCATTGAAATTCCCACGTTATAGTTAGTTGGACTCACTAAAACTTGCGCATGCACTGCTGATGACGTCACATATTACATCACTCATGACATGGTCAGTGACATCACTGACATCTCAAATGACATCTCAAATGACATCATCCAGTGAATGTGTATCTTTCTGAAAAATAAATAATTTTTATATATGTATATCTAAAGGTTGATGGAAGAATAAATGGGTTAATTAATGTCTAAATGGATGTTTTTTTGTGTAAAATTGATTGGTTAACTGACTTATTAAATGTATTTTAGTGAATACATATATTAGCGAGTAATGTTTAAATATTTAAATATCTGTGTCTCACTTTGTGTATAAGTGGCTGCATGGGTTGGTGAGTAGCGACATGAGTGTATATGGGTTATTAGTTTTTTTGAGTATCAGTATCAGTGTCTGTATGGTTCGGTGGGGGATATTACTTAGAGCACAGATGCATGAATGAGTGACTCACTATTTGTATGTATTTTGAAGACAGCATGTGTGCAAGACTGTATGGGTGGATGATTGTGGGTATGGGTGGGTTACTGAGTATGTGTTTTTATAATTGATTGTTTAAGAGGAAGTATGTGTAGTGGTGTGTATATAGCAGTATAATCAAGTAAATGTTGTTTGATAGGTTATTTGCATGTGTGAATTTGTGTGTGAGTAACTATATGGATGAGTATTAGTGTGTAACAGGATGTATAGGTGTATGAGTACATATGATGAGTAAGTACATGCATGAGTGACTTTATAGAACTGTTGGTGAATGAGTATGTAGATGTTGGAATTACCTAATAAGTTGTTGTAATTGGTATTGGTTTCTCCTTTTTTAAGAAAATGTTAGTTTCTATTTTTGAATGTGTGTCAAAGGTTATTTTATGCTGATAGGTCTGCCACTTTGTCACAAGGATGTTGTCATCAATGATGTCATGAGTGATGTCACTGACCATGTCATGAGTGATGTAATATGTGACGTCATCAGCAGTGCCTTGCACGCGCAAGTTATAGTGAGTCCAACTAACTATAACGTGGGAATTTCAATGGTTTTATGCGAGTAAAATTTCCACCTAACTATAACTGGTGTGAAACCTTTGTTTTTTTCAGTGAATATATATCTCTCATAATAGTCCATACTTGGAACTAAACCAGTCCCTTTGAAATGATCAACAGTTTAGCATAACCCCAAAGAAACGAACATTTTGTTTGCTTTACAATTCTATAAATCAGATTCTATATATCAATTTGTGGTATACCTCAAACAAAGCTGAAAGTCACACGGGGGCATATATACAAAAGGCTTATTGCCGCAGGAACCTCACGTCTTGCGACGTTCCTTTGGCCATAAACTCTTCACGTTATTAACACAGACTTTAAGCCACTTACCGTGGCTTAACGCCACCTTGTTAATAATGCCGCGTTTCACGCTACAATTAGTAAGGGCTGGGAAAGGTTGTTGCATTGGGCATTCGGTTGCAAACACTCTTTGATGACGCTGCTCCCTATTTACAAGGGTGGTGTAAATAGGAGGCAGCCACAAAATTAAGACAAAAACCCCCCAGGTCTTAACATGGCGAAACAAGGAGAAATTGTTTATTTCTCCTTGTTTTTGCTGTTTCTATCTGTTATATTCTGTAGCATACATAGCAAGAGCAAATCGCCATGAATGACTGTTCATTTGCAGGAATGTGTCCCTTCCTGCACATAAACAATCATTAAAAAAATGAGAATTTGCAACTTGTTAGTGTCCTGCACAATGCAGCACACATAGGAGTTACTAATCGCCATTAGTGATTGTTTATGTGCAGGAAGGGATACCTTCCTGCACATTAACGATTATCCCCTCAACACAGACACCTTTGCACTATGATGCAAGGGTTCCTGCGTTGGTGCTGCAGCTGAACTTAGAGCCAGCGCTAGAGGAAATGCAGGGCTATGCAGTATCATCGTAAATACGGCACAGCCCTGCCTTTTCAGAATGGCGCCGTGTGGTGTTAGCGATTTCGGCTTAATGCTGCGCTTCACCATCCCCTAGTAAATATGCCCAACTGTGCTTAGACGTGTAGAACTTGGTATAACACCTTTAAATTATGTTTATGGAGTCGACAAGGTATTCATTTGGCAGTAGAAGGGTTAATGTTAAGTCCGATAAGAGATTTCCAAGCAGGGACCACCCCCCCCCCTCCCCCCCGGGTCTTTAGTGCACATCCAGGGGCTGCTCCCAGTGGGCTGGGTTTAAAGCGCCCTGAAGCCAGATTACACAAGTACAGCGTCATTGCATCCAAGCAGCCACCCTGCCAGGCACAGGGGACACTTCCCTGATTCCTTTTGCCTCAAGTAGGGGGAAGGAAGGGAGTCCCTACTCTAAATACAAAGGGGGGGTCTCTCCACACCCCCAGGTTCACCCCTGTCTTGTGTCCGCAGCATCTCGGTCTAATGAGACTGACTGCACAGAAGGAAGTGTGGAGAAGGCACATGTAAGGCTGCAGTCCCAACCCCACCCCTGCGGAGACAAGGGTGGGTGTAGGTAATGCCTACAGCTCCCCTCCGGCTCCACAGCCTCGACGTCACACTTTATGGCTTTAGTGCCCTAAATAAATCCCAGCTCCACACACCGACCATTAGATCAAATATCTGTCAGTTTCTAGGCGCGTGAACAGTTCTGATAAACAGGGCTGCCCTGGACGGTGAGCCCCTGAAATACCAGGGTTAGTAAAAGTGACATCACACACCCTTTGACATCAATGATATCACAGGTCAGGAAGGGAAATCACACACCCTTTGACATCAGTAAACAGACGGTGGGGAGAGGGAGAGAGGGGACAGTTGAGAGACGTAGAAGAGAGGCACACACATACCGCTCACTTTCACATAAATCATGTCATGTACAAACATACCCATTGAATTTCATGCATGACCCTTCACACTCAAACATACCCTTTCACATTCACACATACCATTCACATACATGAAACAGCCCTAACCACACAGCCTAAACTGTGCATGACTAAACAACGCATATGCCTTTACCACGCATATGCCTTTACCACGCATATGCCTTTACCACGCATATGCCTTTACCACACGTCTTTACCACACAATTGCGTGGTTTAGACGTTAGTAGTAGTTAACACTTATTACTCGAGGCGAAGGGTCAGAGGTGACTTCCTGCCTGGACGAGAAACTGCTTGGTGAGTATGATTTCTGGGACTTAAGGGTCGGGTAACTTTTTAGGGTTTTAAGGCTCAGGGCCAGTGGTCAGGATACTTTATAGGGCAGGATACTTTATAGGGCAGAGAGGCCGGTTTTAGGGTTCAGTGGGGGGCCGGGTACGCTGCAGGTCCGTGTTTTGGGCCTTCAAGACAGGGGTCAGGGTACTTTTACAGCTGCAGGGAAGTTTTTAGGGCGGGAGTCTGGGGTGTTTTTTTAGGTCCAGGGCCAAGGTTTTAGGGCAGGGGGTGTTGGGGTCAATTTCAAAGCTGGGAGCTGGGTTTTTAGGGCTCAGTGCCTGGGAGGGGGGGGCCTTCATTTTTAGAGCTGGGTCCGGGCTTTCAGAAGTCAGGGTGGGGGGTTGGGGTGTTTTTAGGGCTAGGGTTGTACTCTGGGCGGGGGGCTGGGGTTTAGGATAGGTTTTAGGACTAAGGGGAGGCGAGGGCATAACTTTAACTGCACATATGCCTTTACCAAAAATGCTATTACAGCTAAATCCGTTGTAAAGGCATGCGTGGTAAAGGCGTGCATAGTTAAGACACGCATAATTAAGACACGGTTGTTGGTAAGACCGCGTGGCTCAGGCATGCCCTGTGAGGGATTGCACCCCTTCACATTCACACATGCCACTTTGATTCACATATACCACTTCACGTTCACCCCTACCCTTTCACATTTAGACCTCCCATACATCTTCAAATAAGCCCGGTCATATTCAAACGTACCCATTTAATTTCACGCATGCACCATCACATTCACACATACACCTTCATATCACATATACCTCTATGCATTCACTAATACCCTTTCACACTCACATTTACCCTTTCACACTAATTTCCCATTTCACACTCACATTTACCCTTTCACACTCACATGTTGTTCACATATACCCCTTCAAATTCAAACATACCCTTTAGATTCATATATATCCCTTCACATTCAAGCATGCCCATTCACACATAGCTTTGTACGTTCATATAGTCCCTTTAACAGTCATGCATACCATTCACAAATACTCTTTCATATTCACACATACACCTTTACATTCACACATAACCTTACACATTCACACACACCCCATTAACATTCACAGATACCGCTTTATGTTCCAACATACCCCTTCACATTCATGCTTACCCCTTCACATTCATGCTTACCCCTTCATGTTCACACACAGGTTGTAATATTCATGTATACTCCTTCATACTCATGCTTATCACTTCACATTCAAAATTACCCCTTCACAAACGCACATACCACCCTGATTCACATTTTCCCATTCACTCCTACCCTTTCACATTTAGACCTACCATACACTATCAAATAAGACCTGTCTTATTCAAACCTACTTATTCAATTTCATGCATGCCACAGCACATTCACACATACACTTTCGTATCTTATATGCCCCCACATTCACATATATTCTTTCATATTGACATTTACTCTTTCACACACATACCCTTTGACATTCCCGTCGTTAGCATTCACTTATACCCCTTCACATTCAAACATCTCTTAATTCACATTTATTCCTTTCACATTCATACATGTCCTTTCACACTCCCACATGTCCTTTCACACTCACACATAGCTTTGTATGTTGATATAAACCCCTTCATTCACCCATACCCTTCTCAAATTCTTTTATATTCACATATGCCCTTTTATATTCACACATACTCTTCCAAATTCACACATACCATTTGAATTCACATATACTCGTTTATATTTAAACATACCCCTTCATATTCATGCACACCCCTTCCACAGCTCTTAATATTCATGCATACCCCTTTGTACTTGTGCATAACATTTTTCAAAATTACCCCTTCTCATTCTTTGATACTCCTTTCCATTCCTGCACACCCCTTCACACCCCACTATGGCCCTTCAGATCCATTCTTATCTTGTGACAATCTTGCATTTCCTCTCACATTTATGCGTTCACTGTCGGATTCATGCTCATTGACTTACATTCACATATTGCCCTTCGCTTTTAGGCATATCCCTTCACTTTCACACACACCCCTTCACATTCACACATAGCACTTCACACTCAAGCATACCCACTACATTCATTCACTACCCATCACATTCCCCTCATAAGTTCACAATGACATTTAAACCATCACATTACGAATTTAAATCTGGCCTGGGTTTTCTTACATTTCCTCCGAGGTGGATCTGGCCTGGCACTATAGGGTGGACTGTTCCTATTGCAGTGGAATCAAGACTGATTCACATATGGTCTATCTTTGTTTAAAGTAGCACATTGACAAAAAACAAGGGTCTGAAATATGGCCCAGTAATTACCAATTGCACAGATTAATTCCTGCATGCCACCCGTCACCAGTGATTTTTCTCAATGCTAGCCTTAGACCTCTGCACCTTGTAACTTTTAGCAAGAGTTGCACACCTGGGGCCTGATTCGCAAAAGTAAACAGACTAAAGTCTAACTTTATGATTTTCGGTATTCACAAAGGGCATTTAGGAGTAGTAAAGTTAGACTTTTGTCCCAGTTACATTTACGTTTTGATCTTAGGGCCTAAGAGTAGGTTGGAACATCTGATGTCATGAGTACCAAAGCATAGATGTTGTCACTTCTTGTACACCGGCAAGTTCTGGTGACTTGTCCATATTTGACAGTGGACTGCATAATTTATTCTTGCACCCACTATGGCTTGAATAGTGGGATAGCTAGTGTTGTCAGCGATGAAAGAAATTCTTTCCCCTAAAACTCCGAGGTGGAAGAAGCAGCCCTAAGATATCTCAGGATTCAGGATCTTGAAGGAAATGTCCTCATCAAATATCCTACCAAGATTTGCAAGAGTCCTGAAAGAAGCTGGGTTGAGACCCAGTGTGTCAGGTCAGCAACCTGAGAATCAAATAGATGACCCAGATAACCCAGCACCCTTAGCAGAGTTATGTTTGAGTTAAGTTTAAGGCATTTTCTTGTCATCCAGCATGCAAGTGCTGTGAATCCCCTTTGTAATGTATTATGGACCCCAGTGGTGTTTCTATCAAGGTTTGGAACCAACAGGGTATAAGACTTACATGAAAGATGGTATGTAGTAAAGAGAGTGGGAGGAGTTACATACAGATTGAAGAGTCCTGCTTAATGAGGACTCCTGCTGGCGTCTGCAAAATGTGGGTAGCCAATGACTTAAGGGGTGGGATGCAGCGCTCCTGGGTACAGCCCACTAAGAAAGACCAGTCCAACCCTTGGACTCCCCTTTGACGCCCGGCCTTACAAGTCAAGATAAATCTGGTCATTGGCTGTAGAAAGGTCAAGAAGACTCAGTGGCAGCTCTTCCTCGGCCAATGATCATGCAAAGCTCTTTTTGAACAGTTATCAGGCCCACAGTAGTGCAGCGCTGAGCCCCACAACCAGCTTGACCTGGGTCTAGCAAAGGTGCATGCATTCCTTCCATCACATTTTGTATGTTTGATGTACAGCCTTAAGTGGCAAAGTTACGCTCAGACGCGGGTCCCGTTCTCACAGTGCGACTAGTAGCAACCTACACCCGACTGAGCCCCAATTAGTGCAAAACTAGTCTTGCGTTACTAGTGTTATGGTTCAGGAAGGAAGTCTCCTGGCTGTTCGGGCTGGACTGTTCCTATTGGTGCAGGGTCAAGACTGGTTTGCATATGGTGCATATGGTGCTACCTGAGATGGCATGATGGGGGGGGGGGAGAATGCTGGATTAGAATGCTAGTGAGTGTCCGTGGTCATACACTTTGAAAGCATGTCTCCCATCTTTTGTGTGTTTAATAAACTACTGAGAACGTCACATGGTATCTGTGCTCCTATTTCCTCTACATGGAAATCTTCAAAGCATAGATTTAGGCAAAGGTGTAATGGAACCCGCTGTGCAAACATATATATATATATATATATATATATATATATATATTTTCCTACGTTCTTCAGTAAAACATTTTGCCTTCGGAGAAAGCACTTCTCCCACACCCCATCAAAACTGAGTGTGATCCATCCCTTGGCTCAAATAAATCTCTGGCCATTTTGAGGGAGGGAGGGGTTGATATTAGAGTTCCCCTTGGTGGGATTTATGACTGCGGGTGTCTTTCCTTTCATAGTGGAGGAATCCACAACAGTAAATCTATTTATTGCTGCCAGGAATCCCTTTGTGAATATGTGGCAGACTGAAGTTGAGATTTTTTCAGTACACTTCTAAACTAGTCAAGAGCTTCTGGTCAAGGTTCAACATTGGCCAGGTTAACTGTTCTTATGCAGATTACTTTGTTGTGCTACCTCATTGATCCTTAACTTTGCTTACAAACCATGCATGGCCTTTTATTGAATTTGTATCCTTGTTTTTCAGAATAATAGGATCATCTGCATCCAGGGTCTCAACATTCAATGTCCACCTGGCCCTGGCTCTTCTCTCTTTGCGCCAATTGAGGATGGAGCAGTTGTGGCATTGTTTGCGGATGCTGTTTGTCGCAACTTTTTATTTATGATATTGTTTGGTACACTGATGCATAACAGGAAAAATAAAGATGTATTTTAATATCAGAATCCTGCTATTTAATTTATTGCAGATAGTTTCATGCGTTGACTACAAAAATCTTCATAAATTCATAACATACGCTTTCATGATGCATACCATTGTTGTGAAGGGTCTTTTGGGCTTGGGTGAGCAGTATATAATAAGATTTTCATACAAAAATACAACTTGAAAATAAAATATTCAAAATACATAGAACAGAAACAATATTACAACATTTCCAAGTTATATATTTAAATTCTTATATTGTTGTTGGTTAAGTCAAACAATCCGGGGCTTGTATAGCGCAGTTACTCACCCGTGAGGTCCTCCAGTCACTGGGGGGGGGGGGGGGGGGGGGGGGGCTTGCGGGTCCTTCCGGGTGTAGGATCATTAGAAGAACTAGGTCTTGAGGGCCTTCTTGAATTGGGTCAGTGACGCAGATTGCCTGAGGTGGAGGGGCAGGGTGTTCAGGTCTTTGTGACAAGGAAGAAGAACAATCTTCCTCTGGTTCTGGTCTTGTGGATCCTGGGGACGGAGGCTAGGGCAAGTTCGGCGGAACAGAGTTGCCTGGCGGGTACGTGGAATGCAAGGCAGTGGTTCAGGTATGCTGGTCCTTCATTGTGGAGAGCTTTGTAGACATGTGTGATGAGCTTGAAGGGGCTTCTCTTGTTGACTGGGAGCCTGTGGAGTTGTCGGAGGAGTTGGGTGTTGTAGCTGTGGCGAGGGATGTCAAGGACCAGTCTGGCAGCTGCATTTTGGAAGTTCTGTAGTTTCTTGAGAAGTTTCGGTTGACGCCAGCGTAGAGTGCGTTGCTGTAGTTTAGTCTGCAGGTGATGAGTGTGTGAGACCGTCTTTCTTGATTCTGTGAGGATCCATCTGAATGTCTTTCGAAGCTGGCGGAGCGTGTGGAAGCAGGCTGAGGAAACCGCATTCATTTGACGGTTCATTGTGAGCTGTGAGTTCAGTATGATGCTGAGGTTGCGTTGCATGGTCCGACGGGGTGAGAGGGGATCCTAGAGCGCCTGGCCACCAAGAGTCCTCCCAGGCTGAAGGGGTGGGTCCCAGGATGAGTACTTCAGTCTTGTTTGAGTTTAGCTTGAGGAAGCACCTTTCATCCAGGTAGCATCGTCCTTCATTCCGCTGTGGAAGTTGGTTCTGGTAGTTTTGGGTTCGTTGGTGAGGGAGAGGATCACCTGGGTGTCGTTAGCATAGGAGACGATGTTGAGTTTGTGGCTTCTGACGATGATTGTGAGGGGGTCCATGTAGATGTTGAAGAGGGTGGGGCTCAGGGAGGAACCCTGTGGCACTCGGCAGCTGATCTCTGTTGGTTCTGAGAGGAGCGGGGTGGTTTGACTCGCTGAATCCGGCGGGTGAGTAAGGAGTGGATTCAGTCCAGTTCCTTGCTGCGGATGCAGGCGTCGTGGAGTCTCGTCATTGGGGTGCAGTGGGAGACCACGTTGAAGGCGGCCGAGAAGTCCAGTAGGATGAGGGCTGCAGTCTTGCACCGGTCGAGGAGGGAGCGCATGTAATCAGTGGTGGCGAGGAGTGTGGTCTCTGAGCTGTAGTTGCTTCGGAATCTGGATTGGGAGATGTCCAGGACGTGGTTTACTTCTAGGAACGCAGATGAAGAGTTGAGTGTGAATGTCCTTCTAGATTACCTTGGATGTGAAGGGGTGGAGGGGGATGGGTCTGAAGTTCCTGAGGTCAGTCGGGTTTGAGAACTGCTTCTTCAGCTGGGTATTGATCTCGGTGTGTTTTTAGCCATCGTGGCAGGTGGCGGTTTTGAGGGAACAGTAGTTTGTGCAGCGAAGCTGAGGGGCTATGGAGGTGGCTGCTCTATGGAAGATGTGGTGCGGGCAAGGATCTGATGGGGCTCCTGAGTAGATGTTTTTCATGGTTAAGTGACTATATAGGTATTCTCCAGTTATAGATGAATGAAGTAACTATAACTTGCTTACTAGCCATGTATGCCTTTTGCCCGTTCATATGACATCACCTATTACATCGCTCAGTTCTTGTTTTGTGATATCATCGATAACATCCATAATTACATATGATAGACAGGATTAATGACATCACCATCCATGGCAAATGCTTTTTTGAGATTAAAATGCTATCTTTTAAGTTACATTTACATCTAACTTTGGCATCACTTTAAATTTTAACCATACATATATATATACACCCGAAAAAAAATGCTGCCCTGTTCTACCCACGACCCTCTCACACAGCCAGCGCTGACTTCCGCTGGGCAGCTGATACGAAAACCAGATGCAACTGAGACTCAGAATATGTCTCGAATAAATAAAATCAGCATATATATGTTCCGTTGCATAGCGTTAGACACAGATTACACATTTCAGACTAAACGCAACCTTTCTCTGACCAGCATTTTGTCAGTTTTTCTAAAACTTTGACTTATTCAGCCATCTTGAGTCACAGTACAGAACATAAAATAGGATTACAAACTTTGTTACAACTTTCGGATACAAACAGCTGCCAAATTTGAGTAGGGTTTCTTTATTATATCTAATATATTACTGAAAGTCAAACACTATAATATTGCACATACTTTCCCATATTCCATCCTTTCAGAAAATTCTGACAATCACTAATTAAACATTTCTTGAAATTAAAAATTAGACCAATCTAGTCCAAGTGGACATTCTGTCATTATAGATGGTTTATAGTTCAAAGGCAAACATATAAACATCCCCAAAGATACACTCGAAATGAGTATCTCTGCAAAACTGTGTCATTCAAATTTCTCCTCTCCCCCGGCTTCTGATAATTTGGGTATATCATACAAAGTTCACAAAAAAATATAAAAACCATGACATTATACATGTACAAGAAAAATAAGTAAATGAAAGGAGAAACGGTTTCAATTTAGAGACAGCTTATCAATCAGTCCATTGTAATTGTGTTGCTACATTGATATACCCTTATTGATCCAAATGAACCCACAGTTCTTTGCCCTGATTCAGACCTCCTGGATAGTTAGTTTCTAATGCACTAATGCGCTCCAATTCTAACTTTGTCAGGAATTCTAGTCTAACACCATCTCCTGGTTATATTTCAACACAATCAATGCTTAAACACAAGTTTAGTTGCATCACTATTATGTTCAAAAAGGGGTTCTCCGATATTTCCAGAATTCAGAGTTGAGGTTGTGGTTTCAACATATCTTCATTATTAGACAACCATGAATCCATTTTGCCCTCGCCAACAGGTGTTTCTTCTCTTGCTGATAATGTTGCCTCAGACCTCATCTGTGCCGCAAACATAAATATAATCACAATTTAAGGAGGAGCACCTAAGTATTTAAGATCCCATCACCTGGGTCAGACTCCCTTATAAATATCACATGATCAACATCGGCCCTATGTCGATAAGTGTGAGCGGTTTAGGTCTGAATTGAAAACATTCTGAGTCAATTTATTTACAAATTCTCATCAATATGGTATTAGTTGGTAAAGTGAAGGTACTTGTCAAGACACCCTATGACCTGCACATACTGGTGTCACCATTCATACATGTGCCCCCTGGGACCACGTAGTAGTCACAAAAGGTCTGAAGACTCACCTAGTCTTCTGGTAATGTATGCAAATGATAAAAAGAAGGCGGATTGTCTTCGAGTATTGTCTGTAAACGCCTCTACATAAGCTGGAGTCTGGTTGTATACAATAAATTAAATCTAAACTCTTACCTTATATGGCCCCACAGTCCTGTATGGAGTCTGGGGTGCTGTGTGGCTGTTATACCATTCTGCTGTGGAGAGAAATATATGTTGTACTTAAGCAAACTACCCAGTACCACCCTATCTATTTCTATAGTGTTAAACTGATATATAATATAATTGGTCTGTCAACTACAATTTTTCATACGCATCCTTTCATACATTCTTCTCTCACTATCTGGTGTCACACATCCTTCATTGTTATCCATTTGTGCCCCACTACTAATCACCATACTGCTCATGTAGGAAACTTCCAATGTAATCAGATATCCCCCAATCTATCATCAAATCCTTATAGGACCCTCTGTATTTGGTAGTATTCCGATTATTATCTCATGATAGCCCTCCATATCATCATGCAGCTCGTCTTATTTCGATTGACATCATATCCCGTGTCCACCCGTGACTCGCATACAGTCACAAATCCTCCTAATTTATCCATCCCCCACAGAGGGTGAAGGCTCTTGTATCACTGCTACCACGCCTGCACTAGCATACACTGTTGCCTGTATCTCACATCCGCCTGCACCTCGTTTACCGTCACAGCTTGCACCACAAAAGCTACACTACACCCTCGGTTTCGGGGTTTCACAATAACCCCGCACTCTGCGCCACTCCTACATGCACTTGATATAACATTTTCTTTCACAACTTCCCTTCCCGCCAAGAAAGCCACTACACTTTTCCGTCTCGTGGTGGTCAATTGTTGGCCGCATTTTATTAGGGTTACTAGGAAACATGTATATATTTTGAATTTCGCATGTTATGTCATTATACACTTCCTTGGTATTGTCTCTTGGCCCTTCTGGGCCGGTTCTTTTGTAGGTTGGAATTTTCTTGCGCCTCATTTGCACGGGAAGGGGGTAGCCTTTGTCCCAGAGTTAGGCCGCCTCGCTACCTTGTCCGACTTTGTTGTGCCCTCTGCCTTTTGCTTACCGAGCCCCGCTTTCGTGCCAAACTGGGTCCCCCGCCCCCTCCTGCCTGCGGGCTTGATGCAGGGTTATGGCGCCGGCTCCTGAGCCCCCTTTGGGGGCCTGCCTCTGCAAAACCCACTCATATCAAAATAACCAGGCCTTGTCTATGTTATTATATGCCTGTGTCTCGTCAGCCAGTAACTCGCATACATCAGCAACAGAGAATCCCTGTACACACCCAGTTCCGGGGTCCCAAAAGGGTACTCGTAACATACTTACATACTTTAAATGTTTGAAATGCATTCCTTAGGGAGGATGCTCCTGTGTATACACTCACATGGCATGTTGTGGAGCTCAGCATGGGGGCCATGTTCAATCTAGTATAAGTAGGCAGTGTAAGAATAAAGAGACTACCTGTATTCAGAACTCTATTTAAATACACAAGTACTGAGGCACACAACACGTAGTCCATACAGTAACATAGATGTGTAACCGTAAAAGAAATTCAAAGTAGTCCAAATAGGATTTCCTTCTTTTATTTTCTGGTCTTATTAAAAAGGGGGACACACTGGCAGCCGACATGTGTTTCTGCCTATGGACTTTTTCAAGGACCACAGAAATGAGATGTCACGGCCAGCCGGGGAAATCAGAAATAACTGGTCCCAGTGAAATATGTACTCCTTAACATATTTCTGAGGAATGTTCTTGCCAGACAACTATGGAAACATCATAATCCTGGACTCACTTCAAATTATTTTTTTGTTGCATATTTATATAGCGCGTACTCGGGCCGAAGATCTTGGAGCGCTTTACATGAGCACCGTATTTACATTGCACATTCAGGCACAGGGAGATGAAGTGATTTGCCCAGGATCACAGGATGTGGACGCGACCTCGAGGCTCGAACCTTTGTTTCCACCACCAAAACAGCAGAACTGGCCGACGGGCCACATCCTCCCCCCCTCTCTCAATGGTGGACCCACCCACTTAATTCCGGCGTGAACTATATGTGGCCTTGATAGGCCTGGTAATTATCCTGGAGACGAGGAGATTATCTCACCGCTGTGTTGAATGCTGAATACGTGTATTCAGAGCTCTGCTGTCTATACATGAATGTGGGTGCCATATTCCAATGATGGGCATTGGCATAGAAGTGAGCCCAGGAGTGTAGTAACTTAAAATGATAGTCTCTATTCATCATCACAGTCTTTATTCGGTAAAAATATCACCATAAAAGAACATTTTATACAGTTATACATTACTTTGAGTTAAAAGAAGGGGAAAGAAGAACATTAGATGAAACCTAAAACAATAAAATTCCCTTATTAATAAAGGATAAAACCTGCACCTTATACAGTAAGTTTGGGTAATTTTTGTAAGCCCCAACCAAACATTCACATCAATACACTGTTGCAAAAAGGTTGGATTGACTTGAAAAACCATGCTGATCTCACCATATCATCCAGCCAGTAAGGGCCAGCTATCAGTTTGGCGGGAGAGAGTGTTGCTTCATCCTCCTAATACGAGTCAACCATGCACTGCTTAGAAATTTGGCCACCCTGCATACCATAGCAGGGGAAGACGGGTCAGTAGTGAGAACTCGTAGGGCCATTCTATGGCACCTCACACCTAACCCCATGCATACTGGTTTCAGCCAAACCGTCCTAGCAACTTTATAAGCGGGGCAGGCAAAAAGTAAATGTGCCACAGACTCCTTTGGAGCCGCACACCCGGGGCAGGAGCGCGGAGAGCCACCAGCGTTAGACCACCCCGAGGTAAACTCGTGCACCGGCAGGGTCCCATACCTGAGTTTTAAATAAAGGGCTCTGTCTAGGGGCTTGGCTATGAGGTCGAGGAAGGGTTCCAACCTCCTAGACCATTTAAACTCTAAGAATCTCTCTGTAAGTACACCCCCAACCCCACTACGTGTTGCCTCTGCCTGAACCCAATCCCAGTATATCTTCTTAACCACTAGTTTAGGAGGTGGCATTTGGCTCGCCCACGCATCCCTCAGGCCCAATTGCACCACCAGCTGCCTCACATTGCTCAACCACCTGATCTTATTATCGATGTCCAGCAAAATTAGTTCGTCCAGCACGGCAGCATAGTTGGCGAGTTCCCTGGTTCTTCGCAGCCGAACCCAAAACAGTAGGGGGCGCAGCCGCGCTAGGTCTTTAAAGGAACGCCTGCCTAGATCTAGCCGCAAGGGGATTAGCGGGGTAGAGCCAGGAAGAGCCACCAAGTCCCTCATGAATTTGTTTTCCGCTGCAACTAGCTCTGCAACATTTTCGAACCCCCACAGCTCTGAGCCGTATAGTGCAGCCGGGAGTATCTGACCCTCATAAATTGCCATGACTGGTGCCACGGGTTTACTCGTTGACTCCCGATGCTCTCTGAGTCACCCCTGACACTCTTTTATGGCTAAGCAACATTTTAGCCAGGTGGTCCTTCCAGTTCATCCGACTATTTACCCGAACCCCCAAATAGTCGAATGAATCTACCAACTCCAAGGGTGCCCCATGAAGTGAGAAATTATTTCTAAATCTTTTGGAGGGTGAAAGAGCCATGAGCTTAGTTTTCGAGGTGTTAATGGTGAGTCCTCTATCTGTACAAAAGGTACTAAATCGATGTAGGAGCCTTTGGAGTCCCACCGGGGATTTGGAGATCAGTATGGTGTCATCCGCGAAGAGTAGAGTGGGGATTCTTACCCCCGCCAGGGATGGTGCGTCCACCTCTTCCTCTCTCAGATGATCCACCACTCCATTAACGAACAGAGAGAAGAGGGTTGGTGCCATAACGCATCCCTGACGTACTCCCCTCCTCACGGGCACTCTGTCTGTCAACTGGCCCTGGGTGCCCCATCTGATCCTCGCATAATTCCCCTCGTGGAGCCTTACAATGAAACTCAAAAGAGACCCGGGGAAACCCATCTTCTCCAACGTCTCCCACAGCCTTGCTCGAGGGACCAGGTCGAAAGCCGTCCTGAGATCTATGAAAGCCATATAAAGGCTGCCCCTTTAGATGGTAACTGACTTCCAATAGATCCCAAAAAAGCGAAAGACCTGGTCCATCGTGCCCACCTTCTGGCGGAATCCTTGCTGAAGGTGGGAGAGGATTTGTTCCTCTTCCATCCATGCTCCAACCCCTGAGATAATGACCCTGCCAACCACTTTCTGAATCACGTCTATCAGACTGATGGGTCTGTAATTGGCAGGGTCCTCTCTAGCCCCCTTTTTGAACACAGTGACCACCTCAGCGCCCTTCCAAGAATCTGGCACGGGGTGACCCCTGGCAATGAGGTTCATAATAAGGGCAATTAATTCGGCCCAAGCCCTAGGTTCCTTTATCAAAAGGTCCCCCGGTATCCCGTCCGGTCCGGCCGCCTTCTTCGGGATCAGATGTCTGATAGCCACTTCTACCTCCGAGGGCAAAAATGGATCCTCAAGCTCCCTTATAAGTTCCCCTTCACTACCCCTAGCTGCCGTTAAACAAGGGGCGACTTCAGGTCCACCATATAGTGTCGAAAAATTATCTACCCATTGCTGACTTGTTATGTGGGTGGCTAGTGGCTGTGTGCTCTGTTGCCTAGCTTTATTGATAAGGTCCCAGAATACCCTTGAATTCCTCATGCTGACTGCACAGGTTAAGTCCTGCCAATATTGTTCCTCCCACTCTCGTTTGGCCTGTGCCACTACCCTTAAATAATCCTTCCTAGCCGCTCTGACTAGTGAGGAATCTGTCATGAGTAGGGCAACTGTTAACTCTTGCCTTTTCCCCTTAAACTGGGCCGAGTACCAGGGGTTACTAGAAATGGGAGGTCTATAATTAGTTCTACGGCTTTTCCCTTTAGATGAGAAATATTGGCTCACCTGCTCTATTGTATTTTTATAGGCTGTATCAAAAGCAATGGGCGGCTCCAGGGCACGTCCCAACCCCTGTTGCTGTGCTACCAAGTCCAAGGTCAGATCTACCACAAGAGATTTTATTCTCCCAAGTTGATCTTCCTTTAATTGTACCTTGTCCCATTTCAACCTGCGGTTGCTATTGTAGGGGACCACCTCTTTGGTTGACCTCAAGGGAGCACTCGTCACCCCACCCTTTGATTTACCCCACCTAAACTTGGTGCAGAGGGGGTTGTGGTCCCTATCCTGTGTAGCCACCACCTCCATATCTATTAGGTCTTTCCACAGTCTAACGTCCAGTAAGAGATAATCAATTCTAGATGGACCATTAAGCCTATTGAATGTCATTGCACCAGCCCTATCGGAAATAGTCCTACCGTTGAGTGCTCTTAGGTTGTGTACTCTGGTTAGGGCATTGATTTGTATTGCCCTTGCTGACCATTTACGAATAGGGGAAAGTGACAAAGCTGGGATAGACCATCTAGAGTCTTCCCCCTCAGTACCCAAGGGATCATCCCCGCTAAGAGGTTCGAACGTGCAATTAAAATCCCCACCCACAATAATTTTAGCAGAAGGGGAACAATTAGCTATTGCTGAATCTAAACTCGTTAAAGTTGCTGAGGATGTATCCCCCGGTGCCCCTCTAGTGTAGACATTAAATAATTCAAACCTACTCCCCTCAGCGTATCCCCTGAAAGAGAGATGTAGGATATCTCTACACACAAATTCATGAGTAGCAACGTCCCGATTCAGATCAATTTTGATCCAAACCAGCAGTCCTCCCGCGGGTCTACCCTTCCCACTACTTACTGCAGGGGAAAAGTGTGTAGTATAGCCTGATTTGTATAGTGGGAGCAGGCTCCAGGTCTCTTGGAATAGGCAAACATCAAACTTCTCGATGAATGTGTGCCATTCCGGTAGGGTCATCTTCCTTTTTAACCCTGCCACCTTCCAGGATAACAGGTGTATAACCCTGTGGCCTATAGGAGAAAAACTAGGAGCCCCCTTACTCCCACTCCATCCCCCCTCCTTAGGTATGGGAATGACGTCCACATAGGTAGATGGCTTGGGGGATTCAATGCTACCAACTTTGGTGTCTATACACGGTGCATCTGTCGTGGCTCTAATAATGCTACTATCCGAGCTTTGTACTACCAAGGGACCTGTATGTCATTATCATTCCTCTTGCCACCCTTAGTTCCTCGAAATCAATGCCCTTTGGGTTAGCCATACTTGGTTGGTCCTCCTTCTCCCCCATAATCTGTGAACGTCAGTCACAGTCTTCCATACCAGATAGCAATGAGAATCTGTTGCCTGTCTCCAGGGGAGTAAAGGGCCTCAGGTGCTCCATTCTACTATTGGTATTTCTGTTGTTTCTCTGGGGTGCCGTGATCCAACCAAAGGGGTCAGCCGCCTGGACAGGAAGCTGGCCATAAGGGGTATACCTATTACTATATAGTGGAGGAGGGTTAGCATGGGGAGGGTACAGCCCGTTTGAAAAAGATGGGGGAAGCACCACAGATCTCAGGTAAAAATATGTCAGAGCTCGTGGGGTGGTACAATTATCCCCGCTCCCAGTGGGCCAATTTAATATGTAATCCACTGCACGCGGGTCTCTAAAATTGACCACCACCAGGTCGCCCTCAATATCTTTACATCTGCTGCCCAACCAGTTAAGCCGCCTGACATGCACTATCTCCCCGTCGATGTTATGTGAAATAGGCCTATAAGTACACAGCCAGTGCATTATTTTGTTTTTCAATTGAGCATAGCCCTCTCTCTTATTATCTAATAATGGCGGGACCCCGGTCAAGACGACCACAAAAGGCACCGCTTGTGGAGGTATCTCCACTTGTGGCCTTTTGGTCGCTGGAACTCTATTGTGCCTGGCGGTTCCCTGTTCCTCCCGCGTATTTCCGGTGGGGGCCCTTGTCAATCCCCTCTGGGAGTCACCCACTGGCCCTGCTACTGGGATGTTTGGGGGCTTTGGAGGGGTCGATCTTTGGTGTACAGGGTCGGCCCTACCAGGGGGATGTGGCTTCGTCTTGGGGGGCTGGGTTGGAGCTATTGGAGCATTGGTAGCGAGTGGCCTTAAGGTGGTAGCGGGCGGAGCAGCCCCAGTCACCTGGGCCTTGGCTAAGGTAGCCATACTACTTATGGCGGTCTCCAAGATGGTGAGTCTAATCTCAACTTTTTTTATGCTCTCACTAATGGGCAGGAGCAGGGACCTAAGTAAGAATTCCAAATTCCCTAGCGACATGATGGGAGGTAATGCATTGGGTACAGGGTCACCCGGAGTGTTGGCATGGTCTGTGGTGTTAATACCCAAGACCGAAGGAGCCACTACTAGCGGTGTAGGCAGAGTTGGATGAGATTCTGGCACCTCCACTGGTACCATATCAGGGATGGGAAGGGCCTTTGAAACTTTCCCAAAATCGGAATGGGGGATTTTGGCTTTACCCTGCCCTCCCCTCAGCTTCCTTCTTCTCTTACTTGGAGGTGTACCATGCATCTGTACCACAACAACCTGTTTTGGCTTAGTCTTCCTTGGCTTTGCTGCAGTGGGGGGTCTGGGTGATTAGATCAACAGCCGTACAACTGAGACTGGGAGGGGGGGGGGGGAGTCATTTGCAACCTGGTCGGAAGGTAAACCGGGATTGGGAATACAATCCCGCAATAAAAGAGGAACGCCATCCTGAGATAATGGATCCTCACTAATGTTTGGTGAGCCTCTCTCCTGGGCGACAAGATGAGGAGTGGTGTCGGTAAGAGGCCTGTTTTTCATATTTTCAATAGAGCGACGACGCTCTGCCCTACGCTCAACCAAAGACGTTTCCTTATCACCATTACCCGGGGCCCTAGAGAAATAATTGTACAAAGTCCCATTTCTAGCTGCCGCCACCCTCCCAGTAAGTCCCTCCATAGCCGGTGATGCCATCTCCGTCGCCTGAGTCAAGGTCCACAGTTCCGGGAAAGCAAAGTCGTAAGAGAGTAGGTCCTTCCCAGCCTACACTGGCCTGCGAGGGCCTTAGAGGGCCCGCCCTTTGCCCGGTCTTCACCCCGCGCTTCGTCCCGCGCCGCGGAATGATTAGCCTGGTTTTATCCTCCCAGGCGTGTGGGCGTGTCCGCTGCGGGAAGAGCCTGCAGGTGTGTTTAGATCTGCCTCGCAGTCCCGCAGCGGTGTGGGCGGGTCTGACAGCACTGCCGAGGAGCGGGTGCCGCGACCGGGAGCCAGGAAAGCAGGAAATCCTCCGGTGATCCAAGTCTTCAATGCCCTGTAAGAACTGCCTGTGAGTAGCACCCGCGAAGCGGGTGCTGCGAAAAGTTATACTGGAGCCAGGCGTGGGGGGCGTGTCCGCTGCGGGAAGAGGCTGCAGGTGTGTTTAGATCTGCCTCGCAGTCCCGCAGCGGTGTGGGCGGGTCTGACAGCACTGCCGAGGAGCGGGTGCCGCGACCAGGAGCCAGGAAAGCAGGAAATCCTCCGGTGATCCAAGTCTTCAATGCCCCGTAAGAACTGCCTGTGAGTAGCACCCGCGAAGTGGGTGCTGCGAAACGTTATACTGGAGCCAGGCGTGGGGGCGTGTCCGCTGCGGGAAGAGGCTGCAGGTGTGTTTAGATCTGCCTCGCAGTCCCGCAGCGGTGTGGGCGGGTATGACAGCACTGCCGAGGAGCGGGTGCCGCGACCGGTAGCCAGGAAAGCAGGAAATCCTCCGGTGATCCAAGTCTTCAATGCCCCGTAAGAACTGCCTGTGAGTAGTCTCTATTCTGAAAGTATCATAATATATGCAGCTGGCCTGAACTCACTATAATGAGACAATGGCCTCCCATGCTGGTCTGAGTAATGCAAATGCCAGCCATTGTAAGAATCACTACCGGGAGGATACTGGCAGCCATATTAGAGTGTGTTTTCTTACTGAACAAATTAATATATACATGGCCTGCAAATGGTGTAGTCCGTTCCAGGGGTCATATATGGCGGCCAGATTGGTATATTGGATAGCAGTTATTATAATGTGTAAAGTTATATGTTATGGCATATGTTCACAAATCAATGCTGTGAACCGCTCATAGAAAATTGCTCAAAAGTGGGTATTTATATGAAAGGTTGTGTATATTCTTGAACAGGTCCAAGCTGATGCTGGGTACTCATGTGATAAGCCAGACTGTGCCATCAATGTCTGGCCTTATTATGCCTGCCGTTGTCCTCATTACAGTTTGACGCTATATTTGTCTACTCATTTGTGTTATAAGTGAAAATCAAGGTGATAGAATGAGAAAGCTTCAGAATGTACTCCAAAATATAGAGAACAAGCATTGGCATAGCCAATGGGTCCCACCTTTGCGAACTTATAAGTGTTTAGCTAGATATTGACTTTGCCTATGTCTTTTAGCTGTGCTGTACAGAAGTATGCAAAAACAACAATTGATGGACAGAATGCAGAACAATGTCATACACTCACCCCAGTACAGAGATATGGGCCTAAATCCAACGTTTTTTTTTGCACTCCACACCACCCCAGTTCAGACATGGCCATATGCAAATCAGCCTTGACCCTGTGCCTCATGGGAACAGTCCAGCTCGAACTGCCAAGCCATGTCTTTCCTGGACCGGAATCAAGCATCCTAGGACCGATTTCTGGCTATCAGCCATCTTCAGCCATGATAACTTGACTCCAGTGATGTGGAGAGCATGGGACTCACGTCTGAGCATACCCATCCCACTCGGGGTGACAAACGCAAAAATAGAAGTATGCAGCATGCTGAAAAGTTATAATAATGACCTGTCAGAAGCATTTTTGTTAACTTAGATATGACCAAAAAAGCATTATGTGCAACTGAACGACCATATTAAAAAAGTATTAAAAATAATGTCTAGAGTTTTTTTTGTCCTTTCAATGCTGGCAACTTGTATCTACCTGTTCCAATGGTCAGTCAGTTAGTGAGAGTGAGTGAGACAGTCAGTTAGTGAGAGAGTCAGTCAGTGAGAGAGTCATTCAGTCAGTGAGAGAGTGAGAGTTAGGGAGAGAGTCAGTCAGTGAGAGTCAGACAGTCAGTGAGAGTGAGAGAGTCAGTCAGTGGGAGTGATAGAGTGAGTCAGTCAGTCAGTGAGAGTGAGAGAGAGTCAGTGAGAGTCTGTCAATGAGAGAGAGTCAGTGGGAGTCTGTCAGTGAGAGTGAGTTAGTCAGTCAGTGAGAGAGAGAGAGTGGGAGAGTCAGTCAGTGAGAGAGGGGGAGAGTCAGTGAGTGTCTGTCAGTGAGAGTGAGACAGTGGGTGAGAGTGAGTCAGTCAGTGAGTGATAGAGAGTGGGAGAGTGTGTCAGTGAGATTCTGTCAGTGAGAGAGAGTGGGAGAGTCAGTCAGTGAGAGAGGGGGAGAGTCAGTGAGTGTCTGTCAGTGAGAGTGAGTCAGTCAGTGAGTGAGAGTGAGTCAGTCAGTGAGTGAGAGTAAGTCAGTCAGTGAGTGAGAGAGTGGGAGAGGGAGTCAGTGAGTGAGAGAGAGTGGGAGAGTCTGACATACTTGCTGTGTTTCCTGTTATCCATATGCATCCACAGAAGTTGTGCTGGGAAATATTCTGTTAAGGATGGGCCATGACAACGAGGGATGCTGAAAACGTTTCGGTGACTCCCAATTTCACCACCACCCTTTCCAATCTCCCAGGAATGGCTTTGTTAACGAGTCTCTGTCGTTTGCCTAATGATATATTGTTTTAACACGATGAGAGGCATCCTAAAGTATGTCTGATGGAGAAGAAAATGTGTACCGCCATCAGAGCCATTTTAGATCCAAAACAAAAACAAGGCGTTTTAAAAAGGCTCCGCGCTCTAAATATTGAATATACCAGAGCAGAAAAGGTCTGGCAGGAGCTATCATGCTGATAGTACAACCGCAACAAGATACTGGTGCGAGATATACCTCAATAAACAAAAGAAGAGAGGTTAATGTCTCTTATAAGCCACTTAGATGGAGCCAAAAGACTCGAGGAGTTCGCACCCTATTTGGGTTTGAGAAGAAAGCCCTCACACACCGACCTAGTCAGTGTCATGCTTCATCATCGGGCCCCACCGAAGAGACCTAGTGCCTCTTCGGTGTGCTGCGACGCCAGGAGACTGCGGAGCTGGTATTGTGTGATGGGTGTGTTGAGAGGTTAAATTAAACTTAAGTGTCTAAAGGGTATCTGAAAAAGTTTATTAATGATCCCTAGGACACAAATAAAAGGGTTCTATGTGTCTGAATTATAAAGCCAAAGGTAATGGATGGTTTAATTCAGATTTAACTTAGTCAACATGTTTCAGCCTTAGTATTGGCTTTATTTTACCTAGGCATTCGTCAGGACAATAATAAACCCCGGCGGTATGTACTCTCTAATCGTCCACCCTAACCTGGGGGCGTGAAAGTGAAAAATTAATGAAAAAAAGTGTTTAAAGTGCATAAAAATTGGAAGAGCGAAATGCTCATTCCGAAAAATCACTCCTAGTTGTGGAGTGTCTCGGCACTTTAAGGTTTGGCGCTATCTGCACCATGGGTCTCAGGAGGGGGGTTGGAGTGTCCCTGGCACATCGCCCTCAGCACTCGCAGCCCACTTGTACACCTCGTACTTCCTCAACTGGACCCGACGATTATATTGATATACCTCTACAGTGCGCCCAGAAAGGGCCAACTAGGAGCTATCATGCTGATAGTACAACTGCAACAAGATACTAGTGCCAGCTAGCCCTCTACAGCGTGACCAGAACAGGGACTGCTAGGCGCTATCACACCAGCGTTCCCAGCTGTTACTAGCGTTCATGATGATACGATCTACAAAAGAAACTATCACACTGGCAACACAACCAGAACAGAGGCTGTGAGGACCAAATCACTCAACCAATCAACCAGAGGCGGGGTTTCAAGGAGCTATAGCATTAAAACACAACTAGAATTAGCAGCCACAAGGAACTATAACACAATTATATCTAAACCACGGCGCTGCTAGGAGAGATCACACCGCAGTACTACATGCAGCCTTTAAAGATCTAGCATACAAAAAAGGCAACTTAGGGCCTGTGATGAATTACCAGAAGACTAAGGACTGGAGGCTACCAGGAGCAAATGCACCTGCAGAATAAATCAAGCAGGGCAACCAGGCAAGGCGCAATCACAGCACACAAAAACAAGCATTTTAAAGATGAAATTGTTCTTGTATTGAAGTAGACAACTTGGGAAGAGGGTTGGGAAATGTTTCTCTTCGAAGAAGCTGCTGAAAACCTTTAAAAAGAATGCGCGTATTAAAACGCGCTGAAAGTTTGAACAAGCATTGGCCGCGCGGATGAAAAAGTAACGCAGCGCGGCCGCGAAATGGAAAAAAAAACGTGAGTGGTGACGCGAGTTGTGCACACGCGCGCGACGAGGAAAAGTGCTGTGCACGTCCTGCGCGCTTGTGCGCGTTCTAGCAAGTTGGTGGCCGGCAAAGTACTGCTTTTTGAAGCAGCTACAAATTTCTTGCCAGGGCAGCGCATGCGCTGACTCAAGCGAGACCTAAAAAAGGTGCCAATATGAATGTATTGGGGGACGCGCTTTGCCAGTAACAGGGATGTAGCCAGGTTCAGGGACTCAGTCACCCAGGCTCCCCTGCACCGTAACCTGCTTTCTACACACCTGCCATCCATCCAAGCCAACGGCGTTTAAATCGTGCTGCAGGACATCGCTGCGCGGAACGCGCTGCGGTACGTGCCCGGACGAAGCCTGGACCAAGGACGGGCCCGCCTTTGCCCGTCATTGGCTGGAAGAGGCAGGGCAGGGCCACACCTCTAACATTGCTCCATGACAACATCTTTAACATTAGAGGTTCTGTTAACCCATCTGCTTACGCCATACTTTAGAACTCTGTACCAATCGGTTTTTGTACTCGCAATCCGAACTAATTTGACTGACTCTCTCATTAAAGTTCAAGTTCAAGGATTTGTATAGCGCACTACTCACCCAGAGGGTCTCGAGGCGCTTGGGGGATGGTGGGTGCGTTATTTATCTAATAGCCAGGTTTTTAGTTGCTTTCTGAAGGAGAGGTGGTTCTGTGTAAGTCGGAGGGGAGTGGGGAGAGAGTTCCAGGTTTTGGCCGCTAAGTAGGAAAATGATCTTCCTCCCATGGTGGATCTGTGGATGCGCGGAATTGCGGTGAGGGCTTGATTGGATGATCGTAGTTGGCGGGTGGGTGTGTAGAAGGATAGTCGTGTCTTGAGGCATTCGGGTCCTAGGTTGTAGAGGGCCTTGTGTGCGTGGGTGAGGAGACGGAACGTTATTCTCTTGTTGACGGGAAGCCAGTGGAGGTCTTTCAGGTGACCAGTAATGTGAGCTTGACGAGGGATGTCCAATATGAGTCTGGCTGATGCGTTTTGGATGCGTTGGAGTTTTTTCTGTAGTTTGGCTGTGGTTCCGGCGTAGAGGGTATTTCCATAATCCAGTCGGCTTGTGACCAGTGCGTGGGTGACTGTCTTTCTTGTTTCGGTGGGGATCCAGCGGGAGATTTTTTTGAGCATGCATAGGATTTTGAAGCATGAGGATGAGACGGCGTTGACTTGTCTGGTCATTGAGAGGGAGGAGTCAAGGATGAATCCCAGGTTGCGTGCGTGGTCTGTAGGTATGGGTGCTGTGCCCAGGGCCGGTGGCCACCATGAGTCGTCCCATGCGGAGGTGGAAGATCCTAAGATGAGGACATTTAAACGGCTGTTCTTCATCCATTTGGCTACTTCTTTCATTCCTTCGTGTAGATTGGTTTTGGCGGTGTTTGGGTCTTTGGTGAGGGAGAGGATCAGCTGGGTGTCATCTGCGTAGGAGATGATGTTGAGGTTGTGTTGGCGCGCGATGGATGCGAGGGGGCTCACGTATACGTTTAAGAGGGTGGGGCTGAGTGAAGATCCTTGTGGTACACCACAGATGACTTTGGTGGCCTCTGATTTGAAAGGGGGGAGGCGGACTCTCTGGGTTCTCCCGGCGAGGAACGAGATGATCCAGTCCAAAGCTTTTCCTTGTATGCCGACGTTGCTGAGGCGTTGTATGAGGGTGCTATGACATACTGTGTCAAAGGCGGCGGAGAGGTCAAGTAGGATGAGGGCAACTGTTTCTCCGTTGTCCAGTAGCGTTCGGATGTCATCTGTAGCTGCGATGAGGGCGGTTTCGGTGCTGTGTTTGGCTCGGAAGCCGGATTGTGCGGGGTCGAGGGAATTGTTGGATTCAAGGAAGGCGGCGAGATGGCTGTTGACGGCTTTCTCGATGACTTTGGCCGGGAAGGGGAGGAGAGAGATGGGGCGGTAGTTCTTAAGCTCAGAGGGGTCCGCTGTGGGTTTCTTCAGAAGGGCGCCGAGTTCGGCATGTTTCCAGCTTTCTGGGAAGGTAGCGGCATTGAGGGAGCAGTTGATGACATCGCGGAGATGGGGTGCGATGATGGAGTTTGCTTTGTTGACGATGTGGTGGGGGCATGGGTCAGTTGGTGAGCCGGAGTGGATGGAGTTCATCAGACGGATGGTGTCTTCAGTAGTGATTGGGTTCCAGGCGTAAAGGTTGTGAGAGTGCTGTTTAGGTTCTGATGTGGGTGGAGTGGGTTGTTCTTCAGACAGGTTTTAAAAGCTGTTATGAATGTCGGTGATTTTGTTGTGGAAGAAGGAGGATAGAGAGTCGCAGAGGTCTTGGGAGGGAGTGATGTCGTTGGTGCCGGCGGTGGGGTTGGTGAATTCTTTGACGATGTTGAATAGTTGCTTGCTGTTTTGGGCGTTTTTGTCGAGACGGTCCTTGAATGCTGATTTCTTGGTGGATCGGATTAATTGGTGGTGTTTGCAGGTTGCGTCTTTGAAGGTTGTCAGGTTGTCAGTGGTTGGGTTTTTTCTCCATGATTTCTCGAGGGTACGACATAACTTCTTGGATTTCTTAAGGTCATCGTTGAACCAGGGGGCCTTTTTGTTACCTTGTTTGGTCTGGTGGTTTTTCAAGGGTGCTAATTCGTCAGCGCTGTGGGTGATCCATTGTGTGAATTTGGTGGCAGCTTGGTTTGGGTCCGATGATAAGGTGGGGGGATTATGGTTAAGCGATGTGAAGAGCTGGTTGGAGGTGATTTTGTTCCAGTTTCTTCGGGGAATAGGTTGTGGTGGGATGTGGGTCGTGGTCTTTTTGTAGCTGAAGTGAACGCAGCTGTGGTCCGTCCAATGGAGAACTGTGGTGTGATCAAAGGTGATGTATTTGCTGGAGGTGAAGATAGGGTCGAGCGTGTGTCCGGCTAAGTGGGTGGGGGTGTTAACAAGTTGTTTGAGTCCGAGATTGGCCAGGTTGTCCAGAAGGGTGGTGGTGTTGCAGTCGTTATTCTTTTCCAGGTGGAAGTTGAGGTCTCCCAGTAAAATGTAGTTCTCGGAGGTGAGGGCATGTGGGCTGAAGAAGTCAGTGATGTCTTCGTTGAATTGGGTGCGGGTCCCTGGTGGTCTGTAGATGAGGGTGCCTCTAAGTGTGGTCTTGCGGTCGGTGTGGATCTGGAAGTGAAGGTGTTCGGCGGTAGCGAGGTTATCGTCGGAGGTGGTCGAGATTCGGATTGTGTTCTTGTGGGCGATGGCGATGCCTCCTCCTGTTTGGTTGGTTCGGTCTTTTCGAATGATCTTGTAAGTGTCCGGGATGGCTATGGCTATGTCGGGTGCTGATGATGCGTTCATCCAGGTTTCTGTGAGGAAGGCGATGTCCGGTGACGCAGTGTTTAGTAGGTCCCAGAGTTCAGTGGCGTGTCTGTGGACCGAGCGGGTGTTCAGCAGGATGCACTTCAGGTGGTTAGAGTCGGAGTTGTGTCTGGAGGAAGTGGATTTGGTGTAGGTCTTGTTGCAGGTGAACTTGCAGGAGTGGCAGGTGAATGGGCCGTGGGTACGTCCTGGTGCAGCTTCGTAGCATTGTGTTGTGCGTCCGGGGTTGAGGGCTAAGAGAGAGGCGGCATCAAACGTTATGCGGGCGGAGTGCGGTTTGCGGGGGCCAGGGGGTCTGGCGCTGGGCGCGGTCCAGGCGCGGACGGGCGTAGACGGGCTTACCTTTGGCGCGCCTTCGGCGCGCATGGGGCACGTCCGCTGCACGTGAACGCTGCACGCGAAGGCATCTGACATATGTGGATAGTGGAAGGGGAGGGGAGGGGCGAGGGAGGGTCAGCTGGGAGGTGGGAGCGGGGTGGAGCTACGGGCTAGGGAGCACAACAAACAACAAAATGGCTGCACAGGTATAAATCGAAACTGGGCAAGACTGGGGCTCAATCGAGCATAAAGTAATTCACAGAAAACAATGCGAACACACAATGCGCTGATTGAAATATGCAGCGCTATAGAAGTCAATTGCACAATGCAGGCAGCGTCAGTAATGCGGGGGTCAAATATCGCTAATTAGAGGCAGCAGAACGAGCGGAGCGCGGACGCGGTGGTATAAGTCAGCTACGATACGGCTATCTGCTTCAGGGCGCTCTGGAGTCACCAGGTCAGCAAGCCTTGGGAGCGTGGGGGAGCGACCTCTTCTGAGCAGGTCAGGAGAGTCACAGCGCGGGGAAGGGGGTGCCGGTGTATTACTATTTGTGGGAGGGAGGGTCAGCTGGGAGGCGGGAGCGGGGTGGAGCTACGGGCTAGGGAGCACAACAAACAACAAAATGGCTGCACAGGTATAAATCGAAACTGGGCAAGACTGGGGCTCAATCGAGCATAAAGTAATTCACAGAAAACAATGCGAAAACACAATGCGCTGATTGAAATATGCAGCGCTATAGAAGTCAATTGCACAATGAAGGCAGCGTCAGCAATGCGGGGGTCAAATATCGCTAATTAGAGGCAGCAGAACGAGCGGAGCGCGGAGCTCGTAGAGCTTTCCGTGTTATATCCAAGTATATTCTGTAATCATTTGGTAAATAAGTGCACCTCTTTAATAGCCTTATTGTTTATAAGTATGGGCAAAAGAAAGGCTGTGGACGATCTGGGAAGGGGAGGGGTAGGAAAGGGCAAGAAATCAAAAAAGCTGAAGAAAGGTCTTTTGGCTAAAGTGAACAATTGTGTCATGAATCGTACAGATTATATAATAAGTGAGTGTGAGGAGGTCCTGACAGCTCCCATGGGTTAAGATGTATGAACTTCTGGGGCATTAGCTATCAAACATCCCTCCTCCCAGCGTACTGGAAAATCTATACCAGCCATGTTTAAAAAGTCCATTCAGCGAACATCTGTAAGTTCTGACACAGGGGTTGTTGTAGGCGCTGGTCTGGACATACAAGCTTCCTCCCCACCCCACTGTAAGTAGTGATTTCCAGCCAGAGTTTGCCGTAGTATGTACCAACAGATTTAACCCACTGATGAGTATAACCGAGGACAGCATGTCCGCCCAAGTGAATATTAGACCTGTGCCAAGGGAGATCGGTTGATTTAGTAACCCAAGCGACATGTCCCTGTAAGTGCCTGGGTTCTTTAAACAAATAGTCAGCCGACTTGGTAGCTCATATAGGAGGGGTTGTGGAATTAGTAAGCTTAGTGAGGGGGTTGAAAGAGCAACTAACTGACATCTTAAAAAGTATTTTACGGAAAGATACCCCCTAACATTGACAAGGTAGCTACCTTAGCCACTTCATTCCAGAACAGACACATAATTGGTAGTACACATAAAAGGTAGATTGGGTAATGACCCAACATCTTCACAGCAAACACAGCTGAACTCCTGTCCACCACCCAACGTATGCCGACAACCTAACCAAGCAACACAGTATGTTTCCGCAGGTGCTAACCAGGCTCATCATAGTGGTTACCGAGATCAGAATAAGGGTTCAGCCGACCGTGCAAGGTCTTATTCCTCCAACATTAGGAACTCTAGTCTATAGCCGCAGGGACTATTAAAAGGCAAGCAGTGCCTATTAATGGGTGTTTCACTGTTTTTCGTCCTTAGTCTGGCTGGGGCCTGCTATCCAGGACCCCGGCCTAGCTGCTTCCTCTCTAAAATGGTTTCCATGTACATTAGGTACATCTCTGATTGGATTCTGGAGTGCCCTTAAAAGTCCCTAGTATATGGTATACTATGTACCCAGGGCATAGGTACCCCGAGGTCTACCAGGGGCTGAAGCATGTATTATGCCACCCCTGGGAAGCCCTCCGAAATGACACCACAGGTCTGCTACTGCAGCCTGGCTAAGATGGTGCATGCACCCCTTACTGTGGTATAGGCTACCTATATCACTACCAATGCACACACATATAAACCTATAAGTCCCTCTATGGCAGGCCTTAACAATCCTGAAGTGTGTTTAGACAGAACAAGGGAACCCTTAAGGTATAGCATAGGGACCTTGGGCATTACATATTGCAGAGAACATTGGTCCCTATATGGAAGTAATGAGCACAGAGCACAATGATCATACACTTAATAAGACGTATGTCTACTGTCCGTCCGGACAGGATTTCAATTTTTTATTTAAGTTTAAGTTTTATGCGATTCTCGGTAATGTCAAGCGGGCACAGCCGTGACCTTCGACATACAAGAGACAACAACAGAAAGATGTGAAAAAGCAGGAAATCTGTCTGTACACTTGTGTTTCAGTGAGTCAGACTTGGGATATTTACATAAACCACACCATTGCATCATTCAATAGTTACTTAGGACGTTTGCATATGGGGTTAGGGGTCGACGTTTCGATGCCTTTCCTAAAATGCAGGCATCATCATCAGGACATTACATGACATTATTGTTGTCAAGATTAAAATTCCACATTTAGTGGTAACATTTCCTTGCTGGAAAATAGCGGTACCGAGAAAGTTACATCGCTATGACCGATGATCTTTTAAAAAAACGGATATCAATTACGCGGTTAAACGAGCTTCAGTATTCAATGATACACAGGCAGCACAATGGCTTATTTTAGGTACGGCTCAGCGTTGCCACGGGTCTGGCGGACCGCCAGACCCGTGGCAACGCTGAGCCGTACCTAAAATAAGCCATTGTGCTGCCTGTGTATCATTGAATACTGAAGCTCGTTTAACCGCGTAATTGATATCCGTTTTTTTAAAAGATCATCGGTCATAGCGATGTAACTTTCTCGGTACCGCTATTTTCCAGCAAGGAAATGTTACCACTAAATGTGGAATTTTAATCTTGACAACAATAATGTCATGTAATGTCCTGATGATGATGCCTGCATTTTAGGAAAGGCATCGAAACGTCGACCCCTAACCCCATATGCAAACGTCCTAAGTAACTATTGAATGATGCAATGGTGTGGTTTATGTAAATATCCCAAGTCTGACTCACTGAAACACAAGTGTACAGACAGATTTCCTGCTTTTTCACATCTTTCTGTTGTTGTCTCTTGTATGTCGAAGGTCACGGCTGTGCCCGCTTGACATTACAGAGAATCGCATAAAACTTAAACTTAAATAAAAAATTGAAATCCTGTCCGGATGGACAGTAGACATACGTCTTATTAAGTGTATGATCATTGTGCTCTGTGCTCATTACTTCCATATAGGGACCAATGTTCTCTGCAATAATTAACAATCCTGAAGGCAGAGTGCTTGGATTTTATGTGAGCGGGTGCCCCTGCATGAGCAGAGCCCCTTTGCAGCGTTCGGAGTCAATCCTCTGAGGCTGTTTCCTGTGCAGCCTGACCATATACTCTTAAGTGCATTATAACCTTGCGGTCAATGCTAACTTTGGGATGGCTGTACAGAAACATGTTGTGTTTGGTGTCAAACACTTTGGAATACTACCCCCCTGCCGCCAGTTCTGGTGGTGGGGATAGCATTTCACCCTTCTAGAGGGGGAGACATGTACACATTGGTCTACCCGGTATTAACTTTACATAGCCCTGGCATCACAAAATGGATGCCGCTGCCACAGACACGGTCTGGCCTCCTGCTGCTGACTGAAATTCCAGCAGGGGAGGCCTGGACAATAGGTTTCCTGTCAAAGAGAGGTGTAACCACCTCTCCAGACAGGATGATGTGTATTGGGGCTGGGCGGGAGCACTCTCTGGTGCTTTGAAGTCCTGCACTGGGATTTTTTGGTGTTCCTGTGCATAGTCCAGTTCAAACCGGTAACAGCGGCTCCCTGCCCCTGCTCTGGCGCGAAACTGGACAAAGAAAATAGGTGTAGCCACCCCTTTTTCCAAACCCTCCCATAGGTGGGTCCCCAGAGTAAGTCCAACCCTCTCCTTGAGTATAAAGTAGGAACCCCAGTCCTTAGGACTTTAGATTATCTCTGGACAAAACTCTGAAGCCGAATCCTGGACCTTCAACGATCATCTTCAAGATTAGAGGACTGAAGAATCTCCCTTGGGGTCAAGAAGTGACTCCCTTGCAAGGCAAGGCACCAAAGAAGCAACTGACCGGTCTGCATCACTGAAGCTCCCGCCGGATGCCGAAGTCTTTGCATCACCAAAGTGGATTTCCAGACTTCGTCGAGGTTCCCCTGAGTCTCCAGCAAAGCTGAGGCACGTAGCTATCGTGGGTAATGTGGAACCGTGACCCCCGAACATCATCTTCCTGGTATCACTCGAAGTTGTGCTTTGGGCTCCGAGTAGCCCCACCCACGAGCACCGACTGCACCGAAGATCACTGGCCTCCACTCCACGAGTGACCCGTGGGCCAGCTCCAAGTGCGACCACTCGAGGCTCCTTAGCGATCCCATGTACGTTGGCCTGTGGGTCCCCATGTAGGCAACTCTTCTTCTACTTGGGCTTTCCTGGTTGCTCCAGATGTGCCCTGACTTCCCTTTGCTGGGTGAGTCCCTCAGACCTCGCTGGTCTGCACGAAAGTCCTTTCTCTATTTCCAAGTGACTTGCCGTTGCCAAGGCTTGTTGGATCCTATATGGTCGCCGACACCGCAGCACTCGACAGACATCGTGGAACAGCTCGAATCCAGCTCCTGGTTGTCGTCGATGCCTCCTGGACCTCGTGGCTGTCAAGACGCCCGTCAACTCACCTGAACCACCCAACATCGGTGGGCATTCATCTATCATACCCCTGGTTACTGGCAAGTGACCCAGACTCTGTACCCTCTGCTTTCAGGTTCTTGTCTTCCTCAATCCAGGCTTGGATTGCACCTGACAATCTTCTTCTTCATGGCAGCAGCACCTTCCAGCAGATCGCAATAGAAAATGACGACAATTCCCGACACCATTTGACACGTATGCACCCGCCTTCCCTGGGTGAGGTAACACTCTTACTACGGTACTTACGTGGGTGTGGGCCCTAGAAACTCTTAAGTTCAAAGGGGTTAACTGGAAGTCCTCTCCGAAGTGTCCTTTTTCTTCTAATTTTCAATGGCAACTTTCCCCATAGAAATTAACGGCAATTCACGGCTGTGTTAACACACTGCACGCGTCCCCCGTGGTTCCTTGTGGTCCAAGCCCTTCTACTGGCTCTAGGCCTTGTGTCTAGCTCAGTCGTGGTACTTATACCACTATTTTGGTATATGGTTTGGTACACCCCTAGGGCTCAAACATGTATTTCAGCTATTACTGTTGATAACTGACTGTAACTTATGTACTTTCAACTTTAGCCTCATAAAGATACTAGAGGGGTGTGTTTTATCTTAATTACATATATTTTAAATATATATCTGGTGGGGTTCTCCTTTCATTTGGTTATTCAAGAGATTGTAGACTGGTAAAACAAGCTGCTTTACATTCCTTCAAGTCTTAGCCTGAAGGCTGCTCTCCATAGCTACCACTAGGATAGCTTTCAGTAAAGGGTGTCTTTAACCTATCACCATAAGGGGTTGTTTGGACTGGTACAAGGTGCCCACTTTAATTAGTGGACAGCATATACCAGGCCAACTTCTCACAATGGGTTTTCAAAACGTCCTGTCTTTTTGACTAATATCCAAAATGCACCACCTAGTTCATTCAATGAAGATGAGCAGACTTTGATTAAGAAAAGCTTACATTGGCTCCAACACATCAGGAATTGTTGTTCACTAATAAGAGAAGACATCATTTCCGCTAAAAGGATTGGGTCTCAGGAATATAGCACTGACTGTGTTAGACTATTACTCAGGTCTGTAGATCTAGTACAAAACTTAGTGGCATTTGACATAAGAACTTTTCACATGAGTACCTCAAATATTAGGATTAAACACAACCCCCCTACAGCCAACATTAGCAACTGTTTTAACAAATCAGACGTATGTGGTAGTGAGGGGTCCTCCTTAGAGAAGGTTGACTGAAGGTTAAGGAACCTTCAATTACCCTCCCAGTTTAAGGACACCACTAAGAAAGGGAACAAAGTTGGTTGTAGTAACAAGGCCCTTGAGCTGATGGCCCAGGTGGGATGGAAGTGGGTACCAAGACAAGGGAGGAAGGCCCTATCAATACTCTTTTGGCTAATCTGTCTATGCCTACTTGTACCCCAGGTTTAGAAGTGTTGGCCAAGGCTCACCCACTCTATACCCCGGTAATCTCTAGTGCTATGATACAAGGGCACCAAAAGTCAAATTTGGTATTTGTCTGCTGGCGGGACTACCCTAAAAAATAGCACCAATAGAATGGCCAGCATTCATTGAAGACCACGATATTTGGGCCTTTCAGGAAACATGGTCATTGGACCAAATTTACCCTCCTGCGTTTCTCAACTTTTCAAAAGCAGCACTGGGGGGACAGCGAGGTCGTCCACTAGGTGGACTTACCATTTGGGCTAAATAACAAGCAGGATACAAGGTGGAGGAAGTATTCATTGATAGTCTGGATATTATGGTTATACAGCTTCGTCTGGCAAACTCACCTGGTATAATGATTATCAATGTATATGCAAGAGGGTTGCCGGGTGGTAAAGGATCTAACACAGTCACCCTTTTTGATAGTTTTTTAGAAAGTAATAGGGGACATTGTAACCTAATATTTGCTGGGGATTTTAACTGTTCCTTTGAGCCCTGAGATCATGATGATGGTGATCTTATTGTAGAGGAGGATGCACAGTGGAATATTCCATCCCAAGACTTACATCCGATTACAAAATGGACAGAAGCCGCTATACAATTAAAAGGTCTGTGTTTGGAAAGGGGAGTCAGGGCAGTTAATGGGAGGTCACACTCGGATAGATTAGGCTTCCCACACATTTAGTAATGGGGTGAGAAGTAGACGTATAGACTATATATTTCTAAATATCGAATTTTGGTCCATCCTCTTAGATATGGTAGTACCGGAGCGGACTAAAAGTGACCACAACCGATTGTTATTATTTTTGCAGAAGGTAACAACAGATGTCCTGCTTACCAATGATATGAGGAGAGTTAGATGGGCCATGAATATTGAAAATGATAGGGCTATGGAACAGATAAAGGGTGCCATCGTTTGCACCCTAGCAATCCTCCAAAACTGCAAATCACAGGAGGACATCAATTCTATCATTTTGCAGGTCCATAATGATATGTTCTCTGGACTCAAGAACTTTTTTATTAAAAAACAAAAGCCGAACAGGAAATCTCGCCCCAGGGTAGCATCATGGTTTAATCGATCCTGTAGAGATGCCTATAAGTCCCTATCTAGAGCCATTAGATCGAAAGCAATGGGTGTAAAGCTGCAAAGGTAAGGTAAAAAAAAATCAACAATAGGCAAAGAAGGACTGGGTTGAAAAACGTGGGCAAGATTTACTTCTAGCTAGCAAAGGGAAAAATATGAAAAAATGGTGTCAGCTTGTCAAATGGGGAAGTGGTGATTCCATCCAAACACCAGTTAATCATGTAGCCCTTGAACTGTGGTCCTCACATCATGAGGCCCAGTTTGCTTCCACTTTTAATAGTAAAGAACAATTCCAGCTCCCAACCCTAGAAACCATGCTGCATTTTGAGAGTTAAGAGGTTCAATCCGTACTTAAATCAATCCCGAGAGGTAGGGCCCCAGGTCTGGATTGTAAACCGGCTGATTTGTTTCTGCATGACAAAGGAAATTGGGTAACCTATATTCAGATACTCGCTAATGCAATAGCCAGTGGTGCCCCATCCCACATACATGGAGAGGTGCGGAAATCCTCCCAATTTACAAAAAAGGTGATCGAGCCCTACCAGGCAACTATAGACCAATAAGCCTCATAGACTGTATCCAAAAGATTGTTGCCAGGTTAGTGTTGTGCAAAGTTCAGTCCTGGAAAGCAGATAATGACATCTTGACAACGCTCCAGGCAGGGTTCCACCCACACACTGGCAACACAGACCAGGTTTTTAGGTTTATGTTATTCTATTGGCGTGTTGTTATCATTGGAGGGGGTACAATTTTCGCTGCTTTTATTGATCTCAAATCCGCCTTTGATTTTGTCCCTCATAACAAAATGTGGAGTGCTTTTGCGGAAATGGGGATGTCATTGGAAATACTGGCAATCTTAGTTAAACTTCATGATTCTAATTATGCACAGGTTTGCTGGGGCTCGCAGGGGAGTGTCACACACATGTTCCCTGTTTCTAAGGGTGTACCTCAAGGGTGCGTTTTGGCACCTACCCTATTCTCTTTATTTATTAATAGGGTTGTTCAATATTTTTCTAGCCATCCAACAGATGCCCCCACATTAGCCTGCACGAAGATACCCCTGCTCATGTTCGCAGACGATACCTTGATAATTTCAAAGACACAAAAGTGGTTGCAGTCTGCCCTGACTAGTCTTGTGGAGTTCTGCTGTGATCATGAACTTGTGGTCAAAGTGGAGAAGACCAAGTTTATGGTCCTCCACAAACACAAAGCCATTAAAGGGAGAGTCTTCATGAGCAACATACTTTTAGAACAGACTGATGTTTTTACATATTTGGAGATAACTTTAGGTAGGAAATTGCAGTGGGAGCCACATATTGATTTACTGGCTCTAAAACATACCCAGCTAGCTGGCGTACTTACAAAAGAACTAAGGCTTTCACAGACTAAGCCAAAAAGCCCCGCATTAAAGATCTATAATTTCAAGATCAGTACCTCTATACTTTACAGTGCTCAACTTTGGGGCTTTGATGATTTTTCACCCTTGATTGCAGCTCAAAACAAATTTGTGAGAGCTATAATAGGCCTTCCATAGTCAACACCGCGTAAGCCCCTTTACTTAGATCTTTGCTGCCATACTATAGAGGACATAGTACGCTACAGAGCGTTAGCATTTTGGACAAGGCTTTGGTCAACCCCTGAGTTGTCTGCTTATGCCGAGGTGTTCTCTGATGTTCAGGGGGCAGACTGTTTGTGTAAGATCGCCTGATTATGCAAGATAAAAAGTTTATTGATAAATATGGGGTTGAGCAACCTGTGGGAAGACCCAGCAAGTGGCGCATTCCCCTCGAAAAAAGAGTTTAACCGCATGCGCGCTAGCGGTTTTCCCGCTGCGTGCTGTGATTTAAAAAATCACGCGTTACGTGACAAGGTCAGCTCGTCATCCGCGCATCGCAGGTTACGCCCATGACGAGCTGACCTTGTCATTAGCGCCGAAGGGGTTAAGGCAGCATATTGGAACATGTTCAAGACCAATCAGCTTTCATCTACTCCGGGGCATACTTTGTCCGGGGCATTCTTGGAGTCTAAACAAGATACTGAGTTTGAATGTTACTGGGATTTTATCACTAAACCAAGTGATAGGAAGCTGTTCCATAAATTTAGGATGGGTTCCCTACCTATAAAATCATTTACAAGTAGATGGCATTCCTTGACAGATGATAAATGTAATACATGTCCAGCTCATGTTGAAATGCTAGGACATTTGTTATTTGAATTTTCAGCTTACAAGTTAGCAAGAAATAAATGGTTGAAACCAATATGCTTGAATCTGGGCACAAGGTCCGGAATCGAGGCGCTACGGACCCTGAAGACCAACACGAATGAGCATATAGTAATTGCTGTGGCTACATTTTTGAGCTGGATGTGGGGCATCCGAGCCACTATGTTGAGGGTACTCTAATTCTTGTCAGTCCCACCTTATGACTCTATCCTCAGTGGATTAGCATTGTAAATTCACTCCCAGTATGGGTGGTTGTCATTGATACCAAAACCAGGTGCATGTTTTGTTTTATGCATCAATAAGGGGGTATATAGCACCAGTCAATAGTTGTGTAAATATTTGTATATTGTGTATTATCGCCTATGCATTTTACTTATACCTTTTTATCAACTTTTTACTATGTTTTTAATAGGATGTATAATTATACATTATGAATCCCCTCAGTCACTTTTTGTACTGTGTCTTTAATAATTATGACAATCGGAATAAAGACTGTATTGACTTGAATGCATTGGAAGCAAATATAAAGCTTCCTACTATCACATTTGAAATCATACATCATTACTGTTTCTTAGGACCCGCAACATAGTATCAGCACTTGTAGCAGTACATTGTCACAGAATAAAGCAAAAAATGATCAGTTCTTAATCACCCAAGAAGTAATGCAATTCACGATCCATGTTAAGCTCCTTTTCCACAGCTTTGAGACGCAAAATCCAAATGGGTTTTTGGCGTCTCAAGTGTAACTCTTGGTTACGGCCTATATAATTTTGTTGTACCATTTCTTTTATTTAATTTTTTTAAAGACCTTTATTGTATTTCGCCATTATACACCGCGTCTGGCCTACAACCCCTCGGGCCGGCCGTAACGTATCTACAATTACCTTGCAATATCAATATTAACACAGCCCATGTGCCGACATCCCTGGGGTACGGCGGCATTCCAGAGTCATGAGAGTACACAATTCACAGAAGGATCATAAATCTAATAAGGTCCATTTTCTATTTTTAAATTAACTAAACTTGGTAACATCGCATCGTATATGGAAGACGACATAAACAGTCATGTGAGTAGCAGTTTGTAAACACGCAGTGCAAGTACAGGTAAGTCCCAATCAATAAACCTTCTGCAATCACTGGTTAAATACCGGAATGAACAAAAAACCCACCAAGCATCACTGAATCGTGGGGAGGGGACTCTCAGTCTGAAAGGGCCTCATCTGAGTCAACCTGGGGCGGCTCACAAATATCTCCCCTGAACTTGTTCCACGCCCCCCAGATCTGCCCCCATTTCCTGGGGCATCCCCGATGGACAAACACCGCTTTCTCGGCAACCATTGATACATCCATGTCCTGCACCAGTCCCTTAGCGTAGGCGAGGCTTCAGCACCCCACAGTCTAGCTATGTTACGCTTTGCCACCATCATCCACAGCATGGCCCAATCCTGTTGTCGGAGGGTTAAATCTGTTGTGTCCCATACGTTTAACAGGCAACGCCGGGGGTTCAGGCAGCAGGGAAACATTCATGGTCTGAGACACAGTGCGCATCACAGCGGTCCAAAACCTAGCCACCCGACCACAGTCCCAAATAGTGTGGTAGAACGTTCCCCTCTCCCCGCAGCCACGAAGACAGTACTCGTGGGAGGTCTTCCCTATCTTATGTAGGACTGTCCTGGTGTAGTACGTGCGGTGTAGTATTTTCAGCTGCACCAATTTAAGTCTGGAGGGGATCGCCGTTTCCCATGACGAGGAGATAGCCTCCTGCCACTCTGAGTCCTCAAAGTCGCCCACATCCCTCGCCCAACTCAACCTTAACTTAGCCAACCTGTCCGGCAGATTGTTCACCAGCTTCCGATATGTGAATGATGTCGCTTTGCGGGGCATGTGTTCCGTTAGCAATCTATCCTCAAGAGGAGTGGATTCCTGTAGGGCTGTCTCTGCCGGGATGGCTGTCTGCAGTGCGTGGCGGATTTGCATGTACCTATAATGTTCAGATTGTGCCATCTCATACCTGGTTTGTAGAAACGCGAAGTCCACTACCTTGCGTTTTTTCCAAAGGTCCCCCACAACTGATATTCCTATATTATCCCACGCCTGGAACCCTTTAGTGTTGCAAAGGAAACCTAATCTGTATGAGTCCCAGAGAGGTGTCATTTGCGTAATTGTGTTAGCGCATTGGAGGTATCTGTGTGCCTTGTACCAAATTTGAATCGTGTGTCGTGTCGGGCCAACCAGGTCGGTGGGCACACTGCGGCTATAGAGGTTTCGCAACAAACCTCTGTGCTCCAAGCAGTGCCTATCAGCTAAGTAAGCGGGTTCAGTCTGTGGGGAATGCAACCAATAGTTAATTTGTTTGAGATGGGCAGCCCAATAGTATAGTTCTATGTTTGGAAGTGCAATGCCACCATCATACCAGTCTTTTACCAGTTTGCACTGCGCACTCCGTGCCGGCTTACTGTCCCACAGCAAAGCCGAAACCGCAGAAGAGATCGCCGTGAAGTAGGAGGGGTGGACCGGGAACGGGATATTTTCAAGAATGTACAGGAAGCGGGGAAGCGTCATCATTTTGAACAGTGCAGCCTTGCCAAGAAGAGTAAGAGGGAGGGAACGCCATACTTTCACATTCCGTTTGAAACGGTCCAGTGGGGGTTTCAAATTCAGGGCGTGGAATTCATCCGGGTCTGACAAAGCGTAAACACCCAGGTATTTAAACACCGCGTCAGTATAACTCGAGGGGCAGCTCGTCGGGAGCGACGGTGGGTGACCTGCAAGAACGAATAGGACCGATTTGGTCCAGTTAATCCTATATCCCGACACTCTCCCAAATTTTTCACAGACGTTAAGAAGCTCAAGAATGGACTTCTTGGGAGAGGTGAGATAGAGGAGGATATCGTCCTCGTAGAGAGATATGCGATCTTCCACGTTGGAGACCATCGAATACCCTTAATGGATAGTTCCCATCTGATCCAAATTGCCAACGGTTCAAGGACCAGAGTAAACAGTAGGGTGGAGAGTGGGCAACCCTGCCTAGTCCCTCGACCAAGCGGAAAGTCCCTAGAAATATGGCCATTGGCTACCACCTGGGCCAGGGGCCCAGTATAAAGTAATCGAATCTAGGCTCAGAACTTGGGGCCAAAGCCCATATGTTGAAGCACCGCAAATAAGTAGGGCCATTCCACGGTATCAAATGCCATAGTGGCGTCAAGAGAAAGGAGGACAGCTGGTTCTTGTATACTGTCCCGGCGGGCCAAAACAGCCTGCAAACATCGTAGGTTATGCGACGTGTTGCGAGATGGTATAAAGCCAGACTGTTCTGGGTGCACCAAGGTGGCATGGTGCGGGGCTAGGATTTTTGGTTCCGCATTTATTAAAGAGATAGGGCGGTAAGAGGCGCAGGCCTCAGCCGCCCTACCGGGTTTATGGATCGGAATAATTGTGGCGAGGCGCTGATCTCTAGGGAGTTCACCTGATTCCAGACTATCAGTAAACATATTTAGGAGATGGGGGGCCGTGATTTGAACCGAGGTCTTGTACATCTCCACTGGGAACCCGTTGGGGCCCAATGCTTTGCCAGATGCCAATGCGTAGGTTGCCTCTTGTATTTCTTCTACCGTGATATCTGCTTCAAGTTGGAGCGCCACTTCTGGGGAGAGGCCAGGAATGGTCAAATCTTTGATATAATCATATGCCTCCTCGATCGAGTACTGCGCCTGGGGGGTATATAGGGTCTCGAAGTGGTCTGCGAGAAGGTCGACTATGGCCTCGGGATCCGAGGTCGTATGACCTGAAGGTGATGTCAGCTGTGCGATGACTCTACCTGCTCTCTCTTTTTTGTCCAGCCAAGCCAGCATCTTTCCGGCCTTGTCACCCAGCTCGTAAACCCTATGACGGGTGGCCTGGATCGTATCCAGCACCATTTCTTTTTGATATGACATCCATTCAGTGCGCCGTAGCCGGACAGCCTGGGCAGCCCCGAGGGACGGTCTAGTCTCCTGATCCCGGATCGCAGTGTTAAGCGCCTCCTCCAAAGCCTGAAGTTCCCGTCACTGTGTTCGTTTGTGGTCAGCAACGGAGGCTATGGCCTGCCCGCGTAGGACCGTTTTGTAAGCCTCCCACAAGGTACTATGTGACTCCACCGATCCAGAATTTTCTTGGAAATACTGTTCAGTAGCCCTGGTTAAGCCTTTCAATAGAGAGGGGACCTGCAGGTAGCTCGCATAGATTGGGAAAGTTCGGCTTCTACGGGGACGGTGGTTCGTGTATGTGAGTCGCAGTGGAGAGTGATCAGATATTCCCCTAGGACGGATACCTATCTCCTCAATGCTCAGCAGCCCATCCCCTGACATCAAGAGGTAGTCTATCCAGGAGAGGCAATCATGGGCAGCCGAGTACTAGGGGTATTGCCTATCATAAGGGTGTTTGTGTCTCCAGCAGTTCGTGAGTCCTAGGGCATCTAGTAGCCCGAGGAGCCGTCCGGCTCCTCGCACCGTCACCGTATGAGGGCATCTATCGAGGTCTTGATCAACAATGTCATTGAAGTCGCCCCCTATCACCAATGTCGCGTCCGGCAAAGTCAAGAGAAAGACCGTGAGGGCCGTGTGTGCTGTGGCATGTAGGCCTGGCGGAATGTAAATGGACACAAAATTAAAAAGTTGGCCCTCCCACTGTACCGTTGCCGCTGCAAAGCGCCCCTGAGTATCTACACGTGTCTATTGCACCACCAACTGGAAGTTCTTTCTTATGAGTATCCCCGTCCCCCTTGAACCTGATGAGAAGTCTGCATGTGCAATGAACTTATATCCCCATCTATCCATTGCCTTTGACGCCGAGCCTTCCAGATGAGTTTCTTGCAGTAAAACTATGGCGAGGCCGCAACGCTTTAGGTATTGCAGCACTAGGCCACGCTTCACCTTGTCTCCCAATCCCCGAATATTCCAAGTTAGGACTGTTAAAGCTGACTGGCGGGTTATACAAGTTTCAGGTACATCTGTCATCTGTGCAGCCATCTATCAGAGTGCTTAACCTCGCGGGGGATAAAACCTGCAATGCCTCTACTATCAGAAAACATGTTGTCTTCAATACAACACAATCAAAAAGGGAAAACAAAGAAAAACAACCCAACCAACTGTCCTCCCCTACCCCCCCTCCCTGCCTCCCTGCTTAACAGACCTTCAACTGCCCGCCTCCCCAACTGAGCAGAGCGCTTAACCCATCCCACAACCAGAGTACTTGCGTGTTGGGGGAGAGCATCTCCCCGGGCAGGCGGCATCCCTGCACTCTTCCGGGTGCCCCAGGCCATCATCCAGCCGCAATCACCAAGCAACTAGGACAAGTAGAAAAAACAGCAGCGTCCATTACTGCCCCGGGTGTTCCGGGTTATTCTCCTCTGTCAGCTCCAGTATTTTCTTGAGTCGGAGACCTGTCCGCATCTTCTCTGCCGGATGTCTGTGACCCGGTCCGGCTGTCGTTGCGGTGTCCGTGGTTTGTCCTATGTGATCTGCGCGGAGGTCCTGCGGTGCGCCATCCCTCGAGCCAGTCCCTGGCCGCATCTGGGGTGTCGAAGAACCAGACCTTTTTGTCAGCGACTACCCGTAGTCTGGCCGGAAACAGCATTGAGTAGGGTATTTCTCTTTCTCGCAGCGTCCTTTTAACCTCAAGAAACGTCCTCCTTCTTCGTGAAACTTCCGCTGTGTAGTCTGGGAAAAGGGATATCCTGGAGTTCTGAATTTGAATGGCCGGAGCCACTCTGGCCGCTTGTAAAACGGCGTCCTGGTCGCGAAAGTTAAAGAGTCTTGCTAATATTGGCCTCGGGGGGGGCCCCGGCTTCGGCGTCCCTCCTGGTACTCTATGGGCCCTCTCCACGGAGAAGAAGTGTGAGAGTCCCTTGGGGCTGTTTTTAAATCAATTCCTCCACATAAAGGTCCATAGCTCCTGCATCTTCCGATTCCGGAACTCCCAGTATTCGGACGTTGTTCCTCCGAGAGCGCCCTTCCTGATCGTCCAGCTTCTCCCTGAGTGATTTGTTTTCGGCTCGTATTCTCCCCATTTCAACTTGCAGCTCCGATACATCTTCTACCAAGGATTTAGTCACTACTTCCACTTGTTTCACCCTTTCGTTCATTTTTTGAAAGTCCGCCCGTATCAGGGTTACTTCCGTCGCCGTTGCCCCCACCGTCGCCTGCACCTGTGCCAGGGCACTCATCACGTCGTCTAACGTGGCTTTCTTTGCCCCTTCTCTCTCTGTCGTTTTCCCCGTGGACTTGTGTTGTTCCGCCGGCGGGGGATTCTGTTTGTCATAGGCGAATTTATCTAGCTTGGCTTGTGTGGAATTGTGTTTAGTTCCTCTACCTGCCGTGGTGACGACCAGACAGTCTTTTCACTTCCGAGTGGTGTGTCGCTCGTCCAGAGGGGGGGGGGCGTTCTCACACTCCTCCCGTTCGGATTCTTGACAGCTGTCCGAAACTCGCGCACCTACCAGCGTTGAGCGCAAGGTGCTGAATAAGTTCCTGCTTATCAGGTTAGTGCAGCCACAACGAGATCCGCCCCAATTGTAGCCCCCGGGTGACTTCCCTCACTTGGTCAGCTACCACTCCATATGTTGCCAGATGGTGTGATGCATCGAGACCGCCGCACTACTGCGCGGCCTGCGTAGCTTTAATTCAGCAGGCAAGAGAGTATTTGTGTAACCGCACCACCCCTTGACCACTGCTTTCCCCTCTCAGGCTGATGCGCGGGCCGGGCACTCCGCTATTCGTCACGGCCGTCGTATGTCATACCGGGGTCGCCCCGTCCGCCGTGTCTTGGCCAGGTGCTACTGTGAGGAAACAGAAGGGGGTTCTCCTGCGTGCACTTTTGCGCCTCTGATCTTGCAATATCCACTGTGCCCAGGCGAGGTCTTGAGGGAGATAGGTCCCGGCGGGCAACAGGGGTTCGTGGGCCACGTTCTCGGCCACTGTGACGGTATGTCTATTTGGTCTGTGGCACCAGTGGAGCCGTCAATGCGGGCGCCCAGCGTCTGTCACACAGTGTTCATTTCGTCCGATTTGCTGCCGGCCCGTGAAGCGGCGGCGCCGGTACCTGAAATTCAGTGTCCGTTCCCCTCCTCCTTCGCCTCCGCCCACCTTGCACCACCGCTGCACGGTCCTCACTCGCAGTTCACGGGTGGCTCGCGTGGCTCCCGCAGGTGTTCCTCCGGGTTATGCGGAGTTCCGCCTCTCCTCGGCCACTTCCGGCAATTAGTCCCCGCCAGGGCCTCACTTCCGTCCGGGCGCTGCTTCCACCACGGCCCGCTGCTTGCTGGCCGGCGCCAGGCCCCTTCAGTCGCGTCGACTCTCTGCCGTTTCCGGGCGCTCTGCCGCTTTGAAATTGCTCCGTAGGTTGCCGCCCGTTCACAGGACCCGGGGCATCCCTTCCGAGCAAGGCATGGAACGGATTTAAGTGCGGATATTTGCGGGATGCCGCCTTACGCCGGGAGTCTCTCTAATTTGCTGCTGCCATTGTCGGCCGCTAGCCACGCCCCCCGTTGTACCATTTCTAGACCATGGAACTGAAGGCTCCTATGTTGGTCTTCTTGTTTACACCTCAGTGTATGAAGTGCAAAGTGGTATTCATGATCCCCTTGTTTCACTGCTTGAAAGTGTTCCATTACTTTGTCCATTCTCACTGTGCTTCCCACATAAATCCCATTCACTTATAAATCAACCCGTAGCCCACAAAGTGTGCTGTTCAATTTATGTTGCTTTTGATATAGAAGATGAGGCTGTCTTTATATTTATATGATTTGTTCTCTTTTGCAACTTTGCACATAGTGCAATGTACACATTTGTGGAAACCTTTTATGTGTGGTGTTAACCAATTCTCAAGTTGTTTGTTGCCTGGGTTACTAGGGCTGATAAGTAATCTAAGAGTTATTTTATTGTGAAAGGTAATATATGGGTGTCTGGTAATATGGTGTGCAATATTGGTGTATTCTTTCAACAAGTGCCTGTGTCTGTTCAGACTTCTGAGGACATCACCTATGTTACTGCCATAAGTGAAGATAGGTCTAATAGTTTCTGTGTATGTGTCTTGCTTAGTTCTGTTGTCTTTAAGTGTGACTTGTGTGGCTATCTTCATTGCTCTTTCATGTACATCTCTGAAGGTATAACTGTCATAGCCTCTAAAAAGGAACCTCTGTTTAATGTCAGCCAAATTCCTGACATATTCTGTATCTAAGCTGCAGTTCCTCCTGGCCCTGACCATTTCCGTATGGCAGAAAGGTTGTCGTGTATTTCTATAGGTTCTGATTCGATCCCCCTATTCCTGACCCTATTCTGGTTAAACTTACTAGCTAGTTAACTAACAGTCAGCCCATGAGGCAAGAAAACCCCCATGATGCAGATACCGTTATCTGACGCAGTCACACTACGGCACAGGAACGTGTTATCTGATTAGGTCATAACGCTTGAGATCTAATTAGACAAGCGACATTCCTCCAGCCCCTGATAAGGCATACGACGTTCTCATAACAAATCAAACCTATGACAACCTGGATAATCCGTGCGGCCATTGTTTTGATTTCACAGAGAACTTTAGTAAAGAATGTGCTAACGAGCAAGTCGTATGACATCTTTATTGACGTACCTATGTCCATCCTTACGTCAATCTCGGCACCTTTAAGGTATAAATATTGCCGACCTTGCCCTATGCAAACACACGCGTGGTGACAAGACGGAGCAGCCATACTTGCCGAAGCCGAGAGCAGAAGCAGACCCCGCAGGCAGCAGCCCCGCCTTCCTGACGCGCTGAGAGACGCGCTGCTATCTCAAGCCGAGAGACCCAGCACCGGCGCTTCTGGGCAGCCCTCGCAGGCAGCCTGGAATATCGAGAGCAGAGAAAGAGATACCATTCCTCATTCATCCTAAATTCCAGGTACAGAACTGAATAACCCCTCCTAGAGAATTCTTTAGTTATTCACTTGGCAAAAACAAACTTAACTTAAACTGTAACTTTCTATTCCCGCCCACGCATTAGACTTAGGTCAGGTACACGGGGTAGGCGTATTTAGAAACACCAGTTGAGTACGTTTAGTCAAATGTATATGTGTATGTAAATATATTTTAATCATTTTAAACATCATATGGCTCAGAAACCATATCAATGTTTTTACAGTATTATTTTATACTATTGCTTCTAATGTATGCACTTTACTTAACTATAAGTATTGCAATAATATCGATCCATTTCTCTTGTACGAGAAAAGAGACTGATCAATAAATAACATCTTTTATTGAACACGCCCGTCTCTTCCTTTTCTCTACATTCTGATGAGACTAAGAATGCACGTACTGACTGAGTAAAATAATTGCCTTGTGCTCACACGACTCTTGAGATTGACTCTTGATTAGGGGAGAGCAAAGTTGTCATGTTCTATGGTTGTCAGAAACTAAATCCCTTCTTGTCTAATCAGGGGAGTTAATCCTTCCTTGAACATTCGAGAAAGTTTCTAGCGAACTCTGAGCTTAGCTGGCAAACCCAAAAATTAAGTCTAGTATCGACAGTAGTAGACCTAGTTAACGTCTGGCCTAGGCCTTTACTGCTGTAGGTACTATTCCAATGCGCAGAGCCTATTGGGAAAATAGGAGCTACACTACATGGCGCCCAACGTGTTTGGAAAGGGCGATAAAACTAACGTAAGACATTTAGAGTAACTCAGTCGTGCTTTCTCACTCAGACCCCTTTTCCCAAATACTCCAAAGACGTCTGGAGTGGGTGAAAGGTTATAATATCCTCCAAAACCTCGCAGGAGGGAACTCCTATGTATGGTTCTTGGTCTAGTCAACGTTGAAGGATAAAACAGTTCCAGAATATTGTGCACCTAATCTCTGTTTCCATAAAGAAACCTGATCTGCAAACAAAAATAATACCATCCTGTCAGTAAAATGGGAGACAGCGATGGAGAAAGAGAGGCAATTAGATTAGCTACTGAAATAGCAGATGCTGATGCTACCATGCAAGCAGCAGACGCGGATATAATACTTATTCCGGTCATTAAAAGGAGATCTATAACCTTAAAACTTATAGAAAATGGACTGACACCTAGAGGTGGCACAGTCATATTCGTAATTGAGGCACACGAATATCGGCAGACAGAGGTATACTATACATGGATACATTTTCCAGCAGCAAATGCTGTAACAAAGTACTTCCACTATTACAAAGTAGAGGAACCTCCTGAAACGTACACTCCTTTCCAGGAGGTGGAAGTACCACTCAAATTCCAAGAGCATTTGCTCTTATTTGATGGCGCCCTAATACATAACAATCACATTACAAGGCTCGGTCCTTTAGGAAGACCAGGAGCAACGTGGCCGGTCCTATCCGGATACACACCACATCCAGACATCGAAAGAATGCCTGCAGCAGAGCTGTTAATACAGCTAAAACAACTACTAAAAATTCACAGACAATTAGTTCAGTATGTAATGCGGACTTCAACAATTTAGCCAGCGATTAAACTTCCACAGCTGACCCCTCACCAGGGGAACACAAATAAAATTACACCACAGAACATCCAATCCTGCCTAGGTAAAGTTCCAGCTAAACGGGAACAAATACCATTCTGGTTGGCACAGAAAATTACCCAAATAGAGGCGGTGTTTCCTGACACCACCCCGCTGGAAAAACACAGGATTCTGACTATATGTCTCCCAATGGGAATCGCACCACACATTGAGGACTGTGACACTTGGGGTACAGTCTTTGCTTCCATCTATACAAAAACGCACGGTGTTCCATCCATTTCGGTAATACCAGATGTGCTAAAACAAATTCAAGATGAATACGGTCCAGAACCTGCTTTAACTCTTGGTATGAAATTACTGAAAGACTTCAAGCAAGTCTCGGCTATATTACTAGCCAACATAAAAGGTGAAGCAGCAAACGTGGCGATCCGCCAGAGGTTAAAAGAGACAGATATAGCAGACCAACCAGCTGAAATTGCCAGAATCATAGAAAAATCCTATGAAGAACTAGGCAGAGATAGTCTAGGTGGAATACCAGTAAAACCGCAACTGACTACAAGTCCAGAAAAAATATTTTTTAATAATAATTCACCAAAAAAGAACTGGGATGGAAATAAACAATCCAATCCTAAAGAAAAGAAATTCCAGTCCAGAGGAAGGTCTCCTAGGCGAAGAGAGAAATCTCCAAACCCGAGACAAAGGTCACCTCAGAGTGAACCCTCTGGGAATAGATATAACCTTAGAAATAGGGATAATATTAAAAAACCTGATAGATATCAAGACATTGATACACGTCCCTCTCAATCTTTTCAGAATTCCTCGCAGAAATCGGAAAGAAGAGGACGATCAGAAGAGCACGCCAAGTCCAAAGACAAGGAACCTGCTCAACTGAAAAAGAAATCACAATTTCCAAAAAAGAAGGTAGCCAGTATCAAGGTAGTTAACAATGCCGAGAATACTGAGGACACAACTGAAAAACGGAGAATGGGCTCAGACAATGCTAGACAGCGCAGCAGAGGTGAGCATAGCTCGCAAAGTCCTTATGAATCATCTGGAGACAGTGGACACGAATGAATACCTTCAAGTGGAAACTGCAGATACCAGAGTTAGCAAGCCCCACAAAATATACGAGATAACATTACGTATAGAGGGAGATAAGACTAGGAAAATAAGGGGACTATTTTGGGATAACCTATCCAAGGGCTATGACATCCTTCTAGCTGAAAAAGACTGGCCACCGGAGTTTGTCAGGGAGTGCCCTCATGGCGAAGAAGTAATTATGCCTGCCTTCTCGAATCAAATACCGATTCATAAAAAATATACACTTGCTAGAAAGTGGGCAGTGGCCTTAGCACCTGCTTTATATAAAAATCATGTAGGATGGGATGAGGATTCTCCTCCTCACAAAGTCCAGTTAAAATCACAACCTACTGCACAAAGGCAGTACCCAATTAAGCAAGAAGCTAAAAAACAAGTAAATGAAATACTAGATCAGCTAGAATACCAAGGGGTGATTGAAACTTGCACCTCACAAATGAACAATCCTTTGTTTCCGGTCTCCAAACCAGACAATTCATATCGTCTAGTTTTGGATTACCGACACCTTAACACATGTTGCAAAACTTTTGCAGTGCAAAACTCACACAGTGCTGCACTAATGAATAACATAGTGCGCAAAAAATACAAAACAACCTTGGACATCTCCAACGGATTCTTTTGTCAAAACATAGCACCAGAGAGCAGATATTTAACTGCATTCTCAGTGAATGGCACTCAAAAACAATTCTGTCGGTTAGCCCAGGGGTACAAGAACAGCCCGGGGGTATTCTCAGCAAGAGTAACAGAATTACTACAACTATATGATGATGAAGCATTATCTTATGTCGATGACATTTACTTAACAGATGATGACTTGGAGACTCACTTGAAAAGAGTGAACACCATAATACTTGGTTTCGCTGCAGAGGGTTACAAATTCAACTTCAAAAAATCCAGAATTGCCCATCTGAAAATCCAGTACGGAGGATATGAATTATCAAGTATTGCCTGGTTGACAGTCTTTTAAGAACTAGAAGAATTGAAAAATCTAAAATATGAAAAGACGTATCCTCTGCCAATCGACATTCTGCCTCTACGACATTACGCCTGTGTAATCTATACAGACGGACATGCTCAACCCTCCGTTTGGGGAGAACATGCATACAATCCCACATGTGAGATTACAAAAGAAGTGTGGCACGGAGGTAAACTAAGACCTCTATTAACAAAATCACACTCAGTAGAAACTAATTCAGAACTACAAACTGAAATAATAGCTTTGAAAATGGCGCTAGATAAAGCGGATCGCGAATTCCCGACACTTATAGTGTCAGATTCATATTTCTGCGTCAAAGCATATAACAAGGATTTGCAGACATGGATTCAGAACGGTTACAAAGATGACACAGATGCACCAATAAAGCAGAGACTGCTCTGGGAACAGGTAGCTCTTTTGAAAAAAGAACTACCAAAGACTCACGTGACACACTCACTGAGTCATCAGCGTGATGGCGTTCACGTTGTAGGGAATTCATTGGCTGAAACAGCCGCAGCGGCAGCCAGTAAACCGGCTCCCGTAGATCGAAAAAAGCGTACATTAAAATACATTGACGGCGAAACATTGCTGGCAGTAAAAACGTCATCAAAAGGCGACTGCTCGGCGTTACCGATCAACTATCCACTCAATTACACATACATCATAGATGCAAACTCCATTCCTTTTGCTCGAATCCCTGGAGTGGGGGATAGAGTGATTCCAAACATGGACAGGAGAAACTTGTTAATCGCAGACGCACACATGGGCGAGGGTCTCAGACACCATAAATTAAAAGATTCTCTGGAAGAATTACAATCACGGTACTGGTGGCCAGGCATGAGCCTGCACTACACCATGTATGTAAAAAACTGCCCAAACTGCAACAGAGATCGCAGTGGGGAGAGAAGCAGTTTAATACCTCGTCGTATCAAGGCAGATAACATCACCACTAAAAAGAATGGCTTGCGATTAACATATACAGGCTAGTTCCCACTTATAATGTAGATCCACAGCACTCGGCTGACGTCCGGACTGTTATACAAGATTTGCGAGTCTAATTGGCATATACGCTAAAAGCATGCTACGTTCGACCATTTTTTTTTCCTTTTCTCAGGCAATCCAGCCTGGGGGGGGAAAGAATGGCCAAATGAGCACAGCCCAGCGGGAATCTTCTCACTTCCTTCCTGAGGGTATGGGATGGTGTAAAGAAAAAACCAAGACAGAAAGCAATCTATAATAGAAAGGATATTAGGTTCGGGAGCTGGGTGGGTCAAACATCTAATAAGTGTCCAACGTAGTCTAAATAACTTGCCAAGAAATTCTCTGAAGGGATTCAGTCCGTACGAATTATTATTCGGAACTAGGATGTTGATCTCTGACCTTGATAGTCAGACTTCAGTGGTAACAGAAAAAAGCTTTGATGTCAAAGACCGTTTGGCTATTTTGCAGGACTTAAACAAAACAAGAAAAGACCTGAGCAACATACAGTTGAAAGAACAGCCAACGACCACTGAAGAATCACCACCTGTCCCAGCAAGACCTGTCTGGATTCCAAAAGTCGGGGATCTAGTCAGGGAGAAGATCGCGGTAAAGAAGGAATTTGGGCCTTCTTACAGAAAAGCAGTTCCTGTATTGTCTGTCAACGGGACAAGATCAGTTGTACTCCCGCCACTTGCTGGAAAAAAGGAGAACCGAGTTGTATCCATCGACCTGGTAAAACCACAACATGTGGCCGATAACCAACAGTAGGCCAAGTGGACTCCCAATAAGTAGCAGAACACCAAGGTTTGCTACCAGTACAGAGGTCCTATCAAAGAGGCTCATCACATTCGAAACGCCTACAGAAGAACAACAAGGACTATGCAACAATGCAATAGAACTTAGACCTCTGAAAACCCAAATAAAGACATTTAGCAGAGACACACCAATCTATACAGAAGTACCAAGTGAAAATGCGAGAAACAAAAATCCTGAACCAATTGGAACAATTGACAGAACTGCATCCGGTTACTTCATCAACTTCGATGATTCCTCTGAAGGCTTCAGCGAACAAAAGACACAGCCATCATCAAAATCCTTTAAAGACAAAGCTAAGGAACTTTTGAAACAACTGAAAGAAACATATCTAGTTTCTCCATGGATTGAATTTTGGGTGGGTTTTGGTGCATTTATCCTCATACTTTGGCTCATCATGGTATTTACCTTGGGACGCTTCATTGAGGGAAAATATGCTAAAATGGACACAGCAAGTCAGAACATCAACTTGGTCCTCAAACCACACACATCTTCACACGTCGAGAAAAGAGAACTTTCTTCAGAACTTTCTTCAGCCAACTTCACAGCAATTCCAATACCTGGTGGGGTAGCCTGGGACAACACTGACTATGAAATGTATGGTCCGGTCGAGATCCTGAAATATCCACACCAAATCAAGATCTCCTTGAGTGACTTTGCAAAACCAAACTCATTTGCTGATGATTGGGACTTTGAAAGTATAAACAATATGATGTCTGACTTAGTAATGTCTGCTAAATTTACAAAACATGATTATTTGCAGGGTTCTACAAATTATGACAGCATGTACTGCTATAACCACTATGGTAACCATTTCTTGCATAAATCTGCACAACCTAGAAATGTTTTAAATTTTAATCAATGGGAACATTGTGCTACACCTCCAAAAGGGAGCTCTAGAACCGTTTATGACAAATATTCATACTTTCAAGGTTTTAACACTAGTAATGCTGAAACATTTTATTATAAATTGTCAAACAAGACAGGGACCAAAACCATGATAACCAACACAAAATTGATTTATTCTGATTCATTCTTTGAAAAAATGAATACTTTTGGATTCGATTATTGGGACAAAAATGTTGATTTGAAAAGTGTTTGGGGTACAAAAGAATGGCAAGTACAGGGTATAGAAGCTTTGTTTAGAGCCTGCATGATCCCAGAACAAATGATATTTTTAAATGACACTGTTCAACAAACCACCTGTCTTGGCTTAGCCAAAATCAAAGATTTAAATAACCTGTCTATTCCAAAGCCAACAATGTTTAGCAATAACTCTGATACAGATGAAGAAATAGACATAAACCATATACTTAACCGAAACAGAACACATCCTGATTGGAAACAATGGTTGATCTGGCCCACAGATACAAATAACTGTCAAGATAGATTCCTGAATAAAACACAGGGTTTCAAAATGACCAGGCCAGACCCTAGATATCCCCAAAGACATCACCCAGGGATAATAACAACCTACAGTGTGGGCAAATTATGCCTTCAATGGCTACAAACTTCCACACTGCCTGAAATTAAGCAACACCTAACTTTACTTACTGATGGTGCTGACTTGCGTGATTTCATAATGGGACCACGCAAACAGCGTCAAAAGCGTTTCATAGCAGCCTCTGTATATGCAGCATACAATGAGGCCTGGAAGGTTACTCAAATTGAGACAGCAGAGAGAATACGGGAAATTGACCGTATTAATTTGGAAAAATCACTTTCTGTAGTGGACAATGGGTTAATGACTCTGTCCTCCAGAATTTTTTCATTGGACAGCATTGTGTCTTCAGCAATCGATATATTATCGCAAGACTTACTGTTATTACAACATGGTCAGTCACAATTGCGTTCTATTGTACAGCTTGGCTGGACGTTACAAAATCTACGTTCAGGCTATGTGCCTTGGCGTTTAATCAACACAACGTCACTATTCCAAATCTTTAACCTTACTGATAGACAGATCGGTATGGCGCAGAAGGGTGCTGATTATACAATCTTGAGCATTGAAAAACTAGAAAGATTACCGTTGACAATGTCAGAACGACCTGTCAGTGAATGGATAATCCACGGAATCATAAATATTCCAATCTCAACCTTCAGGTTTCAATACTGCCAAAAATATATACAGGCTGGCATGTACGAGAAATTGGGAAAGGGGTACCTTAAAACAACATGGAACCTGCCCTATTCACATGCATGTGTCAGTAACAAAGGACAGAAAGTGTTTCTTAGTGGCAACAATTGTGCTATGTCACTAAGCGGCACGCTTCTGTGTAACGGTATTAGTTTGCACGGAGCCTGTGAAGGGAATTCATACAACCTTTCATGTCACCAGCAAGGCGCACCTGCAACTGAAATAGAACCATTCTTTCAAAGACTCTATAATGGGAGTTACATTCTTATTGTAGACCGCAGATGCTGTAGTCTTATGCCCGGGACTCCTTATCTCGTCACTACGACGGCGAAGGTCAAGTGCTGTGGACGTTCTTTGTTTCCCAGCTCCTTTCCAGACAGGGAGGCAAGGGCATGGCCCGGTTTGAAAATTACTTCTATTCGAATAGACACTTTAAGCAGAATGAAAACAGTGCTTCTTCAGACGCCTACAAGGCTCACGTCATCTAAAGAAACGTATGATCTACAAGTCGCAAGGACGACTGCAGAGATACATACATTATTATCAACTAATTCCCCCGTACATTTCGCGGAAATCCTGAGCGAAATCTTAAATATTTCTGATACCACTGGGGTCTCAAAGGTATTTAAGACAGTATTTTCGATGGCATTAACACCATTCAAAGCCATACTGGGTATTTTTCCAGATTTCGTCCATTCGATTTTTGGCGGACTTCCCTTGATCCTGGGACTAATTGCAGGAATCCTATTCCTAGTCCTTATTTTTCGTTATGGCAACCCATGTCACAGATCAAACTCTCGCGACAATGGAAGATACGATCCTAGCCATTGGATACCGGGACCGGATATCAAAAATCCTGGGACTATCCCGGCTTAGAGACCTAAACATGACTTGGTTTCTATCATTTCGACCAATGTGGCAAAGGTGTGTTTTACCTGTACTAAGGTGTCTGCTATGCGGAGAAGAATGCGTGTTAGACACCTGTCTGACGCTACAATCGGATGCGCCGGTGGATGCAGATACACTGTTGGTTCCTACCAAGGTTCACGCACTGTGCTGCCCTCAAAGGCTGCCAATTCTGATGACGGCATTCCTGGAATCTTCACCACTGCGATTGAAGAGTAGTGAAGTTCAAGATGAAAGCAGCATCGAACAGGTACGACCTTCTGTCAGCAATACAAATCAGAATGTCAATGGAGACAATCATGCGCATGAATGCATGGTTACCCCTATTTCCGACTTAGAGGAACTTTCCCATGAAGCTGTTGACAGTTTTTTCGAAAGCCTGAATGATATGATGTTCTCTCCGGAACAGAAATAGAGACTTTTGAGTAAACTCGCACACGGCGTTCCCTGAATTCGGCCTTCAACTTTAAAAATAAAGTCACATGAACAATTACAATCCAGTTCACGGACAGCAACTTTTTTCAGCAAGCCCCTAAAATATTTTTCTATATATTTTTTCCCGGGACACTGATTTTCTGCTTAAAGTAAGAGACTATTCCTAGAGAACTAAGATTTCTATTTTAGATACTTTATAGACTTTATAGACTTTAGCTGCCCGCTGGTATGTTCGCAATAGATTTTATGTGATGAAATGGTTTCGACTTTTTTTCTGTATAGCCATATTAAGAGCCATTTCATGTGTATTTCTCATATACCAACAAGCAATAATGCATAACAATGCGTGTTTACTTTTGCATTTAATTCATAGCTTAAGTGCATACAATATATATGACTGCAATTTTTCAGTATATTTGAAAATTTCGAAATGCATTTATGTATTTTGGGGTGGTAAGGTATACACTATACTCTATAGTATGTTGTACTATGTTATACTATGCATAGATTAGTAGATATGACCATAGTTAGCGTGGAGTGGGTGTCGTGTATTTCTATAGGTTCTGATTCGATCCCCCTATTCCTGACCCTATTCTGGTTAAACTTACTAGCTAGTTAACTAACAGTCAGCCCATGAGGCAAGAAAACCCCCATGATGCAGATACCGTTATCTGACGCAGTCACACTACGGCACAGGAACGTGTTATCTGATTAGGTCATAACGCTTGAGATCTAATTAGACAAGCGACATTCCTCCAGCCCCTGATAAGGCATACGACGTTCTCATAACAAATCAAACCTATGACAACCTGGATAATCCGTGCGGCCATTGTTTTGATTTCACAGAGAACTTTAGTAAAGAATGTGCTAACGAGCAAGTCGTATGACATCTTTATTGACGTACCTATGTCCATCCTTACGTCAATCTCGGCACCTTTAAGGTATAAATATTGCCGACCTTGCCCTATGCAAACACACGCGTGGTGACAAGACGGAGCAGCCATACTTGCCGAAGCCGAGAGCAGAAGCAGACCCCGCAGGCAGCAGCCCCGCCTTCCTGACGCGCTGAGAGACGCGCTGCTATCTCAAGCCGAGAGACCCAGCACCGGCGCTTCTGGGCAGCCCTCGCAGGCAGCCTGGAATATCGAGAGCAGAGAAAGAGATACCATTCCTCATTCATCCTAAATTCCAGGTACAGAACTGAATAACCCCTCCTAGAGAATTCTTTAGTTATTCACTTGGCAAAAACAAACTTAACTTAAACTGTAACTTTCTATTCCCGCCCACGCATTAGACTTAGGTCAGGTACACGGGGTAGGCGTATTTAGAAACACCAGTTGAGTACGTTTAGTCAAATGTATATGTGTATGTAAATATATTTTAATCATTTTAAACATCATATGGCTCAGAAACCATATCAATGTTTTTACAGTATTATTTTATACTATTGCTTACCTTTTCATTTCACTGTCAGAGTGAGGATAAAGAAGTTTTCTTAACAGGGAACGGCTGTGATTCTACTGAGGGACATTCTTCGTTTGTCCACAAGTTAAAATGCAAGGGGCTTGTAACGTATCAGCCCCTAATCTGGCACATTTTTTTAAAGGAACACCAGTGCCTGCTATTATTCCCATGCTAACTTTGCTCTCTAATGGTATTGATCTTATCCTAAATAACCACAAATGCTGCGGCTAACGGGCAGGCATCCCGTATATTGTAACGGGTTCACACACAACATGTAACATGTTGCAGCAATGTCCTCTTTCCTCCTCCACAAGGGATTGTAGATAGTTTGCTGTGGCCTTCCATTCCCACTTTGAAGGCAGATTTCAATAAGCTAAGCAGACTCAAAGCACTATTGTTTCAACAAGAAGTTGCTCTCACTTCAGCTCGTGAGACCTTCAAAATGCAGGTAGCTAGAACATCAAGTGAGACTCTGCTAAATACCAATCTCCCACTCCATTTTGAGGAAATATTACACCAAATATTTAATGCGTCTGAAACCGAAGGCTTAGCATATTTTTTCAAATTGGTGGTCTTCGGCCTTGTTACATCCTTACAGACTATTTTTGGAGTAATACCGGTTTTTATTCAATCTTTTTTTTCCAGAACCTTTGGCTGGTTTCCCCTGGTGATCTTGCTAATTTGCACAGTGCTGATTCTTCTCCTTCTACTACAAAATGGCTGCCCGTCCTGTGGTTCAGCCACATCCAGAGCAGCTGCTACTGTACTGTGAACGAATGCAACAACTATTTAGAAGTTTTCCATTGGCGACTCTTGGCATCTACTATAGGCTGAACTTCCACTATGCCTAATTCACCTGCGTGCAACCTGTGTTTTACTATCTCCAGTGCCCCTTTGACTGGGCCCTGGATGTCAGCCTCTCCACTACATCATGTGTCGATTCGGATTATGTACTGTTGGTGGGTCCCTTGTGGGCCCATGACCAGGCCTGTTACCATGACACCTGCCTGAGGGATGCGTTTCCCAATGTAAGTAGAGCAGACTGGACTACCTGCGCTTGTGTTCAGCGCCTTTTACAACGAAGTATCATCAAGTATCATGCAGATTGCCCTGACATGCTCCTCGCCTTGCTCGATTGGATAGCCACCCTCTTTGCTTGCAGAGGTGCGGATGGTCTTTTGGAGTGAATTGCATTCCATGGTACTTGTGACTTTCTGCATTTAGAGGGTTTCCCTAAGTACCATGGGGAACCCGGCATTTTGAGCTCAAACCATCTTTTTGATCTACATTTACCACTACCTCTTTTCCAAATTTGACTTTAAGTAATTTGGCCTTTACAGATTCACTTTGGCTCTGCTTATCTTGGTGTTCTTTAGCTTGGTGCTATAGACCTGGCCAAGGGGAGGGCGTCACGTGGCCCTTGCGGACAATGTCGACATCACTATGTTAGCATGCGCCCTGCAGCGATTATGCGGCTTTTGTGCCCTTGACCATATGACTTTGTTTCTGCAAGTGTCCTTGTTATTTATGGGAACTGTCTGCTGTGTTTGTTATCTGCATGTTCCTGGAGTTTAGTCTGAACATTGTGTGCGGAACAACATGTCCCTTGTTATTCTGTTCAGGTCAGGCCCTAGCACCTAGTCAAAACATACCAATGAAGCTGTTGTTAAACGCCGATACTAAGATACATTGGGATATACAGACAGCGCATACACACACTTGGAGAGGGATCTTTCCAGGGAGAAGAGCAAGACAGCACCTGTGATGTAGATTTACCATCTAAAGGCTAAGGTATGGGGACTGCAGACAAAGCCCAGCGATCTTCTATTATATAATAATTCTGCTTTTTAGCAAAGGGAGGGAGGTTAGGCACTATAGTCTTCTTGTCCATTGTCTTTTTTATGATGACATCCCCCTTCATAATATATGGAATAAATGCCATTCTGACTGTATTTGTAATCTACACGTATACTGCATATTTGAACCTGTTAGTTAAAATAAATATTTGTAACTGTTCAGTGTCTCTGTCAGATCTTATTGTGGACAAATACGAGGGTAAGAGCGAAAGGGTGTGTCTTGTTACTGCAATTCCCAAGTGATCTGGGAGTGTTTTGTTCTGGGGTGTCTAATCGCTTGTTTCTCTGTCAGTGAGTAGGAGAGCAAGTGAGACACATTTGCCTGTCGGTCCTGGGCTTATGGATACTCAGGTGGTAGGATAACTCAGTCCCTATTTACAAAGGTCCCATAATCCTACTCATAGTTCTGTTTATTTATTTATTTTATTTATTTTTAGTGTTTTCTATAGCGTGAACATGACCCTGCAAAGGGTGTCAGAGCGCTTTACAGAAGCATTTAAACATCAATCCTAACATTACATATTACTAGACATAGGTGTTTGCAGTAAATGCAATTCCAAAGGGCTAATAGTAACCAAAAAAGTTTACTGATAGATTACCATAATAGTCCTAGACATTTTTTTAAAAACAATGGGATAAAAACGGGTATAAAAGACCAACATTGTACAGTGAAGCTGGTAGTGTGAAAATTGTGTCCGCCAGGCAGAATGAACTAAATAATGAACAGTTTTACGGAATTATGGGAGAAATTTCCTCATATAGAAAGATTTGCTTCTTTTTTGAATTTTGCGATGGTTGTAATTCTTCTCAAGTCGGGGGGGAGGGCGTTCCAAATTCTCGGTGCGGCCCCTGAGAATGCTTGGTCATACGTTCTTTTCTTATGAAAGCGCGCAGGTTTCAGTAGTAGATCAGCCTTGGTCCTGGAGGAACGTGACCCTCCTGACAGCGAGAGTTTCTGGGCGAGGTAGACTGGAGTATTGTTGTGTATTGCTTTGTGGTGATGCATGCCAGTTTGAACTGGATTCGAGCTTCGAAAAGAAGCCAGTTGAGAGCTTTCAAGTGGGGGGAGATATGGTAGACTTTTTGGGATCCCGTTATGAGTCTTGTGGCTGCATTAAGACATGTTTCAGCGGGGCTGTTGAGATCTTAGGGAGTCCAGCTAAGGTTGTGCAACCATATTCCATCCTTGAGATGACCAATGCTTGAACTGCTGTCTTGAGGTCTGCTTTATTTAAAAAAGGTTTTAGTTTTCGTAAGTAACTCAAGTGGAATCTGGCGTTTTTTGCTGTTGTGTTGATATGTGCAGGCATATTAAGGTTTTTGTCCAGAATGATACCTAGAGATTTAGTTGACTACACAATCTTCGGAGTGCACTTTAGTGCAGTGATGAGGTTGGACCATCATGCCATCAATGTTTTGCTTTTTTTAGGGGTAATCAGAAGGAATTCAGTCTTTTGAGCATTTAGTTATAGGTGGTTCTTGGTCAGCCATTAAAAATAAAAATGTGTGATTGCCCATATCAGCTACATTATCTTCAGAATAATTTCTGAATCAGTAGTTCTGCCAGCCTTTAATTTAGGAAGTGTGTCATTGCCAGCATGCCAAACTCAGATATTATGTTTGTGTACAATGACACCACGTCCAATGTGACCAAATCATTCCCTTTTCCCATGTAATGCCACACATCATATTTAGGACATTTTTGGTGTCTCTGATGGTGGATGGTAGGTTGGATATCAGTGGTTGTATAAATATGTCCACAAATTGTGACAACTGCTTAATGGGTCCCCCTATTCCGGACACAATTGGTCTACCTCGGGGGAAGGAAGCATTCTTGTGTATCTTGGGCAGGGTATATAGGCAGGGGAATCTAGGTTTGGCAATTTTGAGAGACAAATGCACTCATCAAATGACACTAATTCTTCCTCATGCCAACTTTTGATCTCGCTTTTCAGGCTCGCAGTGATGTGTGGTATCAGGTTAGTGTCCAAAGCGGTGTATTGCTAAATTACGTAAAGATCTCATCATTGTGGTCAGCTCTGTTCATAACAACAACACATCCCCCTTTGTCTCTGTCCCTGATAATCAGTGTGTCATTGTTAGACCTGACATTCTTGGCGTGGTTTTTCCCCTATCTTTTTGCCTCTACCTCCTGTATTTTTGATGCAGTGCTGGATTTCGTTTTTGCTGGTTTAGATGCTTTGGACACTCTGCCACTGCTGATAAGTGCCAGAGTGTAAGTGCTCCCTATGGAAATTATCATATTGTTTGGATGTACCTGATTGGCATATTTGTATCACCACCAAGTCCCTAGTAAAGTGCACTGGGTGTGCCAGGGCTGGTGATGACAGATGCTACTAGTGGGCCTGCAGCGCTGATTGTGCCACCCACATGAGTAGCCCTAAAATGGTGTCTCAGGCCTGCCACCGCAGTGCCTGTGTGCAGTCAGTGAACTGCCTTGTCCTCCTGGTCAGTGTCCTCACTGATTAGGCTTAACCCTTCCCTTTTTGTGCACATTGGTCACGCCTATGGAAGGCTCAAGGTACCCCCTTGGGCAGGGTGCAGTGTATTTGAAAGGTAGAGCACGTACTAGTGCAGGTGACATGCTCTGGTAGTGAACAGCAGCCATTTTTTGTAATCACTGCTGCAAGGTTATCTTGCTCCATAGACTAACATGGGGGAGGCTGGTCCCAATGGCTACCAGCCTATCTTCCCATAGGAACAAGACAGGACATAAGTGATTGATATCCCTGAACTCAGAATTTAATAACACATCTTTTAGGAAAGGTTGTTTTTAAATTCTGTGTTTGAGAACAATACTTTTAGAAAGTGGCTGTTCTCTTGACTGACCTTTGTGTGTGCCTGGACCTGCTTGTGGATTGACTGCCTGGTTTGAGGGTGCAGGGGCTGGGGAGCCCCGAGGAGGTTGTCTGAGTCAGCCCTTGGCTGAATGACTGCATTTGCAACTAGAGTGGTGGGAGGGGATAGCACCTGGGAGTGATTAGGGCTGTGCCTGCCTGCCGCAATGCTGGTTCCACCTCCTGCTGGGCAGCTGATGACTCTGCCCCTCACTCTGAAAAGAAGGAAGAAGCCAGGAAAACAAAGCACTCCAGCAACACCGAGAACTGGTTTAGACAGGGCTCAGGGCCCACTTGCACAAAGACTTCAAAGACTTTTAGGGGTATAAGAGAAGGACCCCTGACAACAGATTTTCAGATTCTACAATCAAGAGGAACCTCTGCCAGAAGAAGAACTGCTGTGGAAACTAAGGAAGACTGCCCTTGCTGCGTGCTCTGGGGCTGACCTGTTTTGCTGTTCAACTGAATAAGAGAAGAAGTGGACTTTGCTGTGTGCTGTGACCCCTGCCTGTTTGACCACAAGACTTTGCTGTGTCTACAAGAATCTCTAAGGGCCTGAGAAGAGCTGGCCTTCTGTCCTGGAACCCAGGGTCAAAAGGTTCCCCAGAAACTACAAATGCTGTGAAGATCGTGCTGTGCTTGCCCTCAGTGCGGGCTTCTAACTGCTGGCCGTGTGTGGAGATCGCCGTGCTCATCGGCACATATCTGCGGGGGAACGGAGGATCGTGGTGCCTCCTTGCGTGAGAAATCACCCCAAAGATGGTGTGGCCTCGTGGGTGATCTACCGACCACTTGCACCTTAGAGCGGACCTTGCCGCTAATCACCGCCGCCGCCTGTGCTCAAGATCATCCCAAGAAAAACGTCCCCGATGCGGAGCTGCGGCCGAAGAAACGAAGGGGCCGCGCTCTGATTGGCTGGCCGAGAGAAGCTTCCTGAGGCGCCGTGCTGTCATTGGCGGGCTGCGGGAGGCTCGTCCAGTCAGCCCGTGAGGTGATTGGGCCGCAGAAGGAAACCATGACGTTCAAGAGGGGCTCGTCCCGGAAGCCGCACTGCAATTGGCTGACTTCAAGGAAGTTGTGACATCACAAGGGGCTCGTCCCGAGAGCCGCGAGAGAATTGGACAATGCCAGGAGCCGTCGTTCGTTCACCTCCGAGGGAGCCGTGTGCATCAACCACCCTTGGCCTGCCGTCCTCGCAACCCAAAGGTAATCAGGCTCCCCGCCTCTCGTAGGATTGTCGAGAGCAGGCGGAGAGCTAGCGGGACCGGCAGAGGCCGTGTCAAGGTCTTTCCTACATGGAGAGACTTCCGAGTGCACACACGCTACCGGCGCTTGATTAGCAGAGCGCTAGAGACGGCGTTGAGTTATATTTCAAGTATTCACAGCCTCAATTGAGATTCTTTCCCTTCCTATTATTTTTAAAGACTGAGACTGAACTGTGATATCGCAAATAACTTCCTAACTCAGTGCAAAATCTCAAGAAGAGTTAATTGAGTTTGTACCTGTATTGCCATTGGTTTAATCTGCCTAAAGCTAGATAAAGATATTTTTGATATACTTACCTGTGTGGTGTCAGTTTGTGGTGTATTCTGAAGTTATTGTGTGTGTTAAGTGCAACTACCTTACACATTGCCTTGGGGATAAGCCAGTCTGCTGGTGCCAAGCTACCTAGGGGGGTGAGCAGGGGTTATCTCCAGTGTGTATCTCTCTACCCTGACTAGAAGCAAGGGTCCCTATTTGGTCAAAGGTACTTACCTCTGCCAACTAGAGACCCCCAATTCTAACAGTCATCCTCTTGTAGAGTCTTTACTGTCAAGCTTTCTGCGGCTGTAATGTTATTAAATTTGTGCATGATAGCATCCAAATCTCTACATATATTTTTTCAAAAAGGTATCACAACAGTTGCCCATAGTAAGATTTGGTGTTCTGGGGGTAGCTTGATTTAGTCATGGAGAAGGCCTTTGACAGGGTGTCATGGAGGTTTTTAATGGCAGACCCTCAAGGCTTACGGCCTAGGGGATTCATTTGTGAAAGCAATACAGGTTTTGTTTAAACCCTGTAGCAAGATTACAAATAATGGGGGAAGAGACGGCTTCTTTTTCAATCAGCAGGGGAACGAGACAGGGTTAGCCTGCCTCTCCCCTATTATTCACTCTGTACCTAGACCCCTTATTAGGCGTCTGGAGGCCTCCACAGAAATTAATCCGGTCAGTTTGCAAGGCGGGGACACCAAGCTACTGGCCTATACTGATGACTTGGTTATTATTTCATCCGACCATGCAATGTCAGCGGTTGAAAGTACTGCTGAAAGCTTTGGGACTCAATCTGGTTTTTAATTAAATAAAGCTAAAACGCAGATTGTGACAAATATATTTGTTACAGGTATGGAGAATTGAATTGTAGAAAAAGCGGTTTACCTAGGCATTATCATTACAGCTAAGGTGGATGATATAGCGGATCTAAATATCACCCCTATAATGGGGAAAAATAAAAATGATCTCCAAGATGGAAAAATCTGAAACTGTCGATAGTAGGGAAATGTAATCTCCCCAAAATGATGACCGTACCAAATATTTTGTATATTTTTCATGCGATTCCTTTGGAAATTCATAATTTTTGGTTTAAGCAAATGGAGAAGGAGATAGCTTGGTTTATTTGGTGTTACGAGAGGACCAGAAGAGCAAATGTATTCCTTTACCTTCCAAGGTATAGAGGAGGTTGGGGGCTCAGACATTTTAAGATATATTATTTAGCAGCTTCATTCCAGTATTATTGGCCTCTTTTTGGAGTTAAGGAAAAAGATTGGGGGGATCTTGGCACGTACCAACAATATATGAACTATTGATAGGTGCCTGGGCTAATGGCTGTCTTCTGAAATTCTATGAAGCAAGCGATTTTAAGAAAACACATTTTAAGGTACTGATCGCTGCCTTTCGGAATCGGGCAGGCATAAGGAGAAAACTTGGGGCACGTAGGTTCAATCGTTATTCTTCCGTAATTGGGAATGACCAAGGGCATTACAAGATACATGTCTGGCAAGGTGGGGAAAGAGTTGTTTACAGGATAGGGGATCTGTTAGCTGGGGATCACATAACATCATTTGAAAAAGTTAGGGAAAGTTTTGATGTCGGCCCATGGGATTTTTTTCAATTCATACAGCTGAGAGATGTTCTGCTTAAAAAGGCCGGTGGTGCTGCAGGGTTTGGACAAGTATCTCTGATGGAATTGCTAACCAGTAACGCGAACCCTCAACTACACAAATATATAGATGCCTGCAGGAAGGACTACCAGATGATATATATAAACATAGGCTGAAATGGCAGGATAGGTTCAAGTTCAAAATTTGTATAGCGCACTACTCACCCAGAGGGTCTCAAGGCGCTTGAGGGAGGGGGGGTATTTTACTTATCGAATATCTAAGTTTTTAGTTGCTTTCTGAAGCGGAGGTGGTTCTGAGTAAGGCAGAGGTGGGTGGGGAGAGAGTTCCAGGTCTTGGCCGCTAGGTAGGAGAAGGATCTTCCCCCCCATGGTGGATCTATGGATGCTCGGAATTATGGCGAGGGCTTGATTGGACGATCGTAGTTGGCGGGTGGGGGTGTAAAAGGACAGGCGCGAGTTGAGGCATTCGGGTCCTAGGTCGTAGAGGGCTTTGTGTGCGTGGGTGAGGAGACGGAATGTTATTCTCTTGTTGACGGGGAGCCAGTGGAGGTCCTTCAGGTGACCGGAAATGTGAACTTGGCGGGGGATGTCCAGAACGAGTCTGGCCGAGGCGTTTTGGATGCGTTGGAGTTTTTTCTGTAGTTTGGCAGTGGTTCCGGCATAAAGGGTGTTTCCGTAATCCAGTCGGCTAGTGACCAGTGCATGGGAGACCGTTTTTCTTGTTTCGGTGGGGATCCAACGGAAGATTTTTCTGAGCATGCGTAGGATGTTGAAGCATGATGATGAGACGGCGTTGACTTGTCTGGCCATCGAGAGGGAGGAGTCTAGGATGAAGCCCAGGTTACGTGCGTGGTCCGTAGGTATGGGTGCGGTTCCTAGTGCCGGTGGCCACCATGAATCGTCCCAAGCAGAGGGGCATGAACCTAAGATGAGGACTTCAGTTTTGTCCGAGTTCAGTTTTAAACGGCTGTTTTTCATCCACTCTGCTACTTCTTTCATTCCTTTGTGTAAGTTGGTCTTGGCGGCGTTTGGGTCTTTGGTGAGGGAGAGGATCAGCTGGGTGTCGTCTGTGTAGGAAATGATGTTGAGGTTGTGTTGGCGCGCGATGTATGCGAGGGGACTCATGTATATGTTGAAGAGGGTGGGACTGAATGATGATCCTTGTGGTACGCCGCGGATGACTTCGGTGGCCTCTGATCTAAAAGGGGGGCGGCGGACTCTCTGGGTTCTTCCGGCGAGGAACGAGATGATCCAATCCAATGCTTTTCCTTGTATTCCGACGTTGCTGAGGCGTTGTATGAGGGTGTTATGACAGACTGTGTCGAAGGCTGCGGAGAGGTCAATTAGGATGAGGGCGACTGTTTCTCCGTTGTCCAGTAGTGTTCGAATGTCGTCAGTTGCTGCTATGAGGGCGGTTTCAGTACTGTGTTTGGCTCGGAAGCCGGACTGTGAGGGGTCGAGGGATTTGTTGAATTCGAGGAAGGCGGTGAGCTGACTGTTGACGGCTTTCTCAATGACTTTGGCTGGGAAAGGGAGGAGCGAGATGGGACGGTAGTTCTTAAGTTCAGTGGGGTCTGCTGTGGGCTTCTTCAGAAGGGCGCTAAGTTCGGCATGTTTCCAGCTTTCCGGGAAGGTAGCGTAGGTGAGGGAGCAGTTGATGACGTCTCGGAGATGGGGTGCGATAATGGAGTTTGCTTTGTTGAAGATGTGATGGGGACATGGGTCGGTTGGCGATCCTGAGTGGATGGAGTTCATTAGGCGGATGGTGTCTTCGGTGGTGATTGGGTTCCAGGCGCAAAGGTTGTTGGAGGGGGGTTTAGGTTCGGAGGTGGGTAGAGTGGACTGGTCTCCGGAATGGTTTTCAAAGCTGTTATGTATGTCTGCGATTTTGTTGTGGAAGAATGAGGCGAGGGAGCCGCAGAGGTCTTGGGAAGGAGTGATTTTGTTGGTGCCGGCGGTGGGGTTGGTAAATTCTTTGACGATGTTGAAAAGTTCCTTGCTGTTGTGTGCGCTGTTGTCAAGACGGTCCTTGAATGTTGATTTCTTGGTGGATCGGATCAGTTGGTGGTGTTTGCGGGTGGCGTTCTTGAAGGTGGCCAGGTTGACAGTGGTTGGGTTTTTTCTCCAGGCTTTCTCGAGGGTGCGACAGAGCTTCTTGGATTTCTTACGGTCATCGTTGAACCAGGGGGCTTTTTTGCTACCTTGTTTGATTAGATGGTTTTCCAAGGGTGCTAGTTCATTGGCGCTGCCTGTGATCCATTGTGTGAGTTTGGTGGCTGCTTGGTTTGGGTCCGATGATTTGGCAGGAGGGTTTTGGTGAAGCGATGTGAGGAGCTGGTCGGTGGTAATTTTGTTCCAGTTTCTGCGGGGAATTGGTTGAGGGAGGATGTGGGTAGAGGTCTTTTTATAGTTGAAGTGAACGCAGCTGTGGTCCGTCCAGGGGAGAGCTGTGGTGTGGTTGAAGGAGATGTGCTTGCTGGAGGTGAAGATTGGGTCGAGTGTGTGTCCGGCATAGTGGGTGGGGGTGTCAACGAGTTGTTTGAGTCCGAGGTTGGCTAGGTTGTCCAGAAGGGTGGTGGTGTTGCTGTTGTTTGTCTTTTCCAGGTGGAAGTTGAGGTCTCCCAGTAGGATGTAGTCCTCGGAGGGGAGGGCGTGTGGACTGATGAAGTCAGTGATATCTTCACTGAAATGTGTGCGGGGTCCTGGTGGCCTGTAGATGAGTGTTCCTCTGAGTGTGGTCTTGGGGTCTGTGTGGATCTGGAAGTGAAGGTGTTCGGCGGTAGCGAGGTTATCGTCTGAGCTTGTGGAAAATGACAATGTATATGTACATAAGCGGCGTTCATTTGTGTTCACCATACCCCTCGCTGTAAGCAGAACGAATACCGCGAAGCATTTACCGCATCATCCCGCCAGCATAGGCCCATGCACGCACGTACACGACAGCCATTTTAGGTACCAAGGTCTCTCTGCCCGTTTGTTAAATCCCCAGCACGCCCCCCTCCCCGTTGAACACCCCCGCTCTCTCAAGCATAGGCCATAAAACCCTCTCCCTCTGCGCGACCCCGCTCTAAAAGCGACACCCCTGCCTGACCGACACCCCCTGCATTCCTCCCAGGAACACCCTTCCCCTCTTCTGATGACCCCCCCCGGCTACACCTGGCCTCTCGACCCGGTCCCAAGTCATAAAACAAAGCCTCATGGATGTACCCCCCCCCTGACCCCGCATAGCAAAACGTGATACACCAACCGAAGTGCCTGATCTTATCGCCTGCCCAACCTTAGATCTGACCACCCCCTCTTGCCCTCGTGTCCTGTTGGAATGTTATGTTATGTTATGTTATGTTATATTTATTTTTGTATAGCGCGCGGCTACTCAAAAAGAGTGTCCCGGCGCTTTGAGTAAGGAGGACTACCATACAATAACACAACACAGTTAAAAGAAAGCAGGAATAAAATAGGGCAGACAAAATTTTTACAGCCTACTGGCTAAACAACCAGGTTTTAAGACCTTTTCTAAAAACAAGTAGGCTGGTGGCTCCCCGAAGAGTGAGCGGCAGAGAGTTCCACAACTGTGGTGCCAAAAGTGTAAAGGAACGACCTCCCAGTCGAGCTTTCTTCACTCGCGGGACCACCGCCAAGAACAAGGATCCCGACCTCAAAGAACGGACTGGGTGGTAGAATGCGAGTCTCTTTTGGTGGTACTTTGCTCCAACCGCATGGAGAGCCTTGTAGGCCAAAGTCAAGGCCTTGAAGGCAATCCGTTTGCGGATTGGAAGCCAGTGCAGCGTCTGCAACAGACCTGCTGCACTGGCACGTCTGTTTAAGCCAAAGACAGCTCTAGCAGCCGCATTCTGCACCACTTGAAGCCGCTGTAGCAGATACTCTGGCAGGCCCAGGTAAAGAACGTTGGAATAATCTAGCCTAGAGCCGATCAGAGCCTGCACAGTCAGCTTCCTATGCTCCTCAGATAAAAGGGGGAGAAACCTCAGCAGCATCTTAAGGAGGCCGAAACACATACCCGAGACCCCAAGGATCTGGGACTTCAACGTTAGCCCCTTATCCATCTTGACCCCCAAGTTCTTCGCCATTTGGGATGAACAAGACGGAGGGAACATACTAATGGGCCACCAAGCCTGCCAATCTGGCTCCGTTGTACACCCAAAGAAGAGTACCTCGGACTTATCGGAATTGCACTTGAGGCTGTTTAGTTGGAACCATTGAAAAACAGCCCCAAGGCAATCCCGGATACTCTCCCCATCAAAGTCCCCTCCTCTCTTACACGAGAAGAGGAGCTGGGTGTCGTTAACGTAGGATACGATCTGGGCCCCAAACGACTCCACCAACGCCGCCAAAGGGGCCATAAAGATGTTGAAAAGGGTCGGGCTCAAAATAGAGCCCTGAGGGACCCCGACTCCCAATGGCGGCATCACGGCGGAATCTGGCGAGGCCCAGACCGTTTGCCGGCGGCCCGCTAGAAAGGAAGAAAAACAGCCGAGCACCGTCCCCCGCAGTCCTATCTCATAGAGTCTTGCGAGAAGGCCGTCATGGGGGACGGTGTCGAAAGCCGCCGACAAATCCAACAGCACCAGCATGGCTTTGCCTCCCGTGTCCAAAACCCCTTTAATGGTTTCTGAAACCTCGAGGAGCGCGGTCTCGGTGCTGAGATTTGGACGGAAGCCAGACTGGGTGGCATGCAGAATCTCGTTTGTTTCTAGAAAATTGGAAAGCACCGGCTGCAAGATTACAATCACATGTTACATTTGGGAGGGGAAACGACATCCGAGCGATGGGTGTGGGAATAGGCCTGAAGCTGGGATTCCAAACATGCCTTTTCGTACTTCAAAGTTTCTTTATTGCAATAAGGAATGTTTGTGCATCATAAACCTGTGTATAAAAGACGGAGCCTCAGAAAAACTTGTTCGAGCACCTCTTGAAGACATTGTGCGTGTGTCCGAAATGACAGGCTCTCCTCATGAGAAATAAAAATCTGTTCTTGCACTCCCGCTTCCAGCGCCCGTCTCTTTATTTGGTAACTGTTCAAGATGGGAACTAAGAGGCGTCTTGTGCTAGCAGCCTGGGCATCGGTTGTAATTTGGGCTGTTTTTCCTCAAGCTGGTCGTGATGCGGATGGAATTCTTATGGACGATGGCGATGCCCCCTCCTATTTGGTTGGTGCGGTCCTTACGGATGATCTTGTAGCCGCCCGGGATGGCTATGGCGATGTCGGGAGCTGATGAGACGTTCATCCAGGTTTCTGTGTGGAAGGCGACGTCCGGCGATGTAGTGTCGAGTAGGTTCCATAGGTCAATGGTGTGTCTGTGGACCGAGCGGGTGTTAAGCAGGATGCACCTCAGGTGGTTAATATCGGAGTTCTGTTTGGAGTTTGTAGATTTGGTGTGGGTCCTGATGCTGTCGAACTTGCAGGAGTGGCAGGTGAAGGGTCCATGGGTGTGTCTTGGGGCGGCTTGGTAGCAGTTTGGGAGACGGCCAGAGTTGAGTGCTGAGAGGGTAGCGGAGTCGTACGTAATGCGGGTAGAGGAGTTTGCGGGGGCCAGGGGGTCTGGCACTGGGCGCGGTCCAGGCGTGGACGGGCGTAGACGGGCTTACCTTTGGCGCACCTTCGGCGCGCATAGGGCGCGACCGCTGCGCGTGAACGCTGCGGCAAAAGCATCTGTCATATGTGGATAGTGGAGGGGGCAGGGGCGAGGGAGGAGCAGCTGGGAGGCGGGAGCGGGGTGGAGAGCTGGGCTGGGAGGCACCACAAACAAACAACAAAATGGCAGCAAGCCACAAGTGAAACTGGACGAGATTGGGGCACAGCCTGGAAATCGCGAATTAACTGGGCAGTCGCACCGGCACAATCTGGCATACAAAATTATAATAAGCAAATCGAGCAGCGCACAGATGATTGATAAATGAGCAGCAGTCCAGCAGTTAAGCGCTACGTTACAATCAGGCAGCAGTCCAGCAGTTAAGCGCTACGTTACAATCAGGCACAATTAAATTAATTTCAGCAAGCAGATCGCACTTGGACTCAAATGTAAGGTACAGTCTGGCAATAAGCGCTACGATACCAGGGCAGGGAGCAGCGTGAGGAGCGACCGCCTTCTGAGAAGTCAGGACGGTCACAGCGCTACGGGGATCGGGTACAGCCTTACGATACAGTGGGAGGGAGGAGCAGCTGGGAGGCGGGAGCGGGGTGGAGAGCCGGGCTGGGAGGCATCACAAACAAACAACAAAATGGCAGCAAGCCACAAGTGAAACTGGACGAGATTGGGGCACAGCCTGGAAATCGCGAATTAACTGGGCAGTCGCACCGGCACAATCTGGCATGCAAAATTATAATAAGCAAATCGAGCAGCGCACAGATGATTGATAAATGAGCAGCAGTCCAGCAGTTAAGCGCTATGTTACAATCAGGCAGCAGTCCAGCAGTTAAGCGCTACGTTACAATCAGGCACAATTAAATTAATTTCAGCAAGCAGATCGCACTTGGACTCAAATGTAAGGAACAGTCTGGCAATAAGGGCTACGATACCAGGGCAGGGAGCAGCGTGAGGAGCGACCGCCTTCTGAGAAGTCAGGACGGTCACAGCGCTACGGGGATCGGGTACAGCCTTACGATACAGGTTGGGAGTTGAGGATTCTTGTTTTATAGGATCACTAGAACTGTGGGACACAGTACTGTGCTCTGCCAATCTGCGAGCTCAAGATTTTGAGGGGCAAATTTACAATAAGTGGCGCATCCCTGCATATCAGCAGGGATGCGCCACTTATTGTGCGCCATCCCTCCGCCACCATTGATGCGCCGCATTTATAATGCGGAGCACCATGGGGAAAAAACGGCACAGATGCATGACACATCTGTGCCTTAAAGGCAGAGCATTGCTGGAGTTGCGTCGCAAGCGCGAGGCACCTCCAGCAAGGCTCGGGGGGGCCCTATCACAGGGTTTTGACGCAGCATGGGACCCCAAAGTGACTGAGTGAAATCTTGTAGATTTCACTCAGCCACTTTTAGGCGGTGTTCCTGCGCCGCAACGCCCCCCGTGCCGGAACGCCTACTTCTGCTGCAGGGCTTTACAACGTGACGCATCTGGGAGATGCGTCCCGTTGTAAATACCCCGCACCATGGCGCATCTTTTACGCCGCTGCTGCGTAACAAAAGTAACGCAACGGTGGCGTAAAAGACGCACAAGGGGCTTGTAAATCTGCCCCTAAGACTTTCGTCAATCTATATATTACACCTGCGAAAATTGCTAAATGGGGTGGTACTGAGGGGACTTCTTGTTTCAGATGTCTCTGGACCCTCTCCTACTGGCCACCTGAGTTAGGTGTGGCACCAACGCCTAAACCAGTGATAAAGAGTCTGGGCCTTCATATTGATGCCGATCTCTCTAGGAGTGCCCAAATTGGCTCAGTCACCTCTGCTTCCTTTGTCCAACTTCACAAATTGCTTAAAATTAGACGCTTCTTTAGTAAGGAGTCTATTACCCAAATTGCAATAGCTTTTTTTGTTTCCAAAATGTGGGGCGCGGGCAATAACTGCTGCATCCAGAAGGACAAAGGAGCGGGGCGCGCACATGCTGCACGCCGAGCCCCCAGCTCCCCTCCGTGCAAGGGGGAGGCAAACTAATGTATACACCATGCAGCCAGCACACAACCAACTGCCCTGCCTGTGCGGGGCCACATACGGACCCAGTGGTGACGGGCGGCCTGAGTCCTTAAGCGTGGGCCCCTCACGGGCCCCTTCTGTCCCCCGGAACCAGAGCCTGGTGTGCTGCAGCACCGCTCCACCCTATGGGGCAAAAATAAAAAATAAAAAAAATAAATGAATCTCTCTGATAGCGAAGCAGCCAAACAGGCTGCAGGGACGGATGCCGCAGAGGTACATTGCCCACGCCCCCCCCCTACGAGGGGCGGAGCGTTCAAGCAACCCCCGGTTGTCCAGGTAACCAACCGCCCGTAGGATAACGGGGCGCCGTCGCACCCCCAGGGTCCACCGCACGGATCTCCCAGGGATAATAGGCCTCAGCACCCTTTGTGCTTCTGCATAGGGTACTCCTAAGTACCTTTCGCCTCTGGATCATCATGTAACTCCTCCTGCAACACAAATAACAATTCATTAAATCCTAAACCCCCCTTGCCACCCGAGATGTAGGGTAAGCGGCAGGGAGGGCAACATCGAGGGCAGTGAAGACAAAAGAGACTGCTCCGGGGCGTGTAGGAATCCTAAATACCTTGTCCCCCCACGCCCCCCAATAAATACCTCTGACGTCATGGCCCGGGCAGCGGCCTCCGGCCACTGGACCCCAGAGGGCTGGTGCGCCGGTTCTCCTGTAAAGTCCACATTTGTAAAGTCCACATTTGTAAAGCGCACAATCACCCGTAAGGGTCTCTAGGCGCTGGGGGCCGTCGGGAAGATTAAGCGAGCTATTGCCCAGAGTCACATGGTGCTGGGCTAACCTACCACCGGAGCCGGGGATCGAACCGTGATCCCCAGATTCCAACGTCAGTCGCCCTGGCCGCGGCGCCACACCTCTCCCTCTCCTGTGGCACTAAGATGCCCGCCCTCTTATGAGGGTCACCTGCGGCTCTGTGTCGGGCGGCCTGCATAGTGCCAATATCGGCGCGCCCACCATCCCTCCAAATACATAAACACCCATCAAAATAATTGGACAAGACAACTTGTTGTTGGGAAAAGTAGTCACAGGTTTATTAGCATATCATTGCTAAAACATGGTGGGTTAACTTACAGATGATCCAAGGCAAGCCGCCCCTCGCAGCTTGCCACCTGATAGGCCAAGTAGCCCGCGGCCTTGGCCTTGCGGTGCTTCGCGGTTGATGGTGAGAGGGTAGCTCCTCACCTGTCCGGTGAACCATTAGTCCACCCTCTAGCCCACGCCCCCCCCCTACGAGGGGCGGAGCGTTCAAGCAACCCCCGGTTGTCCAGGTAACCAACCGCCCGTAGGATAACGGGGCGCCGTCGCACCCCCAGGGTCCACCGCACGGATCTCCCAGGGATAATAGGCCTCAGCACCCTTTGTGCTTCTGCATAGGGTACTCCTAAGTACCTTTCGCCTCTGGATCATCATGTAATTCCTCCACAGCCCTGTATGTGGCGACCGTCACAGGCAGGGCCCCCCACCATATCTACCTCCTATATGTAGCCCGAAGACCTTAGTGCCTCCTGAATGTCCAGCAGAAATAAATCCATGCCTACGTTGGACAAGTGGACGCCTTCCTCGTCCAGGCAACCGGGGGCTTTGACATGGAGTTCCCCGTGTCGGATAAAACCAAAGCCCATCAGCTCAGCAAATTTACGCATAGCGCAGTTTACTTTTCTTCGCGCCCCTTCCACTGCTTGCCCCGAGCGAGCACCTGCCCAACACCGGCGTGGTGTGATTTCTGACCACCAAAGATCACAAGGACCCAATAAGTTGCTGATTTTGATGATGTTTACTTTCATGTCCCTTAAGAGAAATCTCTTCCCTAGGCAAGGTAGGTCGTTCCCCCCCACGTGCAGGATGAGCACGTCTGGGGGCTGAGCGTTCCCTTGTAATTCACGTGTGAGCAAACCAAGCACCCCGCTCCATCGTAAACCAGTGACTCCATGCCAAACAAAACGTGTTCTGTGAAACCCATGCTTCCACTTTCTCTTCTCCGCCCACTGGGCCAACCTGGAAACCCCCTCGTGTCCCATCACCCAGACCGTTGTTCCTGGTAAATGAAGAGAAGTTTTGAATGTAACTATTTATTAAACACACTAAATCACACTGTTCATATTACCACACATTAAGCCAACAGTAAAACAAAATTACAGGTGCATGGCCCCGGGTGCCTCCTTATACAACTTTGTTTCAAGACCCATGACCACATATCCACCCTCACATGTGCTCAAGCCCATCATCTGTTACTTTCGGTCTTATGTATCTCTTGTAACAATCAGAGGACCATCTCCCCAATTGCTTGATGCCTTCCACCTGTACCCCTTCTGCGGCTGCAGTCGTTGCTGCGCCTATGCGGAATGAATGGGAACTGTACTTTCTGCCCACCTTTGAGACACCTGCTGCAGCTAAGCATGCGTGCATTACCTGTTCTACCTGAAATTTGGTCAGGGGGGTACTATCTGCGTGTAAGAGGAGGTACCCCACCCCATGTGGCCGCATGGCCAGGTAATCCGACAGGAGGCTTACGGGGCAAAATTTTGGCGCGCCCAGGCTTTGAAGCCACAGTTCTATCCCCCTGCCCCTCTGATCAGTCTTGGATTGGCGCAGAGTAACAATGAGTGTGTCCCCCAAAACCCGCACATCCGACCTAGCCAATGCTATCCCTGAAATGTCATGTTTAGATTTGGCGACTAGTTCAGAGATCCTGAACGCGCCGAAGAAGGCAAGGCTAAAAGCAGATGCGAACAACGCAGCCTCATAAGTGGACGAAGTGATCTGAGGCAAGCACAGGATCATCTTCTGCAGAGTGGGTTTCCACAGTTGCAAGCTCCCCACAATAGCCCCACCCCGCAATAGGAACAACGAAAGAAACAGGCCCGCAGTTGCATGCTCCCCTACAAACCCGCCCCGCAATAAGAACAATACAATAAATAAACAGCCGCGCACCAGTATTCCGCAGTTACATGCTCCCCTACAAACCCGCCCCGCAATAGCCACAAATAAATAAATAAACAGACGCGCACAAGTATTCCGCAGTTGCATGCACCCCTAAAAACCCGCCCCGCAATAGGAACCATTAAATAAATAAACAGACGCGCACAAGGATTCCGCCCTTGCATGCTCCCCACAAACCCGCCCCGCAAAAGGCACAATCAAATAAACAGACGCGCACAGACCAGGTAGCGGAGCACCCCAAAATAAAACATAAAACTGCTGCACAGTACACCGCTACCAACAGAGCACCACGAACATATTCCCAGCAAAGTGTGAAAAAACCCCGTGGCAACAACATTAGAGGCCCGCCACGAAAAGGACAGCAATATTACCAAAATAACCCTCCACAACCCAGTGCCCCGCAAAAACCCCCCACATAGACGGACCCCAAGCCCCCCAACGGCGCCCCCCCAGCAGGATGCCAGGCCCAAAACGGCTCTCACCTTAAATCCGTGACGACCTGGGCGGCATCCAACATCGAGGGCAGTGAAGACAAAAGAGACTGCTCCGGGGCGTGTAGGAATCCTAAATACCTTGTCCCCCCACGCCCCCCAATAAATACCTCTGACGTCATGGCCCGGGCAGCGGCCTCCGGCCACTGGACCCCAGAGGGCTGGTGCGCCGGTTCTCCTGTGGCACTAAGATGCCCGCCCTCTTATGAGGGTCACCTGCGGCTCCGTGTCGGGCGGCCTGCATTCTTTGTGAAAGCATTGCCGCTGTGAGCTGGTTGCTCCTCGGAATCCTTTCATTAGCATTCCTGATTAAATCACCCAGTTCCCCATTCCTGCTCCCAGCATGAGGCAAGGCAGACGGATGAGTGCTGGGGGTCCCTTTACTATTCACACTCAGGTTAATCCCCAAACCACCCACAGGTGACATTGTCATGCAAACTACCTGGCTAAAGACAGGCTGGGCTTTCACGGCCCCTCTCTAAACACCGCACTCTTTTCCCTATTATTAGATTAAACCTCCCAGAGGAGAATGCGCCGCTCTGAGATTTACTGTTTAGATTTACTGTTGGTTGTGGCTCTAAAACACGTCATCCCGCAGTAATTGCTTTTCTGAATGAAGAGGTAGATGGATTTGCACTAAGAAAGCTGCCCCGGGACAGGCTAATCTTTAAATTATGACTTTGCTCCCATTAAAATAATGGCCCGTACCCTCAAAGATGAAGAGTCTTCTCCAGGCGGCTCATCGCCGGGTTGACTTCTTGGTTTAGGGCTGTTCCTTGATTCGGCACCTGTGGTTTTCTTTCTTCTGGGGTCATTTTACATTGAGGTATCACTGAATGCCGTGTTTTCACTGAATTCAATGAATTCTTTAATTTGAAACGCAAAAACAACACTATCCAGCGATTTCATTCATTCAAAACCGGGAATATTTGAGATTATTGCCGGAGTCTCCCAAAAAAAGTGAACCGAAGGTATCAGAGCGCTTTACATGAGCACCGGTCAGTTGCATTACAACCTCTTCTGACATTGGACACCCCTAGGGCCAGCGCAACACCAGGCCCCCTGTCTGGCTCATGTGGGGGGGAGGGGAGCTGTTGAGGCCTGGCATCCGTCTTACCGCAGCCACACCCGAGCACTTTACAGGTCTTAAAAGACCATTTAGTTAACGAGGCCTTGGTTCTTTCACCCCTTCGTGGAGCCCCTGCATTTCACTCTGCCAATTGTTTGAAGAATTAGCTCCCCTCCCCCGAAATGTTTTCTTAGACCCCCCCAATTTTTGACACTAGTTGCGCCTCGAGTTTCTTGTTGCACTCGATCTGTCTGTCTACGGCCCTTCGTGGATGTATGGGTCAATTCACTCAGTTTGTCTTGTTTGGCTTTTGAAATAAAATGCACAAAAACACTGGAAGTAAAACAGATGGCCTTACTGAGCCAGGAAGTGCTTAAAATTAAAACAAACACGAAGAAATACATGTAACTAATTTCTACACTTTGGAAAAGTGCTGGGTAGTCTGTGTGGGCGGGGCCTGGAGGACGCACATGGATCTGGTCACCTCTTGTTAGCAGGAGTGCTGACATGGGTTGCTCTGTGCTGCAGTGATGATTTCTGGCACCCCCGTGTGTCACGGAACCCCTCTAGCAGGCGCTGTACCGGGCTCAAGGGCCTGCAGGGCATCCTATGGTAGCTTAAGGTTTTTCATGGTTAAATGACGGGAGAGCCGCAGCAAGTTCTTCTAACCCAAGGAAGGCCCGGGAGTAACACATCAGTGCCAGATTTTCTGTACTGTACTGACCACGTTAAGGAGTTCCAGTTATAATTGGTGTGTGAATTTTTGCTACATAGCTATCATGAAAATCTGGCATGTATTATCATTAAATTTTTAGGGGGTAGTGTTTTATATAGCGCCAACAAGAGCCGGAGATATCAGAGCGCTTTACATGAGCACCAGTTGCATTGCAACCTCTTCTGACCCTGCATCTTCACTCTGCAGATTTCTGGAAGCCCCCCGACATTTTTATTAGCCCACAACCTCCTCGAAATGTGGCTCTAGTTGCGCCTCTGCCCATCAAAAGAAATGGGGATATTTTTCTGGTTATAGATGGCACTAACCCATGGGCGTATGCATTGAAAGGCACAGCTTTTCCTTTTATTAAAGCAGCATTTGGTGTATTTCAGTGTGAACTGCTCCCACGAGGCTTATAAAACGATTGCTTCATCTTAGCGCACACACAATGATTTCATGACATAACCGCTACCACTAGTCACTATGATCTGGGTACTCAGTTGAACTCCATCATCATTGTCTGACAAACAAAAAGCGCAAATCTGAAAAAAATCTTGCTAGTGCTGTAGCAATAATGTTAAATGAAAACAAACAGAGAGGCCCACATGCATCATTGTGTCTTTTTGCATTTCTTAATTTGCGAAAAATAAGGAATCGCAAATTAAGAAATGCAAAATGATATGCATCAATATTTTCGGTATTCTTGTGGGATTCGGTAAAAATCGCATTTTTTACCGAATCCCAAAGAAATACCGATTTCTTAACTACATTTTCGCAATTTCCATTGATTCCTATGGGCCAAAAGGCCCATAGGAGTCAATGGAAATTGCGAGTGGCACTTAGAAAATTTCATGGGTGCAGGGGGGGGTCCAAAGGACCCCCCCATGCACCCCTGAAATGTACTTTTCAACATAAGTTACATACACACATGTCCTAAGGACATGTGTGTGTGTAACTTTACAGTTTAAAAAATGCATTTTTGTGCATATTTAATCAATTTCGCAATTTACCACGAAGTTGAACTTCGTGGTAATTTGCACTTCCAATTTTAAAAAAAGCATATTTTTCTATAATGATGCATAGCATTTAAGAAATCGCACAATTGCGATTTCTTAAATGCTAATGCAATTTTAGAAATCGTAAAAAAGATGCGACTTCTAAAATGGCATGATGCATCCCAACAAGCACTTTTGCATTCGCAAACGGCCGATTTTAAGGAATCGCACCGTCTGCGACTGCAAAAATGCTTGATGCATGTGGGCCTAAGTCCCCACCACTTCTGAATTATGTTGTGAGTTAACGATAATAATGTAAAGCCCGTCTGCATACAGTTGTATGCCTAGTGAATGTGGAGACAATATCCTTCATCTTCAAAATCCCTTCGGTCAGTTGGCGTCACTCACTTTGCGCATTCATTGAAAGTCGAAGATGAATGTTACACCCCATTACTTTCAAACATCACTAGCTACCACTGAGTGGTAGAGACGGGAATTTAGTTCACTGAGAAAACTCTACTGAAATCCTGGTATCTTTGGCATAAGCACGAAGCTACTGTCCAGAGAAACATGCAATACGTTCTAGCAGCACCCAAAAACATTAAAGTTAAGAACACATTACAAGATACATCCAGAACCAATTAAAAAAAAAACATAAAATGGCTTCTTTTTGCCATGCCGCAACTATGTGTTCTTCAGTTTCACCAATTGGTTGGCAGCCTGTTTAGTGGCATCATTATTTTCCCAATAGTATGTAACGGTTTTTTAAGTGTTTTTTGTATTGATCTAGTTTGCGCAGAACAACATACCTCGCAGAATAAAGACGGCAGAAGAGTATGTGCTGTAAAAGAAAGATTTCATGGTTGAAGAAGTGCGTGGGCAAAAGATGTCCCAATAGTAACTGGGAAGACTCCAAGCCGAATTGCTGAACATCTTGTCACCAAGACCCACTTGAAATTAAAAGAACCCCTAATAGTGACAGCTTATGCCAGATGTCACTTGCTGAGACAATGACACGCTTCAAATGAAAACGTGACGGGGAATTTTCTCTGAATTTTGAAAAGTACAGCTTCATTTTTGGCTGCTTTAATACCTCTGAGTTACAAATGGGTGGATGGGCCCAATAGACCGGAACCAAGTAGGGCCCTTATATAAAGTTTCAACAATGAAATACTTGGTATCCTTGTCACTTCAGCTTAATACTTTTAAACAGACCACGCTATATTCCTTTCGTGCTCGGGTTATTTACTCACCCCGTTTATTTTCAAATTCTCATCTTTTTTTTATATAAAGGACTGTGGCCTTCACAAAGGGACACAAAAAGTTTTAGACACATACTATACACATTTACTTATATCACAATTATCACATATCACTACAAGACACAATGAATTTTCACAAATAGATAAGAGTGTTGTGTTACTTCTTACAATATACCCACATTCAAACAACCCAATGTAGAACAACTATTCAAATCTTTTCGTTCACATATAAGGAAGAAACATTTTTCTTAATTTATATAATCCTTCCACTCTTATAGAGCATAAGTTCTGCTCCTAAGTCTTGATGCTTTATTTCATCCAGCTAGATCAATAGCTGCTAACCGACGCGTTTCGAGCCCCACTGTTGTATCTGTGGGCTCTCATCAGGGCATCTTAATCTCCCACATTGGCCTTTATCTATGAACAAAAATTGAGACACCTATCACTCATCTGTGCTGTCACCTTAAATTCTATCAGCTTTTACCTTTGGCGTTTCTTTATACATACCTGCCAATATGGTAAAAAACTTTTTATTCCTCCTTTCTTTCCTGTTTTGGATGGTGAGCATACACACACTATTCAGCGTTCACGTCTGTAATCAATAAAGTTTTATCTTGAGAATAGAGGCATGAAAAATGCTCCTACTTCAATTATCCCTTGCTGTCATAGCTAGCGGACATACCTGAATTCTTGTTATTGGGTTGAAAATAGAATTTTTCGATTTCGAGTTTATTTTGGAAATGAAAAACAAAAATGGACAACCCCAATAAGTTCCAACTTATGACTAACTACAAGTTCTATTACTTGGGGAGGATGTATTTCGTCCTACCTGTGGACGTTCGTGTTTATCTTACGCCTGCTTTCTTTTCAATTGGCCAGCACTTTCGTGTTGCTCCCGTTTCCTGTAACGGCAAAAGTACCATTCAGTTCCCGCCTGGTTATCTCACAGTTAGCTCGTACTCATGTTTGTGATGCGGGGAAATCCGCTTACGTTCGTTGGTTAACTTCTCCGATGTAAGCTCTTTCCTCATTCAACCTTGTGCGCACTTAGTCTGCAAGCGTCGCACGTATGTTTACACCCAATATGCAGTCCGGGCGTTGATGGGGCTTGTAGTTAAATCTCCCACAATGCCTCAACTCCTTCTTATTTAACTAATTTGCGGTGGATGCTGGTAGTTTTAGTTTACCAATTGAACATGGAAAACTTTATTGTCCATCACGGGGGGAGCGCTCTGCTTAGGCTGGAGCAGGACAATAAGTTGTAGAAACACATTTTTTTTAGGGTAGTGCGCTTGGAAAAATCCAGGGGATTTTTACAGTGTGTCGCCTATCCTGGTATTGGACAGTTTATGTGCATGGTTACTGAAACCAATTTTTAAATCCTTGAAATTTCTGTCATCTCGTTCAACCCTGTTTGCACACTGTTGTACCTCCTGATTAAATAAGCTTCCTTTTTAAGCAACAGAGATTCCACATCAGCCACCCTCTTTGCACAGTCTTTTTAAGGTCTCTTTCAGAGTGTCCTGCACTTAAAAAACTGCTCAACTAATGGGGCGGTCAACACCTTTTTTTTAATTCTAGATCTGTGCTGCGTTATCCTTCGGTTCACCTGTTGGTTCGTCTTCCCGATGTATAATTTACCACGTGGGCATATTACAGCATATACCACATTCTTAGTTTTACAGTTACTGAATGTGGTATGCTTCCATTTCACTTCCTTGTGGACATAAACCGTGCCTTCAATTGTGGAGTCACAAGCGACACAGTTCCCACATTTGTGGTGACCTTCTACTGGTTTAAGACCCCACTGACTACGTAAGTCCATTCTGGCTTCTTTTAGGGAAACATCAGATCGCACTATTTCTTGGCCAATACTCCTATTTCTAGGAAAACCACATTCTACATTTTCGAGCAAATGCCAATTTTTTAGTACAATTTGTTTGAACTTATTTGTATTTGGTCCAAAGGTTGAAACACACACTAGTCTCTTGCAGCAATGTTTCACGTGGTGTAGACCATGCCTGTTTTTTTGCGTGTTTCAACATTTTTTTGGGATAACCTCTTACTGTCATCTGTTGGCAAAAATTATTTGAATGGTATTCAAAATCCTTTTTTCCGGAACAATTCCTACGGATTCATAGTAGTTGTCCGTAAGGTAAGTTATCTTTCAAACTTTTTGGGTTGTTTGCTGTTATAATGTTATAATGTAAAATCGATTTTTTGTCAGTCGCTTTTTGGTGCAGTGTTACTGTTAAAGTCCCCTCTTTAGGGACCACTTCCACATCTAGGAATGTAAGTCTGGTTTTACTTTTAGTGTAACTGAATTTGTATTTTATATAAAAAAAGATGAGAATTTGAAAATAAACTGGGTGAATAAATAATCCGATCACGAAAGGAATATAGCGTGGTCTGTTTAAAAGTAATAAGCTGAAGTGACAAGGATACCAAGTATTTCATTGTTGAAACTTAATACCGCTGAGGCCATATGCACCCAGTTCAACGCATATGTTGCAGAACCTGGCCCAGAGAATGTCAACCTTGAGGTGCACCAGTACTGGCATGGAAAACTACGTTAGTGGCCAGAGTTGGCAAATTGTGTACTGGCTGTTTTGGCGTTGCCAGTCTCAAGTGCCAATTTCGAGAGGGCCTTTTCACAATTAAAAGTGTACATGGGAAGGAAAGAGAGAGCGCGAATGACCAAAGAATCACTGAAGAAATATTGAATGGTGTACTACAATAAATTTGACTTGTAAAAATGTATTTGGCCCTCATACACTGTATGTACACTGTCATATACCATGCATCAATGAAGAACACCAGCAATAATAAAAGCAAAGCGTTCCATAAACACTGGTAAAACTTTGTTTCCATTGTTTTTTATGGTGCAAAAATGAGTAACCACTGAAAAGCACTGTTTTTTTTAGGAATTGAAATCACTGGAAAACACTGACAAAACACCACCAAAATTTACCAAAAATAGAAACTGAAAACAGGAAAGCCTAGGTTTAGGGAACGGTCGGGTATTTTCTAATTGGGAGGGCGTCTCGCTGGGGGTCTAGATATAGAGTTTCGGGAAGGGTCAGGTAATGTTTAACAGGGTTTGGGTCACTCTGGGGTCTGAAATTAGGGCTTAGGTAACCAATCTATCAATCATATCATTTGTAAAGCGCACTACTCACCCGTGAGGGTCTCAAGGCGCTGGGGTGGGGAATGCTGCTACTGCTCAAAAAGCCAGGTCTTGAGGAGTTTTCTGAAGATTAGCAGGTCTTGGGTCTGCCGTAGGTGGATGAGGAGGGTGTTCCAGGTCTTGGCGGCGAGGTGGGACAATGATCTGTGGCCGGAGGTCACTCTTCAGAAGCGGGGGACTGTGGCGAGGGCAAGGTCGGTGGAGCGGACAAGGCGGGTGGGGGTGTAGAAGCTGAGTCGCCTGTTGAGGTACGTTGGTCTGGTGTTGTGGAGTGCCTTGTGTGCGTGGGTGAGGAGCTTGAAGGTTGTCCTCATGTTGACCGGGAGCCAGTGCAGGTCTCTCAGGTGAGGTGTGATGTGGCTGCTGCGAGGGATGTCGAGGATCAGGCGTGCAGAGGCGTTCTGATTGCATTGGAGCCGTCTCAGGAGTTTGTCCGGGCTCCTGCATAGAGATAATTTCCGTAGTCCAACCTGCTGCTGACGAGGGTCTGGGTGACCGTTCTTCTGGTTTCAGTGGGGATCCACTTGTAGATCCTGCAGAGCATGCGGAGGGTGTTGAAGCAGGAGGAGGAGACGGCGTTGACCTGTTTAGTCATGGAGAGGGTGGAGTCGAGCATGAGCTCCTAGGTTGCGTGTGTGGTCGGTGGGTGTTGGAGCGGTTCCCAGTGCGGTCGGCCACCAGGAGTCATCCCAGGCCAAAGGGGTGGATCCGAGGATGAAGACCTCCGTCTTGTCCGAGTTCAGCTTCAGTCGGCTGTTCCTCATCCATTCAGCCACGGCCTTCATTCCTTCATGAAGGTTGGTTTTGGTGGTGTGGGGGTCCTTGGTGAGGGAGAGGATCAGCTGGGTGTCATCAGCGTAGGGGATGATATTGAGGTCGTGCCGACGGGTGATGTGGGCGAGTGGTGCCATGTAGATGTTGAACAGAGTTGGCCTGAGGGATGAGCCCTTGGGTACGCCGCAGATGATCTCGGTGGCTTCAGAGCAGTAGGGGGAAGGCGGACGCTCTGTGTTCTGCAGAAGAGGAAGGAGGTGGTCCAGTCCAGGGCCTTCTCTTGGATCCCCGCGTTGTGGTGGCGTGTTCGTAGTGTGTGGTGGCAGACCATGTCAAAGGCGGCTGACAGGTCCAGGAGGATGAGGGCTGCCGTTTCTCCGTTATCCATTGTCCAGCAGGGACTTGATGTCATCGGTGGTGGCGATGAGGGCAGTCTCGGTGCTGTGGTTGCTGCGGAACCCGGACTAGGAAGGGTCCAGGATGTTGTTCTCCTTGAGGTAGGGGGTCAGTTGTTCCTTGACTGTCTTCTCGATGACCTTTGCTGGGAACGGGAGCAGAGTGATGGGCCGGACGTTCTTGAGGTCTTTGGGGTGCGCCTTGGGTTTCTTGAGTAAGGCATTGATCTTGGCGTGCTCCCAGCTCTCTGGGAAGGTTGCTGTCTCGAATGAGGTGTTGATGACTATCCGGAGATGGGAAGTCGTGTAATTGTTTTTAAAAGGCTGGGGTTGCACAGGGGACTATTTTTAGGGATTAGGGCAGCGGGCTGGAATTTTTAAAAAAGGGACGAGGTGGGGTGGCTTGGGAACAGGCTTGAGGACTGAGGGCAGGGGTTAGGGAAAACTTTTATCACACATAGACCTTTACCATACATGCTTTAGAACAAAATACATTGTAAAAGCATGCGTGGAAAAGGTTATACGTGATAAAGGCGTTCGCGTTGCATCAGAATGCGTTGTTCCATCATACAACCCAATGCTGATGGGCCAAACAAGGATCTCTGCAGCCAGTGCTAAACCTCCCGAGGTATCTCACTGATCAAAAAAGGCAGGTCATGAGCGAGAAAGCTTTAAGAATAGGGAAACTGATAATGGACAAGCAGAGAAAACTGGGGCCTTCCTTCTCTTGGTTGCCACAACCTCCTGATCAGTGTCAGCCTTGAGGTCAATGCAACAGCGCCAGCACCTGAATGATCACTGTCATGTAAAGCCCTCGGTGTCCTGTGCATTGAATAAAGCACACCCTCAGTGACTGCTCCAGTTACAGAAAGCAGCACTCACAGTAAGATGCCGGCACTTGGGGCCATATTTATGAGAGGATTGCACCACATTTGTCCCACGCAATGTAGTACATACATGACGCAAGCCTGTAAGTCACATTTCGTTCTGAGTGGTTTCATAAAGCTCAAGCAGAGCAATCGCTGCATTGACTTACTCTGTGCGAGGGAGGCTGTACATGGGCATTGCGGTGGGTGTTCCCATGGAACTCCCATGGTTTTTGACGCATTCACATATTTACAAGGACTTGTAAACCTAGGACTGTACCAAAAGGGAAACATCCTTTACAACGCAACTTTTACCACGCAGTGCCTTTACGATGCAACTTTTACAACGCAAACCATTACGATGCATTGCACTGGGGGGCGCACTAGGATAGGGAATAGGTTTAATTTACTATCCAACACCTTCCCTACTATCCACGGGGACTGGAGTTGGAATAGTAAATTAAACTATTCACTATCCAGCGCCCCAAAGCACTATGCGTTGTAAAGGCATGCGTTGTAAAAACCGCGTTGTAAAAGCATGCGTGGTAAAAGCATGCATTGTAAAAGCATGCGTTGTAATGTCATACATCCGTACCAAAAATGTACAACTCCTTTGGTGAGGCATAACGAGGAGAAATATATTTTATTTCTTTTAATATTTTCCTCTGGAAAAAGCGTCTCGGGATTGTTTTCATGGAGGAAGGTGCCCCGTCCTGCGCAAAAATAATCCTGGCTGCAACACAGTGCAAGGGGTCTGTTTTTTGTGCTAGGCTGCCAAAACAGCGCACAGTCAAGGTGAAAGTACACAAATGTGTTATATGCCTGCCCTTTCCCACTGATAGAGGGCATAGTAACATAACTAAATATTCTCTTTAGTCCACACAGTTTGTGAAATTTTTGCCATAGTGCAGTTCATCTATATACAGTGCTTCAGCAGAGCATGTGCCTCTGCTATGCAATCTGGTGCCAGGTGGGGAAACATTATACTTCAACAATGGTTCTTGAGCTATATTATCAGACTTAGCTAAAGAAAGGGAAACAAGCCCACCAAAAAGTAAAAAGAAGAAAGCCAATGAGTCAACAATGTCACGAAGAACCAATGCATAAGTGAATACTCAGAGAAATGTAATAAAGTGAAATGAAAAACACAAGGGCGCATGAACAATTACTCTCACAATTAGTACATTCACAAAACATAAAACTATGCGGAATCAAAAGACAATGGTAGAGACTAATAAACAAATCACAATATACACAATACACAATAGAAGAATGATGTGATCTCTGATTTGTGACATGTACAATGTGTCGACTGCGTTTCAACCCCAAATTCCTTTAAGGGTCATCATCAGGACAAATTAACTTCAGGAGCAAAAGCAACCACTGATAAACTTTCTTAACGGTCTTTCTAAAAGTTGAAGGGTTCTTCACCTATTGGATCAAGTAGTTTCCAACAAGGGGACCTGGCGATTTCCAGAAGTATCACAAATTGGTGAACTTTACAAATGAGAATTTACAAGAAGATTTGGTGACTCAATTAATGCAGAACACGATCATCAACAAATAGTATGGACACCCAGATGATGCGGCAAATTTCAAATAATTTCGTAAATTCAAGGGCGTGTATCCCAAGATCGTGTCATCCACCGGAGACAACAGGTGGGGAAACATGGCTCCTCTAGGTCAGCCAATCAAAGGAGTGGTAAAGACACAATGCTCCAGGGGAGCGACACACACAGCCAATCAAAGGAGGAGAAACATTGCCAATCAAAAGAATGGTGAAGAGGCGATGCTCCAGGGCATAGACAAAAACAGACAATCAAAGGGAGAGTAAAGAGGCGGTGATCAGGGACAGAGAAAAGCACAACCAATCAAAGGAAGACAAACTCAGCCAATCAAAAGGAGGGTAAAAAGGCGATGTTCCAGGGGGGAGACAAACGCAGTCAATCAAAGGAAGATAAACACAGCCTATCAAAGGAATGTTAAAGAGGCTATGCTCTAGGGGAGAGACAAATTCAGCCAATTGAAGGGATGGGAAAGAGGCTAGGCTCCATGAGAAGGACAAGCACAGCCAATCAAAGGAAGACAAACACAGCCAATCAAAGGGAGACAAACACAGCCAATCAAAGGTAGGGTAAAGATGCGATGCTTCTGGAGAGAGACAAATACAACCAATCAAAAGAATGGTAAGGAGGCTACCCTCCGGGGAAGAGACAAACACAGCCAATCGCAGGGATGGTAAAGAGGTGATGCTCCACTTGAGAGACATACACAGTCAATCAAAGGGATAGTAAAGAGGCGATGCTCTGGAGAGAGACAAACTGAAGGAAGTGTCCCGAAAAGGGCCACCCAGTCACTACTGACCTCCTCTCTGCTTTCTGTACCAAATGAAGAGTTGGTCAAACAGTGCAGAATACAAACCAATAATTGTTTTTCCACATACACCCAAGGGCAGATTTACAAGCCCCTTGTGACAACTTTAAACCGCCAGTGAGTCACTTCTGTGGTGCAGCGTCATCATAAACAATGCACTACAGTGCAACATATTTACAACGAGACGCATCTATGGAGATGCGTCACATTGTAAAGCCGTGCGCTACATTATACTTGTGTCAGGTATAATGTATGCAGGTTCCGATGTAAGAAAGCCTCGTAAAAGTGACGCAGTGAAATCTAATTGATTTCACGGAGTCACTTTTATGATGCCACTGCTTCAAAATCTTGCGCCTGCTTGAAGCAGGTGTAAGGAGTGACGCAGCATGATAGGAAGAGGCATTCCTGACCATTGCTCTAGTTGAGTCATGCGCTGCCCTAGCGCCAAAAGATGAGTCACACATCTCGCTATCCTTGCGCCACGGAGCGCCGCATTGTAAATGCAACGCATCCATTGTGGCGCAAGGTTTATTTTACGAGTTTCAAATTAACTGGCGCATCTCTGCGGCGATGCAGAGATGTGACAGTTCTTGTAAATCTGCCCCTCAGAGTGGAGCTCCATCTGTACAGTAGCTAGGAGTGCTACAGAGGGAACTAAAATCAACAAGCATAGGGATACATTATGTATGTTTCATACCTGGGAGAAGGTACACCCACAGTGGAATTTTCCAGGCAGATGCAAATGAACAGTGAAATACAAAAAAAAGGATTTGATTCTAGTATCTTGCACAAACTAACACAGTCCATGGTCGTTTGACCCTGGGCCCGCCACCAGACAAGTGGGAGAGGGCCTCTATTTACAGAGAAGGCTATGCACTGACATGAACAGTTAACGTATTACTGAAACAAAACCTAACATTTCAGAAATGAAACTTAGAAGATGGCATTTCTCAGAAATGGACAAGATCAGTTTTGAACAGCTTTAAATGGCGCCTGAATGCGAACCAAAACATAACATTAAATAAGCATTCTACTGGCCTAATCTAACAAACCCTCCTTTTAGCATGAGCGAAGAACATTTTCTAGTAAGCAGGAAGGAATAAAACTGATATACGTATTCAATTATGCTAAAACAAGAGTAACATATCAAAACATTAATGAGAAATAAGAAGTAAAATGCATTTAAAATGAACTTATGAGCATTCCATAAGCTCATCATTAGAGAGGGGTACAGCAAGCGGAGAGGAATCTTCAAGTATTCCCTCATCAATATGCATGAAATCATCAATGTCATTCTGCGACATCATGGCGGCGTTTATAAAATGAGCTGATATTTTCTGTTTGGGCACGAAAACAGAAGCACTGTAAGAACAGCAAAGGAGAAGACACTCAATGAGAATACAGCATAATACCAACACCAATCAGCTGCTGAAGAATCCAGCAAAAAGGGACCAACTCTAATTTCCACTTTCCATGCCCTTTACATTTTTGGTGATGTCTACAATGTGTTGTGTTATGTTTTTCTTCATGTTTTCTATCCCCATAACACACTGATCGCCAATTAAAGGGCAGACACCACCTGACTCAGCCAATATAAAGTCTACAGCATATCTAGTCTATTCGGAATATACCCGCATGCTTTCCAATTGGGTGGTCTTATCTCTCAAAGCTGCCACAGTAGTATTGGACAGGATTTGTATTTAACATCCACAATATTCCCTTGCCTTTTCTTCCCTGGCTATAGCTGTACCACCGAGGTGAATATTGAAGACATGATGTACCCAAATGTGGTACCATTGCTATAGCTATTCACTTCTAAATCTGTGGCTCCTTCACAAAACTCTTTCGTTAATGTTCCCTTCACCCATCTCTTTTTCGGTTTGATATCGTCACATGGGACACCTAAAGGCAACACCATCCCAAGGGCCACATAGTCAGTCCCATTATAAACCTTAGAGTAAGTCCCATTGGACAGGAAATAAAACCCAGGGTGTGCATACATCGAACCCTCATAATTTACTGCAGAATACCTGAAATTACTCCAAATGTATTTGGATCAAATTTGTGCTCAAGAGAAACTGTTTGCTTGTATAGTATTGTTCCCGAACAATTACTATATAAAGATGTATCTGTAAAATTCACTATGGACAACAAGCAGCATAATAACCAGCTTTACGAGGTACAGTTATCTCTTTATATTTCCAACTCACCAGTGTAATATTGCGCTCTTCCAGGTTAAAATTGTCACAATATGTGCTATTGTCACACCCAGGATAACCCTCCCCCTGTGGCATTCTATAATATAATACAATAACAACTTTCAGAGGAGGGTCAGAGGGAAAAATAATTTAACGACCATTCAGGTAAACACCCCCTATGAAACTATGTAAACAACAAAGAAACCTGAAGGTCGGGAAAGGCTGGAATGCTCAAACAGACACTGGACTTAACGTAACTTCCTGCAATACATCAGTTACCACAGAATCAAGGCAGCACTCAACATGACAGTTTGAGTCCTATCAGCCCACCCAGATGGCGGAGCCTCATCATGTAGGACATCCAGGAACTAGGTCTGTGTACTGAAGCCCTGATGTATTTTGGCTTCGTGTCACTAGGCCATAGTCCAGTCACCGTAAGTGTCCTTACCATCGGTGGAGCTGACAAAAGCAGTGCAAAGAAATTATAATGTGGTGTGTATTAAAATGACCATCGAGGCAAACATTGAAAATGTATTGGTGTTCACCTAGACGTCAGTCTAAAAAACAGTGTACGGACAGTGTGAAAAAATCACTGTCTAATTTGCTTGGTAGTAAATAAGGCCAACATGTTTCTGCCGTGAGGTGTAAATTCACCGGCATTCGTCAGGGCCAAGCTCATATATATGCTACTGCACATAACACTAGCATTTAGTGTACTAGTAAGAAACAACAAAACCTCTAAAAAACCTTGCTCCAATTACCAAGAGTCAAAAGAGTGGTCACTAGGACCATCCTACCATATCCTCATGATCGGTGCAGGTGTTTAGAAGAAATCTTCCCTGTGAAAAATAGGATGGTCCGGGGTAACCAAGTCCAAACATACCCTTGTTTACAAAATATGGCGGCCGGGTATACATATAACTAACAAGCGACAAGGGATATGCGGTCTGAAGGCTAGCAACAGAACCAATAGGATAACAAGGAGTCCCATCCTAAAGAATCTCTTCTGCGCTGCCACAAACACATTATTTATTATAACCCTCTTGTCTCTTCCAATGAAATGTGCTCCCTCAACTCAAGCATGGGTGCATCATATACATCCTCCAAAAACCATAACACTCCCATACTGTTATCATCACCATTACCAAAGCACATTTAATTGTACTTCGAATGGACCAGATTATACGACGTTGGCTCGGAATTATTGGTTGCTCCTCCTCATCAACTGGTCTACCAAGAGGATGCATTATGGAATAAGCAAAGACACGCAGAATAATAAAGAATGTAAATGTTCACCCAGTGTCTGTCACAGCCTCACTGGCACAGGCTCCTATTGTCCATCATTCAGTTGGCGCTCTTGAGCATCGGCAATAGAGCATGCTCTGTCCTAAGCTCGTCCTGCTCTATCCCATGTCGACAAAAATGGAACACTCTCAAAGCTTACTTTCTTCCCTAACTAATGTTCAAGCAACAGAAACAAAGCAAATGCTGAGCTTTTCAGAACCTCCTGTCAGTACTGCTACACAGTACGGGCCTGCCTTATACAGTCCATCCGTAATCTGCTTTATTTTTCAGCTTCAGTGATCCCAATCCGATGACGTAAATCAAACCTGGCAGCACCATGCACTGTAGAATCCGAGAACAGAGGCTCTTGAATAGCTCGTATTTCAGGGGAAACAGCCTTGTTTAAAACATCATCATTCTCCTTATCCATCCTAGTCCATATCAGCTGTGCATCGCTGGAGGGGACAAACCTAGGCACTTGTTCAAATTTGTCGTCCCCTACTCCTTCCGTGACCCACTGGTCATAACGCAACGGCAAAGGTTTCTTCTTACAGTGGGTGCCATGCTCAGTTTTCTGAGGCAGGGAGCCATCGAATCTGTTGGTGAATAGAATGCAAACTGTTTGTTTTCTGGCCAAGATGATCAAGAAAAACAGGATATTCAATCTCTGAGAAGCGCTTAAGTCGGGGGACCCCAGACATTCGCTGGGTGCTCGAAAAACCACCTCAAACAGACAACCCAGTTCTAGAGTGTGCTGTGGTTCTAGTTGACAAAAGAGCTAATGGAAGAGCAACCGGCTATTGCAACCCTGTTGTTTCTTGAATTTTTGGCAATTTCAGTTTGAGAGTATCGTTGTACTTCTCAACAAGGCTATATGACTGCGAATGATTAGCAGCGTGAAATTTCTGTTTATTGTGCAGACCCTCACAAATTATTGTAATCACTTTCCCATTAAGATGAGTCTTGATGACACTCCAGATATCTTGGGGCAAACCAAATCGAGGGACGTACTCTTTAAGGAGTACTTTCGCTGTTGTAATGGCCCTATTGTCCCTAGTGGGGTAAGCTTCAACTCATTTGCTGAACGCACATATGACCACTAAATCCTACTTCAGATAATTGCATCTTTCTAGTTCAATGAGGTCCATTTGGAGGACCTCGAATCGAAAAGTGGGTGGTGCAAAATTACCAGGAGATGTAAGGGTACCTTTCCCTGGATTATGTTTCATGCAGATCAAGCAATGTTTCACCAAATGCGCAGCTGTTCTAGAGATGTTATCCTTATGCCAAACAGGGGCAAACAATTTACAAATGCCTTTTGCCTAATGTTGGCTGGACCATGGGCCATAGTAACCACTGGAAATACATAAGCATCGGGCAACATTTATTTCTCTCAACGGTATTTTCAAACATAGCAACCTCAGGAACAAATCTAGCTGGACCTGCCACAAAACATTTTTTCATTTTACTTCGGGTCGTCTCCTTTGCTACCTGATCTGCAAATGCATTTCCCCACCCCACGTCATCAGAAACCTTTTTATGGGCACTGCATTTAATCATTGCCAATTTCTTAGGATACGTTAATGAAGATAACAATCGCATTATGAGGTGTCCATGCTGGATCCTAGTACCACGTGAAGTAAGGAACCCTCTCTCCACCCACAGTTTATGGGCAGCCCTGAATGCGTACTGGCTATCTGTATAAACATTGACAATCAACTCTTCACTCAATTCACAAGCTTGTTTAAGAGCAGCAAGCTCAGCGGCTTGGGCCGACTGATAGGGAACCTGTGATGTTTCTAACACTGTACTCAACATAGTGATAGCATAAGCTGCAGTGGTGGTGCTATCTGGTAATTTAAAACAAGAGCCATCGACATTTAGTTCTCCTTGGGGGTCAGATAGGGAAACAGCAGTCAGGTCTACCCATCCTTTCATCTCTTTTTCTGTCCGGAAAATGCAGTCATGTTTATCAACTGGATCATTCTCAGAAGGGAGGGGCAGTTACATGGCGGAGTTCAGAGTGGCACATCTTTTGATCGTGATATGCTTAGCAAACAATGTCAATTCATAGCCAGTAAGACGTGCACTGATGAGGTGCTGTGTCCTTGTCTTATTCAAAAGTGTATCCACAGCATGGGGTACCATAACTGTGAGGTCTGTATCAAGTACGAGTCCAGCCGATTGCCTGATTGAAGTGACCACAGCCGCAACCGCTCTCAGACAGCCTGAAGGACCGTAGCAAAAGGGTCAAGCACAGCAGAAAAATAGGCACAAGGCCACTGTTTCTCACCAAATGTTTGTGTTCTGACAGAAAGTGTGCAACCAGCCATCTCATGAAAATAAGCACAAACCGTTTCCTATAGTTAGATGTGCCAAACACCGGAGTTGTTAGTTGCTCAAAAAATTGCTCAAAAGATTGCAGACATTCTGTCATCCACGGCAAAGGCTCATGCACGGCTTTCGCTGTTAATACAAGCAAAGGTTTGATTAGTAAAGAATAATTCGGAGTCCAGTGTCGATAATAGGAAGTAATACCTATAATGGTACTGATGCGCTCAGGGGTCAACCTCCTACCCTCCTTTGCCAGTAAGTGACCTACGTAGGTAACCTCCTATCGACAATAATGACATTTTGAAAGAGACACCTTATGTCCATGATGTGCCAAATGCAACAACAATTTCACTGTACCATCCTTACAACCGTGTTCCTTATCAGAAGCAATTAACAGATCAAAACCTCACTCCTTTTCCATGGATTATAAGCCCATTGCTCCTGAAAGTGGGATGCGGCGGCTGGTCTAGTGGTCACTGGGTCGAAAGAACTAGGAACACGATTAAAGAATTGTGGAGCCCTTCGGGTGAGGTCCTAGATAACTGGGAAGAAATGCAAAATCATGTGGTCTCTCTTTTTTCCCTGATTTATAGGGAAGATATCTTTCATGAACCCTGATGGCTTAAAGATTGGTTGGGGGCGATTGGTCTCCCTCTATTGACTAGAGAAAGGAAAGAGAGTATGGAAGCTCAAATCACTCAGAAAGAGATCAGGGGGGCCATAACTAGATCTAAGAATGGAAAGGCTGCTGGCTTTGATGCCATCCCCTCAAAGGTTTATAAATTGCTAACAGAGGAAGTTCTCCCAGTCTGGGAGAACTTGTTTAGTATTGTGTATAAGGGGAAGGCGCTGGTCCCTGAATCAAGGAAAGAGGCCACTAAAGTTCTGATTCTAAAACCAGCTAAAGATCCTGGGGAGGCAGAATCGTATCGTCAGATAACCCTGCTTAAAGCAGCTTATAAGATCTTTGTTAGCATTTTGGCAGGGAGACTGGCTAAATTGGCTGCAAAGCTTATACGTCCTGATCAGAAAGGATTTGTTCCAGGGAGGCAGATTCCTGAACTTACCCCAACAATTAATTGTTAGTATAGACCTGGTTAAAGCACGATCGATCACACTGGATGCCGCTAAGGGCGTCAACCTTGTTTGCTGGGCTTATTTATGGGAATTTTTGGTGGCTGTTGATTTTGGCCCCTGTTTCATAACAACGTTGAAAGCTCTGTGTAAGAACTGGGGTCACCAGTTCCCCGGGTGTAGCCTGGCACGAGCAGGTAGGCACCCGAAAGCTCAGGTGTTAAGCGACTACACAGCACACGCATCCACTGAGACAATAAGTGCACGCAAGGACTTAGACCACACCAGTTGTGTTTGATTCAAATTACTAAGCTTTTATATACGATTAGAATCAGGGCAAGCAAAAAATCACAGTAGCAATAACTTAGTAGTTTCCCTTAAAAACACATGTATTTCATCACTTGGCATTAAATACTAACATGAATAAATATTAATTATTAAATAACTGTAGGCATTTCAATAAATATTGCATTAGTCAGAAGGACGCATTTCATCTGGGATTCAGTTCAGTAAGCAATATAGCATGACTCTCTAACCATCAAGGGTTCAATAGTGCATTTCATCATGAGGGCAAAGGGAGCATTTCATCATCTCTGCAGCACATTTCCAGAACCATATCATTGCAGGAGTAAAGGGGGGGTGATTCCTTAATAAATACAGTAAATCTCCATCAACATTTCATTCTCTAGCTGTAGGCGTTTCAGGAACCTGGCATTACGCAGGATTAACCATTTCATTGGGAGGTATATCATTTCATAAGACAGAAGTAAACCTTTCCTTCCTCAGGAATAATCATTTCATTGGCCACATTAAGCATGAATAAACCCTTTTCCTTAGCGTCCTCAAGCAGGGGTAAACATTTCCTGGATCAGGTCCCAAGAACAGGGACTTCCATAACCTCTGTAGCATAACCTTCGCATAGGCCTAAGCAGATCCAGTAGAACGGTATGGCCTAGTCAGCATTAACACTTGTTCTCATCAAGATCCTTGAACCAACAGGGTCCAACAATAGTAGTGTCTTCAGCAGGAGCAAGGCAACCAGTCAGGCAGATCCCGAATACCAGCCTAACTCCTGCTCAGGGGTTAACTTGGGCCCGACCACAGTCAGTACTCAGGGCTGATGCCCAGTTCAGGGTCCTTGATGGCTAATTAGGGCCAACGGGGCCCAGCAACAATTTTCCCCGAGGGGAGGGGCGGTTCCGGGGCCTCCTTCTCCCTCCTGGGAGGCCCCGCTTCTATCCTGGTTCTCCGCCCTCCCCGGGGCTTTACCTTTACTCTTCGGCCCTTCCCGGGCCCTGGCGGCGTGGTCAGGTGGTGCGGGAGGGCTCGTGCACCTTCTGGAGCCCTCCAGCACGTCTGGCAGTGCGGGGCCCTCTCCGGGCTTGCGCCGGCTGGTGGGGGACCCTTGCACTCTCTCTGGGCCCTCCGGTGTCTCACTAGGCTGTTCCTGGGCCTTCCGTAGCGCCCACTGCCCGGGAACCAATCAGGAGGACGCTGGTGGAGGTTTCCGACCTCACAGCCAATCGCGGAGGGGCTGCAGGGGGCGTGACACTTACAGCCAATGGCTGCATGGCTATGGATGGGGGCGCGGCCGGTGACGTGGCTGGGGTCCCCCGTCACGTGATGGGGTGAAAGGCCTCAGGGCCTAGCGCGGCCTGACAAAATTTCGCGGCGGCCTACCTCAGGCACCAGGGGCCGCCGCGAGGATTCCTCAATCTTGGGCCGGATGACGGCACCTCCTCGGCTCACTCTTCCGGGCACGGCGGCGGCCCTCTCCTGGCATCGAGAGCTGCTGCGACAACACTCCCTCACGGGGGGGTCTCTCAGTACACACAGCGGTCCCCGGCAGGGACTACGAGGCCCAGACGGCCCCGCGTTGTTCCGGGTGCTGCACCAGCACTCCTGGGCTGCGGCAGTGATCTCGGCCCACAACAATGCAGCAGCGGCCCTCTCCTGGTACCGGGGGCCGCCGAGGTTGACAACGGTGACACTAGCGGCACGGTGGGGGACAGGCAGGCTCAGAGGACTCCCGCACTATAGGGGTAAGTCGGCCGGCGCTTTTGGGGCACAGCGCTCACGGGCCTGGGCGCCGGGGCACACATTAGAGCAGCGCTTGGTAGTGGTAGCGCTTGGGGGCAGTCTCAGCAGTAGCGCTTTGTGGGCACAACAGCGCTTTGGGGGACACAGCACTCAACGGGGCAAAAGCGCTTCAGGCCGGACTAGCACCCAAGGACTTTGTGGCGCTGCAAGGGCACAGTAGGCAATGTTAGCAGTTCAGTCTGCAGGACAGGCAGATGCAGCGCTGCTCAAGGGCACAGTAGGGGGGACACTTTACAGACAAGTTCTGGCAGGGCAGGCCACACGACCGTGGCAGGACAGCAAAGGGGCACAGGTTGTGGCAAGGGGCACAGTGTGGATACAGCGCCTGTACCTGGTTGATCCCCAATAGTCCTTTGTCTTCTCGGCGCTTGGTGGTTCTGGCGCCCTTTTGTGGAAGCAGGTTCCTTGTTTCATGAAGGGGGGTTGAGTTGGGGGCTGCTGACAGGCTTCCTCAGCAGGTCACTGTAGATGGTCCCTGGGTTCCCCTCCCGCCGGGCCAGATCAGTGGGCTAGTTCAGGGTTCCTCACTCAACTTGGAAGGCAGCACCTAAGCCCTGTCACTCCCAGGGGCATAGGTCCCTGACTAGGCCCTACCGCCTAAATCTCCTGCGTGGGTCCCCCAGGTCATTGATGCCCCAACTGACTGGAAAGTTTCCCTCCCTTTCCTTATATAGGCCCAGGTTAGGTGACCACCCTCTAAGGCGGCAAAAATAGGCTCCGCCCCTATTCTAGAAGGTGCCAGGAGCTTCCCTACTCTAACTGTGGGCAGGCAAGGCAGGCTGGAATGGCAACAATGTTTGGGGTCCCTGCCAGCTCCTGGCAACTAGAATGCGCCTTAAGAAGATCATGCTGCAGTAACAAGGTTCAGTGGCAGCCATGTTGGGGGTAGAGAACACCTGCACCTAGCAGTGATTTTAACATTACACAGGGCATCTCAACTATACAGGGCCTATCCAACTTTATTACGAGGGGGGGGGACATCCAGAATTAGGGGAGCGAAAAGCGAAAAATTTCAGGAAAAAGGGCCAAGTCCAACAGAACTCCCCCCAAGCCAAAAGTCAGGGTAGACCAATCATCGCCTTGATGGGCTTCCCTGCTTGGGGCCGAAAAAGGTGGACGCAGGCCCGTAACTTCAATGGCATCTGCCAGCTCTTCACCATTCAACCCACCCCACTGGTGTTCCTTAGTGGGATGTGGCCCGGACTGGCCTCTAGACAGTCCAAAAGTCTCTGTCCCTAGCTCTCTCACAGAGTGGGGGGCAGTAGCCCCAGGCCCGTAGTACCTTTTGACCACTCTTCTTCTCCTCCTTGCAGCTCCAAACTGCCACTGGTCCTTCCACCTGGAGTCCGAACCCTCAGGCTGACCAGCCACCAGGGGCGAGGCTCTCCTCCCCCTACCTCTCCTTCCAGGGTTCCGCCCATTCCTCCTAAGTGGGACACCCTCAAAACACCACTCTCCCTCCAACCTAGAGTCTAAACTATTAGGTTGAACTGGTGACAGGGTCGAGTCCTCCCTCCCCCTGCACCCCCTCCCAGAGTTCCACACCCTCCTAACCTGAGTAGTACCCCTGAGAGTCAAATCCGGGGGGACTCTGGTTACAGATGTCCCACCCGCCAGGTCCGGCAAACATTCAACCTGGCCACCCAACCCGGGATCTGCGCCCTGTGGCTGAGCCGGTGACAGAGGAGAGTCCTTCCTCCCTCCGCACCCCCTCCCAGAGTTCCGCACCCCCCCACCGGGAGAAGTACCCCTGGAAGTCAAACCGGTAGGGACCTTAATTACAGGTACCCCACCCCCCAGGTCAGGCAACTCCTGAACCTGAAACCCAGTCCAGGAACTAAACCCTGCGACTGGTCAGAACCCCGAACCCCTGGAGCTCTGATTACTGATGCTCCGGGTTCTCCTGACATGAGGGGATCCCCTTCACTGGAAGGCACATTAGGACTGCCTAGGCTCCCAACCTGGGCTCCCCTTATGGAACTCTCCAGGCCCTGTGACTGCGGTTGGGGTACCTCAGGACACCTCCCCGTCTCACTCCCTCCTGTAGATGGGATGTGAGGCCCTACAACCCTCTCACTATCCTGGGACCTAGCTGGGCTACTCCTCACCTCTCCCGCCTCGCTGGGTCAGAAGATCCCTGCACCACTCCCTTCAGGATCACTCCCCCGAATCTCGGGTAGGCTGCCACCATTAGAACTTCCTGGCGCACCTAATTGTAATGCTTGCAGCTCCATTTCTTTAAGCTGGAGCTCGTGCGCCATCTTCCTTTCCTCGATAGCTAATCTTTCTCTCTCCAAAGCAAACTCTCTATCTTCCCTTTCTCTCTCCCTCTCGTGCTCCAGCTTAGCAAGCTCCAATATCAATCGCCTCTCCCTCCTCCTGTCCTCATACACCTTTGACGACGCACTCCTCCTAGATACACTACTGCCTGTCCCAGAACGTCTTCCTGGCAACACATTTCCACTCATCACAGTGTTCAGTAGGTCTAGTCCTGCTGGAGCGCCCGCCTCCCCTTGTGTGGCCTGCCCCTCCTGTTCCCCATCCCCTCTCCCCTCTGGGTGGGCCCTTACCCATGCCCTCAAAGTGGTACGGAGCTCCTCCTTTGCGGCTCTCCGCCCAACCGGCACCCCCATCCCTTGACAAAATTCCCTAAGCTGCACCACTGTGTACTCCTCCAGATTGGCTAGCTGGAACTCCATTTTGCCATCTGGGGGCCCAGATACAATCAAGGAAAGATAGTAGGACGTAGGTACTACTGGGTCAACACAGGTCTCTCCAGGCTAGACAGTGGGGGGTCTAATTGAGCAAGCTTGTAGGCACGATAGGTGTCCAGTCTAATTGCAGCGCACTGTGTCCCACTGGAGGGTGCTGTATAGTCACAGGTCCTGGATCCCACCGCTCGCCACCAAATGTAAGAACTGGGGTCACCAGTTCCCCGGGGGTAGCCTGGCATGAGCAGGTAGGCACCCGAAAGCTCAGCTGTTAAGCGACTACACAGCACACGCATCCACTGAGACAATAAGTGCACGCAAGGACTTAGACCACACCAGTTGTGTTTGATTCAAATTACTAAGCTTTTATATACGATTAGAATGAGGGCAAGCAAAAATTCACAGTAGCAATAACTTACTAGTTTCCCTTAAAAACACATGTATTTCATCACTTGGCATTAAATACTAACATGAATAAATATTAATTATTAAATAACTGTAGGCATTTCAATAAATATTGCATTAGTCAGAAGGACGCATTTCATCTGGGATTCAGTTCAGTAAGCAATATAGCATGACTCTCTAACCATTGCATTAAAGGAAATCAAGGGTTCAATAGTGCATTTCATCATGAGGGCAAAGGGAACATTTCATCATCTCTGCAGCCCATTTCCAGAACCATATCATTGCAGGAGTAAAGGGGGGGTGATTCCTTAAACAATACAGTAAATCTCCATCAACATTTCATTCTCTAGCTGTAGGTGTTTCAGGAACCTGGCATTACGCAGGATTAACCATTTCATTGGGAGGTATATATTTTCATAAGACAGAAGTAAACCTTTACTTCCTCAGGAATAATCATTTCATTAGCCACATTAAGCATGAATAAACCCTTTTCCTTAGCCTCCTCAAGCAGGGGTAAACATTTCCTGGATCAGGTCCCAAGAACAGGGACTTCCATAACCTCTGTAGCATAACCTTCGCATAGGCCTAAGCAGATCCAGTAGAACGGTATGGCCTAGTCAGCATTAACACTTGTTCTCATCAAGATCCTTGAACCAACAGGGTCCAACAATAGTAGTGTCTTCAGCAGGAGCAAGGCAACCAGTCAGGCAGATCCCGAATACCAGCCTAACTCCTGCTCAGGGGTTAACTTGGGCCCGACCACAGTCAGTACTCAGGGCTGATGCCCAGTTCAGGGTCCTTGATGGCTAATTAGGGCCAACGGGGCCCAGCAACAATTTTCCCCGTGGGGAGGGGCGGTTCCGGGGCCTCCTTCTCCCTCCTGGGAGGCCCCGCTTCTATCCTGGTTCTCTGCCCTCCCCGGGGCTTTACCTTTACTCTTCGGCCCTTCCCGGGCCCTGGCGGCGTGGTCAGGTGGTACGGGAGGGCTTGTGCTCCTTCTGGAGCCCTCCGGCGCGTCTGGCAGTGCGGGGCCCTCTCCGGGCTTGCGCCAGCTGGTGGGGGGCCCTTGCACTCTCTCGGGCCCTCCGGTGTCTCACTAGGCTGTTCCCGGGCCTTCCGTAGCGCCCAGGGCCCGGGAACCAATCAGGAGGAGGCTGGTGGAGGTTTCCAAACTCACAGCCAATCGCGGAGCGGCTGCAGGGGGCGTGACACTTACAGCCAATGGCTGCGCGGCTATGGACGGGGGCGCGGACGGTGACTCGGCTGGCGTCCCCCGTCACGTGATGGGGGTGAAAGGCCTCAGGGCCTAGCGCAGCCTGACAACATTTTGCGGCGGCCTACCTCAGGCACCGGGGGCCGGCGCGAGGTTTCCTCAATCTTGGGCTGGATGACGGCACCTCCTCAGCTCACTCTTTCGGGCACGGCGGCGGCCCTCTCCTGGCATCGAGGGCCACTGCGACAACACTCCCTCGCGGGGGGGGCCTCTCAGTACACACAGCGGTCCGCGGCAGGGACTACGAGGCCCAGACGGCCCGCCCTGTCCCGGGTGCTGCACCAGCGCTCCTGGGCTGCGGCGGTGATCTCGGCCCTCAACACTGCAGCGGCGGCCCTCTCCTGGTATCGGGGGCCGCTGAGGTTGACAACGGTGACACCGGCGGCACGGTGGGGGACAGGCAGGCTCAGAGGACTCCCGCACTATAGCGGTAAGTCGGCAGGCGCTTTTGGGGCACAGCGCTCACGGGCCTAGGCGCCGGGGCACACATTAGAGCAGTGCTTGGCAGTGGTAGCGCTTGGGGGCAGTCTCAGCAGTAGCACTTTGCGGGCACAACAGCGCTTTGGGGGACACAGCACTCAACGGGGCAAAAGCGCTTCAGGCCGGACTAGCGCCCAAGGACTTCGTGGCGCTTCAATGGCACAGTAGGCAATGTTAGCAGTTCAGTCAGCAGGACAGGCAGATGCAGTGCTGCTCAAGGGCACAGTAGGGGGGACACTTTACAGACAAGTTCTGGCCGGGCAGGCCACACGACCGTGGCAGGACAGCAAAGGGGCACTGAAAAATTTCAGGAAAAAGGGCCAAGTCCAACACTCTGTATTTACAATCAACAGCCAGGCTCCTTCTCAATAACTCCCTCACAAGAAGTTTCCATATTCTTAGGGGTACACGGCAGCGCTGCCCTATTTCACCCCTGTTCTTCAATATTTATATCGAACCATTCAATCAATCAATCATTTGTAAAGTGCACTACATACCCGCGAGGGTCTCAAGGCGCTGGAGGGGGGGTGTGCTACTGATCGAACAGCCAGGTCTTGAGTAACCTCATGAAGGTCAGCAGGTTTTGGGTCTGCCGTAGGCTCAGTGGGAGGGTGTTTCATGTCTTAGCGGCGAGGTGGGAGAAGGATCTCCCACCGGTGGTTGTTCTTCGGATGCGCGAGACGGTGACGAGTAAGAGGTTGGCGTAGCGTAGCTGCCGGTTGGGGATGTAGAAGGAGAGCCGTCTGTTGAGGTAGGCTGGGCGGGTCTTGAGGAGTGCCTTGTGTGCGTGGTTGAGGAGCTTCTAGGATATCCTCTTGTTGACTGGGAGCCAGTGCAGGTTGCTCAGGTGGGGGGTGATGTGGCCGTGGCGTGGTACGTCGAGGATCAGTCGTGCCGAGGCGTTTTGGATGCATTGTAGTCGTTTGATGAGCTTGGTAGGGGCTCCAGCGTAGGTGTTTCCGTAGTCGAGTCTGCTGCTGACGAGGGCCTGGGTGACTGTCTTTCTTGTATCTGTCGGGATCCATCTGTAGATCTTGTGGAGCATGCGGAGGGTGTTAAAGCAGGAGGAGGAGACACCGTTGACTTGCTTGGTCATTGAGAGCGTTGATTCGAGGATGATTCCCAGGTTGCGTGCGTGGTCGGTGAGTGTCGGGGCTGCCGCCAGTGCCGTCTGCCACCAAGAGTCGTCCCAGGCTGAGGGGCTGGAGCCGAGGATGAGGACCTCCGTCTTGTCCGATTTCAGCTTCAGATGGCTGGTCTTCATCCAGTCGGCGACGGCCTTCATTCCTTCGTGGAGGTTGGCTTTGGCAGTGATGGGGTCATTGGTGAGGGAGAGGATCAGCTGAGTGTCGTCGGCATAGGAGATTATGTTGAGGTCATGCTGTCGGGCTACGTGTGCAAGCGGGGCCATGTAAATGTTGAACAGCGTCAGGCTGAGGGAGGATCCCTAGGGTACGCCATAGATGATCTCGGAAGCTTTAGAACGGAATGGGGGGAGGCATACACTCTAGATTCTGCCGGAGAGGAAGGAGGTGGTCCAATCCAGAGCCTTGTCTTGGATCCCTGTGGCGTGGAGGCGTGCACGTAGTGTGTGGGGGCAGACGGTGTTGAAGGCGGCAGAGAGGTCTAGGAGGATGAGTGCTGCGGTCTCACCGTTGTCCATCAGGGTCCTGATGTCATCAGTGGCAGCGATGAGGGCAGTCTCGGTGTTGTGGTTGTTGCGGAACCCTGACTGGGAAGGGTCCAGGATTCTGTTTTCTTCGAGGTATCGGGTTAGCTGTCTGATGACGGTTTTCTCGATGACCTTGGTTGGGAAGGGGAGCAGAGAGATGGGCCGGAAGTTCTTGAGGTCTCTTGGGTCTGCCTTAGGTTTTTTGAGTAGGGCGTTGATCTCGACGTGTTTCCAGATCTCTGGAAAGATCACAGTCTTGAGGGAGAGATTGATGACATTGCGCAGGTGGGGTGTGATGGAGCTGCTTGCTCTGTTGAAGACGTGGTGCCGGAATGGGTCTGACGGTGAGCCACAGTGGATTGTGCGCATGGTCTTGATGGTGTCAGTGATGCTCACGCTGGCCCAGGCTAGCAGGGGGTCGTGGTCGATGGTGTGGGGATGGTCTGTTGTGTTGCTGTCTGTTGGGACTGTCTGGGTGTTGAAGCTGTCATGGATGTCTACTATCTTGCAGTGGAATAAGGTGGCGAGGGAGTTGCACAGGGCTTGCGACGCCGGTATGCCGTTGGTGTTGGAGCTGGGGTTAAATATTATTATTATTATTATGGAATTTTGTAAACGCGCATGGTTACCCGCCCCGGTTCCTTCACGATGTTGCAGAGCTCCTTGCTATTGTGTTCGTTGTTGTCGAGGCGGTCTTTAAAGGAGGTCCTCTTGGCCACCCTGATGAGGTGGTGTTGGTTGTGGATGGCGTACTTGTGTGCTGCGTGGCTGTCCGGAGTTTGTTCACTGTGCCATTTCTTCTCTAGTTTCTGGCAGGCTTGCTTGGAGGCTAGGAGTTCTGGGGTGAAGCAGCTGGCCCTCTTGCTGGTGTCCTTGTGGAGGCGTTTCTTCAGCGGGGGGAGGGTGTTGGCGCAGTCCTCGATCCAGCGTCTGAGGCTGTGGGCAGCATCGTCGATGTTGGAGGGTTTGGTGGATGGGCTGAGTGTGAGGTTTGCGTGTAGTTGGTCTTCGGTGATTTTCCTCCAGCAGCGTTTGGGGATCGGTTGGGTGCAGTGGTGTGTGGTGGGTTTCTGGAAGGCGAAGTGGATGCGGCGGTAGTCGGTCCAGAGGTGTTTGGTGGTGTGACTGATGGAGACGTGCGGGCTTGAGGAGAAGACGAGGTCGAGCGTGTGGCCGGCGGAGTAGGTGGGGGTTGTGACAAGTTGCTTCAGTCCGAGGTTGGCAAGGTTATCGATCAGGGTTGTGGAGTTGTTGTCGTTGTTTTTCTCAAGGTGAAAGTTCAGGTCTCCGAGGAGGATGTAGTCGGTGGCGGTCAGGGTGTGCGTGCTGATCAAGTCGGCAATGGAGTCGCTGAACTGGGGGCGAGGTCCGGGGGGTCGGTAGATAAGGGTGCCTCTGAGGGTGGAGTTAGGGTCTGTTTGGATCTGGAAATGCATGTGTTCAGTGGTGCTGAGCGCGTCGTCAGTCCTAGTCGAGAACCATTCGCCTAAATATTGTGACAAAACGACCAGGCCATCACTTTCAGTTCAGGGACCTAAAAAAATATAAGGTTGCATTGTATGCGGACAATCTTGTTATCTTCACCTCGGACCTGGCTTTTACTATTTCCAGGGTGTAAGCTCTGTTGATAGAATTTGGTGTACTATCTGGTTATTTGGTAAATGACGAACGATAATGGGTTGGAATGTTCCAAATTGGAAGAGAAATGTAAAAAACGAGTTTAAATATCTTGGAATTATTATTTTATCAAACCACTGGAGGAAATCCCCAGCATAATTTGGAGAGGATAGCAAAAGAGGTTGATGTATCACTAGTGTAGTGTAGTTCCTATTTTCCCAATAGGCCCTGCGCATTGGAATAACATAAACAGTAGTATCGACGTAGAAGTGCGGATCTTCCAGGCCTCTACGTCGATACTACTGTTTATGTTATTCCATATTTGGAAAATAGGAACTACACTACATGGCGCCCCACGTGGGGCGCCATGTAGTGTAGTTCCTATTTTCCCAATAGGCCCTGCGCATTGGAATAACATAAACAGTAGTATCGACGTAGAAGTGCGGATCTTCCAGCCCTCTACTGACTATGCTAAACTTAAATTGGGTTTGTTACCAACTAGCTCAGAGATCACTGGAAACTTTCTTCTCTGAATAGGAAGTGATCAGCTTCCCTGGTACAGACAAGAAGGGATTCAGTTTTCCAACAACCGTTCAACATGACAACTTTGCTCCTCAGATAAGAGTCAATCTCTAGGGTCGTGTGAAACAATAGACAGTTATTTTACTCAGTCAGGGTGGTGCAGATTACTTTCACAATATGTAGAGAATAGAGAGACGGGCGTTGTCAATAAAGGATAACATTTATTGAACAGTCTTTCTTCTCGTACAAGAGAACTGAATTGCCACAATTGCAAGACTTGTTATTATAAAAAGTACGTACAGTAAGATGAGTATTGCGAAATAATACTGTAAAAGCATTGATATGGTTTCTTAGCCATACAATGGTTTAAAATGGATATAACATATATACATTCATATATACATTAGGCTAAAATACCCAACTGGTGCTTCTAACTACGCCTACCCCAGTGTACCTGACCTAAGCCTAATACTTGGGAGGGGAGTAAGTAAGTAGCTTTAAGTTAAGTTGGTTTTGCCAAGGTTTGCTTCAAGAATTCTCTTCTAAGGGTTTAGTCAACACCATACCTCTGGAATAGAATGATGGAGGTCTGGTATCTCCTTCAGGGAACTCGATATCCCAGTCACTCGCAAGAGTGGCTCGGAAACGCCGGAGCTGGATTTCTCTGCAGGAGAAAAGACAGCGTCTCTTTCTCAGCGCGTCGAGGAGGAGGAGGGGCAGCGTCCGCGGGCAGCTTGCATCTGCTGGGCTCTTACAGGGGACGGCTGTTCAGCTCCTGAGTTCACCACACCATCGTTCGCTAGTTAGCAGCGATAGCAGTAGCGATAGCAGCTATGGTATCATCAGCATAACAGCAGCTTCTTCAGCAGCGATGGCATTGAGGCAGCTAGCTTCAGTGAAAGCAGCAACATCTGCATTCAGCTTGCTAGCAGGACAGCGAGACAGCAGCATTTGCTTAAGGCAACGTTGGTAATATTTATACCTGAAATATGCCTTGTTTGACGTAAGTTTTTGGACATAAGACGTCAATACAGATATCACTAGGAAGTGATCGTCTATCAGTGCTCATTAGAGTTCTATTACTAATCAAAACATAGCAAGCGGGGCTTTCCCAGATTGCTGAGTTTTTACCTTGTTGAAGAACTCGGAGTGTTAATCTAGGAATCTTAGATAGTAACTTCTGCTATGTCATTGCACTAATTGGTTGCAAAGGAAGTGGCAGAGGACGCGATTCTGAAATGTGGCTCTGTTCGTGTGAGGCCAGAGACGAGTTTCTGAATATTGCATTTGATCGGTTATGCCAATATAGGGAATAAATGGATTTATAGCCGTATAGGGGCATAAGGTCACATTATCGATCAGGATCCTAGATTAGAATGCTACACTAGCTTGATGGAAGAATTCTCCCAGACTCTATACGGGAGAGTGCATTTAATTAAAATGGTGATACTCCCTAAACTCTTCAATTGTATCCCTCTGATGTTCCCTAAATCCATGATTGACAAGATACTGTGGAAATTAGTCAGTTTTGTTTGGGCATCTAAGGGAGCCCAGCTTGCCTAGAAGAAACTGAGGCACAAGCTGCAGAAGGGCAGTCTGGCCCATCCAGACCTAAGGCTATACTGTATGGCTTTCCAGTTTATAAATTGTATAATCCTTCACCGGTAAACTGGGGTCTTTGACGTTGGGAGGCCTGTTGGTAGAAATGGTAAAGGAGTGGGGTTCTAAAGGTTTTCTCTAATTTCGGGGCAAGGAAGTTCTTTATAAAAGTTAGGTTGAAGATCCTGAAGGCATCACTTACTCTTTGGCTGGGGGTAAGGAAGATACTTGGAATGGGCTATTTCTCAGATTTCTTCCCAATCTGGACTCACCAGGCACACCTGAGTGCCTTTAAGTTCAGTTAAGTCTCTCACTAAGGAGGGCAGGATTTGAAGTGAGGGGGATCTCCTGACGGTGCAGGGTATGGTGCCCTGGGAAGTGCTGGTGGTAAAAACAGGTGATTCCCTCTCAAAATTCAAGTACCTGCAGCTATTATCCCGGGTGTTGGCCAACGGACAAGAGATCTATGGGATGTGGGAATTTGAATCAAAACTACAGAATTATGGCCCCCAGGAAAAGGAAGTCGCTGATTGGTACTGGACTTTGTTAGAAACCGAAAATAAGAAGCTAAAAGCTCCATATGCAATTTGGGAAGGAGTCATTCAGATGAGGGAGCCACAAACAACTTGGCAACTTTCTTTAAAAGCACTTTATAGGCGGTTAAGCCCGCTAATTTGAAAAGGAATCATTTATTTACGATCAATAGGCGGTACTGGTCCCCCCAAAAACTAGATACGTTTGTATAAAAATCGATCCCAAAGTGTTGCCGATGCGACATGCTAAGAGCCTATGACCTACATATGTTTTTTGTGTGCTCAAAACTACAAGAATATTGGCAGGCCGTCAAGAAAGTTGTTAATGAGATTTTTCCATCGAATATAACAATGAGCCCAACATTGGTAATGATGGGGTTGAAGGATCATTCTAGTCAGCTCCTATCAGCAATCAGGAGGGAAAGGAACTAGAGGAATGTGAGTCAGTATCCTAATATCCGTCAGGATTTTTAATATTATCTCTATTCCTAAGGTTATATTTTCTTTCAGAGGGCTCCTGTTGAGGAGACCCACTCCTGGATTGATATCTATTCATTTGTTTATTGTTATTATTCCATATTTTTTTTTGAAGAATGAGGTGCTCGCTTGGTGTTATCCTTTTCAGGACCACCCATCAGTGGAGGTTTTGTTGTTCTAGCTCACAAACTATCTCTACCTAATTCAGAATAGGTGTCTGTGATAATTTTAGGTAATTCACGCTCCTGTTGTAAAGGAGGGAAATCTCTCAGGCTTTAGCGTATTGCCACTGCTGCTACATTTTCTTTTATATTTGCTACTATTATAGCTGATACCTGGCAAAATTACCTAATAATTTCATCCCTACGTTCAGAGCAGGTTCTGCTCTGTACTCATTCTGTATTTGTTCTAATACATCTGGTATTACTGCTAATACCTTGAGTTCTGGTATTTATGGCAGCGAAAACTGTACCCCAAGCGGTACAATCCTTAATCAGGGGAGCTATCACCATTGGCAAGCAGATTGTTAGCATTCTGTGTTTTTCTTGAGGGCTTGTGTGTGGAAATACTGACTCTAGCTGTGTTCTTTTTTTAGCTATCCAGAATGGCATTTGCTCACGTTTAGTGGGCAATCTACCCATAACTGCGTATAGCGTTTGTGGTGTCATTTTAGTTGTAGAACCCTGAATCCGTACTGCTTGTGTAGCTCTTGTTGGCTGAAGTGTGAGTGTTCTCATCACACACTGTGTCAGGTTTCTGTAAAGTTTTATTATTTGTTCATGATGTAGACGTAGGTCTGATTCTAGCATAGTGTCAATCTCTGGATGCCGTGTGTAAGCCACAAGGACTGGCCAAGTGGCTCCATCTCTTCCGAGTGGGCCTAGTCTTGCTTTGTCTTTTGTATGGGGAAGGGCGCCTTTAAAGCAGTTTATGTGCTCCTGGTAGGTGAGCGGAATTTAAATGTACTCATACGGACAGGATTCATTTGGTTTCATCTTCAGTGTAAGAATGAAATGTATTTGATTGTGCACATGCTTGTGGGAAATTAACCCATGAATAGAAAACCTCTGTTCCATATGAATCATGAGCCTCAATTACAAAAGTGAGTCATCCACTCCTAGCTGGGACTCCGTAGTCCGTTAGCTTTTGAGTAAGGGCATACCTAGCGTTTTCTGAAATATTTATTTCCTCTTCTATTTCTTCTTCCCTGACTGCAGTAGGCTGTGCTTTCCCGGCATCGTTTTCATCAGCCATTTGTTTGACAAACGTTTCAAGGAAGAGTTTTCAATGAAACTGAGATAAGGGAACTGTTTGTCCTTCAAGCTTGATAAACCTACAGCCAAATATTAGGACTTTTGCCTACTCAGCTGTGGCTGGATAGCTCCCTTCCCACTCCAGACGTCTCCGGGGAAATGTAAGTAGGGGTCTCTGAGAAAAGCAGGACTGAACTACTCAGACTTGACTGTTAAATAAGTGCCAAACAAACGTTGGCGGTGCCATGTTGTGTAGTTCCTATAAACCTATATAGGATCTGCACGTTTAGACAACATACATTATAGGCTTGGTGTCAAACTGATTCTATACACCCCTACCGGGTATGTTAGCCTATATACCAGCTAGCTCGCGGAGCCACCAGGAACCCCTATTACCAAGGAGAGAATAGTTCTTGGTAACTATCGAACATGACAACCCTGATTCCTCAGAATCGTGGAAACTCTCAGTCACTCGTGCTCACTTTGTCTCAAAGAGATACACAGAATAAACGGTGGGGACGTTTTTCAATAAGCATTTATTGAACCAGCGTCATTCTAGGGTAAAATAGGTGTGCTGAAATAACCATTAGACAGTAACAGATATAAATGATTATAAGTAGGGCTCCCGGTTTTCCATTTAAACAGATTTTTACATATAAATACAGACGGAAAACAATGTTTCCTTTGTCTGTATTTATATGTAAAAACGGCAAAATACTAGTACATTTTGCCTGGCTGCCTTGATTCATCCCAGAGTTGCCACACCCCTGTTCCTTTGGTTGCTGCCCCAAACCTTCTTTTGAATTCAGCATCTGTTTGGCAAGTGTATTTCTGGGGCCTCAGGGGACAGAATAAAGGCTTGCAATGCCTTTAGGCTCAAAGAGCGTCAGCCACCCCCCCCTCGTGTGTGTCAGCCCGGCTGGGGCAGTTTCCCCGGGCACACACCCAGCAGCTTACTCCACAGGTCTCTAGTTAAAAGACCATTTATTTGCTAATGAGGCTTTGTTGTGTTTTCTCACCCCTTCACCCCTTAGCCCCTGCATCTCCGGTCTGCAGATTGCCAGGAGAATCAGTACCCCAGTAGCCCCCACCCCGAAATTTGACTCTAGTTGAGCCTCTGTGTCACGGAGTATGTGTCCGCGCTGCTTTGATTTGAAAGCGTTATCAGAAGCTTGGCACTGTTTGGCGGTCAAAGTCATTGTTTACAAAGGTGTTACAGACAAGTGATTAGAACTTAGGCTATAAACATTAGACATTAGCATATGCAACCGACACAGAAGAAGGTCAGGAAAACACACAACTCTTTAAACTGCACTAGGTGTTAAATTCGGGTAGCACTCTTAAACTAGCGAGTCGCGGTTATGTAATAGTAAATAATCAAAGGCTCATTCAAAATCGTAAAGTTGGAGAAACGTATAGAACACTTAATGAATGATAAAGAAACAGATTAATTGAATTATAAAATGCATTTTACACATTTTAAATGCAATAAAACATTAGCACAAAAAGTAACCTTAGTCTACAAAAACGTGTACAATAGGTTTAAGATAGCATCCTAATGTACACATTTTATTTTTCTCATGACTGTAAAGACTCCCTCAAAACCCACATTATTTTGGGAAGTAGTTGTAGAGGTAATACCGTTTATGAGACATTCTCCATGTGTGTCTCGGTATGGGGCTGTGTATTGTGGCAAAGGGCACAGTCTCCCATCGATCTTGCGTTGCTGGTCTTCGAAAGAATCCCTTCTAAATATAAAATGGCTACCCACGTGCAGCTCTCATTTAAGATGTGTGTGTGTGTGTGCAGTTGATTATACCTATGTGCCTGGCTGTGGGGAGAGATGTATTTCACTTACCACATCAGCTATTAAAATTATAACTGGGGACATTTTAGCACACTGCTGCTCCTCCTCTCTCTCCTCACTGTTATCATGGGGTAGGGTAGCCTTGATGGATGGCACAAGCATGCAAGGATCCCTGGAGCAGGTAGACCAGATTAGTTGTGGACGAGCGGTTTCAGTTACATTTCTCCGCAGGAATCTTGGAATGCATTCCGTTTGAAATTCAAATAGTGTTAGTTGCATAGTTATTCAAACTATTATAAGTATATTTAAATATTGATTTTCCTCTGATGCCTACTGCTCCTATGGTATATGTCCTGGGTGTCAGTTGTAGAAATTCCAAAAGCGCAGATTGCACGGGAAGCTAGTAAAAAGCGATTTGTGAGTTTAATTTGCCCATCTTGATTCAGATTGAGTTTGGTGGAACTTTCCCAAAAATGGCACATATGTATAAAGAAATGGTGCTGCTTAGAGGAAATGGCTGTACTTGTCAGTTTTGATCGGGACAGGGTTTTCGACGGTGGAACTGGTTTAGGCCCCATGAGGCAGGGTAGTGCTTATATATACAATAAGTGCCAGGGTCCGAACCAGGAGGCCACTGCAGCTTGCAACACCCATCGCCCCCATCTCTCTCGCCTGCAAGTAAGACAGTTCAGATTATTGAAATTTCAGTTTAATATATTGTTACTCTGCAGCCTCGCACAGCAACAGGTGTCCGACCTAGGCTGTGGGCTGTGCCATGCTACTACTAAGTGTGGGTGGCATTATACTGTTCGCAAGAAAGTGTCACTCATAGTCGCTGAATATCACTCATAATTTCACTGAAATTATGAAAATGTCACACATAAGCAATCTGAAACCTTGGTAGCTATGAATATTCTGTAAGGTAGTTCAGCGGGATGAGTGCCTGCTCCATAGATAACCAACAGTGCAACAATCTGAATCGAGACTGGGCGAATCGCATTTGTTATTCTTGTGAGGGGGTTGTAACGCGCATCACCTGAATGTACAGCATGATTTATAATATCGATATATATCACAGCACAAAGGAGGCAAAACTATTTCAACATAATCACTAGTGCATTATTTTGCTACCCATGTCTGTATTTATCAATGATATACAATGATAATTAGAAGCGTCAACCGGGTCGGCATGTTGAAATGCACACTATTCTGATTGCTCCATTATTTTTTTTCATTCGTATAATTTGATTCACGTTCTCAAACCATTTTTTTGCATTCTGCGAACAGCAGGAGATGTTTTAATTCAGTCAGTAAGGCAGTATGGTAGTGAACAGGTAGCGCTAGATGAAAGGAATTAAATCATTAATAATAATTGTAACGTATACGATGAAAATCGTGTTTAATGTCCATGCCAATGTCCTGGCATTTTAATTTTTGTTTTTTGTGTTCCTCAGGGCTTTGAGTTTTTTCACTACCCCCTGTAAATTACGCCCTTGGCCTCCACTCTATAAATGGGTAAATCAGCTCTGTCCCATTAGGAAGCTAATTCATGTGACTTATAGGGGTTATCAGCTATGCATGATGTACAATCTATACAGTTACACATTTCACTAGCAGTTGGACGCTGGCTCTTGCTGACAATTTCAATGTTCTAGGTCTGCAACAACTAGTCCTAGATCCAACTCTTGAGGCTGGACGCACACTTAACCCCATGTCTGTCTGCGGCCTGGTGGCATGTGGTGTCCATTTTGCATTGTGATCAGTGTGTGTTGAGTTCGTTGCCATTTAGTTTGTTGTTCCCTCGGTTCTTGTGTCTGTGTACAAGCAGTTGCACATGTGTTTTTGGGGACTGAAATAAATGTGGAAAAATACTAGCTGTAGCGTCATCTTTTGCTTGTGCGGATAAATACCGAAAAAAAGCCCAAAAAATAAATATGGATAAATACAGACGGAAATGGCAAAAAAATAAATACCATAAAACTGGGAGCCCTAATTATAAGCACCAACAGAGTAAAAGGATGGTAGGCTCCTACCTTCATGCTAAAGTAATTGATACAGGCAAGTATATAAAATACATGACAGTAATACAAGCATACTCATACGATGCAACCCTAACTACATGTACCTAAATGTACCTACCATGTATGTGGGTGTAAAGCCAAGAATCCCTCTAAGATAAAGTCAACCCCATTACCTGAAGTGAGAGACTGTGGCACCCGTCTTGGTCTCAAGATGGACACCCAGCAAGGGTTCTCAGACCACTGCGAGCTGGAGTGTCTGCGTACGGGAGCCTCAGCGACTCAAATCAGTGTGTCGGCATGCAAGTCCTTTTCTCATCTGATTACCTCAGCAAACGATGAGGTCTATATACCCAAAGTGGTACCCCCTGGTGATATACCTTGCTGTGTCATGTCGGACTGGTATGACGGAAGGAATGACCTTGTACATAGTTATTATGCAGGAGATGGTAGGCCTGCTGTCTTGCGGTGATTCCAAGTATCCTCATGCAAAATGAATGAGGCTTAAGCTTTTCGGAGAAAACCCCATGTCATCTCTGGACATTACCGTAACTAGGCAAAAGGTCATTACTAAAAAACGTTATGCAGTGTAATGGTACAGAGAATATCTGTGAAAGGTTAGGTGACTACCTGAGCCTATATTGGGGTACCTATATGGAACATAACATCACCTCACCAGGGGCCAAGCTCTGGGGAGATGGAGGTTTCATTTTGGCGCATGTTAAATTGTGTAATTAGCTGCAAATATGTTTGTTTCATATTTATGAAGATGGATCTGCTATTAGATAGAAGTATGTCATTTGCTGTGGCCTGCTCATGTGAGAATGCCTTAAGAATTGTCATTGTGTGTTTGATGATAATGCTAGGTTACACTTTTTTTTTATGTAGTGTTGTCTGTTAATTGACATGACCTGTGTGTACCCAAATAAAGAGCTCGCGATCGAATCATTCATTTTGTTGAGTTGGAGGAGGCCAGGAACCATAACTGGGAGCGTCCTGGGCCTATAAACTCCTATGCTTCACAGTAGAACTGAAGCTCATGTCTTTTATGAAAACCCCATCCTTAAAGACCTTGCTCCTTCTATCTGAGGCATATATAAAAGAGAAAACTCGTCCGCCTAAGCTTTTGTTTTTCTTGTACACCACCAGTTGTTTCCTACTGTCCTACACAGCGTGCTATTACTTCCCAGCTAGGGTTGGCTTCCCTAAATGCATGACATATAAACACACAAACACACACAGGGACTACCTTAAAGACCAATAGAGTGGATTTTGGCCTCAGTAAATACAAGAGGTTTGCACGATTGAAACATTTCTGTCCATCTCTTGCTCACTATCCACAATCCCTACAGTCAATTCAGTTCATATTGTGCTCTGTACAACTCTCATGAACAAATATTTACCTGAACAAAATTAGCCTCGGGTGCAACGGTAATGCAGGACAAACATCCCTAAAACCGGTTCGGGTTGGAGGAGCTTTGGATGCTGCGTGGGCGGAGGAGACTGAGTGAGTAAGGGAACCTCAGGAGATGAATGTTTTCCATGTGGCATGCTTCCTGACAATGTCTGGCACGGGTGACAACAAGAAAGACGTGTGCAGCAGTAAGGTACGTTGATGTTGGCATTCATGCTCTTCAGTTCCTGTTACAAAGCTGAGATTGGCTATAACTGCGTGGAAAGTCATTCACAGACTACCAAAAGGGCTGCTGTGGCATAGTTATAGCTCATTTTGTTATATATAAATTCCAAACACTGATACAATGAACAAACACTGGTCTATTACAGTCAACTGCTCTCCTCTCATGAGACTTCAAGACCCACACCAAGGCTAAGGAAAATTAAATTACGTGTCCCAGCATGCTTCTCTGCTAGCCAAAAAACAGGACTGGCTGAAAGTCACTGTCACTATCAGAAGAAAATGGACAGCTACACCTGCCTCTCTCCAGAAAAAGACTGAATAAGCCGCTTGTGCAGACCGCTTTAGCTATCTGTTACCAAAAGACTTGTGTTCAATTCCAAAACTTAGAGTGGGCTTCAGGTCAGTCCATTGCTTATAATAGGTGAGCTTGTTTATCAAGTTATTTCCTTGCTTCTTATTGCTTTAAGTCCTTTTATTGGACCTGTCCTTCCTCTGGAGCACAGGTTTTTACAGTGTTTCTGATGGATGAGTTATATCCTTCCATTGCTTACAATCACGGAGCTACTTTTTTCTTTCTCTTTTAACACTCAATTGGAGTGCATGTGTTATTTCTTCTCTCCTCCTTGCGTGCTTGTTTTACATTTGTGTCCCTCCCTTTCTGCTGTATCTTTTACTTCTTCTATCTACGACTTCATCAGCCCACACGCCCTCCCCTCCGCCGACTACATCCTCCTCGGAGACCTCAACTTTCACCTGGAGAACAACAAGGACCGCAACACCGCCGCCCTGCTGGACAACCTCGCCAACCTCGGACTCAAGCAACTAGTCAACACCCCCACCCACTACGCCGGCCACACGCTTGATCCCGTCTTCTCATCCAGCAAGCACATCACCTTCAGCCACTCCACCGGACTCCACTGGACCGACCACAGGTGCGTCCACTTCAGCTTCAAAAGAACCACGACCCACCACCACCCGCTTCAGATTCCCCACAGAAGCTGGAGTAAGATCACCTGCGAGCAGCTCACCACCTCTCTCAGCCAGAACCCACCCGCCAGCACAACGGACCCCAACGAAGCAGCCCGGGACTTCACACAGTGGCTGACCGCCTGCGCTGACGACCTCGCACCACTGAAGAACCCTCCCAGCAGACCCAGAAACAAGAAGGCATCCTGGTTCACCGACGAACTCAAGGACTCCAAGAAGACCTGCCGCACCCTCGAGAAAGCCTGGCTCCTCGACCAGACCACCGACAACATGACCGCCCTCAAACACGCTACCCGCAAGCACCACCAGCTTATTCGCACCACCAAGAAGAAATCCCTGAAGGAACGACTGGACAACAACACCCACGACAGCAAGGAACTCTTCAGCATCGTCAAGGAGTTCTCCAACCCCAGCAACGGAAACAACGACATCACTCCGTCACAAGACCTCTGCGACTCCCTCGCCTCGTTCTTCCACCGCAAGATCGCCGACATCCACAACAGCTTTGGCGCACCATCCACGCACCCAACCACAGAACCAACGCACCCCAGCGCCACCCTCCGCACCTGGACCACGGTGACCACCGAAGACACAGCCCGCACGATGAACACCATCCACTCCGGATCACCGACAGACCCCTGCCCACACCACGTCTTCAACAAGGCCGACTCCACCATCGCACCCCATCTCCGGAACATCATCAACACCTCCCTCAACACCGCCACCTTCCCGGAGAGCTGGAAACACGCCGAGCTCAGCGCCCTCCTGAAGAAACCAACAGCGGACCCCACCGTCCTCAAAAACTTCCGCCCCATCTCGCTCCTCCCTTTCCCTGCTAAAGTCATCGAGAAGATCGTCAACAGACAGATGGCCGCCTTCCTCGAGACGAACGGATCCCTTGACCCCTCGCAGTCCGGCTTCAGAGCCAACCACAGCACCGAGACCGCCCTCATCGCAGCCACCGACGACATCCGGACCCTGCTCGACAAGGGGGAAACAGTGGCCCTCATCCTCCTGGACCTATCCGCGGCTTTCGACACTGTCTGCCACCGCACCCTAGTCCAGCGCCTCAGCATTATCGGTATCCAAGAGAAGGCACTGGAGTGGATCATCTCGTTCCTCGCCGGAAGAACACAAAGAGTCCGCCTCCCCCCGTTTCGCTCCGAGGCCACCGAAGTCATCTGCGGCGTTCTGCAAGGATCTTCACTCAGCCCCACCCTGTTCAACATCTACATGAGACCTCTTGCAGCCATCGCATGCCAGCACAACCTCAACATCATCTCCTACGCCGACGACACCCAGCTGATCCTCTCCCTCACCAGAGAGCCCGACACCGCCAGAACCTGCCTACACGAAGGGATGAAAGACGTCGCCGAGTGGATGAAGGACAGCCGCCTCAAACTGAACTCGGACAAGACGGTAGTCCTCATCCTGGGATCTTCGCCCTCCGCCTGGGATGACTCCTGGGGGCCCCCAGCCCTGGGCACCGCACCCAAGCCAACCGACCACGCACGCAACCTGGGCTTCATCCTGGACTCCTCCCTCTTGATGACCAGACAAGTCAACGCCGTCTCCTGATCGTGCTTCAACACCCTGCGTATGCTTCGCAAGATCTTCCGCTGGATCCCGACCGAGACCAGGAAGACAGTCACCCAGGCACTCGTCACCAGCCGACTGGACTACGGAAACGCCCTCTACGCCGGAACCACAGCCAAACTACAGAAAAGAATCCAGCGCATCCAGAACGCCTCCGCCCGTCTCATCCTGATGTCCCCCGACGCAGCCACATCTCCAGCCACCTGAGGAACCTGCACTGGCTCCCCGTCGACAAGAGGATCCCGTTCCGGCTCCTCACCCACGCACACAAGTCTCTCCACGACCTGGGCCCCAAGTACCTCAACGACCGCATAACCTTCTACACGCCCACCCGCCAGCTACGGTCCACCAGCCTCGCCCTCGCAACCGTACCACGCATCCGAAGAGCCACCGCCGGAGGAAGATCCTTCTCTGACCTGGCTGCCAAGACATGGAACTCCCTCCCCATCCACCTTCGGCTGACCCAGGACCATCTAGCCTTCAGGAGACAACTCAAGACCTGGCTGTTCGAGCAGTAGCACACCCCTTCCCCAAGCGCCTTGAGACCGTCCCGGGTGAGTAGTGCGCTATACAAATGATATGATTGATTGATTGATTGATTCTTTTGCCCTTCCTTGAGTGCTACTCTCCAAAAAGGAACTTCAAAAGCCAATCAGGGGTAGCAAGCACCATATAAATGCAAGCCTTTTTCCCTCTTCTATCCCTCCACTACCCTTCTCAATACAAATAAATGACTAACATATCCATTACTCAAATTACTTTCATATTTAACTATACTAATTCACCACTAATTTTTTGGGATCCGGAGTAGCGTGCTAGTAGCCGAAAAAAAACTTTGACGCATCGTCAGGGGTAGTAGGCACTACATAAATACAATTACAATACAATTATAATACAATCTTCTTTTTATATGATGCTTTTAGCCTGGAGAGAGATCTGTAAGAGATGGAAATATCCTCTCCCCCTCAAGGTTTTGACTGGCTCCAGGCCGTTAGAAGTATATGCAAAACGCATACTGGTGTCGAGGGGGCCCGTTGCAGTACGATTTGGGACAGTTTCCTGAGTTGGTCTAGAACAGCAAGGGACTAAGGCGCCGTCCTATGATTACACTTGCGTGAATTCCAGAGAATTGTGAACCTCTCACTGACAAATGGTCACTTGCCTAGAGAATGGAAGAGAGCATCGATTAGACCGATCAGGAAAAATTCTACCATTCCATGGACAGATCTGTCTAATCTAAGACCGATATCTCTACTCCCTTTTATGGGAAAATTAGCTGAAAAGCACGTTAACAGGCACCTATCTAATTTTCTGGAGCAGGCCAACTGCTTGGATCACTCGCAGTTTGGCTTCAGGCCCAAACATGGCACGGAGACTGCGTTACTATCAGTAACGGATGATCTTTATAGATATCAAGATAGAGGCTTTTCCGTTGTTCTAGTGCTACTAGATCTGTCAGCAGCGTTCGATACTGTTTCTCACAGTATCTTACTCGAACGATCTGCTGACATTGGGCTGAAGGACACGGCTCTAGCATGGCTAAAAAGCTTTCTGTCTAACCGGACCCAGACTGTCAGCATGGGTACGTTTCGTTCAGCTGAAATGGAAATTGCCAAGGGGGTGCCACAGGGCTCATGTTTGAGCCCGACTCTTTTTAACATCTATGTGGCCCCCCTGGCAAACATTCTGCGAGAGTTTGGTTTCATCCCTGTATCTTACGCGGATGATACACAGCTATTATATCCTTTTAAGCAGCTTACGAACGAAATGAAGGCCTCTTTCTCCAATGGAATGAAGGCAGTAGCCAAATGGATGTCATCAAACTGCCTTCAATACAATGTGGGGAAGACTGAGGTCCTGTTGTTTGGAGAAGCCAAGATCTTATGGACCCCAGATTGGTGGCCGCAGGATCTTGGGCCAGTACCTGAACCCAAACTGGTCGTGAAAAACTTGGGGGTGCGCCTGGATCGAGATCTTTCCATGAAACAATATGCCAACTCAGTGGTGGGCACTTGTTTTCATGTGTTCGGCCTCCTACGAAAAGTTTTTCCTTTACTACCGGATGTTACAAGAAAGACTTTAGTGCAGGCCCTGATCCTTAGTCGATTAGACTACTGTAATGGGCTCCTGCTGTCAGCCAACGAGGGAGTCAAAGCTAAACTTCAGGTTGTGCAGAACACAGCAGCAAGGCTGGTTCTAAATGTTCCTCCAAGAACTCCATCTAAATCACTCCTGACTAAATTACACTGGCTCCCCATTCGGAAAAGGTTGGTATTTAAAATCTGTTGCCTTATTCACAAGAGTCTAAATGAATTAGGGCCATTGCATTGGGCAGACAAATTTGTACCGTACATTCCGATGCGATATCTCAGATCCAGTAACCAGCTGCTTCTAACAGTGCCAGCTGTAAAAAAAGTAAGGCAGGGTGGTAGAGCTCTGTCCGTAGTTGGTCCGACCTTGTGGAATGGATTACCTTTGGCACTTAGGAAATGTACAGAACACCTGAGTTTCAGGAAACAACTTAAGACCTTTTTGTTTCAATCATAAAACATTTCCTCTGGACTTGCAGAAAGCGCTCTCTAGGTCACAGGCGCAGAGATACTCCTCTGGGAGTCGATTCCTAGCGCGTTACAAACTTATAAATAAATAAATAAATAAACCAGTAACCAGGAAACTGGAAGGACTGGATTAGCAGGGCCAGATGTTTAGTTGCAAGAAGCCTATGGGTGGAAAAGGTTGTTGTTAGAAATGGGATTTCCGGTTGGCTAAGGCTGGCGCCAAAACCAGGCAGAAACCACCACTCCTGTCAGGGCAAGGGAGTTACACGCCAAGATAAGCCCTGCTCCCCCCCTTGGTAGCGTGACACAAGCAGTAAGGCTTACCCCAGAGGCAATGTAAGTTAAGTATTTGTGCACGCACCCACCAGCAACAACATCCAAGGCCCCTCACAAAAGGAACTCCACACAAGGTTACATAAAAATAGCCATTGTATTATACCAAACACATTAGATAATGAACACACACTTTACAATGTGCCATAGGCACGGGCAGAATTTACGGGGGATTATATACATGGAACAGGGCCACATGGGCCACTGTCAGGAATAAGCACTTTTAGAACTAGCACTTAGTAGAAATAGCACTTTGTAGGAATAATATAAGAACTGTAGCACCAAATACCAAAATGTAGCACACAACCAGTAACCATTGGTAAAAGGTAAGTACCACCTAGGCATAAAAACACATTCAGCGGTGTAGGGAAGACACATGATGCATAAAAACACATTCAGCGGTGTAGGTAAGACACATGATGCATAAGAACACATTCAGCGGCGTCGGTAAGACACATGATGTATAAAACCACATTCAGCGGTGTAGGGAAGACACATGCCGCATAAAAACACATTCAGCGGTGTCAGTAAAACACATGATGCATAAGAACACATTCAGCGGTGTAGGTAAGATACATGATGCATAAGAACACATTCAGTTGTGTAGGGAAGACACATGACGCATAAAAACACATTCAGCTGTGTCAGTAAGACACATGATGTATAAAAACACATTCAGCGGTGTAGGGAAGACACATGACGCATAAAAAACGCCCCACTCACTGCTGCCGCTCCTGCCTGCCTTTGCCGCCTCCTGCCTGCAGATTCCTTCGCTCGCTGCCCGCTGCTCCAGGGAATTTCCCGCTGCTCCTGGGAATTTCCCGCTGCCCGCTGCTTCTTGGAATTTCCCGCCGCTGCCTCCCTGCGGCCCCGCCCCCCTGTGATTTCATTCGCCGCCCCGCTCCCGCCACACAGCTGCTCCTCCATCCCGGCTCCTTACTTAAGGGGACCGTAGGGGACCACAGAGTGTGACCGCTCAGCCCTCCACAGGGCTTGGTCGCCCCACTCACTGCTGCCGCTCCTGCCTGCCTTTGCTGCCTCCTGCCTGCAGATTCCTTCGCTCGCTGCCCGCTGCTCCTGGGAATTTCCCGCTGCTCCTGGAAATTTCCCGCTGCCCGCTGCTTCTTGGAATTTCCCGCTGCTGCCTCCCTGCGGCCCCGCCCCCCTGTGATTCCATTCGCCGCCCCGCTCCCGCCACTCAGCTGCTCCTCCCTCCCGGCTCCTTACTTATGACGCCCCCAGACCGACCGCGCAGCAGACGCGCGCAGCGGGAGCACCGATTGAGCGCCGAAGGTGCGCCAAAGGTAAGCCCGTCTGCGCCCGTCCGCGCCTGGACCGCGCCCAGCCCCAGGACCCCTGGCCCTCCCCGCCGAGGCAAGACGACCCGACTGACCTACGACGCCGCCACTCTCAACGCACTCAATGCTGGCCGGACCCACGCCTGCTGCCGAGCCACCCCAAGACGCACCCACGGACCCTTCACCTGCTGCACCTGCAAGTTCACCTGCCTCCGAACCTGCCCTGCACCTGCCAAGACAAACACAAGCAGCAACCACCTCAAGTGCATCCTGATCAACACCCGCTCCGTCCACAGACACGCCGTGGAACTCTGGAACCTCCTCAACGCTACATCACCGGACGTCGCCTTCCTCACGGAAACCTGGATGAACGCCTCCTCTGCACCTGACATCGCCATCGCCATCCCGGACGGGTACAAGATCATCAGGAGGGACCGCATCAACCAGACCGGAGGTGGCATCGCCATCGTCCACAGGAACACCATCCGCATCACGACCGACTCCAACGACTCCTTCGCCGCAGCCGAATATCTCCACTTCCAGATTCACACCGACCCTAAGACGACCCTCCGAGGCACCCTCGTCTACAGACCCCAGGGACCACGCACACAATTCAGCGAAGACATCACAGACTTCATCAGCCCGCACGCCCTCCCCTCCACTGACTACATCCTCCTCGGGGACCTCAACTTCCACCTGGAGAACAACAAGGACCGCAACACCTCCGCCCTGCTGGAAAACCTCGCCAACCTCGGACTCAAGCAACTGGTCAACACCCCCACCCACTACGCCGGCCACACGCTTGATCCCGTCTTGTCTTCCAGCAAGTACATCACCTTCAGCCACGCCACCGGACTCCACTGGACCGACCACAGCTTCGTCCACTTCAGCTTCAAAAGATCCACGACCCACCACCACCACCCGCAACAGGTACCTTACAGGAATTGGAGCAAGATCACCGCAGACCAGCTCACCACCTCCCTCAGCCAGAGCCTACCCGCCAACACACGGACCCCAAGGAAGCAGCCCGCAACTTCACACAGTGGCTGACCGCCTGCGCCGACGACCTCGCGCCACTAAAGAACCCTCCCAGCAGACCCAGAAGCAAGAAGGCATCCTGGTTCACCGACGACCTCAAGGACTCCAAGAAGACCTGCCGCACCCTCGAGAAAGCCTGGCTCCTCGACCGGACCACCGACAACATGACCGCCCTCAAACAAGCTACCCGCAAGCACCACCAGCTCATCCGCACCACCAAGAAGAAATCCCTGAAGGAACGACTGGACAACAACGCCCACGACAGCAAAGAGCTCTTCACTATCGTCAAGGAGTTCTCAAAACCCCAGCACCGGCACCAACGATATCACTCCGTCACAAGACCTCTGCGACTTCTTCACCTCGTTCTTCCACCGCAAGATCGCCGACATCCACAACAGCTTCGGCGCCCCACCCACGCACCCAACAGTCAAACCAACGCCCCCCACCGCCACCCTTCACACCTGGACCACGGTGACCACCGAAGACACAGCCCGCACGATGAACACCATCCACTCCGGATCACCGACTGACCCCTGCCCACACCACGTCTTCAACAAGGCCGACTCCACCATCGCACCCCAACTCCGGAACATCATAAACGCCTCCTTCAACACCGCCACCTTCCTGGAGAGCTGGAAGCACGCCGAGATTAGCGCCCTCCTGAAGAAACCTACAGCGGACCCCACCGTTCTCAAAAACTTCCACCCCATCTCGCTCCTCCCTTTTCCTGCTAAAGTCATCGAGAAGATCGTCAACAGACAGCTGACCGCCTTCCTCGAGACGAACGGATCCCTCGACCCCTCGCAGTCCGGCTTCAGAGCCAACCACAGCACCGAGACCGCCCTCATCGCAGCCACCGACGACATCCGGACCCTGCTCGACAAGGGGGAAACAGTGGCCCTCATCCTCCTGGACCTCTCCGCTGCGTTCGACACGGTCTGCCACTGCACCCTAGTCCAGCGCCTCAGCAACATCGGTATCCAAGAGAAGGCACTGGAGTGGATCATCTCGTTCCTCGCCGGAAGAACACAAAGAGTCAGCCTCCCCCCGTTTCGCTCCGAGGCCACCGAAGTCATCTGTGGCGTCCCGCAAGGATCTTCACTCAGCCCCACCCTCTTCAACATCTACATGAAACCTCTCGCAGCCATCGCACGCCAGAACAACCTCAACATCATCTCTTACGCCGACGACACCCAGCTGATCCTCTCCCTCACCAGAGAACCCGACACCGCCAGAACCTGCCTACACGAAGGGATGAAAGACGTCGCCGATTGGATGAAGGACAGCCGCCTGAAACTGAGCTTGGACAAAACGGAAGTCCTCATCCTGGGATCTTCGTCCTCCGCCTGGGACGACTCCTGGTGGCCCCCAGCCCTGGGCACCGCACCCAAGCCAACCGACCGTGCACGCAACCTGGGCTTCATCCTGGACCCCTCCCTCTCGATGACCAGACAAGTCAACGCCGTCTCCTCATCGTGCTTCAAGACCCTGCGTATGCTTCGCAAGATCTTCCACTGGATCCCGACCGAGACCAGGAAGACTATCACCCAGGCACTCGTCACCAGCCGACTGGACTACGGAAACACCCTCTACGCCGGAACCACAGCCAAGCTACAGCAAAGACTCTAGCGCATCCAGAACGCCTCCGCCCGACTCATCCTACATGTGCCCCGACGCAGCCACATCTCCAGCCACCTGAGGAACCTGCACTGGCTCCCCGTCGACAAGAGGATCACGTTCCGGCTCCTCACCAACGCACAGAAGTCTCTCCACGACCTGGGCCCCAATTACCTCAACGACCGCCTGACCTTCTACACGCCCACCCGCCAGCTACGGTCCATCAGCCTCGCCCTCGCAGCCGTACCACGCATCCGAAGAGCCACCGCCGGAGGAAGATCCTTCTCTTACTTGGCTGCCAAGACTTGGAACTCCCTCCCCATCCCCCTTCGGCTGACCCAGGACCATCTCGCCTTCAGGAAACAACTCAAGACCTGGCTGTTCGAGCAGTAGCATACCCCCCGACCCAAGCGCCTTGAGACCCTCCCGGGTGAGTAGTGCGCTATACAAATGGCATGATTGATTGATTGATTCAGCGGTGTAGGTAAGACAAATGATGTATAAAAACACATTCAGCGGTGTAGGGAAGACCCATGACGCATAAAAACACATTCAGCGGTGTCAGTAAGACACATGATGAATAAGAACACATTCAGCGGTGTAGGTAAGACACATGATGCATAAAAACACATTCAGCGGTGTCAGTAAGACACATGATGTATAAAAACACATTCAGTGGTGTAGGGAAGACACATGACACATAAAAACACATTCAGAGGTGTCAGTAAAGACACATGATGTATAAAAACACATTCAGCAGTGTAGGGAAGACACGTTACGCATAAAAACACATTAATTGGTGTAGGTAAGACACATGATGTATAAAAACACATTCAGCGGCAGTATAGGGAAGACACATGACGCATAAAAACACATTCAGCGGTGTCAGTAAGACACATGACGCATAAAAACACATTTGCGGTGTAGGGAAGACACATGACGCATTAAAAACACATTCAGCGGTGTCAGTAAGACACATGATGTATAAAAACACATTCAGTGGTGTAGGGAACACACATGATGCATAAGAACACATTCAGCGGTGTAGGGAAGACACATGACGCATAGAAACACATTCAGCGGTGTAGGTAAGACACATGATGTATAAAAACACATTCAGTTGTGTAGGGAAGACACATGACGCATAAAAACACATTAATTGGTGTAGGTTAGACACATGATGTATAAAAACACATTCAGCGGCGGTATAGGGAAGACACATGACGCATAAAAACACATTCAGCGGTGTCAGTAAGACACATGATGCATAAGAACACATTCAGCGGTGTAGGTAAGACACATGATGCATAAGAACACATTCAGCGGTGTAGGGAAGATACATGAAACATAAAAACACATTCAGCGGTGTCAGTAAGACACATGATGTATAAAAACACATTCAGCGGTGTAGGGAAGACACATGACGCATAAAAACACATTCAGCGGTGTCAGTAAGACACATGATGTATAAAAACACATTCAGCGGTGTAGGGAAGACACATGACGCATAAAAACACATTCAGCGGTGTAGGTAAGACACATGATGCATAAAAACACATTCAGCGGTGTAGGGAAGAAACATGATGCATAAAAACACATTCAGCGGTGTCAGTACACAGGGTGCGCAAAACATACTACACCCAGTACATTTCCTAACGCCCAAAGCATTAGCGCATAAATCACATTTAGCACATAAAATCACATTAGGGTCCAGGTTGCGCCACTGCGCTAAAACCTAAATGTAGCAGCTGCCCACTACTTGCTGGGCAGCTGAGGACAAGAACAGGGCCTAAACGCTGCAGCTGGCACTAAGTGCTGCGCGGTTGGGGAAGGTCAAAGTAGGGGCGAAGGAGTGCGACTCACTCCAGAGTCCAAAGGACAAGTCCCTAGAAAGAAAGGTCCTAAACGGCGCAGCTGCCCACTAATTGCTGGGCAGCTGTGAAGCAAATCTGCGACTGGGGCCCTCACTGGCCCTTTAGAACACATTTGCGCCAGAAACGTTGGAGCCCTCTGGCTCTGAAAAACCACTGTACCCCAGGACTTAATGGGCTCCCCCCACGGGGAGAAGCACGGGCCCCTGTGGGCCCTTTCAGGACGTATGGCCAACTGGAGCAGCTGAGGAAATGCCAAAGTAGGGGCGGCATGGGCATCCTGGTGCTTGGGACCCCCACGGGGGCTCCTGAATCACTTCTGGGAATGTTAGAGCCTAACGGGGCTCTTGAAATACACCTGCCTCTTTGCGCTGGAGCCCTCTGGCTCATCAAATGAACAGGCACCCATCAGGGACAATATCGCGCCCCTCTAGCTCATTAAGCATTTTGGGGCAAAGTACGGGCGGCAATCACGGCGCTCTCTCTCCCCCTCCAGGCAGCTCCACTTACCGGCTGCTTCTCTGGGGCGGCGGGGGCGTGCCCCACACTTCACCCGGTCCCCAGTCTCGGGACCGGGACTTTGGAAGGCGGAGCCCTCTCGGCTCCCGGCTGACTACGCGGCCGGTGCTCCCTCCAGCACCTGGGAGCCCCGCAACACTGGTGCTCTTTTCCGTTGGCGGCCCCGGGGCTCTCCCCTGCTCACGGGAGCCCCGGGTGGCCATCACTCGGCCTGCTTCTTCCTCTGCCTGGCGGCGGCGGGCGGGACTTCCTGCCGGATCACAGGCCCCGCCCACGTCCCGGCCAAAGGTGCCTGACTTCCGGTTTTCCCGACCGCGGTGGTGAAATGAGGGACACCATCAGGGGTAGGCTCCCTCGAGTTAAAAAATAAGCTGGTATGTGGGGTGGGCACCCGCTAAGGAACGCAAATCCACGGGGTGGGCACCCACATTAATTAATTAATAAAACGAAGACGCAGGGTGGGCACCTGCGCACGGGGTAACAGAAAATAAACAGGGATAATGCAGGGTCGGCACCTGCTAATCAATAATAAAATAAGTGGTGTAGGCACACGCTAGGCAGGCATCAGGGGAGAATCCCTCCCCAGGGGATTCCCTCTTAAAAGGGGGCACAAGGAAAAAGAGCACAGCGCTCCCATCAGCAAAAGGTCCTGGAGAGTCAAAGGGAAAAAGTCAAAGAGGGGTTCCAGGGCAAAGCAAAGTCCCCCCAATCATCCCAGGCGGGCAGAGGGGTCCCCAAGCAGAAGTCCTCCAGCAATCCAGGGGCTGGGCAGGGCCCAGGGAGGCAAGCCTTCCCCTGCGCCCCAGTAGCAGCATGCCCCAGGTAGATTCTAGATTGCCGGGCAGTGTTGGTTGGTTGACACAAGTACGCACCTAGTATAATAAATTGCTAGGCTGACAAACCATCTGTGTTTAGTCACTTGTATTTTTTATAAAGAGAGATTATGAAAGAAATGCCTTGGCATCAAAAGGATTCACACCGCATCTACAGAGGTTCACAAGTACATTGAAAAAACCATAAACAATACATTAAGTCAAAACATACACATGTAACAATTGTGATAACATTAAATAAAGACAACTGTGGAATGCCTCAAAAAAATCCCTTTGTTGAGGCACCAATCCTGGATACAACTAAACAAGTGGACAGCTAAGATGACAAACTAGCCTACTTGTTTTGACCACCACTAGATACACATAAATTAATTAATCACATGGTGCACAACATAGGAAGACACAGAACTATGCAACAATGTAGAGTTGTGTGTAAGTTATATTCCTATTGTGCCCTGATAGTTCAGTATCTGGGTGGAGCAGGACGCCGACGCGTTTCGAACCCGTTCAGTAGTTTAAAGGGTTCTCCTCAGGACAAGGATTGGGGAGGTCGTTGTCGCTGTGAATTAAGTTAAAAACATGGTGTCAATGAAAGGCTGACTACTACCTCACTTCAACTCAAACACTGTGAAGTAGTAAGCAAATACCTTATGCTGGGAAAATCAGGATGCTACCTGTGAAGAAGGTGATATAAACCCTAGTTAGTCTCTGTTGTATGACATACACTCTGAGCCACTGTGTGCACATATGTGCAAATAAAGGGGATCCCGCTTTGGGGCACGTACCTTGATGTTTAAAGTGCGAATGCACAGATAAGGGATGCTGATGTACCTAAAGTCGGGAGATGTGCCTAAAGGAAGTAAATAACACGAAGTATTACGATCCCAGCATAAGCTACAAAATTTTTTGTATCTTGACGCAAAACTGTTCGTAACACAAATTGCTCGTGACTGGAAAGTCCCAACTGAGTCCTACCTTAGTGTGCAGAATTTAGATTCACAGCACGAACACGAGCGGCAGCCGCCGCGGGTTCGGCAACTAAAAACCAAAGGGGATGCAGAGATTAGCCAGATTCTGAAAACGCGCTCGCGCAATCTGTCCAAATATGTTTGGAAGTGTTTAAGAAGAACTCACTTTTTGGACGAATAAATCGGCGATGTGCTTCAGGCACCCAGACGGTAAAGGACTGACAACGCGGGTACAGAAGGGGGCGTGTCCAAGTGTATTTAACGCGCAAGGCGTGTAAAATGGCCTGATGGGACATGTAGTCCAGTTGCGCGAATGCCCGCTGAGTGGAACGAAGGGGCGCACTCAATGGGAGTGATGTTTTTTTAAAACAAAGGGATATTAGATCGAAGGCGAGTCGAAGAAATTAAGTTGGAATGTGTGATCTCTATTGAAAGATCAGGCGCATATTTACTCAGGTGTTTCGGGGGGGCTCAGAGGCAGAGGGGACACCCCTAGGGGGACCCCCGTGGGGGGTTTGAGAATAGCATACATACTAAGGAGTTATTCAAACACATGAGTGTATTTACTACGTGGTTATGCAGACACATGAGCAGCAAGCAGCACAGACAAGCAATCGCTGCGGACAGGCTAACTACAGATTACTGAGTTCATTAAGGTCATTGAGTCCCACCATGGCAGTGTTAAACCTCAGAATAAGGTAGGCCTCTTTCTGGGCAAGGCGTACGTCTGGGTCTCCGCCTACTCCTGGAGTGTTCTTAATGTTCGCCAGGATCGTCCATTTCAGATCATTGGATGAGTGTTCATTTCGCAAAAAGTGGGATACCAAGGGTGCTGTCAAAACCTTGTTATTTATCCTTGATCGATGCTGGATGATGCGTTGACGCGCTTCTTGGGTTGTCTTGCCGATGTAGACCTTTCCGCACGGGCAAGTGATGGCGTATACTGCATACTTGGTCTTACAGTTTGTAAAGTTGTTATGACGCCAATGTTTTTCGCCGTCCGTGAACAGGGTTCCTTCTGTTGTCAAGTTGCACACTGAGCATGTCCCACATTTGCGATGGCCCATTACCGGGCCCATGTTGAAGAGGGTTCCCTGTGTTTCTTTTTTCGTGACACCTCTTGTGGACGAGATCTGTTGTCCGATACTTCTGTTTTTTTTCAGTGCGAAAAGGGGTTTGCCAATGTCTGGTAGGATTTCCTCAACGAGATGCCAATTGTTTCTTATTATTTTCTGTACTGGGTTAGTGTGGGGCCCAAAGGTGGAGACACAAACCATTCTCTCGACATTGGTTTTCTCTCGTTTTTGTAGAAGGTGTTCCCGAGGTGTCCATCTTGCCCTCTTCATGGACTGTTTCAGCAGTTTTGCCGGATAGCCTCGTGCCTTCAACTTATTGGTCAGATTTTCTCCGTGGATGGTGAATATTTACGGGTGAGAAGAAACTGTTCGAGAACGGAAAACTTCACCATCCACGGAGAAAATCTGACCAATAAGTCACAGATGGTTTGTCAGCCTAGCAATTTATTATACTAGGTGCGTACTTGTGTCAACCAACCAACACTGCCCGGCAATCTGGTTTGTTTGTTTCATAAGAGTGGTCCAGCCGGTCAGAGACAGGACCCAGCCTTCCCTCTTTTTCCCAGGTAGACTCTAGTCAGGAAAACAAAAACATTTTACAAGAGGTCACAGCCTCTTTTTATACAGAGAAATCCTTTGTTTTCAAAGGTGCAGGCAAGGGGCGAACCAGATGCAACTGGTTCCTGAGCACTTTGTTTTGCTCCGCCCCTCTGCTTATTCACAGGGTGGGTCAGGGACATCAGACACACCACAGGGGGCGGAGTAAGCATTGTGGAGCGAAAGCCCAGCCCTATTAAGGTCCCAGGTGCAGCCCCTCCCTGTCATCAACATGCAGATCTCCCCATTCACCACCGGGGCAGACCCATCCTGACTCCAGGAGCCAGGCACACCAGCCAGCTCCAGCCAATCACAAGCCAGCACCTTCACTGCACAGACAGGCCAACTTCTAGAAGAGGCACTTCCATACTAGACACATGAACGCCGCACACATCATCGCGCAGCATTCAATCTCACGAGTTCGCACATACCAAACTCGACCTTGCACTCCCCACGCATCAGGAATTATCATGGACACACACATCCCCCATGCATTCCTATGGGAGGGCAGGCCAATCTCAAAAAACACACACTCAGAGAGCGCACACACTTTACACTGCGCCACAGTGCAAAAGTGCACAAAGACCAGAAATCACTATAATGATGTAACATTAAAAGGCAAAAAGTTCAGGGGTGAACCTGCCAGAAGGGCCAAGTCCGCGGTACAAAAGGGGGTGGTGATGGACGGAGCATCTGAACCAATCAAACACTCACACCGAGTCAAAAGATCTGGGTTTGATCCATCACCGTTCTTTAGCCCACTCTGCCACCCCAGTTCAGACATGGCTATATGCAAATCAGTCTGACCCTGTGCCTCATGGGAACAGTCCACCCCGAACTGCCAAGCCATGCCTTCCCTGGACGGGAAACAAGCTTCCGAGGACCAGTTTCTGGCATTACAGAGGTCTTCAGCCCTGCAAAGTCCAACACATTAGAAATGGGATTTCCGGTTGGCTAAGGCTGGCGCCAAAACCAGGCGTAAACCCCCACTCCAGTCAGGGCAAGGGAGTTACACACCAAGATAACCCCTGCTCACCCCCTTGGTAGCGTGACACGAGCAGTAGGGCTTACCCCGGAGGCAATGTTAGTTACGTATTTGCACACGCACTCACCAGCAACAACATCCAAGGCCCCCCACAAAAGGAACTCCACACAAGGTTATATAAAAATAGCCTTTGTATTATACCAAACACATTAGATAATGAACACACACTTAACAATGTGCCAGAGGCACGGGCAGAATTTACAGGGGATTATATACATGGGACAGGGCCACATGGGCCACTGTCAGGAATAAGTACTTTTAGAACTAGCACTTAGTGGAAATAGCACTTTGTAAGAATAACACTTAGAACATATAATAACTGTGGCACCAAATAACAAAATGTAGCACACAACCAGTAACCACTGGAAGAAGGTAAGTATCACCTAGGCATAAAAACACATTCAGCGGTGTACGGAAGACACATGATGCATAAAAACACATTCAGCGGTTTAGGGAAGACACATGATTCATAAGAACACATTCAGCAGTGTCAGTAGGACACATGATGTATAAAAACACATTCAGCGGTGTAGGGAAGACAGATGACGCATAAAACCACATTCAGCGGTGTCAGTAAGACACATGATGCATAAGAACACATTCAGCGGTGTAGGTAAGACACATGATGCATAAGAACACATTCAGGGGTGTAGGGAAGACACATGACGCATAAAAACACATTCAGCGGTGTCAGTAAGACACATGATGTATAAAACACATTCAGCGGTGTAGGGAAGACACATGATGTATAAAAACACATTCAGCGCCGGTGTAGGGAAGACACATGATCCATAAAAACACATTCAGCGGTGTCGGTAAGACACATGATGCATAAGAACACATTCAGCGGTGTAGGTAAGACACATGATGCATAAGAACACATTCAGCGGTGTCAGTAAGACACATGATGTATAAAAAAACATTCATCGGTATAGGGAAGACACATGATGCATAAAAACACATTCAGCGGTGTAGAGAAGACACTTGACGCATAAAAACACATTCAGCGGTGTCAGTAAGATACATGATGTATACAAACACATTCAGCGGTGTAGGGAAGACACATGACGCATAAAAACATATTCAGCGGTGTCAGTAAGACACATGATGTATAAAAATACATTCAGCGGTGTAGAGAAAACACATGACGCATAAAAACACATTCAGCGGGGTCAGTAAGACACATGATGTATAAAAACACATTCAGCGGTGTTGGGAAGACACATGATGCATAAAAACACATTCAGCGGTGTCAGTAAGACACATGATGCATAAGAACACATTCAGCGGTGTAGAAAAGACACATGACGCATAAGAACACATTCACCGGTGTAGGAAAGACACGTGACGCATAAAAACACATTCAGCGGTGTCAGTAAGACACATGATGTATAAAAACACATTCATCGGTGTAGGGAAGACACATGATGCATAAAAACACATTCAGCGGTGTCAGTAAGAAACATGATGCATAAAAACACATTCAGCGGTGTAGGTAAGATACATGATGTATAAAATCACATTCAGCGGTGTAGGGAAGACATGTGACTCATAAAAACACATTCAGCGGTGTCAGTAAGACACATGATGTATAAAAACACATTCAGCGGTGTAGAGAAGACACAGGATGCATAAAAACACATTCTACGGGGTCAGTAAGACACATGATGTATAAAAACACTTTCAGCGGTGTAGGGAAGAATCATGATGCATAAAAACACATTCAGCGGTGTCAGTAAGACACATGATGCATAAGAGCACATTCAGCGGTGTAGGTAAGACACATGACGTCTAAGAACACATTCAGCGGTGTAGGGAAGACACGTGACGCATAAAAACACATTCAGCGGTGTCAGTAAGGCACAGGATGCATAAGAACACATTCAGCGGTGTAGGTAAGTCACATGATGCATAAGAACACATTCAGCAGTGTAGGGGAGACACATGAAGCATAAAAACTCTTTCAGCGGTGTCAGTAAGACACATGATGTATAAAAACACATTCAACGGTTTAGGGAAGACACATGACGCATAAAAACACATTCATCTGTGTCAGTAAGACACATGATATATAAAAACACATTCAGTGGTGTAGGGAAGACACATGACGAAAAAAAACACATGCAGCGGTGTAGGTAAGACACATGATGTATAAAACACATTCAGCGGTGTAGGACAGACACATGATGCATAAAAACACATTCAGTGGTGTCAGTAAGACACATGATGCATAAGAACACATTCAGCGGTGTAGGTAAGACATATGACGCAAAGGAACACATTCAGCGGTGTAGGGAAGACATGTGATGCATAAAACACATTCAGCGGTGTAGGAAAGACACATGATGCATAAAAACACATTCAGTGGTGTCAGTAAGACACATGATGCATAAGAACACATTCAGCGGTGTAGGTAAGACATATGACGCAAAGGAACACATTCAGCGGTGTAGGGAAGACATGTGATGCATAAAAACACATTCAGCGGTGTCAGTAAGACACATGATGTATAAAAATACATTCAGCGGTGTAGGGAAGACACATGATGACGCATAAAAACAGATTCAGCCGTGTAGGTAAGACACATGATGTATAAAAACACATTCAGCGGTGTAGAGAAGACACATGACGCATAAAAAAACATTCAGCGGTGTCAGTAAGACACATGATGCATAAGAACACATTCAGTGGTGTAGGTAAGTCACATGATGCATAAGAACACATTCAGCGCTGTAGGGAAGACACATGATCCATAAAAACACATTCAGCGGTGTCGGTAAGACACATGATGCATAAGAACACATTCAGCGGTGTAGGTAAGACACATGATGCATAAGAACACATTCAGCGGTGTCAGTAAGACACATGATGTATAAAAAAACATTCATCGGTGTAGGGAAGACACATGATGCATAAAAACACATTCAGCGGTGTAGAGAAGACACTTGACGCATAAAAACACATTCAGCGGTGTCAGTAAGATACATGATGTATACAAACACATTCAGCGGTGTAGGGAAGACACATGACGCATAAAAACACATTCAGCGGTGTCAGTAAGACACATGATGTATAAAAATACATTCAGCGGTGTAGAGAAAACACATGACGCATAAAAACACATTCAGCGGGGTCAGTAAGACACATGATGTATAAAAACACATTCAGCGGTGTTGGGAAGACACATGATGCATAAAAACACATTCAGCGGTGTCAGTAAGACACATGATGCATTAGAACACATTCAGCGGTGTAGAAAAGACACATGACGCATAAGAACACATTCACCGGTGTAGGAAAGACACGTGACGCATAAAAACACATTCAGCGGTGTCAGTAAGACACATGATGTATAAAAACACATTCATCGGTGTAGGGAAGACACATGATGCATAAAAACACATTCAGCGGTGTCAGTAAGAAACATGATGCATAAAAACACATTCAGCGGTGTAGGTAAGATACATGATGTATAAAATCACATTCAGCGGTGTAGGGAAGACATGTGACTCATAAAAACACATTCAGCGGTGTCAGTAAGACACATGATGTATAAAAACACATTCAGCGGTGTAGAGAAGACACATGATGCATAAAAACACATTCTATGGGGTCAGTAAGACACATGATGTATAAAAACACTTTCAGCGGTGTAGGGAAGAATCATGATGCATAAAAACACGTTCAGCGGTGTCAGTAAGACACATGATGCATAAGAGCACATTCAGCGATGTAGGTAAGACACATGACGTCTAAGAACACATTCAGCGGTGTAGGGAAGACACGTGATGCATAAAAACACATTCAGCGGTGTCAGTAAGGCACAGGATGCATAAGAACACATTCAGCGGTGTAGGTAAGTCACATGATGCATAAGAACACATTCAGCGGTGTCAGTAAGACACATGATGTATAAAAACACATTCAGCGGTGTAGAGAAGACACATGATGCATAAAAACACATTCTACGGGGTCAGTAAGACACATGATGTATAAAAACACTTTCAGCGGTGTAGGGAAGAATCATGATGCATAAAAACACATTCAGCGGTGTCAGTAAGACACATGATGCATAAGAGCACATTCAGCGGTGTAGGTAAGACACATGACGTCTAAGAACACATTCAGCGGTGTAGGGAAGACACGTGACGCATAAAAACACATTCAGCGGTGTCAGTAAGGCACAGGATGCATAAGAACACATTCAGCGGTGTAGGTAAGTCACATGATGCATAAGAACACATTCAGCAGTGTAGGGGAGACACATGAAGCATAAAAACTCTTTCAGCGGTGTCAGTAAGACACATGATGTATAAAAACACATTCAACGGTTTAGGGAAGACACATGACGCATAAAAACACATTCATCTGTGTCAGTAAGACACATGATATATAAAAACACATTCAGTGGTGTAGGGAAGACACATGACGAAAAAAAACACATGCAGCGGTGTAGGTAAGACACATGATGTATAAAACACATTCAGCGGTGTAGGACAGACACATGATGCATAAAAACACATTCAGTGGTGTCAGTAAGACACATGATGCATAAGAACACATTCAGCGGTGTAGGTAAGACATATGACGCAAAGGAACACATTCAGCGGTGTAGGGAAGACATGTGATGCATAAAACACATTCAGCGGTGTAGGAAAGACACATGATGCATAAAAACACATTCAGTGGTGTCAGTAAGACACATGATGCATAAGAACACATTCAGCGGTGTAGGTAAGACATATGACGCAAAGGAACACATTCAGCGGTGTAGGGAAGACATGTGATGCATAAAAACACATTCAGCGGTGTCAGTAAGACACATGATGTATAAAAATACATTCAGCGGTGTAGGGAAGACACATGATGACGCATAAAAACAGATTCAGCCGTGTAGGTAAGACACATGATGTATAAAAACACATTCAGCGGTGTAGAGAAGACACATGACGCATAAAAAAACATTCAGCGGTGTCAGTAAGACACATGATGCATAAGAACACATTCAGTGGTGTAGGTAAGTCACATGATGCATAAGAACACATTCAGCGCTGTAGGGAAGACACATGATCCATAAAAACACATTCAGCGGTGTCGGTAAGACACATGATGCATAAGAACACATTCAGCGGTGTAGGTAAGACACATGATGCATAAGAACACATTCAGCGGTGTCAGTAAGACACATGATGTATAAAAAAACATTCATCGGTGTAGGGAAGACACATGATGCATAAAAACACATTCAGCGGTGTAGAGAAGACACTTGACGCATAAAAACACATTCAGCGGTGTCAGTAAGATACATGATGTATACAAACACATTCAGCGGTGTAGGGAAGACACATGACGCATAAAAACACATTCAGCGGTGTCAGTAAGACACATGATGTATAAAAATACATTCAGCGGTGTAGAGAAAACACATGACGCATAAAAACACATTCAGCGGGGTCAGTAAGACACATGATGTATAAAAACACATTCAGCGGTGTTGGGAAGACACATGATGCATAAAAACACATTCAGCGGTGTCAGTAAGACACATGATGCATTAGAACACATTCAGCGGTGTAGAAAAGACACATGACGCATAAGAACACATTCACCGGTGTAGGAAAGACACGTGACGCATAAAAACACATTCAGCGGTGTCAGTAAGACACATGATGTATAAAAACACATTCATCGGTGTAGGGAAGACACATGATGCATAAAAACACATTCAGCGGTGTCAGTAAGAAACATGATGCATAAAAACACATTCAGCGGTGTAGGTAAGATACATGATGTATAAAATCACATTCAGCGGTGTAGGGAAGACATGTGACTCATAAAAACACATTCAGCGGTGTCAGTAAGACACATGATGTATAAAAACACATTCAGCGGTGTAGAGAAGACACATGATGCATAAAAACACATTCTATGGGGTCAGTAAGACACATGATGTATAAAAACACTTTCAGCGGTGTAGGGAAGAATCATGATGCATAAAAACACGTTCAGCGGTGTCAGTAAGACACATGATGCATAAGAGCACATTCAGCGATGTAGGTAAGACACATGACGTCTAAGAACACATTCAGCGGTGTAGGGAAGACACGTGATGCATAAAAACACATTCAGCGGTGTCAGTAAGGCACAGGATGCATAAGAACACATTCAGCGGTGTAGGTAAGTCACATGATGCATAAGAACACATTCAGCAGTGTAGGGGAGACACATGAAGCATAAAAACTCTTTCAGCGGTGTCAGTAAGACACATGATGTATAAAAACACATTCAACGGTTTAGGTAAGACACATGACGCATAAAAACACATTCATCTGTGTCAGTAAGACACATGATATATAAAAACACATTCAGTGGTGTAGGGAAGACACATGACGAAAAAAAACACATGCAGCGGTGTAGGTAAGACACATGATGTATAAAACACATTCAGCGGTGTAGGAAAGACACATGATGCATAAAAACACATTCAGTGGTGTCAGTAAGACACATGATGCATAAGAACACATTCAGCGGTGTAGGTAAGACATATGACGCAAAGGAACACATTCAGCGGTGTAGGGAAGACATGTGATGCATAAAAACACATTCAGCGGTGTCAGTAAGACACATGATGTATAAAAATACATTCAGCGGTGTAGGGAATACACATGATGACGCATAAAAACAGATTCAGCCGTGTAGGTAAGACACATGATGTATAAAAACACATTCAGCGGTGTAGAGAAGACACATGACGCATAAAAAAACATTCAGCGGTGTCAGTAAGACACATGATGCATAAGAACACATTCAGTGGTGTAGGTAAGTCACATGATGCATAAGAACACATTCAGCGCTGTAGGGAAGACACATGACGCATAAAAACACATTCAGTGGTGTCAGTAAGACACATGATGTATAAAAACACATTCAGCGGTTTAGGGAAGACACATGACGCATAAAAACACATTCAGCTGTGTCAGTAAGACACATGATGTATAAAAACACATTCAGCGGTGTAGGGAAGACACATGACGCATAAAAACACATTCAGCGGTGTAGGTAAGACACTTGATGCATAAAAACACATTCAGCGGTGTAGGGAAGACACATGACACATAAAAACTCATTTAGCGGTTTCAGTAGACATGATGCGCAAAACATACTACACCCAGTACATTTCCTAACGCCCAAAGCATTAGCGCATTAATCACATTTAGCACATAAAATCACATTAGGGTCCAGGTTGCGCCACTGCGCCAAAACCTAAACGTAGCAGCTGCCCACTACTTGCTGGGCAGCTGAGGACAAGAACAGGGCCTAAACGCTGCAGCTGGCACTAAGTGCTGCATGGCTGGGGAAGGCCAAAGTAGGGGCGAAGGAGTGCGACTCACTCCAGAGTCCAAAGAAAAAGTCCCTAGAAGAGAGGTCCTAAACAGCGCAGCTGCCTACTAATTGCTGGGGAGCTCTGAAGCAAATCTGCGACAGGGACCCTCACTGGCCCTTAAGAACATATTTGCGCCAGAAACGTTGGAGCCCTCTGGCTCTGGAAAACCACTGTACCCCGGGACTTAATGGGCTCTCCCCACGGGGAGAAGCACAGGCCCCTCTGGGCCCTCTCAGGACTTACGGCCAACTGGAGCAGCTGAGGAAATGCCAAAGTAGGGGTGGCATGGGCATCCTGGCACTTGGGACCCCCACGGGGGCCCCTGAATCACTTCGGGGAACATTACAGCTTCAAGGGGCTCTTGAAATACACCTGCCTCCTTGCGCTGGAGCCCTCTGGCTCATCAAATGAACAGGACCCATCGGGGGCAATAACGGGCCCCTCTGGCTCCTGAAGTATTGTGGGGCAAAGTACGGTTGGCAATGACGGAGCTTTCTCTCCCCCTCCGGCAGCTCCACTTACCGGCTGCTTTTCCATGGGAGGCGGGGGCGTGCACCACACTTCACCCGGTCCCCCATCTCGGGACCAGGACTTTGGAAGGCGGAGCCCTCTCGGCTCCGGGCTGACTACGCGACCGGGGCTCCCTCCAGCACCTGGGAGCCCCGCAACACTGGTGCTCTTTTCCGTTGGCGGCCCCGTGGCTCTCCCAAGCTCACGGGAGCCTCTGGCGTCCATCACTCAGCCTGCTTCTTCCTCCGGACGGTGGCGGCGGGCGGGATTTCCTGCCGGATCGCAGGCCCCCCCCACGTCCCGGCCAAAGGTGCCTGACTTCCGGTTTTTCCAGCTGCAGCGGTGAAATGAGGGACACCATGAGGGGTAGGCTCCCTCGAGTTCAAAAATAAGCTGGCATGCGGGGTGGGCACCCGCTAAGGAACACAAATCCGCGGGGTTGGCACCCGCATTAATTAATTGATAAAACGAAGATGCAGGATGGGCACCTGCGCATGGGGTAACAGAAAATAAACAGGTAAAATGCAGGGTGGGCACCTGCCAATCAATATTAAAATAAGCGGGGTAGGCACCCGCTAGGCAGGCATTACGGGGGAATCCCTCCCCAGGGGATTCTCTCTGAAAAGGGGGCACAAGGAAAAGGAGCACAGCACTCCCATCAGCAAAAGGTCCTGGAGAGTCAAAGGGAAAAAGTCAAAAAGGGGTACCAGGGCAAAGCAAAATCCCCCCAATCATCCCAGGCGGGCAGAGGGGTCCCCAAGCAGAAGTCCTCCAGCAATCCAGGGGCTGGGCAGGGCCCAGGGAGGCAAGCCTTCCCCTGGGCCCCAGCAGCACGCCCCTGGTAGAATCTAGTCAGGAAAACAAGAACACTTTACAAGAGGTCACAGCCTCTTTTTATACAGAGAAATCCTTTTTCGTCAAAGGTGCAGGCAAGGGGTGAGCCAGATGCAACTGGTTCCTGAGCACTTTGTTTTGTTCAGCCCCTCTGCCTATTCACAGGGTGGGTTAGGGACATCAGACACACCACAGGGGGCAGAGCCAGCCTTGTGGAGGGAAAGCCCAGCCCTATTCAGGTCCCAGGTGCAGCCCCTCCCTGCCATCAACATGCAGATCTCCCCATTCACCACGGGGGCAGACCCAACCTGACTCCAGGAGCCAGGCACACCAGCCAGCTCCAGCCAATCACAAGCCAGCACCTTCACTGCACAGACAGGCCAACTTCTAGAAGTGGCACTTCCATACTAGACACATGAACGCCGCACACATCATCGCGCAGCATTCAATCTCACGAGTTCGCACATACCAACCTCGACCTTGCACTCCCCACGCATCAGGAATTACCATGGACACACACATTCCCCCATACTTTGCTATGGGAGGGCAGGCCAATCTCACACACGCACTCAGAGAGCGCACGCACTTTACACTGCGCCACAGTGCAAAAGTGAGCAAAGACCAGAAATCACTATAATGATGTAACATTAAAAGGCAAAAAGTTCAGGGGTGAACCTGCCAGAAGGGCCAAGTCCAACAGTTGTGTATTAAGGCTTGGATTTGCAAACATTGGTGATATGAGGGGAAAAAAAGGGAGGGGAAAGAGGCAATGATCAGGGGCAGAGAAAAACAGGGCCAATCTAAGGAAGACAAACACAGCCAATCAAAGAGAGGGTAAAAAGGCGATGTTCCATGGGAGAGACAAACACAGTCAATCAAAAAGGAGACAAACACAGCCAATCAAAGGGAGGGTAAAGAGCTGATGCTTCAGGGAGAGACAAACACAGCCAATCAAAGGGATGGTAAAGAGGCGATGATCAAGGGGAGAGACAGACACATTCAACCAAAGGAAGAGTAAAGAGGCGATGCTCCAGGCGAGAGACAATCTCAGCCAATCAAAGATGTGATGTTTCTGGTAGGAGACAAACACAACCAATCAAAAGAATGGCAAAGAGGCTAAGCTCCGGGGAAGTGACAAACACAGTCAATTACAGGGATGGTAAAGAGGCGATGCTCCAGGTGAGAGACAAACACAGTCAATCAAAGTGTTTGTAAAAGGTGATGCTCCAGGGGAGACACAAACACAGCCAATCAAAGGAAGACAGACACAGCCCATCAAAGAAAGATACAAACAGCCCACCAAAAGGATGGTAAAGAGGTGATGCTCCAGTGGAGAGAAAAAATCAGACACTTAACAGAAGACAAACACGGCTTCAACAAAGGATGGTAAATAGGTGATGCACCAGCAGTAAGACAAACACAGCCAATCAAAGGAAGACAAACACAGCCAATCAAAGTGAGGGTAAAGAGGCGATGCTCCAGGGCAGACACAAACACAGCCAACCAAAGGGTATGTAAAGCAGCAATGCTTCAGTGGCGAGACAAACACAGCCAATTAAAGGGATGTTAAAAAGGGATAATCCAGGGGAGAGAAAAACACCGCCAATCAAAGGAACAGTAAAGAGGCTATGCTCCAGAGGAGAGGCAAACACAGCCAAACAAAGGGAGGGTAACGAGGGGATGCTGTAGGGGAGAGACAAACCCAGCCAATAACGGGGGTGGTAAAAAGGGATAATCCAGGGGAGAGAAAAACTCAGCCAATCAAAGGAATAGTAAAGAGGCTATGCTCCTGGTGAGAGACAAACACAGCCAAACAAAGGGAGGATAAAGAAGCAATGCTCCAGGAGAGAGACAAACACAGCCAATCAAAGGAAGACAAACACAGCCAATCAAAGTGAGGGTAAAGAGGCGATGCTCCAGGGCAGACACAAACACAGCCAACCAAAGGGTATGTAAAGCAGCAATGCTTCAGTGGCGAGACAAACACAGCCACTCAAAGGAAGACAATCACAGTGAATCAAAAGGAGGGTAAAGAGAGATGCTCTGGGGTAGAGACAAACACAGCCAATCAAAGGAGGGGTAAGGAGGTGATGCTCCAGGGGAGAGACAAACACAGCCAATCAAAGGGATGGTAAAGAGGCGATGATCCAGGGAAGAGACAGACACAGCCAATGAAAGGGAGAGTAACGAGGCGATACTCCTGGCGAGAGACAAACACAGCCAATCAAAGGGAGACAAACACAGCCAATCAAAGGGAGGGTAAAGAGCCGATGATCCAGGGGAGAGACAAACACAACCGTTCAAAAGAATGGTAAAGAGGCTATGCTCCATGGAAGAGACAAACACAGCCAGTCACAGGGAGGGTAAAGAGGCGATGCTCTGGGGAGAGACAAACACAGCTAATCAAAGGAAGACAAACACAGCCAATCAAAGAAAGATAGAACAGCCAATCAAAGGAATGGCAAAGAGGCAATGCTCCAGGGGAGAAAAAAAACAGCCACTTAAAGGAAGATAAACACAGCTTCTCAAATGGATGGTAAAGAGTCGATGCTCCAGGGGAAAGACGAACGCAGCCAATCAAAGGAAGACAAACACAGCCAATCAAAGGAAGAAAAAAAAGACAATCAAAAGGATGGTAAAGAGGCGAGGTTATAGAGGAGACAAAAACAGCCACTTGAAGGACAATAAACACAGCTTCTCAAAAGGAGGGGAAAGAGTTGATGTTCCAGGGGAGAGACAAACGCAGCCAACCAAAGGAAGACAAACACAGCCAATCAAAAGGAGGGTAAAGAGGCAATTCTCCAGGGGAGAGACAAACACATCCAACCAAAGAGTTGGTAAAGGAGTGATGCTTCAGTGGAGAGACAAACACAGCAGATCAAAGGAAGACAAGCACCGCCAGTCAAAGGGAAGGTAAAGAGACAACGCTACACGAGAACGGCGAGCACAGCCAATCATAAGAAGACAAACACAGCCAATCAAAGGGTTGGTCAAGAAGCGATGCTCTAGTGGAGACACAAAGACAGACAATCAAAGGAAGACAAACACAGCCAGCCAAAGGGAGGGTAAAGATGCACTGCTCCAGGGGAGAGACAAACACTGACAATCAAAGGAAGAAAAACAAGGCCAATGAAAAGGCTTATAAAGAGGCAATGCTCATGGGCAGAGACCAACACAGCCAATCGAAAGAATAGTAGAAAGGTGATGGTCCAGGAAAGGGACAAGCACATCCAATCAGGAAGAGACAAACACAGACAATCAAAAGGATGGAAAAGAAGCGAAGCTCAAGGAGAAAGAAAAAGACTGCCAGTCAAAAGCATGGAAAAGAGGCAATGCTCAAGGGAAAAAAAAACGACTGCCCGTCAAAAGGATGGTGCAGAGGCAATGCTCCAGGGAAGAGGCAAACACAGCCAATCAGAAGAATGGTAGATAGATGATGCTCCGGGGGAATTACTAACGCAGCCAATCAAAAGGATGGCTGGGAGGCAATGCTCAGGGATAGAGACAAACACAGCCAATCAGAAGGATGGTAAAGAGGTGATGCTCCAGGGGAGAGACAAACACAGCCAATCAAGAGAATGGTAGATAAGCAATGATCTAGGACAGTGTTTCCCAAACTGTGGTCCGCGGACCCCCAGGGGTCCGTGACACATTCCCAGGGGGTCCGTAGGCAACAGTTTTAAAAGCAGAGAAACGTTTCTTGTATAATCAGCAGCTTTCCAGCAACAATAAAAGTGTCAAGAGAATGCCAGTGATTAATGTACCTGCTGGAGAGCGAGGAGAGTTTTGTTCAGTGGCAGCTTTGATGTAACTAATGTAGAACAGAGGGTTAATGTGCCTACTGCAAAGAACGTGTAACATGCATCTTAAAAAGCAGCATTTTATGTGCCTAGGTTCGTGGTCACTGCTTTTGTCACAGAGATTCCTTTATTACTGTGCACTTCATAAATGACAATCGTAATCTAGCAGAGGTACCTATAAACTGTCATCAAAGAGCTGCTTGCAAACTGCATGGTACCAGTTAGTAACTTTTATTTTGTCCCAGTTATTCATTATCCTGATTCTGCTAAAAAGATATATTTGGGTGGAAATGCATTATTAATGTTAAAGTCAATGCTAGCCACTGTGTTATGCTCTGAATCCTGAGTTTGTGTTTTTCCAGACCAAGCACTCTTTAAACATTTTATATACCCACTGATTTACATGTGTGATTCAATGTCTCTATATGTGTGTGATGTAAAGTGCTCTGACATCCTACAATGGTATGAGAGATGCTACAAAACAAATAAAATACATGTGACAGAGGGGCTATTACTTCAATATAAAATACTAAGGGCCAGATGTACGAACTGTTTTTATATGCGCAAACGGGTTCGCGAACCCGTTTGCGCATGCAAAAACCTATTGGGCCATGTACATAGCCTATTTCGTGAGTCGCAATTTGTTTGCGACTCTCTAAATAGGTTTTGCAACTTGCTATTTGGAAGGGGCATTCTCTTCCAAATAGCGAGTCTCAAAACCATGTACAAATGTTTTGCGGTCGCAAAACAGTCCCAATTACCACCTACTTCAAGTAGATGGTAATGCATTCGCAAATGGGAAGGGGTCTCCAGGGGACCCCTTCCCCTTTGCAAATGCATGCAAAATTATTTTTTAAGATCGGGCAGTGGTCCCAGGGACCTCTGCCTGCCCTTAGAAAATGAAACGAAAACGTTTCATTTTCTTTTTTTTTTTTAAATGCATGGTAAACAGGCTGCATTTTTTTTTTAAGCTGCTATATTTAAAAGCAGTCCGAGACATGGTGGCCTGCAGAGACCAACAGGCCACCATCGCTGGGAGGGCTGGCATTCCCAATGGGCTCGCAAATTGCGAGAGGCTCATTAATATTAATGAACCTCGCAATTTGTGACCCCATTGGGAATACCAAACAGTGTTAAACACACCGTTGTACATTTCATTTAGCGACTCGCAATTTGCCACTCTCAATGTGTTGCCAATTGCGAGGCGCTAAATGAAATGGTCGTACATCTGGCCCCAAAATCCTTAGTACTTTGAGTATTTGTTTTGTGTGCACACGTGTGTATTTTTTTCGAATTAATGTTTTTATGTTTGAAATGTAACTCATACAAATTGCTTGGGGGTCCCCGGCTTCCAGTGGTGACTCAATGGGGGTCTTCAGGAGTCAAAAGTTTGGGAACCACTGATCTAGGAGAAGGACGAGCACAGCCATTGAAAGGGAGACAAACACATCCTATCAAATGGATGGCAAAACAAGTGATGCTCCAGGTGAGTGACACATACAGCCAGTCAAAGGAAGTCAAACACAGCCAATTAAAAGGATGGTAAAGAGGCGATGTCCAGGGGAGAGACAAGCACAGTCAATCAAAGGGATGGTACACAAGCGATGCTGCAGGGGAGAGACAAACACAGCCAATCAAAAGAATCTTAGAATGTTGATGCTACAGGAGAGGGACAAGCACAGCCAATCAAATTGAGACAAACACAGCCAATCCAAAGAATGATATAGAGACGATGCTCCAGGGCAGTGACAAACACAGCCAGTCAAAAGGATGGTTAGAAGGCAATGCTCTGGCAAATAAACAAACACAGCAAATCAAAAGGAGGATAAAGAGGCAATTCTCTAAGAGGATGACCAATTTAGCCAATCAGAAGAATGGCAGAGAGCCGATGCTCCATGGAAGGGACACACACAAGAAGAGGAAGGAAAGACATTAAATAAGATGCAAGCAACTGAGAGTGACAATAAAGTAAAGCAGTGGTAAGCAATGTGTTGTAAGTCTGCTATAATGTCTTGATAAACCCACAATAGGTCCTTCATAGACAGCTGGCGCTGTCCGAAGGGCAAGACCTACAAATTAGGGTTTTTGTGTCTCCAGTGTTCAAAAGTCGTTTTTAATTCTTATAGAACATTTTATCCATTATCCTGCCAAAGATCACGTTTTTCTAGTTTCCAAAAAGAAGTTCTTCGTTTTTGGGGCTTTTGGTTCATTATACTACCAAAGATCTCCAACAAATGTTTCTCTTGAATGCAGGTAAAGCTATGCTTTTTTTATTAGGCATTACACTTTTAACATACAAGTCAATTGGCGTGTAACTGTAGGGAAGTACCTCTTTGACACGGTTAGCCACCACTTATTGCCTGATGTCTGATGTGATTTCGAACCGTAAGTACACTGGGTAATGTTATGTTATGTTATTTTAATTTATTTCGTTCACGCATCATCCCAGAAGGGATATCTTGGAGCCGTGTGTATCAAGGTAAGAGACGGAGAATACTACTTTTGGAATTGGGTAGTCTTGAGCCATTTCCTGAATTGGGGGTGGTCTTCACAGATTCGCATTTGGAGCAGAAACTTATTACAAATGAAAGGGGCAAAAGAAGAAAATGTCCTGCCTCCTGACCGGGACTTTCTGTCCCTAGCGACCAAAGCTCTGTCATAAGTCCTTAATTGCCAGGGGGAGAGTAGCGAGAGATCTTGGGCGATAGATAGGTGGGCTCTTCAACATATAAAGCTTTGTAGGTTAAGCAGCAGATCTTAAAGATAATTCTGTCACTAGTAGCCAATGTGAAGCATATAGGAGAGGGGAGGATGCCGTTCCAGAATGGACATTGCAAATGAGACGTGGCACGGTGTTGTATCTCACCTGAAGTTTAGATAGTAACGTCTCATTTGCTGAGACCAGGAGAGCATTGCCATAGTGCAGACGGCCGATAACCAATGCCTGAACTAAGGTTTTCCTCGCTGTGCATGGTAGTAGAGGAAAAGTGCTTTTCAGCAGATGCATCATGTGTAAGCATGAGCCTGTGGTTGCCACCAGAACTTGTTCTTTCATAGTTAGAGATTGATCCATCTGGATTTCCAGATTCTTTACTACCAATTTGGGTGAGGGCGGTATACCAAGCTCTGGGGGCCACCTTTCAAGTGTCCAAAGTTGGTGGGCGTTCCCAAACCGCATAATCTCAGTTTTTGCATCGTTTGGCTGGAGGCAATCTTCCATCATCCAGCCAGTGATTGCATTCATACTGGCAAAAATGAGATTAATAGCGGAGTATTGTCTGCGTATGATAAAATATTGAAGCGGAAGGTTCTGAAAATGTCCCTGCTAACCAGGTTACCAGTGCCAGATCTCTTTCCAAAAACTGAACCACAACAGGCACAATTTCAGGTACCCGTGTAAGCCCTACGGTGTGGGTATTGAAGGGGGTCCTCTGGGGCTGCAGCACTGGCTGTGCCACCTCAGAGACCACTCACCGCGGCTATGCTCTCGGCCATTACAGGGTGTGTGTCTTGTGCAGAGAAATCTGAAGAGTCGACATGGCACACGGCCCTGTGTCTCACGCGATCCACCCACTGTCTAAGATATAGGTAAGTCACCTCTACTGCAAGCCTTTAGCCCTAAGGCTGGGTGCACTGTATCCTATGTGTGGGTATATCCGCATGAGCAGATATGCCGCTAGAATGTCCAGTCTATTCTGGAATGTTGTAAGTGCATGTGGAAGCCATAAAAAGTACATGGGCTCGATACTTGTCAACACAAGTTTCCTAGTTCCATGATGGCTTCACTAATTCCTAAGCTGTTTGGTACCAAACATCTTGTCTTAACAAATCCTCACTGATGACAGTGTGGGCTTTATTAATAAATGCACAAAGGAGACCCTTTTTTGAGGGTCCCCTGAAAACCTGCCAAGCACTGGCATGGTTCCTGACTTGTTTTTGTCAGCCTGCCACTACCAGACATGTTTTTGACCTCATGGGGTTAGAGCCAGCCTTCTCAGAGGACAAAGACAAACCCTGTTCTAGGCGAAGGTGCTTAACACTTCCTCCTGGACAGGATGGCCTTCTTGGGTGGGAAGCTTCGAAGGCGATGGCACCTTTAAAAACCAGCCCAGGAACCTCCAGATACTGGGGGAACCAAGCACCCTTTCCTGCTCCACTTTTGGCCGGAGGAAAGGTAGGAAAATTAGTAAGATTAGGAGGAGGCGATGTGAACCCCGCTCTTGAAATTCCACCATCTTGGGATGGTGGGAAAATATCCTATCAGGGCTAGGGTAGTGCCACTTCCCATAGGAAGTGGTCACTAGAAGCTGTAGACACCCTAAAGGTAGGCATCCCATTGGCTACTACCTGTCTCCACGTATAACTCCCCATAACTCAGTATTTAGATGCCACCCCTAGACCTGAACATCAGATTCAACAGACAAGAGAAGACCAGGACAAACAAGACCGAATGCACGAGGAATGAAGCCATACTGCAGAGAGAAAAAGGCGCCAAACCCTGCCTGCTGCTTGCAGGACTCAACAATGGATGCTGATGTGTTGTCCTGAAACCATAGAGGACGCCAGGTACCGTAGAGCACCTCCAATCTTCAAGAAATCACAGCAAAGCTGACATGCAGTGAAGGTATCACTCCCCTGCACACCGCAGGCACTGATCCTTTGAAGTCCGGCTTGTCGACTTGCTGCTGTCTGTCAACCTCAATGCAGCACAGAAGCAGAAGAAGGTACACCAGCTCTGGAGGGTCATATTTATCTCCCCACCAAGTTTGGAGACACCAGGACCTACGGGAGCCGTGGCATACTAATACCTGGGGTACTATACCTGCACAGCAAACACCAAGAGAAGAGTCCGCTCTGGACTCCCGAAACACCAGAAGTAAGCACTTGTGGAGGGACATCAAGACATGTGAGACTACATTCCTGATGGCCCGGCTGTCCCAAGATAACCTCCCCAAGTTGCCTGCTGTTGCCCGCGAGGACCTCAAGATGCACAAAGCCTGGCTGCACTGGTTGTGCTTCACCTGGCCCCACCGACCACAGCACCAACCAACCAGCCATGCACCCATGGTTGCTAGGCCCTTCCACCCTCCTCCCTCTAAGGAGTTCTGCTGTACTTGCCTGAATGTCCCTCTGTGCAGTGCATTTTCAAGTGGCCTCCTTCGTCTTTGCGCATCAGCTTTCAAGACCTCAACACTCTACTCCCAGACGATCCGGGATGCTCCTGAACTTCTCCTGCTGGGAATTTGGACCTGGGCCTGACATCAACCTAAAACAAAATGGTGAACTTCATGAAAGCATCACCTGAATTTCTATATATTTTGCTGCATTTTCCCCATTGATTCCTATGGTGCGTAATAGCATATAGAAGTGATATATTTATTGAACTTTGCAAAATCGTATCTCCGAAAGTGCTTAGAACTGTGTACTTTGTCTTAAAAATTATATAAAAAGCGATAGCATTTTTACAAATTGGCCTCGTATTTATTCTTGAGTGTGTGTCTCATTTGTTGTATCTGTGAGTACAACAAAAGCCTAACACATCCTTCTGATAAGCCTAACCGCTCGCCCACGCTACAATAAAAAGAGAGTTGGTATTATCTGTTTGTTCCTCTGACTAAACAATGTGTGTGGGGAGTTACCCTTTCTATCAGGAAAAGAATTGGGTCAATAATCTAGCAAAAAAGGAGTTCCTTCTCCTGGAAGTCAATGATGTTAAGATCCCAAATCGGGGATGATTCACAATAAAGGAATGGGTTACAGTGTTACATCGATTACCAAATCTACAACTAAGTGTGTGTGGAGCATAAAGATTCCATTAAAACCATGAAACATATCAGTTTGTTAAAACATTTTCATACATTTATTAGAATGAATAAACTTAGGTAGTAGCATGTACAAAACATATACACAATTGATTTCACACTTTAAATTTTTTTCAAAAAGTATTAAAAAAGCATTTAAAACTTCACTGATTTAGCACTTAAGCATAAACATTACATGATCATATTATAATGGATTACTACAAGAACGAAATTGTCGACGTGGCGTTTCGGTGCCTTTTTCTATTCTGCACCTTCTTCAAGGACTCGTTCACAGCTTAATATTTTCCAGGTTTGTTCTTTCCTGGTTTTGTTGTTGTAGGTTTTTGTGAGCACGTTTCCCTCTGCTCATATTTCTTTCATCCTTAATACTTATATCTGAGATATGTTGAAACTTTCCTTGGGTTTTGAAGAAAATGAACCAACTTCAATCCGGTCCTATTTTCTTGATCGTTATGGTAGTTGGGGGGACGCTGTTCCTTCCACCACTTTCTCTTTGTGCAGACAGGAATCTTTTAGTGATTAACTCTTGCATGTGTTCATCATGGAGTCAGGGGTCACTTTCTTTGAGCTTTATTTAAAATTAGCTGTTCAGTTTCTAGCTGGTAGCTGATCTGCGTGGCGTCCTCCTCCTTCCAAGGTCGGTTTGTTCCTCTGACTACCCATTGGGGATTCCCCGGACTCTCTACATAGAATACTTCATTTTAGTAGCAGTTTTTAATTTTGAATAAAAGTGCACAGTAAATAATAAAGTTGATATTGAGTTAAGTGCAACTTTGTTCAATTTTAGATTCACATAATCGCATTGTGGGATTTGATTCACTTATTCACCTCACTCTTTACACAGCACCTTATTTTGTTTTTTGGTTTTGGACACTATTATTATTCTTTAAGGCAAGATGGCTACCTATGATGATGAAAGTGGGCACAGCTGGTGAGTACCAACCAGCGAGATCAATTGGTGGTGGGAGACAACCATTACAATGCGGAATTAACAACGCAATACCTTTACAACGCGGTCATCACAATGCAAGTCGTTACGACTTGCGCTGGATGGCGCTATATACTAAGAATAGTATGATTTACTATTCCAACACCTTCCCTACTGTTACGTGGGCTGGAGTTGGAATAGTAAATTTAACTATTCCTAAGTCCAGCGCCTCTAGCGCAAGTCGTTGTAACGACTTGCGTTGTGTGATGACCGCGCCATAAAGGTATCGTGGTGTAAAGACTGTGTTGTAATGACATACATCCATTGGTGGTGCGCACGTGAGGGGTCATCTTGCTATTGTTTTTAATTTGATGCTTAAGTTGTATGCACCATTCACAGCAATCCTCCTGTAAGTTGGTCAGGGGTAAAATGTGGTAACTGCCATCTGTAAAAATGTCTGTTTTTTTAAAAATTGAAGGCAAAAAGCGGGAGGTTACAACCTCATAACAATAAAGAGAGGCTTATATGGGAACTAAAGATTGTGAATCCCGACCTCCGCTTATTTTGTATAGCCTCAAGAGAGGTGCCTTTGCAGACTAGGTCTTTTTGTATTTATACTGGGAAAATTAGGTAGTCAGGAGGCGTACACTCCTCTAAGGATGGCCACAACTCTAGGGTTGACCAGCTGGAAAGTACAGCTAAAGATGGCCTATACCATCTTGGATTGACCTCAAAATAGTGGGTTCTGGGTAGTTTGATAACATACAACCACCGTTGTGTGATCACCTCAGGGGCAAATTTTCCGCAGGGTGAACAGTCCCTTGGCCGCTGATCTTCACACCCCCAAACGGCCTCTAAATCCAGGATTTAAGGAGCCTACGCCAGAACCGCCCATCTGCTCTCAAGAACAAGGAAAAAGAAGAGACAAGAGTGTCTGCACTGTCAGGACTCCATAAAGAGAGATGCGAAGTACTTCACTGACTCTTTGCAAAGGCCGGACAACGACTCATCCAGGACCAGAAGGCCGGTTCCAAAAGGAAGGTGAACCCATCTGCAGCCAAAGTGCTTCACCAGAACTCCCTAGTGCTAGAGGTACTCATCCTCTGCAGTCGGCAGACACAACCCACACTTCCAAGTTCCAAGAAGTTCCTTCTGCTGGGCTCCGTCATGGAACAGCCTGACGGTAACTGGTCAGAAGCATTCAAGGAAGAGTACTGCTGAAACTCACAAACTTTCTGCATCCTACCTCGTTCTTGGGACCGCTGGAAGACCCGTAATCTCGTCATGAAGTTTGCAGGGAACAAGGCTTGTTGGTCACCTGGCTGACTACTGACTGCCTCCCTTGATGCCCCACGCAGAGGGACCCCTATGCATATATCCCCCTCCATTTCTGTGGTGCAGTTGTTGAGCCCTTGCATCCCAAATGTGTCTGCATTGGCACACCTGGTTCAGCAGGCCTGTTCAGCTCCATGGATAGCCAGGAACATCTCTGCAACCGAGATGCCCGAGCTAGATGGAACTGTTCTGCCTGCCGATTCCTGGTCCTGCACCCAAGGGGCTCCTCTGAGCTTGACCGCCAAGTACTGCCTTGTTTACGTTCTGCATTTTTTACAGCACCCTTGGATCCGGTTCAGCACCAAGGACAGCCAAGTCACCTTTGCGCCTGGACTCTCTGGGAAAGGTAAAATTGTTCGGACTGTTGACTCTTGGTCTGTGACCCGCAAAACCTTAATACTAAGTGGGCTCCATGGAACCATTCCAGCAAGTGACCGAGTGTCACCAATTGTTTTTCCCATATTCACTTTATTTCTAGTGTAAATTCCAGCTCTCCTGCAAGCATGTCCTTGCATTTGATTCACTTCACCACTCCCCGCATGCACACTGCACCAGCTCTCCTGTATGCACGTCCTTGCATTTGATTCACTTCACCACTCCCCGCATGCACACTGCACCAGCTCTCCTGCATGCACATACTTGCATTCAATTCACTTCACCACTCCCCGCATGGACACTGCACCATCTCTCCTGTGCGCATGTCCTTGCATTTGATTCACTGCACCACTCCCCACATGCACACTGCACCAGCTCTCCTGGGTGCAAGTCCTTGTGTTTGGGTCATGTCACCACTCCCTGCATGCACACTATACCAGCTATCCTGCACACATTTCCTTGCATTTGATTCACTTCACTACTCCCTGCATGCACTCTGTACCGGCTCTCCTGCATGCACGTCCTTGCATTTCATTCACTTCACTACTCCCCACATGCACACTGCACCAGCTCTCCTACACACACATCCTTGCATTTGACTCACTTCATCCCTTCCCACCTGTACCAGCTCTTCTGCACGCACATCCTAGCATTTGCTTCACTTCACCACTCCCCGCATGCACACTTCACCAGCTCTCCAGCACGCACGTCCCTGCATCTGATTTACTTCACTAATCCCACAGACACACTGCTCCAGCTCTCCTGCAAGCACGTCCTTGTATCTGATTCACTTCACCACTCCCCACATGTACACTGCACCAGCTATCCTGCATGCACGTCCTTGCATTTGATACACTTCACCACTCCCCACATGCACTCTGCACCACCTCTCCTGCACGCACATCCTTGCATTTGATTCACTTCACCACTCCCTGCATGCACACTGCACCAGCTCTCCTTTATGCATGTACTTGCTTTTAATTCACTTCACCACTCCCCGCATGCACACTACACCAGCTCTCCTGCATGCACATCCTTGCACTTGTTTCACATCACCACTCCCCGCATGCACACTGCACCAGCTCTCCTGCATGCATGTCCCTACATTTGATTCACTTCACCGTCCCCCACATGCACACTGCACCAGCTCTCCTTCACGCACATCCTTTCATTTGATTCACTTCACCACTCCCCCCATGCACACTGCACCAGCTCTCCTGCATGCACGTACTTGCATTTGATTCACTTCACCACTCCCCCATGCACACTGCACCAGCTGTCCTGCATGCACGTACTTGCATTTGATTCACTTCACCACTCCCCCCATGCACACTGCACCAGCTCTCCTGCATGCACGTACTTGCATTTGATTCACTTCACCACTCCCCCCATGCACACTGCACCAGCTCTCCTGCATGCACGTCCTTGCATTTGATTCACTGCATCACTCTCCACATGCATACTGCACCAGCTCTCCTGGGTGCAAGTCCTTGTGTTTGGGTCATGTCAACACTCCCTGCATGCACACTATACCAGCTATCCTGCACACATTTCCTTGCATTTAATTCACTTCACCACTCCCTGCATGCACTCTGTACCGGCTCTTCTGCATGCACGTCCTTGCATTTCATTCACTTCACTACTCCCCACATGCACACTGCACCAGCTCTCCTGCACACACATCCTTGCATTTATTCACTTCACCCCTCCACACCTGCACCAGCTCTTCTGCATGCATGTCCTTACATTTGATTCACTTCACCACTCCCCACATGCACACTGCACCAGCTCTCTTGCACACACATCCTTGCATTTGCTTCACTTCACCACTCCACGGATGCACACTGCACCAGCTCTCCTCTACGCATGTCCTTGCATTTGATTCACTTCACCACTCCCCACATGCACACTGCACCAGCTCTCCTGCATGCACATCCTTGCATTTGATTCACTTCACCTCTCCCCGCATTCACACTGCACCAGCTCTCCTGCACGCACGTTCTTGCATTTGATTCACTTCACCACTCCCCGCATGCACACTGCACCAGTTCTCTTGCACGCACATCCTTGCATTTGCTTCACTTCACCACTCCACGGATGCACACTGCACCAGCTCTCCTGTACGCACGTCCTTGCATTTGATTCACTTCACCACTCCCCACATGCACACTGCACCAGCTCTTCTGCACACACGTCCTTGTATTTGATTCACTTCACAACTCCCCGCATGCATACTGCAGCAGCTGTCCTTCACACATGTCCTTGCATTTCATTCACTTCACAACTCCCCCCATGCACAATGCACCAGCTCTCCTGCAGGGATGTCCTTGCATTTGATTCACTTCACCACTCCCCGCATGCACACTGCACCAGTTCTCCTGTACGCATGTCCTTCAATTTGATTCACTTCACCACTTCCCGCATGCACAATGCACCAGCTCTCCTGCACACACGACCTTGCATTTGATTCACATCACTACTCCCCGCATGCATACTGCACCAGCTCTCCTTCACGCACGTCCTTGCATTTCATTCCCTTCACAACTCCCCCATGCACACTGCACCAGCTCTCCTTCATGCACGTCCTTGCATCTGATTCACTTCACCAGTCCCCGCATGCACACTGCACCAGCTCTCCTGTATGCACGTCCTTGCATTTGATTCACTTCACCGCTCCCCGCATGCACACTGCACCAGCTCTCCTGTACGCACGTCCTTGCATTTGATTCACTTCACCACTCCACGCATGCAAACTGCACCAGCTCTCCCTCACGCACGTCCTTGCATTTCATTCACTTCACCACTACCCGCATGCACAATGCACCAGCTCTCCTGCACACACGTCCTTGCATTTGATTCACTTCACCACTCCACGCATGCACACTGCACCAGCTCTCCCTCACGCACGTCCTTGCATTTCATTCACTTCACCACTACCCGCATGCACACTGCACCAGCTCTCCTGTACGCACGTCCTTGCATTTGATTCACTTCACCACTCCACACATGCACACTGCACCAGCTCTCCCTCACGCACATCCTTGCATTTCATTCACTTCACCACTACCCGCATGCACAATGCACCAGCTCTCCTGCACACACGTCCTTGCATTTGATTCACTTCACCACTCCACGCATGCACACTGCACCAGCTCTCCCTCACGCACGTCCTTGCATTTCATTCACTTCACCACTACCCCCATGCACACTGCACCAGCTCTCCTGCATGCATGTCCTTACATTTGATTCACTTCACCACTCCCCACATGCACAGTACACCAGCTCTCCTGTACTCACTCAATTTTCTTTAACCTTAACTCAGTCAGTATTTTGACAGCTGCGTGCTCCTTCCTAAAATTTCACACATAATCACATTTATAGTTGGCATACTGGAACAGTGCTGGGTGCACTCCACAGCGAGTAACCTTAGCTGAGTCCTGACAGAGTGCCAAAGAGCAGCCAGGCTTACTTGGAAGATCATGTGTGAAGCGTTTCACAAAACCAATATGGAGAATAAGTAATTTACATAACTCAAAAGAAATCACACACCAATTTATAAAAAATAGAGCAGATTTTATACACATTTAGACACCAAAACAATTCAAATTCAATACGTATAAACGGAGTTATGGGCAGTGTGCATGGGGGGAGTGGTGAAGTAAATCAGATGCAAGGACGTGTGTACAGGAGAGCTGGTGCAGTGAGCATGAAGGGAGTGGTGAAGTGAATCAAATGGAAGGACGTGTGTGCAGGGGTGCACAGTCTAAATATTGAGTTTGAAATATCGACCTACAAAAATATCGAGTTGGAAATATCGAAGGTACAAAATATCCAGGTCAAGAATATCGTTGGACAGAATATTGACCCTAAGGTAAGTAATATTATTTTTTTTTTATATCGATGAAAGTAATATCGAAGTTACTAATATCGATATTTGTATTATTGGTATGTATTTTATTATGTACGTGTAATATTTTTTTTGTTAAGTATTTTACTTGTTTAAAAATATATGTGTATTATTTTTATATATTAATAATGTAATTTTTCAGTAAATTTTATGTTTTAGTACCGGAGTGGGTTGTGGGTTTATAGGGGAATAGGGTGGGACGTAATTTAAATATACTAAATCAACTATTAATTTTTTGGAATTATAAATTAATTTTAATTAATTTTCGTGTTTATTTCTGTAGCGGGTTGTGGGTTTATAGGGGAATTGGGTGGGAAGTAATTTAATTGTAATGAATTAATGATTTATTTGTATTTATTGGTATGGATAATTATTTTATTTTTAATAAATTATTAATTGGCAAATAAATATTTTAATTGATAATTCGTTTTTTAATTTATAATTAATGTTTATAATTGGCAAACAATTTTTTTAATTGGTAATTAGTTTTTTAGTTGGTAATTAATGTTGTTAATTAGCAATTACTATATTTTAATTGGTAATTAATTTTTATTAATTGGAAATTATTTTTAATTAATTTGTAATCAATGTTTCCTAAAAAGTATTATGTGGTATGAAAAATTATTTTATTATTTAATATTTTTTAATTGTGAATTAATTTTAAATACTTATTATTTTTCTGTAATGAAAAATATTTTATTGTTCAATATTAATTATTTGGTGACGAATAATAATTAATTAATATTTATTGGTATTTATTGTTAATTTATTGTTAATTAATTATTCCATTGTAAATATGTTTTTAATAATTATTAATGGGTATTTCTAAATGTGTACGGTTATTATTTTTTTTTATTATTTATTATTTTAAATAAAAAAAATATTTATAAGTATGTTATATTTAAATTGTAAGCTATCCAACGTTTTCCCTAGTGTTTCACTCTCTGGAATTAGAATAGTAATTTTACCCCCATGCTATCCAACGCTTTCCCTACTGTTGCACCCTCTCGAGTTGGAATAGTAATTTTTACCCCTACGCTATCCAACGCTTTCCTTACTGTTGCCCCCTCTGGAGTTGGAATATTAATTTTTACCCCTGCGCTAACCAACACTTTCCCTACTGTAGCACCCTCTGGAGTTGGAATAGTAATTTTTACCCCTACACTATCCAACGCTTTCCCTACTGTTGCACCCTCTGGAGCTGGATTAATAATTTTTACCCCTACGCTATCTAACGCTTTCCCTACTGTTGCACCCTCTGGAGTTGGAATTTTTACCCATACGCTATCCAACGCTGTCCCCAATGTTGCATTTTCTGAAGTTGGAATAGTATTTTTAAGTGTTACACTATCCAATGTTATCATTACTCTATTATTTTTGGACTTTGAATGGTAGTTTTATTTATTTAGCTATTTAATATTTTTATTATTATTTTTGATAATGTAGTATATTATTAATTTCAAAAATATTGAAAGTATATTTAACTTTTTTTAATTTATTAAATATATTAATTTACTTTTTATTTATGGTATTGTTTTATGTGTGTAGATGTATTTGTAATTTATAATACTTTTTAATAATGTATAAGTTATTAAAATAATTATTCAAATGTATTATTTTTTAATATATTATATTTTTTATGTATCCGTTTAATTAATGTTATATTATTGTATATGTATTATCTATTAATTTTTAAAATCATTAAATATTTTTAACTATGTTTATTTGGTTTATAAGTATTATTTATTTTATTTTACACTTTTTTATTTTTAAAAGTTAACCGATATTAATAATTACGTTATTTTTAACATCGATATTTTGGTTTCGATATTTTTGTACTTACCATGTTGTAGATAGGCTGTCGATATTCTTGTCTCCGATATTCCAACGTCGACATTTCTGTAGGTCGATATTGTTTCCGTCGATATTGTGTCAGTGATCCGTGTGCAGGAGAGCTGGTACAGTGTGCATGCGAGGAGTGGTGAAGTAAATCAGCTGCAAGGACGTGCGTGCAGTAGAGCTGGTGCAGTGTGCTTGCGGGGAGTGGTGAAGTAAATTAAATGCAAGGACGTGCATGCAGGAGAGCTGGTGCAGTGTGCATGCAAGGAGCGGTGAAGTGAATGGAATGCAAGGACGTGTGTACAGGAGAGCTGGTACAGTGTGTAAGTGAGGAGTGGTGAAGTAAATCAGCTGCAAGGACGTGCATGCAGGAGAGCTGGTGCAGTGTGCATGCAGGGAGTGGTGAAGTGAATGGAATGCAAGGACGTGTGTGAAGGAGAGCTGGTACAGTGTGCAAGCGAGGAGTGGTGAAGTAAATCAGCTGCAAGGACATGCATGCCGGAGAGCTGGTGCAGTGTGCATGCCGGGAGTGGTGAAGTAAATCAGCTACAAGGACGTGCATGCATGAGAGCTGGTGCAGTGTGCATGCGGGCAGTGGTGAAGTGAATCAAATACAAAGACGTGCGTGAAGGAGAGCTGGTGCAGTGTGCATGCAGGGAGTGGTGATGTGAATCAAATGCAAGGACGTGCGTGCAAGAGAGCAGGTGCAGTGTGCATGCGGGGAGTGGTGAAGTGAATCAAATGCAAGGATGTGCATGCAGAAGAGCTGGTGCAGTGTGCATGCGGGGAGTGGTGAAATGAATCAAATGCAAGGACGTGTGTGCAGTAGAGCTGGTGCAGTGTGCATGCGGGCAGTGGTGATGTGAATCAAATGGAAGGACGTGTGTGCAGGAGAGCTGGTACAGTGTGTATGTGGTGGGTTGTGAAGTAAATCAAACGTAAGGACGTGCATGCAGGAGAGCTGGTGCAGTGTGCATGTGGGGGATGGTGAAGTGAATCAAATGCAAGGACGTGCCTGCAGGACACGATGAATAGAGGGTCCTGGAGTAGAAAGAGATGAGGGTTAAGATAGGCAGGCTGAGTTTTTTAGAAATATAGTAAGAAAAAAGTGAGTAAATATCAACAGAAAGATGCAGAAGATATTGGTCTGAAGAGGAGAAGACCCCCTTCCACCGATCACTTTGGTGTTTAATTAACAGTCTGCTTAAAAAGGTTAAATGAATTTGTATCTCTTGATATGTGTATCTCTGAAAAAAACAAAGCTTAAAGGGAAATCATCGTTACATGGAAATATCAGTTAAAACTAACCAAAGCACTGAAATTCACAAGTCATAGTTATCTCAAGTAACTATATCTCGTGCCCTATGGCAACTATACCTCAATCCCCCACCTGTTAACAATTGCAGACGTGGCATTATAATGATATCATAACTATTGATAACATGCCAATCCTAGACATTCTGGTTTACCCCACTCATGACATCACCAGACGAGCCAGACCTGACAGACTAGGAGGCGGTATTGCCTGCATTCACCGGAACAGTCTCTCAGTGAATAGCTCACCTTCACCGGATCTATCTTCATGTGAAAACCTCTGCCTAGATATCAGAAGTAATAACAAACCAATATGTTCACTGCACATATTTTACCAGGCGATAACATCACCTTCATTGAGCAATTCATGGATATCGTGACCACTCATACTGGTCAACATAATACCCAAATATTCCTTGGCAATTTCAATCTCCACTGGAACAACACAAATGACCCAATTCCTTTCTGTCCTTGACCTCACCCAAATCTGCAATAGCCCCACACATGTCAAAGGTTCCACCCTTGCATGGTTATTGCCAACCCAAACGCTATCCAGCTTAGCACAATCCTCCCATGTGATTGGTCCGATCGTCATGCCATCACCTTCTTCGTCAAGGAATCAGTTACACTACACTCAGTACAGCCTTTGAGACCTAAAATATGGAGGAGTAATCTAAAAAAACCCTCACAGACCTATCCTCATCCACCAGTATCAAACTCCTGCTCCCCCCGGAAGACCTAACTGATGTTCAAGTTTTGACCCAACACTACTTTAACTCTATGTCCTGGATTTTAGATACAACCGCGTCTTTACAACTGCAGAGGATCTCCACAAAAGAGTCTAAACCTTGGTATGACGGCAGACTCAATGAGGACAGATGAGCCCTTAGATTAGCTGAAAGGCGTTGGAGGTCATCGCCATCCACAGATCACTTCAAACTGCTCAGATCCACCAGAAACTCGTACTATAGAAAGACCAGACACTCAAAAGCAAACCTTTTCAAAAATCAGCTAGATCAAGCCAAGAACCAACACCAAAAACTATTTAAACTAGTCAACACCCAATCTGGTGGCCTAGCTCGCCCTCCCCAAGCTGGAGAATGTACGCCACCCAGATGTGAAGAATTTTCCTCCTTCTTCATGAAAAAAACAGAACTCCTAAAAACTGACCTACTTAAGGCCTCATTAGCTCAGTCTAACACTCAGAAGGACTCGTTATCTCACATTCTAGCAACCCCAATCACCGACTCATCTAACTCGCCCTCAAAAATAACGCCTCCTTGGCCACCTTCACAAACTATAGCGAAGAAGCAATTCTGAAAGCACTCACGTCCTTGAACCCCTCCAACCACTTCTCAGACCCCCTTCCTGCAAACTACCTCAAAGATCTCATACCGGCACTACTGCCACTTTGGAAAAAGATTATCAATGTCTCCTTAGTCCAAGAAATTATTCCTGAAATTCTCAAATCAGGACAAGTTTCCCCCATCCTCAAAAAACGACAGCTGACCCCACTGAGCTAAATAACTACCAACCAATTTCCAACATCCCAACTCTAGCTCAACTCCTAGAAAAATGTGTTCTCAGCCAATTAGACAACCACATCACCAATTTCACCTGCTCAATAAATTCCAATCTGAATTCCGGGCAGGGCATAGTACTGAATTGGGTACGACCCACACAGTAGATGACGCACTAAGAATCCCAGACCAGAACGAAACCTGCCTACTTATCCTCCTTGACTTGTCTTCAGCCTTTGACACCGTCAAACATGATAATCTTCTAGATCTCTTGCAGTACATAATGGGCTCATCAGGGTCAGTACTAAATTGGTTTACCTAATTCCTCCCGAATAGATCCCAAAGGTTCAAGGTCAACCAATCTCTCTGTCCACGACCGTCCCAGTCACATTAGGAGTCCCGCAGGGCTCCTCCCTCTCACCTCCCTCAACCTATTCATGGAGCCCCTCAATGAGATTCTCGACTCATCAAATATCCTCTTTCACATGTACGCAGACGACACGCAACTGTACTTAAAGAGAAATTCTCCGGATGACATCAAATCTCTCAATCTAACTTTACAAAAGACTCAGTCATGGTTGACTGAAAACCACCTCAAACTAAACGCCCTCAAAACTGAATTCTTACTAATCACCCCACCTAACCAACCAGCCACCATACACGAATGGCTCAAACAACTTACAGCGCTCAATTGCCAAACTCTTCTAATCGATTCAGCAAAATCACTGGGAGTAACTCTGGACAGTGACCTAAACAGGCAAAAACATATCAGTGCCGCAGCAAAAGGAGCAAACTTTCAGATTAGCACTCTGAGAAAATTAAAAACCCTTCCTCCCAGTAAATGACTTCAAGCTGGCAGTCCGAGCACGAGTAATTCCCAGATTAGGATATGGTAGTGAAACTCTCTGTGGACACCCAAGATCTACAACAGCCCCCCTAAGAGCATCTCTCAACTCAGCGGCCAGGCTCATCACAGGCTCCAAAAGAAATAGCCACAACTCCCCGGACTTCAAAGCGCTCAATTGGCAACCCTTTGAAGCAAGAATTCAATTAAAAACCACCTGCATGACTCATACAGCCATACATCACAACACCCTGAGGTATCCGGCAGAAACCGGAGCTTTCGGGTGGAAACAGATCACCAGGAGCGCCAGCAACCTTCTTCTAAAGCCCCAAAGATTTGCCAAGAAGAACACCTATAACCGCGCCTTCTCTGGATTTGCTCCAAGGATCTTGAATGCACTACCCCCAGAAACGAGACTTAACCCCTCAACTGCCTCCTTCAAAAAAGTCAAATCTCTTCTCGTGACGAAATTCACTTGAACATTGTATCGGACTCTGGGAACCACCAGCCAGAGACAAGACATTATTTTGAAATACTCTGTTCCTTTTGTACATTGTCTCTTTTGTTTAATTACCTCACTCGTAAAGCGCTCTGATGCCCGCAAGGGTGATGTTCGTTCTATACAAAACCGTCAAAATGACAAATAAAAATAACTGATGCAATCTGTGAGGTCATTAGCAGGGCGTGGACGGGCGTGAGTTATAGTTACTATAACTGGTGGGTTTCCGTCGGTTTGTTTGTTTAATACTGTAGGTTTTCACTGACATGTTCCCCTAACTATAACATCTCTTTGTTTTTGAAGCTTTCCCGCTCCTCTGAAGGACGAGGCCTGCTTTAGAAATGCAAAGACAGCCATGGTGGTCTGTGTCCCTCGCAGGCCGCCGTCCCTGTATTCCGAGCCAGCCTCAGGGGTTGTAAATTGCGTCCTGCCAATCAATATTCATAGTCCACGTGGTTCTGCAGTCTCCTGGGACTGAACATTTGTTGAACTGATCTATTCATATAAAGGTCAGTTGGGAAAATGAGACACCGGTTGCAAGATTTCAGTGCCGGATTTGTAACCAATGTTTACATCGAATGCAAAGAAGCTGAGAGGGATATAACAAACATGGGGGTGAGGGGGTCAAGGCTAGAACCTTCGATGGATTAAAACGATTAAAAGAAGAAATGTAACATGGCGTCGACACTGGGCTTCTCTCCAGAGAATGTTCTTCTGTGCTAGGAAGGTCCCGGAAGAACCCGGATGAGAGGGAGAGATGACAAAGGAACACTTGAATAAATAAGGAAACCATGAACTATCAATGGGGAGTAGTCAGTGATGCTCGGAAGTGTAACTCTTGCCTCACCTGGCCCTGGGTGACGTCACTCAGGCACTGCCTCAGGACAGGCGTCACCGACAATGCCAGGTGTGCCAACCAAGGGGTGTATAAAAGCCATCGGGGCTCAGCTGCCGGGATCACAACAGCCGACTCCAGAAGCATGAAGGTCGCCGGCTCCCTGCTCCTCCTCGCCCTCTGGGCCGGGGACGTGTTCTCAGCGCCACCAGGTAAGAGCCCGAACCAAGGTTACCTTTGATGTGCGGGGAGGTTTGTTGGCAGCTCGAGAGGCCTCAGACTGCAGGGGCGGCTGCATTCAAGGCACAGGAACATACATGGACACCGGGGACAAGTGCTGGGAAACAGCGAGGGGCAGGGTGGGGTATTTCATTGAATTGAATTGGGGATTCGTAAAGTGCTGCTGTCCCTCCCAAGGGAGCCCCTTGGCGCTATACAAAGGCCGAGGAAGCCCTTTTGAGTAAAGCAGAGGCGAGGGCTCTGGGGGCCTTTGAGGGTTCTTCCAGGGCTTTAAGAGGGCCGGGTCTCACCGGGTCTGAGCACCGGCAGTTTTTTAAAGGGGGCCTCGAAACGGGTCTCTATCGGGCTCTGTTTTGTGCCCTGGCACAGACTGACTGCAGTTACAGCGGCACATCCATGTGCGCTGCTCACACTGCTCTTCTCACTAATGGAGAGGTTACAGAATGACGTCATGCCAGGTGACCCCCCAGGTTTTTCATCCCATTTAAAGCCCTGGGTTCTTCACATGAGAGAGTGGCAGATAGGGTCAGGGGCCGAAAAAAAGCCATGCCTTCAGCTGTTTCCCGAAAAGGGGGTTCTAGGAACGTGTGCCTCAGTCTCGGGGGGAACTTGTTCCAGGTCATGGTCACAAAAAACGTAAAAGATTTGAATCCTTTAGGCTGGACGCTTGAATAGAGGAGGTTTAACAATTCCGCTGCAGATGTATGACATTACAACGCATGCTTTTACCACACATGCTTTTACAACGCAAGTATTACAACGCAGACCTTTACAACGCATAGCGTTTTGGGGTGCTGGATAGTGAATAGTTTAATTTACTATTCCAACTCCAGTCCCCGTGGACACTAGGGAAGGTGTTGGATAGTAAATTAAATCTATTTCCTATCCTAGAGCGCCCCCCCAGCGCAATGCGTTGTAATGGTTTGCGTTGTAATAGTTGCGTTGTAAAGGCACTGCATGGTAAAAGTTGCGTTGTAAAGGATGTTCCCCTTCCGCCGCAGTGCTGGTGAATGAATGAGTGGGCAGGGTTAGGACGGCCCCCGGCCGTCCTCCGCACACGCCCACTGTGACGTCAGATGGCCGGGGCCCGTCCGACGCATGGAGAGGGTAAGGAGATTCTCAATGAAGCCGCAGACGGGAAACAGTCGGTTAAGGCAGTGCGCAGTCTAGCTGCTGGGGAAGGAAGCAGGGAGACCGCGCAGGAAGAGATCCGCAGTGAAGTAAGTGGGGCTGGACTTTAGTTTGGGTTGGCACTAGTTTTCAGGGCTGGGAGGTCGCAGTCGTTTTCAGGGCTGGAGGGGGTTGGGCTAATTCACATTCAAAATTACCCATCCACGCATATCACTCTGATTCAAATATACCCGTTCCCCATACCCTTTCACATTTAGACCCACCCTACACTATCAAATAAGCCCTGTCATATTCAAACCAACTTATTCACTATTATGCATGCCCCATCACATTCACACATACACGTTCATATATCACGTGCCGCTTTGCATTCACATACACCGTTTCACATTCACATTTACCCTTTCCCACTCACACATCACCTTTCCCATTTACACATTTCATTCACATTCACTTATACCCCTTCACATTCAATTATTTCCTTTCTCATTCACACATAGCTTTGTATATTCGTATATACCCCTTCACATTCACGCATACCCTTTACAAATACTCTTTTATGTTCACATAAACCTTTTACATTAACACTAATCCTTCCACATTCAAACATACCATTTACATTCATGTATACCATTTTATATTCAATCATACCCCTTCACATTCACACAGATGTCTGAATATTCATTCATATTGTGGCAGCTGGACAATTGTGGAATGGGCTGCCACAGGTGTGAGAAGTTGGCCTGGTATATGATGCTCACTAGTTCTAGTGATCACCTTGTACCATGCCAAGCAACACTTATGATGATTGGTTGTAAGTCAACCTTATAGACCAGCTATCCACTGGTAGCGTGGACAAAGCAGTCTTAGGCTAAACTCTGAAAGGCATGTGAAGCAAGCTGTTTTGCCATATACAACCCCCTTGAATACCAAATGAAAGGACACCACACAGATATATATTGAAAATATATATATACTTATTAACTACAAATATCCCCTGAACTCTTTATGAGCACAGAAGCACAAGCGTTAAACAAAACACAATTTAAAATACACAAAAGTTGCACAATATGGATGAGCCCTAGGGGCCACCTAAACCATATACTAAGAAAGTGGCATAAGAGATACCAATCGAAAAGGAAATAGGCCTAGGGCCTTGGGAATCACTGGAGTTGATTGGGACTAGCAGTGACTAAGTCGGGAAAGGCCTGCGGGACTCGGGTGCAGTGTTTAAAGTGCACGCACTCACCAATGCAATGTCTATGGTGCATAAAAGTTATAAAGTTAGTTAAAAAGGAACCTTCCGAGTGACCTAGAGGAATGAAACTTTAGACACAGACACTAGAGGTGTGTACCAGTGTGGGAACACCGGCGATGCTGAGTTACCTCACCGACAGGACGCGGGTGCATAGCGTCGAAGTAGTGTCGGGTTTCGTCACGCTGGTCTATGGTCGATGGTGCTTGGAGCTGAAGATGCTGCAGGCGGCTCGATATGAAGAGTTCCGGTGGATCCAAGGGTGGATCTGAAGTTGTGAAGACCTGAAAGCAGAGGGGACAATGTTCAAAGTCACTAGCCAGTGACTACCGTGGAACCAGGTTGGAACCAGGCGATGTCGGGTGCAAACTGGCATTGAGGTGTAGCTTCTCTCTGCAGCCACGTGGACACGAAGAGGTCGAGGACGTCCAGAAGTCAATCACTAGCTGTACCACGCAAGTTTCTCGCTGTTGGCGGTGTCGGCAACTTGATTGGAGCAAACAGGCCTTGGCTAATGCAAGTCACCTAGGAATCGAAAAAGGCTTATCACTCAGACCAGCAAGGTCAGAGCGGGTGCTCCCTTTTACAGGAGCGAGGGCAAGTCTAGAGCAACCAGACCCGCAGTGTAGTTTGTAGGTTTCATCGCCAAGATGGCCGCTGACCACGTGGCTAGTGGCCGGGATGGCGCGTTGAGTGGCACAATGCAAAAGGGCCCCACGCAGATCGTGGAGATGCTGGGGGGCTAATCTTCGGTGCAAGGACTGCTCGGTGGTAGGGGTTCTCAGTCACCAAAGCACCACGTCGAGGGTGCCTCGGATGCTGCGCAGTCAGCTTCTCGGGGGTCTTCCAAGAGGTCCGGTCCCACGTCTCTCGGTGCCTCCACGGGTCCCTTCTTTGCAGGGACTGTGGATCGGGCTGTGAGATGTCTGGGAGTTGGGGTCTTGTCAGGCTCTGGGCTCGGGCTCCGGCGGGAGGCGGCGGCAAAGCAGACGTCGAGTTGCTGGTTGGTACCTGTGTTCACAGGGTGGCCACTCCTAGGCCACAAGGGAGATACTCTTCAGTCTTCTGAGCAGCAGAATGTCGAAGTCCAGCGTCTTCTTAGTTTAAAGTTGATTTCAGGATGATCTGAGGTGCTATGGCACTGCTCCCACTCTTATTCCCAATCTGAGGGGTGGATCACCTGCTAGGTCCCTCCTCTGGGTGGGACCAGGAAGGGGGGCGGTTACACCCCCTTTCCTTTGTCCAGCTCCTCGCCAGGCCTGGGTCTGGAAAGTCCCAGGACCGGTTTGGACTGGCTTATGCACGAGGACACCTTGTGTGCCCCAGGCATGTCTCAATCTATTCAGCCCTGTCCTACCCAATACACAAAATCCTGTCTGGGGCGGTGCTCCCACCTCCCAAGGCAGGAAACCCTTTGTCCAAGCCTTCCTCGCTGGAAGGACTCCCAGCAGCAGGAGGTCAGACTTGTGTCTGTGGTGGCAGCATCCATTTTGTGATGCTGAGGCTCTGGTTAACTTTAACCGAGGTTAAGGCTAGGTACATGTCGTGTCCCTCTAGAAGGGTGGAATGCTATCCCCGTCAACAGAACTGTCGAGGGGATAGTATTCCAAATCGTATGACACCTTACTCGACATGTTTTGATAAAGCCAAACCAAAGTTAGCAAATAACCGCGAGGATTATAATGCACTTAAGAGTATATGGTATGGCAATATCCCGGAACAGCTAAGGGAGTGGTTCCCGACAGCTGCAGACAGGCTCAGCTCATGCTAGAGCACCATCTCACATATTTCCAAGCACTCTGCCTCCAGGATTGATGAGGCCTTCCATAGGAGTGGCTGATAGGAACATATGTGTCCAGTTTAGGTTAGGTATAGGTATACTACACCTAAGCAAGAGGTGATTACACCAACTTGCCCCAGCTGAGTGATCAGCCAGTTGTGTCAAATATGGAGGCCAGGCCAGGGGTGGCACAATACATGCTGCAGCCTCTGGTAGGCCTTGGCAACACCTATGCCCTGGGTACCCAGGGTACACTGTTACAGGGGCCAATAAGGTGATATTAACAAAATTAATAACTGTGGGTCTAACAGAAACTATCTTTGTGTACATATGTGTATATGATGCAACAATGTGTAATTAAATAAAGCTAGTAAGTTGCATAGGGACTAATCACTATGTGATATTGTTCCCATCAGTTATCTGTTCGGAACCGCCCTGGTCATCATTTGGGCCATTACACAGAGTGGTACGTCCCCCCTGCACTCACAAGTGTCCTTACTATTGATAACTGAAAAGCAGTGCTACACCAAAAAAGTGAGTGAAAGTGCTTATTGTTAAAATTGGATAATGAATTTGAAAGAACCTCTTTTATTTGTGACATTAATTCATTTCCAAATCTAAAATAATTCAAGTGCAAAGTAACAGTAGTTTAAACAAATATCGACTGCAAAATGTTTCCAGGTCGACATGTTTCTGCAGTTGTGTGACCCCAATGGTGTCTACTGCTTCTTCAGGACCAATAATTAACCTTGCTACTGCTTAAACAAACGGGTGAGTGCATAAGGAAACAAAAAAGATTTCACCTGATACGGTCCTCGCATCTCTGTTTAGGATGAAATCATATCCATGCGTCCCATTTTGAAGGAAAAGAGAAAACAAACACATAACACAAAAATAGTGAGACAACAATTCACTTGGGAATGTTATCAATTCAATGAGCTATATAGATTAGCCCATACTAGGTATAACGCAACATTACCTACCCCTATATGAATTGATAGGGTTATCTCTCACTCACCTAGAGTATGGAGGATACGCGCCGCTCCTCACCTGGCTACAGCTCAGGAAAAAGGCGCATTGCTCTGATTAGAGAAACCAAAAATGAAAATGGTGAGGACCCCACACCTTCGCTGCTGTACACTGAGTCTGCCAAAATAATTGTCTACATAGGTATAGCGTTTTCAGTCTATACTTGACACTTAGTTGCAAATTCTGCTGTCTAGTTGTACATTTTACGTAATATTTAAAGTAGTAGTGCTCATCTGCTTCTGATAGTCAGAAGTGAACGTGATTGTATAGTCTTGCAAAAGACCAGAAATCGACGGAGGTTCTCACCTGTCCGTCAATACGCCAAGCGGGCATCCGGCTGTTTGGGGAGGCACTCGAGAACCCGACTTCGCGTCCTTATGAAGAAAAGTCATCCATATCGGCCTCTTCTGATGATCAGCGGCGCATCGGTATCACGTGCATGAGAGTACCTAACTCTCATTGGTCAGTGTTAGCGCGTCATCGGTGTGCGCACCAGAGGCTCATGGGATTCATAGTCTATGGTGGCGTTTCTGTAATAATTTAATGGTTTTACAGTTTACCGAATAGGCGGTAAACTTATCGTATTTAAAGTTATTTACGAAGGGAGATCTTATTCAAAGAGAGCTAGAAAAGATAATCAAAATTGAGGAATAGCCCATTCGCTGATATTACCGCTATCGTCTCAAGATTACTCAACCAGATCATACATACAATTACATTTGTCATTATGAACATTCATGTCGATAGAGCAAAGTGAATATTTCTATAAGCGTCTGCCTCTTCAATTATGGATAGGTATATCAGTCTTATTTCACTTTTTTCAGCTTGAATAGTATACCTTGTTAATACTTCGAAAAGGATGCTTAAAGACGCAAAATCCACATTATAAATTCTTTGTAAGTCTAGAACGGCTTGGCATCAAATATCCAGTAGTCACTAAGCCCTTATTCACTGTTTGGGTAACAAATTGACTTGAAGAATGCACATTTTTTGTTAGTGAAATCTAGGGACACCTAGAAAAACACACCTGTCTTCTAGAATCACATGCACTGGAGGAGGCCAGATTATTCTTATATGTGCTGAAAAAGACCCGATTATTCTTATAAGGTCATCCAAGGGATATCTTCGTTGAGGCCGCATTTATCAGAGTTCAGACGATATACCCATTTCTGTTCAATTTTGAATAGATGTTTTGAAATATCAGTGATGTGGGGAGGAATATATGGCTGTTCTAGCACAGTCCAGGTAAAATCAGTTGGTTTATGGCCCACGGTTAGAAAGTGATTTGTGAGGCGGGTTGCTTGTTTCTTGCATCTGATTGTGCTCTTGTGTTCTGATATTCTTATTTTAACCTTCCTTGTCGTCATGCCAACGTACTTCAGTTGGCAGGAGCACGTGATCAAGTAGATGAGGTTGGTGCTGTTACAGTTAGTGAACCTCTTTTGTTCCCAACGTCGTGGAGTACCTATATTGATACTAGTAGAGTGGGTAGTCTGTGGGCATGCCGCACATGTCCCGCATGGATGATGTCCCTCCACGGGGGGCAGGTCCCAGAGAGTGCCAACTTGATGGACCTTTCTAGTTAGCGGTCTAGTGTGCACTAAACGGTCTCTCATGTTCGTCCCTCTCTTGTAGGCGAATAACGGTTCAGGCAATACATCAGGACCAGTGTTCAAAATTTTCCAATGCTTTTTTACGATTTTTTGTATGGCATTTGACCTTGTATTAAAGGTGTTTACAAATGTAATCCTTTCATTTTGGGGTTTCGAAGGTGTCAACTCTAGGAGTGATTCACGATTGTTGTTTGAAGCCCTCTTCTTGGACCTCTGAATCAACTTTTTTGGATATTTCTTCTGGCACAACCAGTTCTGAATGGTGTCTGCATGTCTCTGGAAGCTTTCTTTCGTTGTACAATTCCGTTGAATCCGTAAAAACTGACCAAAGGGCAGATTGTCCCTCAGTGCCTTTGGGTGACAACTGTCGTATTGAAGTAGAGAGTTGCGAGCCATCGGCTTCTTATACAGTTCGGAAATCAAACCTGTAGGGGTGGCTATGATCAACAGATCCAAGAATGCTAAACTGGGTTTGGAATACTCAACAGTGAAGCGCAGAAAGCTATTCTGATCATTCAGCCAATCATGGAACGCTTTTAACTCAGACTCTGTTCCATGCCATACGACAAAAATATCGTCAATATAGCGTTTCCAACTTTTCACAGATGTTATATGAGGGTTGGTCGGGGCGAGTACACAATCCTGTTCAAACTTATGGACGTATAAATTTGCCAGGCTAGGGGCAAAAACGCTGCCCATGCTGGTCCCGGATGTCTGGAGGAACACCCTCTCCTCGAACTTGAAAAAGTTCTCTTTCATAGCCAAAGTTGCCAAATTCATGATGAAAGAAACTGGAGTGATGGAGTCCCATTCTTGTTGTCGTAGTAGCACCTCGATCACATCAAGAGTCTCATTTTGGGGAATCGAGGTGTACAGGGACTCAACATCAAATGACACCAGTAAGTCTGTAGCCATGTCAAATTCAATTGTAGGGAGTGTCCTTAACAGATCTTTAGTGTCCTGGATGTAAGTTGGCATCAATTTCACTAGAGGGCGCAGAAAAAAATCGACAAAAGTCGATAAAGGTTCCAAGAGAGAACCAATTCCGGAAATGATCGGCCGCCCTGGAGGTGGTCGCTTCTCTTTGTGAATCTTCGGGAGCACATAAAAATATGGCATCACCGGATTAGATGTATTCAAGAAAGCTGCCTCAAAGGGAGTAACCCAACCTTCTGTTAATGCTTCTTCAACGAGATGCTTGATGTCCCTAGAGATTCTGTCTGTAGGATCTTCTGTTAACAACCTATAGGAGTTAGTATCATTAAGTTGTCTCAAACATTCGTCTCTATAGGTGGTAGTGTCAAGGAGTACTGTCGCACCCCCTTTATCAGCGGGTTTGATAGTCACTGTATCGTCTTGGGCTAGTCCAGTTAGAGCTTGTTGTTCTGCCCTTGGGATGTTCATGTAGGGTTTGGTAGTATTCGCAAACAAATTGTGAATGTCATATTTCACAGCTTCTTCAAATGTAGTAACTTTGGTTGGTATAGTACTAGATAGAGGTGTGAACGTTGAAGGTTTTTTTAAACCAGTGTTCACTCCTACCCTCTGGAGGTCTTCTGATTTAGAGAAGAAAAAGTGCAATCTGATCTTTCTAAAGAATTTTCCTAGTTCGATTTGTGTCTCGAAAGGATCACCAGTACTTGTTTGCACAAAGCCAAGGCCCCGATTGAGGACCTGTTTTTCAGTCATAGTCAGCTCTTTGGAACTCAGATTGATAATTAAACTGTCCCCGAGCTCGATCCTGCTTGGTCTTGTGGGATCTGTTTCCCATTCCGTAGGCCCATCCCTTGTGGTGGGAAATTCCACTGTACTTGGCCTCTGGATGTCCGTCTCCTTCCTCGTTGCCTTCCTCGGCCAAAGCCTAAAAAAGGCTGCATATTCTGGTTCTGCGGAAAAGGCATAGGACCAAAAGGGCCCAGCATCTGTGGAGGAAAGGGACCCCCCGTCATCCATGGGTTCGGTGTCCACCACTGGTTGGATTGGTTAGGTCCATAATTGTAGCCTCTCCAGTTCTTCTTGTTACCTCTGCCTCGTTGTTGGTAGGTAGTGTTCCCCTGATTAGTTGAATCAGAATCGCTGGAAGTGTCTTCCGAAGTGGAAGTCCCATATGTGGACCCTCCTTTTCGTCCGTTTCTGTTGTAGGGCGGAGGTGTATAAGTGTCACTGGTATATGGATAAACTTTATCCATAGCAAATTTGGCTAGGTCTTTTTTGCACTTTTCAAGTTTGGCGAATAGAATTGAATCTTTAAATTCTTTATTCGTTTTGTTGTTCTCATCTTGATTTTTTGTAAATAGCTTTCCAGTGATCTTTGCTTTAATCTGACCTTCCAGCACATGGATCTCAACTAGGATCTTATCTGCAACTCTCTTTGCAGTTTTGTTTTTTTGTTTTTTGTTTCCTTATGCACTCACCCGTTTGTTTAAGCAGTAGCAAGGTTAATTATTGGTCCTGAAGAAACAGTAGACACCATTGGGGTCACACAACTGCAGAAACATGTCGACCTGGAAACATTTTGCAGTAGATATTTGTTTAAACTACTGTTACTTTGCACTTGAAATATTTTAGATTTGGAAATGAATTAATGTCACAAATAAAAGAGGTTCTTTCAAATTCATTATCCAATTTGAACAATAAGCACTTTCACTCACTGTTTTGGTTTAGCACTGCTTTTCAGTTATCAATAGTAAGGACACTTGTGAGTGCAGGGGGGACGTACCACTCTGTGTAATGGCCCAAATGATGACCAGAGCGGTTCCGAACAGATAACTGATGGGAACAATATCACATAGTGATTAGTCCCTATGCAACTTACTAGCTTTATTTAATTACACATTGTTGCATCATATACACATATGTACACAAAGATAGTTTCTGTTAGACCCACAGTTATTAATTTTGTTAATATCGTGTTTCTTGTTGGGGACTATAACTGTGTTGGGTCTCTAAATATTCCCCTGGACCCCCTCTCTCTCCATTTGTTGTTAGGGCCAATAAGGTGAACCAGTTCCAATTCGTAATGTACCTAAGGTACATGGAGTCCATTTTAAGGAGAGAGCAATTAGCCTGGGGCCCTGAATAGCAGGATCTCAGGCCAACTATATCAAAAACCAGCTAAACACCAGGAAAAAAGTTTGGGGGTAACCATAGTCAGAAATCCACCTTCCTACATAACCCCCCCCCCCCCAAACGTAAGGAGATAAGGCTATCCTTGACCAGGTAAGCCTATATTGCCTAAGTGGCCATATAAGGAAGTACCAGCTCTGGCTTGGTTACCCCCTGTCTCATGGTCCACTAAGCAATCCCTCACCCTAAGGGTATCTGAGGGTCTCCACCATGGGGAATCTCTACCTGTGGTGTGTTTATGCAAAGTTAAAGGCTGGTGTTGGGATGGAGTACTGAAGTGAGATTCCTCTGTAGGACTCAACTTCCTCCAATCACTCTCCACCATGTGTGCCTTTCTTTCTTTGACTGAGTTGCACTGTGCTCTCAGGGTCAACCTCTGTCTACCTAAAGATGGCTTGCTGGAGGGACAGTTCAGGTTTGGGCCCTTGGGGTCCCAGGTTTGGCTGTGCCCAACAGAATCCATCTGTGGGAGGTCCCTGACTACTTTAAAGGGGGCTCCCTCAGGAGTTTTTAAAGTTTTCACCTCACTAGGGCTACTAGTTTTGGTGCCCCTAATCTGTTGATGGGGGTGCTTTATTTGACAGGGGGCCCTTTGGGGCTCACTGTCCTTCTTGTCCTCTGCAGCCCTGGGCTGACTAAGGCAAGGTAGAGAGGGGCTGGTTACCTGCTCCAGACTGGGTCCCACCTGAGAAGGGTCCACTGCCATCAGAGGCTCTGTCAGGCTAGGCCTGACAACCTCTGGGACAGTTCCTTCATCAGGGGTAAGATCAGTTCCCTGAGGAGGCTTATCCTTTCCTAATGTCTGGTGAGGGGGAGATTTCTCTTCCTCCTCCATGCTCTCCGTTTGGGTGGAGTGATCCATCATTTCAGGCTTCACTACCCATGTATCAATTTGAGTTTGGGCTGTGGCCATCACAGCCCCACCAAACTTTTCAGGAGGAGACTCAGTTTGGGTATGAGCTGTTATCATAACAGCTCTGCTAATCTTTTCAGGAGGGAAGTTATCTAAAGATGGGGCTGAGGGTTGCTCAGCCCTCCCAACCTTTTCAGGAAGGTCATCTTGGATTGGGGCTGTAGCCATTACAGCCCCACTAACCTTTCCATGGAGATTTACCATTTTAGAATGGGTTTGTTGTTCAACCTCAGCCCAGGCTGAGATTTCCAAATCATTACCAAGTAGGCAATCTACAGGCAGGTTTGCTGACACTGCCACTCTCTTTGGGCCAGTGACACCTCCCCAGCTAAGATTGACTACTGCCATGGCATGACTGGTTTCTATGCCATCAATGTTTGTCACCTGATATGTTGCATCAGGTAAAAGTTGCCTTGAGGGGACTAGACATTCAGCCACCATGGTGATGCTAGCCCCTGTGTCTCTAAAGGCCTCAACTTTCAAGCCATTGATGAGGGGCTCCTGCCTATACTTGCTCAAAGGGTTTGGGCAAGCAGTGAAATTGGCAAATCCCATGCCAGTCTCATAGACAAGAGTATCTGAGTTAGGGGACCTGGATAGGCCAGAGTCCACCTGTCCTCCAAAAGTAAACCCACCCAAATTCTTGGGGGTGCTCCCACCAGCTTAGGGACCACTGCTAACAGTGACAGGAGGTGTTGGAGCCTTACCTGGAGGTATATTCTCCCTATTGCCATTCTTGGGACAACAGCTGTCTGTTTTCCAATGCCCAACCTGTTTACAGGCCTGGCAGTAAGGTTTCCTTTCTGTAGAGGAAGTGTTGTGGGGCCCACCCTTCCCATTGGAGTTTTGGGGCCCTGGGGAAGTCTTTTCCTTGCTTTTATCCCCACCCTTCTCTTGAGGCTTGGTAGTCTCTTTCTTTTGGTCACCACCCTGGTTCTTAGGCCTGATCCTGGTTCTGACCCATTTGTCTGCCCTCTTACCCAATTCTTGTGGAGAGGTCAGATCAGAGTCAACCAGGTGCTGATGTAGAAGCTGATTTTGACAATTACTTAAGATTTGCTCTCTCATAATTAAATTATACAATCCTGTATAGTCAGTAACCTTACTTCCCAGCAACCAGACCTCCAGAGCCTTAGTGGCACATTCAACAAATTCAGACCAGTCCTGAGTCTGTGTCTTCTGGGTCTCTCTGAACATTAACCTGTACTGTTCAGTGGTTAAGCCTAACCCATCAATCAGAGCACTCTTCAGGACCAGGTAGTTTCTAGAATCCCCATCACTAACTGTGAGGAGTCTGTCTCGGCCTCTACCTTCAAAGGAGAGCCACAAGATTGCTGCCCACTGCTCCTGAGGGACCTGCTGTACTTTGCAAGCTCTCTCAAGTGCAGTCATACATTTGTGGATATCATCCCCAACTTTGTAGGGGGGCACAATCTTACTCAGGTTTCTATTGTCATAGGACCTGTCTTTATCCTTAGGGATAGTGCTGCCACCAGTGGATCCTAATCCACTCTCTCTAGGCTGTCTTGCTCTAGCAAGTTTCTCTTGGGCCAGGGCAACTTCTAATTCTTGTTTCTGGATCCTAAGCTCAGCCTCTCTCATTTTGGCCTCATGTTCCCTTCTCTGAGGGCTAGTCATCTCCCTTCTGGAGTGACCATGAGAACCTCTAGAAGCTTGGGAGGTATTGGAGTCACCTGAGTGATTCCTCCTCCTCCTGCGCTCCTGGTTAATCCACTTGGGTGCCTGGGCAAGGTCCAAATACACTTAAGTTGGCCTGGTTAAGCCTGCTGACTAGCACCTGACTATTTCTGCCATCATCAGAATCACTGCTCCCCCCTTCTGTCTCCTTTTCTTCCTCCTCCTCTTCCTCTTCAGGCTGAGTATCTCCAGTGACTTGGTCATCCTCATCTAACTGGAATACAGGGACAGGGGCATCAGTACTGTCATCTTCAGTGGGAGAGCCTCCTTCAGCATTCCCTGTGGGGTCTGCTTTAGAGGTCTTTAGAGCCTCAGACTGGTCTAAGAGCTCTCTAAGGTGGTCTGTAGTAGGGGATGGCCCTGTCTTCAGACCTCTTAAGACGCAAGCTGTCTTAGTTCCTTAAAGGAAAATATAGCAAATCCGGATGGTGCCTTCGGTGAAAGGGCTGCTCTGTGGTAGAGGTTCTTAGTCCCCAAAGCACAACGTCGAGGGTGCCTCGGATGCTGCGCAGTCAGCTTTTCGGGGGTCTTCCAAGAGGTCCGGTCCCACGTCTCTCTGTGCCTCCACGGGTCCCTTCTTTGCAGGGACTGTGGATCGGGCTGTGAGAAGTCTGGGAGTCTGGGTCTTGTCAGGCTCTGGGCTCGGGCTCTGGCGGGAGGCGGCGGCAAAGCAGACGTCGAGTTGCTGGTTGGTACCTGTGTTCACAGGGTGGCCACTCCTAGGCCAAAAGGGAGATTCTCTTCCGTCTTCTGAGCAGCAGAATGTCGAAGTCCAGTCTTCTTCTGTATTTCAAGTTGATTCAGGATGATCTGAGGTGCTATGGCACTGCTCCCACTCTTATTCCCAATCTGAGGGATGGATCACCTGCTAGGTCCCTCCTCTGGGTGGGACCAGGAAGGGGGGCGGTTACACCCCCTTTCCTTTGTCCAGCTCCTCGCCAGGCCTGGGTCTGGAAAGTCCCAGGACCGGTTTGGACTGACTTATGCACGAGGACACCTTGTGTGCCCCGGGCATGTCTCAATCTATTCAGCCCTGTCCTACCCAATACACAAAATCCTGTCTGGTGCGCTGCTAGCACCTCCCAAGGCAGGAAACCCTTTGTCCAAGCCTTCCTCGCTGGAAGGACTCCCAGCAGCAGGAGGTCAGACTTGTGTCTGTGGTGGCAGCATCCATTTTGTGATGCTGAGGATCTGGTTAACTTTAACCGGGGTTAAGGCTAGGTACAAGTCGTGTCCCTCTAGAAGGGTGGAATGCTATCCCCGTTGACAGAACTGTCGAGGGGATAGTATTCCAAATCGTATGACACCTTACTCGACATGTTTTGATAAAGCCAAACCAAAGTTAGCAAATAACCGTGAGGATTATAAAGCACTTAAGAGTATATGGTATGGCAATATCCCTGAACAGCTATGGGAGTGGTTCCCGACAGCTGCAGACAGGCTCAGCTCATGCTAGAGCACCATCTCACATATTTCCAAGCACTCTGCCTCCAGGATTGATGAGGCCTTCCATAGGAGTGGCTGATAGGAACATATGTGCCCAGTTTAGGTTAGGTATAGGTATACTACACCTAAGCAAGAGGTGATTACACCAACTTGCCCCAGCTGAGTGATCAGCCAGTTGTGTCAAATATGGAGGCCATGCCAGGGGTGGCACAATACATGCTGCAGCCCCTGGTAGGCCTTGGCAACACCTATGCCCTGGGTACCTAGGGTACACTGTTACAGGGGCCAATAAGGTGAACCAGTTCCAATTCGTAATGTACCTAAGGTACATGGAGTCCATTTTAAGGAGAGAGCAATTAGCCTGGGGCCCTGAATAGCAGGATCCCAGGCCAACTATGTCAAAAACCAGCTAAACACCAGGCAAAAAGTTTGGGGGTAACCATAGTCAGATATCCACCTTCCTACAACAGGGACTTAGGGTAGCCAACTGCCTGCTGAAATTCAGGAAGGACTTGAAGACCTTATGTAGGAAGGTGGCTACCTGACTATGGTTACCCCAGATTTTTTGCCTTGTGTTTAGCTGGTTTTTGACTTAGTTGACCTGGTTCCCTGCTAATCAGGGCCCCAGGCCATCTGCTCTCTCTGTAAAATGGATTCCATGTACCCTAGGTACATACCACAATTGTAAAAGGACTCCTTGTCAGCCCCTGTATAATGCACTATAGGTGCCCAGGGCATAGGAGCCACCAAGGCCTACCAGGGGCTGCAGCATATCTTTTGCCACCCCTGGCTGGTTCTTAAATTGACACAACTAGCTGATCACTCAGCTGGGGTAAGGTGGTGTAATCACCCCTTACTTAGATATAGTATACCTATATCTAAACCTATATCTGGACACATATAAACCTGTGAGCCACTCCTATGGAAGGCCTCATCAATCCTGGAGGCAGAGTGCGTGGTTTAATGTGAGATGGAGCTCTAGCATGAGCTGAGCCTGTCTGCAGCTGTCGGGAACAACTCCCTAAGCTGTTTCAGGATAATGCCATACCATATACTCTTAAGTGCATTATAATCCTCGCGGTTATATAGCAACTTTGGTTTGGCTTTATCAAAACATGTCGTGTAAGGTGTCATACGATTTGGAATACTATCCCCTCGCCAGTTCTGGCGACGGGGATAGCATTCCACCCCTCTAGAGGGGTAAGACATGTTACTTTACTTAAATGCGGTTAATTTCGAAAAGGACCTTGGATCCACAAAATGGATGCCTCTGCCACAGACACGAGTCTGACCCCCTGAAGCTGACCGAAACTCAGCCAAATGGGGCCTGGACAAAGGGTTTCCTGTCGCAGGGAGGTGTTACACCCCCCCAGACAGGAGATAGTGGATTGTAGCAGGGAGGTTTGAAAGAAACCAGACACTGCATGGGGAGCACAAGGCTGCCCCTTGCATAATCCGGCCAAACCGGTTCTGGGGCACTCCAGCCCTCGTGCCAGGGCGGCCTGGATCAAAGGAAAGGGGTGTATCCACCCCCTTCCTGGGTCCCACCCATAGGAGGGGACCTAGCAGGTAATCCAGCCCCCCAGATTCGAATAAGAGTGGGAGCAGTGCCAATGCACTTCAGATTATCCTGATGAAACATAAGAAACGAAACTCTGGACCCTTTGACATCCTACTCAACGTAGAAGACTGAAGAATCTCCCTTGTGGTCAAGGAGTGACCACCCTGTGCAAACAGGCACCATCCAGCCATCGACGTCTGCTTTGTCGCAGTTCCCGCCGGAACTCGAGCGACAGAGATCGACGAGATCAAGCTTGCCTGCCTTCTAACAGCCCGATCCACAGTCCCTGCAGAGCTGAGACCCGTGGAGGCGACTGGAAGCGTGGGGCACGCCATCTTGGAAAGACCACGAGACGCTGACCGTGCAGCCCACGAGTGACCCTCGAAGCTGTACACCGGGGTTTGAGAAGCCCCAACCCTGAGCCACTCTTGCACCGAAGTTCAGCCCTCCACACTCGACGAGTGCTGCGTGGGGCCCTTCTGCTTCCTTTGGCTCAACGCGTTGGCCCGGTCACTTGCCAGCCGGCTCGTGGCCCCTGTGCCAACGAAACTTGAAATTCGACCTGCGATTCTGGTAGCTCCAGATTTGCACCAGCTCCCCTGAAAAGGAGCCCCCACTCTGACCCTCCTGGTTCGAGTGAGAAGCAATCTCCCGGTTCCGCGTGGATTGCTTTTGCCAAGTGTTGTTTGCTCCAATCTTGAAGCCGACAGCGCCGACGGCGAGAGCCTGCGTGGGACAGATCGTGACCCGCTCCTGGACGTCGTAGATGCCCCGGGGCCCACGTGACAGCGGAGAGAAGCTCCTCGACGACCACCTGATTGCGCCCGACATTGCCTGGTTCCGTCCTGGTTCCACCCTGGTCACTGCTGAGTGACCCAGACTCTGTCCCCTCTGCTTTCAGGTACTTTTCGAATTGAGTCCGCCCTTGGACTCCACCGGACACTTCTCTTTCACCCTGCCTGCAGCCCTTTCAGCTCCAAGCACCAAGAGCCGGCGTGACGAAACCCGACTCAACTTCGACCCTGTGCACCCGCTTCCTGTGGGTGAGGTAACATTGCAACGCCGGTGTTCCCACACTGGTACACACCTCTAGGGTCTGTGTCTTAAGTTTTGTTCCTCTAGGTTCAGCGGAAGTGTCCTTTAACTCTAACTTTGTAACTTTTACGCACCATTGGTTAACATTGGTGCATGCGTGCGCTTTCTGCACTGCACCCGAATCCCGCGGGCTTTTCCCGACTTCAGCATTGCTTGTCCCGACTGCTCCCAGCGATTCCCTAGGCCCTAGGCCTAACCACTGTTCGATTGGTATCTCTTATACCACTTGTTTAGTATATGGTCTGAGTGGCCCCTCGCCCTCATCCATATTTGTGCAACTTTGTATGTTATACTGTGCTTTTGATTTAACGCTTGTGCCCCTTTGTTCATAAAGAGTACTGGGGATTATTGTGAGTAATAAATACATATATTTTTATAATATATACTTGTGTGGTGTCCTTTCATTTGATATTACAGGATTGTATGTGGTCAAACAGCTCGCTTAACACGACCTCTTAAGTTAAGCCTTTAGGCTGCTTAGTCCATGCTACCCCTAGGATAGCTTGTCTAATAAGGTTGACTTACAACCAGACACCATAAGGGATTGTTTGGTCTGATAACCGGTGGTTCCAGAATTGGAAACATCACCTATCAGGCCAACTTCTCACATTGGTGAGCAGCGGTGCGGATTTGAGCTTGCTGTTGTTTTACCATTGCAATCTTTTATCAAATTGAAAGATCACATCAAGTACCTCTAGGTACATATAAATCAAAAGCTTAGCATATTTAAGTTCTACTGAACTTAGTAGTTGTAGATTAAAGGGTTTAGCACACCCTGACTACAACTCACTAGCAAGGTACAGTAGGGAAACACTTAGTGTAGGTAGGTGCATCACTTACACCACACTAGAGTCATGTCTGACACAGGAAAAGCCTCAGGGTCTGCTCCTGTGACAGTTGACCTTACCCAGGCAACTTCCAGCTATGACAAACTAACCCACAAAGACTTGGTTGCCTTGTGCATCTCAAGAGGGTTAAAAAAGGGCAGAAGTCCCACCAGTCCTTCCCTGATAGCCATTCTAGAACAGGATGACTTAGAAAAGGCGAATGCAGTTCCCTTAGAGTCAGGAGATGGAGTAAACCCCCCTGTAACTGATACCCCGCCAGAGGTAGAAGAGGAGGAGGACTCAGATGTAGAGGACCTAGAAGATCAGGATCAGAGGGGTAGCCAGGTTATAGTTGCCAGGCTTAGCCAGGCCAACTTAAACCTACTTGGGAATGGAGAGGGCCAGCACCTCCCCAGACCCTATAACATTCTCCCAGGCAACAGAAGAGTGAGATCTCCAGCAGGGGACTGTCATATTTCTAGTGCCTCAAGAGAATCTCAGAGAGGGATGACCCCTTCTCAGAAAAAAGAGCATGAGGCAAGAATGAGGGCTGTCAGACTCCAGATAGAGAGGGAGGAGGTAGCCCTGGCTCAAGCTAGACTTGCCTTGGCAAGAGAACAGAAAATGTGTGGCTTAGATGCCACTGGTGGCAGCAATATTCCTAAAGAGAAACCCAGGTCCTATGATAGTAGAAACCTGACAAAGTTTGTGCCCCCCTACAAGGAAGGGGATGACATCCACAAGTGGATAACTGCTCTTGAGAGAGCCTGCATGGTACAGCAGGTTCCTGAGGAACAGTGGGCAGCAATCTTATGGTACTCCTTTTCAGAGAAAGGGAGAGATAAGCTCCTCACTGTTAGACATGAGGATGCAAACAATTACAAAGTCCTGAAGAGTGTTCTGATAGATGGGTTTGGCTTAACCACTGAACAGTACAGGTTGAAGTTCAGAGACACCCAGAAGACACAGACACAGGACTGGACTGATTTTGTAGATTGTGCTACTAAGGCTCTGGAGGGTTGGCTAAATGGCAGCAAAGTACATGACTTCACAGGATTGTATAATTTGATTATGAGGGAGCAGATCCTAAGTAATTGTCAGAACCAGCTCTTACACCAGCACCTGGTGGACTCAGATTTGACCCCTCCCCAAGAATTGGGAAAGAGGGCAGATAAATGGGTCAGAACCAGGATTAGGCCTAAGAATCAGGACAGTAACCAGAAGAAGGAGTCTACCAAGCCTCAAGAAAAGGGTGGGGATAAAAGTAAGGAAAAGACTTCCCCAGGGCCCCAAAACTCCAAGAATGGGGGTGGGTCCCAAGACACTTCTTCAACTGAGAAAAAGCCCTATTGCCATGTCTGTAAGCAGGTTGGGCATTACAAAACAGACAACTGTTGTCCCAAGAATGGCAATAAAGAGAATATACCTCCAAAGCCAGCTCCAGCACCTCCTGTTACTGTCAGCAGTAATCACCCAGGAAGTGGGAGCACACCCAGGAATCTGGGTGGGTTTACTTTTGGAGCCCAGGAGGACCCTGGCCTATCCAGGTCCCCATCCCCAAATAATCTTGTTTATGAGACTGGCATGGGGTTTGCCAACTTCTCTGATTGCCCAAATACTTTGAGCAAATATAGACAAGAACCCATCATCAATGGTTTGAAAGTTGAAGCTTTTAGAGACACAGGGGCTAGCATCACCATGGTGGCTGATTGTATAGTCCCCTCTAAGCAACTTTTACCTGGTGCCACATGCCAGGTCACAAACATTGATGGCATCCAAACAAATCATCCCATGGCAGTAGTAAGTCTCAGCTGGGGAGGTGTCACTGGTCCAAAGAGAGTGGCAGTGTCATCAAACTTGCCTGTGGACTGTCTACTTGGTAATGATTTGGAAATCTCAGCCTGGGCTGAGGTTGAACAGGAAACCCATTCTAGAATGGTAAATTCCAATGGAAAGGTTAGTGGGGCTGTAATGGCTACAGTCCCAATTCAAGATGTCCTTCCTGAAAAGGTTGGTAGGGCTGAGCAACTCTCTGCCCCATCTTTAGCAAAAGCTCTTCCTGAACAGAATAGCAAAGCTGTTATGATAACAGCAGAAGCCCAAACTGAGTCCCCTCCTGAAAAGGTTGGTGGGGCTGTGATGGCCACAGCCCAAACTCAAACTGATATGTGTGTTGTGAAACCTGAAATGATGGATAACTTCACACAAACTGAGAGCACAGAGGAGGACGAGAAATCTCCCCCTCACCAGACTTTAGGAAAGGATCAGCCTCCTCAGGGAACTGATCTTACCCCTGATGAAGGAACTGCCCCAGAGGTGGTTGGGCCTAGCCTGACCGAGCCTCTGATGTCAGTGGTCCCTTCTCAGGTGGGACCCAGTCTGGAGCAGGTAACCTGTCCCTCTCTACCTTGCCTTAGTCAGCCCAGGGCTGCAGAGGACAAGAAGGACAGTGAGACCCAGAGGGCCCCCTGTCAAATAAAGCACCCCCATCAACAGATTAGGGGCACCAAAACTAGTAGCCCTAGTAAGGTGAAAACTTTAAAAACTCCTGAGGGAGCCCCCTTAAAAGTAGTTAGGGACCTCCCACAGATGGATTCTGTTGGGCACAGCCAAACCTGGGACCCAAAGGGCCCAAACCTGAACTGTCCCTCCAGCAAGCCAAACAGAGGGACCCAGCCTCCAGCTTTAGGTAGCCAGAGGCTGACCCTGAGAGCACAGTGCAACTCAGTTAAAGAAAGAAAGGCACGCATGGTGGAAGATAATTGGAGGAAGCTGAGCCCTAAATTAGTGGAGCCTCGCTTCAATACTCCATATCCAAACCAGCATTTAACTTTGCATAAACACACCCAAGGTAGTGATTCCCTATGGTGGAGACCCTCTAATACCCCAAGGGTGAGGGACTGCTTAGTGGACCATGAGACAGGGGGTACCCATGCTAGTGCAGGTACTTCCTTATATGGCCACTCAGGCAATATAGGCTTACCTGGCCAAGGATAGCCTTATCTCCTTTCGTTTGGGGGGGGGGGGTTGTGTAGGAAGGTGGCTACCTGACTATGGTTACCCCAGATTTTTTGCCTTGTGTTTAGCTGGTTTTTGACTTAGTTGACCTGGTTCCCTGCTAATCAGGGCCCCAGGCCATCTGCTCTCTCTGTAAAATGGATTCCATGTACCCTAGGTACATACCACAATTGTAAAAGGACTCCTTGTCAGCCCCTGTATAATGCACTATAGGTGCCCAGGGCATAGGAGCCACCAAGGCCTACCAGGGGCTGCAGCATATCTTTTGCCACCCCTGGCTGGTTCTTAAATTGACACAACTGGCTGATCACTCAGCTGGGGTAAGGTGGTGTAATCACCCCTTACTTAGATATAGTATACCTATATCTAAACCTATATCTGGACACATATAAACCTGTGAGCCACTCCTATGGAAGGCCTCATCAATCCTGGAGGCAGAGTGCGTGGTTTAATGTGAGATGGAGCTCTAGCATGAGCTGAGCCTGTCTGCAGCTGTCGGGAACAACTCCCTAAGCTGTTTCAGGATAATGCCATACCATATACTCTTAAGTGCATTATAATCCTCGCGGTTATATAGCAACTTTGGTTTGGCTTTATCAAAACATGTCGTGTAAGGTGTCATACGATTTGGAATACTATCCCCTCGCCAGTTCTGGCGACGGGGATAGCATTCCACCCCTCTAGAGGGGTAAGACATGTTACTTTACTTAAATGCGGTTAATTTCGAAAAGGACCTTGGATCCACAAAATGGATGCCTCTGCCACAGACACGAGTCTGACCCCCTGAAGCTGACCGAAACTCAGCCAAATGGGGCCTGGACAAAGGGTTTCCTGTCGCAGGGAGGTGTTACACCCCCCCAGACAGGAGATAGTGGATTGTAGCAGGGAGGTTTGAAAGAAACCAGACACTGCATGGGGAGCACAAGGCTGCCCCTTGCATAATCCGGCCAAACCGGTTCTGGGGCACTCCAGCCCTCGTGCCAGGGCGGCCTGGATCAAAGGAAAGGGGTGTATCCACCCCCTTCCTGGGTCCCACCCATAGGAGGGGACCTAGCAGGTAATCCAGCCCCCCAGATTCGAATAAGAGTGGGAGCAGTGCCAATGCACTTCAGATTATCCTGATGAAACATAAGAAACGAAACTCTGGACCCTTTGACATCCTACTCAACGTAGAAGACTGAAGAATCTCCCTTGTGGTCAAGGAGTGACCACCCTGTGCAAACAGGCACCATCCAGCCATCGACGTCTGCTTTGTCGCAGTTCCCGCCGGAACTCGAGCGACAGAGATCGACGAGATCAAGCTTGCCTGCCTTCTAACAGCCCGATCCACAGTCCCTGCAGAGCTGAGACCCGTGGAGGCGACTGGAAGCGTGGGGCACGCCATCTTGGAAAGACCACGAGACGCTGACCGTGCAGCCCACGAGTGACCCTCGAAGCTGTACACCGGGGTTTGAGAAGCCCCAACCCTGAGCCACTCTTGCACCGAAGTTCAGCCCTCCACACTCGACGAGTGCTGCGTGGGGCCCTTCTGCTTCCTTTGGCTCAACGCGTTGGCCCGGTCACTTGCCAGCCGGCTCGTGGCCCCTGTGCCAACGAAACTTGAAATTCGACCTGCGATTCTGGTAGCTCCAGATTTGCACCAGCTCCCCTGAAAAGGAGCCCCCACTCTGACCCTCCTGGTTCGAGTGAGAAGCAATCTCCCGGTTCCGCGTGGATTGCTTTTGCCAAGTGTTGTTTGCTCCAATCTTGAAGCCGACAGCGCCGACGGCGAGAGCCTGCGTGGGACAGATCGTGACCCGCTCCTGGACGTCGTAGATGCCCCGGGGCCCACGTGACAGCGGAGAGAAGCTCCTCGACGACCACCTGATTGCGCCCGACATTGCCTGGTTCCGTCCTGGTTCCACCCTGGTCACTGCTGAGTGACCCAGACTCTGTCCCCTCTGCTTTCAGGTACTTTTCGAATTGAGTCCGCCCTTGGACTCCACCGGACACTTCTCTTTCACCCTGCCTGCAGCCCTTTCAGCTCCAAGCACCAAGAGCCGGCGTGACGAAACCCGACTCAACTTCGACCCTGTGCACCCGCTTCCTGTGGGTGAGGTAACATTGCAACGCCGGTGTTCCCACACTGGTACACACCTCTAGGGTCTGTGTCTTAAGTTTTGTTCCTCTAGGTTCAGCGGAAGTGTCCTTTAACTCTAACTTTGTAACTTGTACGCACCATTGGTTAACATTGGTGCATGCGTGCGCTTTCTGCACTGCACCCGAATCCCGCGGGCTTTTCCCGACTTCAGCATTGCTTGTCCCGACTGCTCCCAGCGATTCCCTAGGCCCTAGGCCTAACCACTGTTCGATTGGTATCTCTTATACCACTTGTTTAGTATATGGTCTGAGTGGCCCCTCGCCCTCATCCATATTTGTGCAACTTTGTATGTTATACTGTGCTTTTGATTTAACGCTTGTGCCCCTTTGTTCATAAAGAGTACTGGGGATTATTGTGAGTAATAAATACATATATTTTTATAATATATACTTGTGTGGTGTCCTTTCATTTGATATTACAGGATTGTATGTGGTAAAACAGCTCGCTTAACACGACCTCTTAAGTTCAGCCTTTAGGCTGCTTAGTCCATGCTACCCCTAGTATAGCTTGTCTAATAAGGTTGACTTACAACCAGACACCATAAGGGATTGTTTGGTCTGATAACCAGTGGTTCCAGAATTGGAAACATCACCTATCAGGCCAACTTCTCACACCTTACTCTTCCCTAGGGGCTAGCTTATCTCTTCTAATCTGGAACTGTGGGTATAATCGTTAATTCTTGTCTGAGCGCCAAGATACATGTAGGGTGATAGCAGCGCTATATAAGAACACCATACATAACATTTCGTACTTGTGCATAAAACAACATTCAAAATGACCCCTTTCACATCCATTGCTAGTCCTTCCCATTCATAAACCCCCCTTCACACTGAGTAGCTGTGATGTTATCCGAATAAAGTGTTATCCGAATAAAGTGTTATCCGAATAAAGTGTCTTTGAACCTTGAACCATAGGTTCACGATAACCTTTAAACCATCACATTATGAAGCCAACACAGGTCAAAACTGGTCTGGGTTATCTTGCATTTCCTGTAAGATGGACCTGGCCTGGCAGTAAAGGGTAGACTGTTCCTATTGGAGCAGAACCAAGACTGATTTACATATACCTAATCTGTGTCTAAAGTAGGAGAGTGACAAAAAACAACGGTCTGAAATGTAGCCCCAGTAATTACCAAATGCAGAGATGAATTCCCACATTCCACCCATCACCATCGCTTTTCCTCATAGCTGGTCTTGGGTCGCTGCACCTTGTGTCTTTTAGCAAGAGCTCCATGTGAGAAGTTGGCCTGGTATATGATGTTCACTTAGTTAAAAGTGACCACATTGTACCATGCCAAGCAACCCTTATGGTGTGGTTGTAAGTCAACCTTTGGACCAGCTGCCCTAGTGGTAGCGTGGGCTAAGCAGTCTTTAGGCTAAACTCGTTTTGCCGTGTTAAGCAAGCTGTATTACCACATATAATCCCCCTTTATACCAATGAAAGGACACCAAACAGATATATATTCAAAATATATATGTATTTATTACTCAAAGTATCCCCTAAACTCTTTATGAGCACAGGAGCACAAATCGTTAAACAAGCAAGTATAACAATATACAAAAGTTGCACTTTATATGGATAGGCCAGATGGCCCCTAAAACCATATACTAAAATAGTGGTATAAGAACCACCACTCTGGAAAGGAAAAGGCCTAGAGCCTCTAGAATCGCTGGGCCTAAAAGGAGCTAACAGTGGTTAGTGACCAGGAGGTCCACAGGCCGCGTGTGCAGTGCTGGAAATGCAGGAGGCTTCCCATAGACTTAGAATGGGTGCGTAAAAGTTGTAAAGTTACTTAAGAGACGAACTTCTGGATCGAGCACGAACTTCAGACTTAGGAACTAGACACTAGTGATGTAAACCTACAAATGTGCACAGGAGTGCCAGTGTTACCTCAACCACAGGAAGCGGGTGCATAGGGTTCAAATCGTGTCGGGTTCGTCTGGTTGTTTCAATGGAGCCTGGAGATGAAAATGCTGCAGGCGGTCGAGGCAGAAGAGTTCCGGTGGATCCCAGGGGGGATCTGAAGAGTAGAGGACCTGTAAGCAGAGGGGACAGTGTTCAAAGTCACTAGCCAGTGACCGGCGAGGAACCAGGAAGGAACCAGGCGATGTCGGGTGCAAACAGGTGAAGAGGTGTAGCTTGACTCTGCAGTCACGTGGTCACTGAAGGTTGACGACATCCAGGAGTCGGTTCACGAGCTGACCCACCCAGGCTCTCGCTGTCGGCGATGTCGGCGACTCGATGGAAGCAAACAAGCCTTGGCACCGGCAAGAGTGGCAGGAATCGATAAAAGCTTCTTACTCTGACCAGCAAGGTCAGTGGGGCTGCTCCTTTATATGGAAGCAGGGGCCAGTCTGGAGCAACCAGACCAGCAGTGTTGCTTTCAAATTTCGTCACCAAGATGGCCACTAGCCAACGGACCAGTGACCGGGTAGGCGCATCAAGTGGCAAAGTGCAGAAGGGCCCCAAGCAGATCGTGGAGATGCTGGAGGGCTCACCTTTGGTTCAAATGCTGCTCGGGACTGGGGATTCTCAGGACCCCAAGCACAACTCGGAGGGAGCCTTGGTTGTTGTGCTGTCAGCTCTTCGGGTGTCTTCCAAGATGGCTGGTTCCACGTGACTTAGTGCCTCCACGGGTCCCTTCTTTGCAGGGACTGTGGATCGGGCTGTGAGAGGTCTGGAGGTCCAGTTCTTGTCAGTCTCTGGGCTCGGGCTCCGGCGGGAGGTGGCGGCAAAGCAGATGTTGATTCGCTGGGTGGTGCCTGCTTGTGCAAGGTGGTCACTCCTTGACCACAAGGGAGATTTTTCTTCAGTCTTCTGTGCAGCAGAATGTCGAAGTACCTGTCTTCTTCTTCTTGTAAGTTGATTTCAGGATGTCTGAAGTCCTAGGACACAGCTCCTACCTTTAAACTGATTTTAGGGGCTGGACTACCTGCTAGGTCCCTCCTATGGGTGGGACCAGGAAGGGGGGTGGTTACACCCCCTTTCCTTTGTCCAGTTTCGCGCCAGAGCTGGGGCTGGGAGGCCCCAGCACCGGTTTGAACTGGCATATGCAGGGGACACCTTGTGTGCCCCAAGCATGTCTAGTTCCTTTCAAGCCCTGCCTGACCAATACACAAAATCCTGTCTGGGGTGGTGCTAGCACCTCCCCTGACAGGAAACCCTTTGTCCACGTCTCCCAAGCTGGAAGGACTCCCAGCAGCAAGAGGGCAGACTTGTGTCGCAGTGGCAGCGTCCATTTTGTGAACACTGAGGCTGTGTTTAAGTTTAACCGGGGTTCAGGTTAGGTACATGTCGTTTCCCTCTAGAAGGGTGGAATGCTAACCCCATCGCCAGAATTGGCGAGCGGTTAGTATTCCAATTCGTATGACACCTTACTCGACATGTTTTGGTAAAGCCAAACCAGACTTTGCATTTAACCGGGAGGTTCATAATGCACTTAAGAGTATATGGTATGGCAATACCTAGAAACAGCTAAAGGACATGGTTCCGAAAGCTGCAGACAGGCTCAGCTCATGCCAGAGCACCATCTCACATAAAACCAAGCACTCTGCCTTCAGGATTGTTAAGGCCTGCCATAGGAGTGACTTATAGGTTTACATATGTTCTATTTAAGATTAGGTATAGGTATACTACACCTAAGTAAGAGGTGGTTACACCAACTTACCCCAGCTGAGTGATCAGCCAGTTGTGTCAAATTGATAGGGCAGTCCAGGGGTGGCATAATACATGCTTCAGCCCCTGGTAGGCCTCAGATACACCAATGCCCTGGGTACCTATGGTACACTAGTACAGGGGCTCACAGGGTGATCCAGTTCCAATTGGTACTGCACTTGGAGTGCATTGGTATGTACCTAAGGTACATGGAGTCCATTTTAGGGAGAGAGCAATTAGCCTGGGGACCTGATTAGCAGGATCCCAGGCCAACTAAATAAAAAACCAGCTAAACACTAGGCAAAAAGTTTGGGAGTAACCATAGTCAGATATCCACCTTCCTACACAACCCCCCCCCAAAAATGAAAGGAGTTAAGGCCAGGTAAGCCTATATTGCCTAAGTGGCCATATAAGGAAGGACCAGCTCTGGCTTGGTTTTCCCCTGTCTCATGGTCCACAAAGCAATCCCTCAACCTAAAGGTATCAGAGGGTCTCCACCAAAGGGAATCTCTACCTGTGGTGTGTTTTGGCAAAGTTAAAGGCTGGTGTTGAGGTGGAGTATTGAAGTGAGATTCCTCTGTAGGATTCAGCTTCCTCCAGTCACTCTCTACCATGTGTGCCTTTCTTTCCGTGACTGAGTTGCACTGTGCTCTCAGGGTCAACCTCTGGCTACCTAAAGCTGGAGGTTGGGTCCCTTTTGTGGGCTTACTGGAGGGACAGGTCAAAGTTGGGGGTTTTAAGTCCCAGGTTTGGCTGTGCCCAACAGAATCCCTCAGGGGAAGGTCCCTAGTTAATTTTAAGGGGGGTTCCTCAAAACTTTCAAGAACTTTCACCTGGCTAGGGCTGCTAGTTTCGGTGCCCCTAATCTGATTTTGGGGGGGTTCCTGGGGGCAGTGGGCCCTTTGGGGTCCACTGGCCTCCCTGTCCTCCAAAGCCCTGGGCTGAGTGAGGCAGGGTAGAGAGGGGCAGGTTACCTGCTCCAGACTGGGTCCCACATTGGAAGGGTCCACTGACATCAGAGGGTCTGCCAGGCTAGGCCTGACTACCTCTGGGGCAGTTCCTTCACAAGGGGTAGGGTCAGTTCCCAGAGGAGGCTGACCCTCACCTAATGTCTGGTGGGGGGGAGACTTTTCTTCCTCCCCAATGCTCTCTGTCTGTGTGGAGTGATCCATTGTTTCAGGCTTCACTTCACTAAAATATGTTTGAGTTTCGGCTGAGACCATTACAGCCCTGCCAACCTTTTCAGGGAGGCACTCAGTCTGTGTTAGGGCTGTGACTGTCACAGCCCTGCTAACCTGTTCAGGGAAGTCTGTCTGAGCCTGGGCTGTGGCTACCACAGCCCTTCCAACCGTTTCAGGGAGGAATTCTGCTTGGACTGGGGCTGTTGCTATTACATCCCCACTATCCTTTCTGGGAAAGCCTATCATTTTAGAGTGAGTCTCTTGCTCCACCTCAGCCCAGGCTGAGATTTCTAAGTCATTTCCTAGCAAGCAATCCACTGGTAGGTAGTCAGTCACTGCCACCTGCTTGGGGCCAGAGACATCTCCCCAACTGAGATTGATCATTGCCATGGGATGACTTCTCTTCACTCCATGAATGTCGGTTACCTGATAAGTGAAACCAGCTATAAGTTGAGCAGAGGGAACCAGATGGTCGACCACCATGGTGATACTGGCCCCTGTGTCTCTGTAGGCCTCAACTTTCTGTCCATTAATATGGGGCTCCTGCCTGTACTTGCCCAAAGTGTTGGGACAATCACTGAAGTTGGCAAACCCCATGCCATCCTCAGAGTCAGAACTGGTAGGGGACCTGGGTAGGCCAGAGTCCACCTGTTTTCCCCTAGTATACCCAGCCACTTTAGTGGGGGGCACTGCCACCACCTGGGGGCTTACTGCTAACAGTAACAGGAGGTTTGGGGGTATTACTGGGGGGAATGTTTTCCTTATTTTTGGCCTTTGGGCAACTGCTGTCAGTCTTCCAGTGGCATACCTGTTTGCAGGTATGGCAATAAGGTTTCTTCTGTTCAGAGGAAGTGTTCTGGGTCCCACCACCCTTGTTGGAATTTTGGGGCCCTGGGGAAGTCTTCACTTTGGATTTATCCCCACCTTTCTCTTGAGGCTTGGTAGTCTCTTTCTTTTGGTCACCACCCTGGTTCTTAGGCCTAACCCTGGTTCTGACCCATTTGTCTGCCCTCTTACCCAATTCGTGTGGAGAGGTCAGATCAGAGTCCACCAGGTGCTGATGTAGTAACTGGTTCTGACAATTATTTAAGATTTGCTCTCTCATAATTAAATTATACAATCCTGTATAGTCTGTAACCTTACTTCCCAGCAACCAACCTTCCAGAGCCTTAGTGGCACACTCAACAAATTCAGACCAGTCCTGAGTCTGTGTCTTTTGGGTATCTCTGAACATTAACCTGTATTGTTCAGTGGTTAAGCCTAACCCATCAACAAGGACACTCTTCAGGACTCTGTAGTTTCTGACATCCTCTTCTCTAACAGTGAGGAGTCTATCTCTGCCTCTACCTTCAAAGGAGAGCCATAAGATTGCTGCCCACTGGTCCTCATGAACCTGCTGTACTTTGCAGGCTCTCTCAAGAGCAGTTATCCACTTGTGGATATCATCCCCAGCTTTGTAGGGGGGCACAATCTTGGACAGGTTCCTATTATCAAAGGCCCTATCTTTGTCCCTTGGGACAATGCTGCCACCAGTGGGTTTTACTCCACTATTTTTAGACTGCCTGGCTTTGTCAAGCTTTTCTTGAGTCAAAGCCACTTCTAGTTCCCTTTTCTGGATCTTAAGTGCAGCCTCTCTCATGTTGGCCTCATGTTCTCTCCACTGAGGAGTGGTCATCCTTTTCCTGGTATGACCTTGAGAGCCTTTAGAAGCCTGGGAAGCATTGGATTCACCCGAGTGGTTCCTCTGCCTTCTGGGCTCCTGGTTAGGTCCATTTGGGAGGCTGAAGGGGATGAATCCTCCTCCAGGCCCAAATGCCCTAGGTTGAACTGGACCATAGCCTATGCTAGGTATTGGACTAGTTCTGCCTCCCTCATCTGAATCACTACTTTCTAGATCCTCATCTTCACCCTCATTCTCATCCTCTTCAAGATCCTCATCATCTAAGACTTGATCTAAGGGGAGGTGTTCAGGGAGAGGTGCTTCAGTAGCATCTTCTGAGGGGGGCCTCCTGTTGCAGTCCCTGAGGGGCCTAACTTGGAAGCCTTTTTGAGGGCCTTTTGGTCCTCATACTCATCTAAAAGTATTCTGAGTTCTGCAGAAGTAGGATTCTGAGTCTGTTTCAATTTCCTGGAAGTAGCCAACTGCCTCAGCTCTTTGTGATTGAGTATAGCAAATCTGGATGGTGCCTTCTGTAGGTCACCTTCAACAGAAATGGGTACGTTGGACCCCTCTGCCCCAGCCATTGCTCTTAGTGTGGGTGGATGTGTTGCAATCTACCTACACTTGTGTTTACCTACTGACCCTATCTAGTAGTTGTACTACTCCCTTTACTCTACAACAACTAAGCTCAGTAGAACTTAAGTATATAACTACCTTGTTTTATATGTACCTAAAGGTACCTGTATGATCTTTCAATTGATAATAAAAGAAATTACAGTGGTAAAACAACAGCAAGCTCAAATCCCAACCGCTGCTCACCAATGTGAGAAGTTGGCCTGGTATATGATGTTCACTTAGTTAAAAGTGACCACCTTGTACCATGCCAAGGATCCCTTATGGTGTGGTTGTAAGTCAACCTTTGGACCAGCTGCCCTATTGGTAGCGTGGGCTAAGCAGTCTTTAGGCTAAACTCGTTTTGGCGTGTTAAGCAAGCTGTATTACCACATATAATCCCCCTTTATACCAATGAAAGGACACTAAACAGATATATATTCAAAATATATATGTATTTATTACTCAAAGTATCCCCTAAACTCTTTATGAGCACAGGAGCACAAATCGTTATACAAGCAAGTATCACATTATACAAAAGTTGCACTTTATATGGATAGGCCAGGTGGCCCCTAAACCATATACTAAAATAGTGGTATAAGAACCACCACTCTGGAAAGGAAAAGGCCTAGTGCCTCTAGAATCGCTAGGCCTACAAGGAGCTAACAGTGGTTAGTGACCAGGAGGTCCACAGGCCGCGTGTGCAGTGCTGGAAATGGAGGCGGCTTCCCATAGACTTAGAATGGGTGCGTAAAAGTTGTAAAGTTACTTAAGAGAGGAACTTCTGGATCGAGCACGAACTTCAGACTTAGGAACTAGACACTAGTGATGTAAACCTACAAATGTGCACAGGAGTGCCAGTGTTACCTCACCCACAGGAAGCGGGTGCATAGGGTTCAAATCGTGTCGGGTTCGTCTGGTTGTTTCAATGGAGCCTGGAGATGAAAATGCTGCAGGCGGTCGAGGCAGAAGAGTTCCGGTGGATCCCAGGGGGTATATGAAGAGTAGAGGACCTGTAAGCAGAGGGGACAGTGTTCAAAGTCACTAGCCAGTGACCGGCGAGGAACCAGGAAGGAACCAGGCGATGTCGGGTGCAAACAGGTGAAGAGGTGTAGCTTGTCTCTGCAGCCACGTGGTCTCTGAAGATCAACGACATCTAGGAGTCGGTTCACAAGCTGTCCCACGCAGGCTCTCACTGTCGGCGGTGTCGGCGACTCAATGGAAGCAAACAAGCCTTGGCAATGGCAAGAGTGGCAGGAATCGATAAAAGCTTCTTACTCTGACCAGCAAGGTCAGAGGGGCTGCTCCTTTGGATGGAAGCAGGGGCCAGTCTGGAGCAACCAGACTAGCAGTGTTGATTTCAAATTTCGTCGCCAAGATGGCCTCTAGCCAACGGACCAGTGACCGGGTAGGAGCGTCAAGTGGAAAAGTGCAGAAGGGCTCCACGCAGATCGTGGAGATGCTGAAGGGCTCACCTTTGGTGCAAATGCTTCTTGGGGTTCGGGCTTCTCAGAACCCCAAGCACAACTTGGAGGGAGCCTCGGTTGTTGTGCTGTCAGCTCTTCGGGTGTCTTCCAAGATGTCTGGCTCCACGTGACTCGGTGCCTCCACGGGTCCCTTCTTTGCAGGGACTGTGGAACAGACTGTGAGAGGTCTGGATGTCCAGTTCTTGTCAGTCTCTGGGCTCGGGCTCCGGCGGGAGGCGGCAGCACAGCAGACGTCGATTCGCTGGGTGGTGCCTGCTTGTGCAGGGTGGTCACTCCTTGACCACAAGGGAGATTTTTCTTCAGTCTTCTGTGCAGCAGAATGTCGAAGTACCCGTCTTCTTCTTCTTGTAAGTTGATTTCAGGATGTCTGAAGTCCTAGGACACAGATCCTACCTTTAAACTGATTTTAGGGGCTGGACTACCTGCTAGATCCCTCCGATGGGTGGGACCAGGAAGGGGGGTGGTTACACCCCTTTCCTTTGTCCAGTTTAGCGCCAGAGCTGGGGCTGGGAGGCCCCAGCACCGGTTTGAACTGGCATATGCAGGGGACACCTTGTGTGCCCCAAGCATGTCTAGTTCCTTTCAAGCCCTGCCTGACCAATACACAAAATCCTGTCTGGGGTGGTGCTAGCACCTCCCCTGACAGGAAACCCTTTGTCCACGTCTCCCAAGCTGGAAGGACTCCCAGCATCAGGAGGGCAGACTTGTGTCGCAGTGGCAGCGTCCATTTTGTGAACACTGAGGCTGTGTTTAAGTTTAACCGGGGTTCAGGTTAGGTACATGTTGTTTCCCTCTAGAAGGGTGGAATGCTAACCCCATCGCCAGAATTGGCGAGCGGTTAGTATTCCAATTCGTATGACACCTTACTCGACATGTTTTGGTAAAGCCAAACCAGACTTTGCATTTAACCGGGAGGTTCATAATGCACTTAAGAGTATATGGTATGGCAATACCTAGAAACAGCTAAAGGACATGGTTCCGAAAGCTGCAGACAGGCTCAGCTCATGCCAGAGCACCATCTCACATAAAACCAATCACTCTGCCTTCAGGATTGTTAAGGCCTGCCATAGGAGTGACTTATAGGTTTACATATGTTCTATTTAAGGTTAGGTATAGGTATACTACACCTAAGTAAGAGGTGGTTACACCAACTTACCCCAGCTGAGTGATCAGCCAGTTGTGTCAAATTGATAGGCCAGTCCAGGGGTGGCATAATACATGCTTCAGCCCCTGGTAGGCCTCAGATACACCAATGCCCTGGGTACCTATGGTACACTAGTACAGGGGCTCACAGGGTGATCCTGTTCCAATTGGTACTGCACTTGGAGTGCATTGGTAGGTACCTAAGGTACATGGAGTCCATTTTAGGGAGAGAGCTATTAGCCTGGGGCCCTTATTAGCAGGATCCCAGGCCAACTAAGTCAAAAACCAGCTAAACACTAGGCAAAAAGTTTGGGGATAACCATAGTCAGATATCCACCTTCCTACACTCCATACCTGGTGATCGCATGGCAGGACCCAGAGTTCCGCAGAGCGGGGAGATGAGTCATAGGGAGCTTGAGGTGAACGCCCTGCCCAGCTGTCCATACGAGGGGGGCATCATCTGATCTGAGCGCTAGGTCACCAATCAAAGGCAGGCGATTCTACCCATGCATTAGCGTTTTAAACCCTGGCACCAGCCTTGCTGTCCCTTCTCTGAGGTCAGGACACCAGAGGCATGAAGGGAAAGGACACTGTCTTTCTGAGCACAGTTTACCTTATACAATTTGATCCGTTTGTCCTTCTCTAGTCCCTTCTGCATCAAGTAGGACACTACTTCATGCTTAGGGCCTAAGAGTCGGGGGAGACAGCTGATGTCATGAGTCCCGAAGCATAGATTATGTCACTTCTTGTACAGCCGCCATTTTGGTGACTTGTTGTTCATATTTGAGTCTGGAACATCCCAAGGGAGGGTTTCTCTCTAGGGGGTGGATTCAGAATGAGGCAGGTGGGATTTGGATTTCGGTGTTGAGAAAAGTCAGTGAAGGTTCACGGCTCTGAGGGAATGGCGTATCGACTCCCGCCTGCTATTACTCGTGATCATCTTCAGGCATTAAGATGCTATTTCATTACTATGGTGACAAAATGGGGCACTCACAGGTTTTTAACATGTTATTAATGTCTATTCATACTGCTGTATTTCTCTATTCTCCAAACAGGACTGTGCGTTGAAATGTGTACACCAGGAGAACCTTGTCCTGATGGTGGGACCTGCGTAAGCAGTGGCTGTGGACATGTGTGCAAACCAAGTAAGTATTGACACATGATAGGAAATGGCCAACTTCAGAAGAGGAGGCTGGCAGCAAGTCTTGTGGTCCTCCCATGGTGGATTCCCCCTCCCAAGGGTTGTGAGGGTCCCACCCTGGGCTGTGATGCTGCCTTGAGCCTTTATCTGATGCAATAAAGCTTTAATGCACCAGTGTCTTATAGTAAAATGGAGGCATGTGATGTGATGGGATATTATGAGACTGATCACTGGACACACAGCGTTGGCTAAGATGATCAAACATGGTGTGTCAGTTGTACATATTTTGTTTATAGTGTGCATTAATATATAACTATGGTATAGTCTTATTTGTATATTTATTGTATTTGTTGTGTATATGAAGGGCAATATTACTATTTAAGTCAGGTGATGTTTGTTGGCAGTTTAAAGCAAACCCGACTAATGGTGCTGCTGAATTCAAAAGCACAGGAACACATAACTACATTAACACTGGACACAAGTCCTGGGAACTATAGCAATGGGACAAGTTAGCATATTTAATTCACAATGATGTCTTAGACAGGGACATCCCAATATATATGAAATCAGCCAAATTAAAATAAACAACATTTTAGCAGAATCCCAAAGAAATTTTAAAAGAGCATTTTTTTGGTTTGCTTTACGATTTAATAAATCACGTGTAGGTTTTTCAAAATGTCAATTGGTGGTATGCCTCAGAAACAACTGAAAGCCACACTGATCTTAAACTGATGTGTGGAAGTTGTTATCACACCTTTAAATTGTGTTTAGAGAGTAAACCAGGTATTCATTAGGAGGTGAAAGAGTTAATGTACGTAAGCAGCCCCCGCGGGGCCTCTGGTGCAGATCCAGGGACAGCTCCCAGCGGGCTGGGTTTAAAGTGCCCTGAAGCCAGCTTACACAAGTACAGCGTCATTACATCCAAGCAGCCCCCCTGCCAGGGCACAGGGGACACTCAGTCTAATGAAAGACTGACTGCACAGAAGGAAGTGTGGAGAAGGCACATGTCAGGCTGCAGTCCCAACCCCACCCCTGCGGAGACAAGGGTGGGTGTAGGTAATGCCTACAGATGCCCTCCGGCTCCACAGCCTCGAGGTCACAATTTATGGCTTTAGTGCCCCAAATATATCCCAGCTCCACACACCGAGTATCAGATCACATATCCGTCCGTTTTTAGGCGCGTGGTCAGTTCTGATAAACAGGGCTGCTCTGGACGGTGATCCCCTGAAATACCAGGGTTAGTGAAAGTGACATCACACACCCTTTGACATCAATTATATCACAGGAAGCGACATCACACACCCTTTGACATCAGTGATAGCACAGGAAGTGACATCACACACCCTTTGAGATCAATGATATCAGAGGAAGTGACATCACACACACCCTCTGACAACAATGATATCACAGGAAGTGACATCACACACCCTTTGAGATCAATGATAGCACAGGAAGTGACATCACACACCCTTTGACATTAATGATGTAACAGGAAGTGACATCACACACCCTTTGACAACAATGATATCACAGGAAGTGACATCACACACCCTTTGAGATCAGTGATAGCACAGGAAGTGACATCACACACCCTTTGACAACAATGATATGACAGGAAGTGACATCACACACCCTTTGAGATCAATGATATGACAGGAAGTGACATCACACACCCTTTGAGATCAATGATATCACAGGAAGTGACATCACACACCCTTTGACATCATTGATATCACAGGAAGTGACATCACACACCCTTTGACAACAATTATATGACAGGAAGTGACATCACACACCCTTTGAGATCAATGATATCACAGGAAGTGACATCACACACCCTTTCACGTCAATGATATCACAGGAAGTGACATTATATGACTTTGAATCCCAGAAAGTAATGCAACATGACCTTGAGCCTGATGACATCGCAATAATTGATGCCACTCCCCTCAAGAACGAAATGATTACATTTTTCAGGCAACGCAGCAGCTAATTTGCGGCGCCGCACCGCCTAAAAGGGAGAGGGCAGGAATGCCCCATATATAACATTATATGGTGCATTCCAGTCCTTTCCTTGCACTGGTGTGCTTTTGGCTGTCTAGCGCAGTGAAGGCTGCTTTGCATCATGCTGCAAGTGTGCCTGCTTTCTAAGCAGGATTGTTTTGGGGCTGGAAGGGACACCTGATGCTTTTCCTCATGAATGCAGCACGCATAGTAATAGAAATAAAAGTCAAGGAAAAATCAAGATATTTCTCCTCGTTACAGCTCCCTTGTGAAGGCATCACATTTTGACATATTCCCAGGTCTAACACTCATTTCAAATCTGGGACTGCGCCTACATTCATGGCGGATGTGACTCCACCCATGGAACGCCTCCATGGGCAGAGTAATGAAAGCTGCAACTTCTGCTGTCTTGCGTTAGTCCAGATTTACCGAGCCCCACAGGGACGTGCAAGGGGGCCATGCGTGGCTCAGTAAATCTGACTTTAGTTTTGCATTACTGTTGCGTTACTCCAGATTTACCGAGTGCCACAGGGACGTGCAAGGTG